>NC_141140.1:95328533-96042283 GCF_053477565.2 Lygodium microphyllum | reverse complement strand
TGTTGTGGTCTGATTGGTGGCTTGCTTTTGACCTACCATAGTCCCCCTCTTAAAAAACATTGCCATGGAGGGATGTGTTGTCTGCATGATACTGCCATTTGGAAAAACAACCCCCCCCCCCTCCCCCCAAATTGAAAAATGTTGGGGGCCATTGGGTCCCCCAAAGGGCCCATGCCCAATCTTTAAAACTTTTGGCCCTTTTTGACCTCCCTTTCATTTGGCTTCCCACATCTAGCTCGTCTAACGTCCAAATCGAGTCCTAAAATTTTTTCCATAACCGTGTCGACATTCCAAATGGCCGGGAAGCTCTCTCTTTCTGATCCGGTAGTCAAAAAATTTACCAAAATCCCGCAACCACCACAATAGGTGAAATCTTGCATTTCCGTCTTCCTTAGTCTTCAAAATTGTCGAATCTTTAGATTTCGCTTCTGTCGGCTTTAAATTCCCGCCTCAAATTTGCACATATCTGCTTCTTTTCTATGCTTCACTAGGCTTTAAAAATGACTCTAATTTACAAAATTTTAGGGGCATCTTTCACTTAAAAATGCACCTTCTGTCTTTTGCATTTTTCTGAGGTTTCCTTTGTGCCTTTTTCCTTTTCTCCTTCTTATTGACTTCATTGGGTCTACATTTTCGAATTGACAAACTTGTCAGGTTGCATCTAGACTATGCATACTCGATTAAGCCCTTGTCTTTTTATCAGCTGAGCGTATTGAAAAATGATTTCTCTCAAAAATGGGTTTTCATGGAGGTCAAGTTCACTTAAGAAACGATCCAATACTTTGAGAGAAAACAAGAGATGTCTCAATGGGAGGCTTAAAAGACAAATGCTTTTTAGAAAACCATACGAGAAAATAGGTGAGCATTACTTGGGAGTATTGGAGAGTGCGGTGTGGGATAACGACAAAAACTTTGCAAGCACACCACGACTTGCATTTCTAAGGATGGAGGTTTGGAGACACCTTGATGTCTTTCTAAAGCTCCTCAAGTAACAAAAGACAATATATACATATCTATAAGAGTTCAAATGTTTGATTTACAAATCTTAGCCACAGGAGAAAAGGATATCACATTTTATTTTGTCAGAGAGAATATTTGGTCCAAGTTTTCTTTGATAAATTTTCCAAAGGTGTAAAATGATTGCTACTCTCTTGTATTTGCAACATATCCTCTCAGGGGGTCCACCAATAAGAAATCATCTATATAACATGCATTCAAAGGATATATAAATTTTTCCTTTCTTTATATGCTATAAGGCCTATAATCTTGCAAAATTTACTAAATACAATACCTTTTCTTTTGAACTCATGTGGTATCCTATAAGGTGGACTCCATGGGCATATCTTTTATATCCATGGGCCTTACTTTGTGGAGGAGCAAGGCCCCCTATCAACTTATAGTGGCCACCAAGTCATGGCAAAATCTCACTATCAAGCATGAGCACAAGACATGGATGAGGAGTTACAAAAAGTAAAGCTTTTGAGGAGCTATTCAATTGGTTTGTTCAATGACAACTTCAAAGAATGAATACTAAAGATGGCAATGAAACCTGAGAATTCATAGCATTTTTCAAGATAGAAAAGTACGAAGCTAGCTCTCAAGAGCTTTTACATCTTCTTCCTCCTTAGGGATCTTTTCTCTATAACACAAATTTTATTCTCTTGTAGCCAACTATGGATTTTATATTAGTTCGATTTTCTAACAAAGCATAAGATTAGAGGGCCAAAAAGTATCGTGCTCTAGAAGTAGAGAAATCCTTACCATAGCCAAAAATCCTAATTGTTGCTATCTTCTCCAAAAACATCACCTTGTGCATATGATAGTGTAACCCAAAGAAACCAAGTAGTCTTATAAGTGCCTTAATACATAGTATAGGCCATGTTGCTTCCTCTAAGAAGATTTTATTGAATACTAAGAAAACATGAGAATCCATCCTTGCTAAGTAATGGCTAAGTGCAACATCTTTCAATGAGCTACCACTAGCTCTTGACCCTTTGCCCTATCCCAAGAAGTTATCAGAATCTTCAATCTCCAACTACAAAAAGAATGAATATCAAATGAAATTTAAAATCAAACATATCAATGTATCTTATAAAATTGGAGATAATAGTACCAATTGGTTTTCATCATGCTCTAGCTTAGTTGGATTTCATAAATTAATTAATGGTGATGCATCACTGATATCTTGTAATTCTTTAACATACTCCAATTGCTCTCTTCCAAAATTGAAAATTCCAAGTCAATATTGAAGATGGTTAAACTCCTCATCAATAATTCCCAACTCTTTCTCAACATCCTTTGCCTTGTTGAAACAAAGAGAAAATGCATTCCTTTCTTTAATAAACTTATCATCTGCAATGTCAGTGTCCAATTTAAGTAACTCTTCATTCGATTCATTTTCGATATCAACTATGCCATTTGCAGCATCAAATAATCCTCCCTAAGATTAAAGAGCCTTTAGATGTCTAACAATAGTATGTAGAGATGAGCTCTACACTTCCTTCTTGTGAACAATTTCTATGAAGGTGAGGTCCCAACAAGTATATGAACATATTCCTCTATATCCTTTTCAACCATAGGCAATGCTAGACTTTCAAACTTTGCCAAGTCCTCCACAAATTTTTTTGCAAGAATTTCCCACATGGTCAATATCCCAATCAAGGTTGAAAATATCATTTGCAATTACATAGTAAGATAACTCCATGCCATTTGGAATAAGAAAGTGTAGAAGCCTTTCTGAGGGAGAAAATTTTGTTATTTGAGGCAATCCAATAACCCTCAATGGTGGTGACTTACCTTTGCCTTGAGATTTCCTAGACGTTCCCACATTCATTTCTGTTGAGCATGGAGAAGAAGAAAAGGGAATTTTAGGAGAAAATGCAACACAAACTGAACCCCTTGACCCTGAAGACAACCTTCTTCTTTTTGTCTTTGGTGTGCCCACGTCTAGGGTGCCTTGAATATCTTTTGCATTAGACATCACACTGTCCATAATACAAAGCGAGAAGAATAATCTAACCACATGGAAAATGCATCCTCGCTTTGTATCGCCGCATAATGTCAATATGACGTGAACAAAAACTTGCGTGCCTAACGAATGGCACTCCTTGCTTCGTATCGTCCTTCAAAATGACAAGTGAAAGGAAAAATTATGAAAAATAAGAAAGAATACTCAAAAATAGCTCTAAAAGCCTAGGACAATTAAGGTGCAAGGTTTGATAAAAAAAGTGTACGAAGACCTTACCACTTGTATTTATACAAAACTAGGGGCCTTGCCATGAGGACACCCATGTGGATGGCCGTAGCAAACCCTAGCCAATGATACAATGCCATATATCATGGGCCACACCAAGTATATAAGATGGGCCCTGGCTTACATGGCTCATTTCAATCATCCAACAACACCGCGATTGAGGGTTTGAAAGAGGCATGCCCAATGAGTTATCCACGAAATGGCACAATGAGGCCTCCTTCAAAACATCCCAACCATTTCCTCTCACATTCTATGCACAAAATGGCATCATGAAGAGTCCTCCTACGGAGCTTCCCAACCTTTCCTCTCATGATGTATCGCCCAGTACCTAGTTATTCAAACCACAAAATAGTGGGACCGTGCCTCCTTAAAAGCATTTGAACCATTTCCTTTCATGTTGTATTGGCCAAGGCCTCATATGTCATCCACAAAATAGTGCAAAGAGGATTCCTAGCAAAGCTTTCCAACCTTGCCTCTTGCACCATATTGGCCAATGCTCGGTGAGTAATGCACAATATGGTATGACTGTGGTTCCTTTGGAGCTTTCCAACTATGGTCTCTCGCATCATATTGGCCAATGCATCTACCTACGAAGTGGCACGATCTCTCCTTTGCATAGAGATGGACTATTACTATTCAGTGTGTATCGACACTTGCTCCGCACATTCTCCATGCTATGCTCCCAATCAAATAGTTTTTTTTTGCTCTTCTTATCATTTTCTATTAGGCACATTGATGGCAAGGACAAAGCAGAGAGCAAGGAAATTTTGTATAGAGAGCAAGGATAGTGGACAAGAGGCAATGGACAAGAGGCAAGGCCATTAGAGGTTCCACAAGCTATTGCTCCTAAGATCCTTCCTATTCGTAGTTTTCCCTAGTCTTGTGCTATGCAATCAAAGTAATCATTTGTAGATATTATGTCTTCTCCTCTTGCCCAAGGCAAGGTTCATGTGGTTAATGGCCAACGTCCCTATGATCTTGCTGGATAGTCCTCTCCTCCAACTGCCAAGGTTCCAACCTCCCCTAGAGCAATCCATAAATGAATAGATTTTCCTACACCTAGCTAACTGATCCAAAATCTGATCAATGAATGGTAATAGGTAGTAATCCTTGACTGTCTACTTATTAAGCTCTCTAAAATCTACGCAAAGCCGAATTTGATTACTCTTCTTCTTCTTGATAACGACTGGTGAACACCATTCCATGTGTTGAACCAGAAATATCAAGCCATCCTTTCGTAGCTTTGTCAATTCTTCGAATAGCCTGTCTCTTTATTCGAAAGGCATACACCTTACTTTCTATCACACAGGGTGGCTACCTTGCTTCAAAGGAATCGTATGAATAGCCAAGCTGGGAGGAATGCCTCTTAGCTCATCATAAGTCCAATAAAAAATATTGCAAAATTCTTTAATCAAGGACACATAGTCCTTCCTTTCTTTTCCAACTAAGCATGGACCCTAATTTAATTGGCCATGAATCATTCATTGTACCAAGGTCAAGCTCAATTATATCTGCATATCTTATCCTCTCATGAGCCTCTATTGGCTCATTCAAAGTCACTTGGTAGATAACTTTTGTAGTGGACCTCTCATTGAATTTGTCACTTGATGACATCTCACTAGCAAATGGAGCATCTAGCGTATCAAACTTTGATGAAGATAAAGGAACTCTCTTCTACTTGTAAAATTCATGGCATGCCAAGCAACACTTGATAGCTAGGTCAGCCTGCAAACCTAATGACCCTAAAGTCTAGAATGAATTCTACATTGGCAAGGTCACATGGACTTTAGTGATGCAACCTTCTGGTTGTCTTAAACTGTCATCAACCATTTGGAGGATCGTGGATGCATCTTTTTTTTTTCTAATCCCAATCTCTCCATCAATTCTGAACTCATAATGTTGAGACAGAGAATCCTGTGTCCACAACAATATGGTCCACTAATATTCCATCAACATATGCTACTACCCTTGGACAATGCTTTTCAACATGCTCAAACCAATTATCTCCTACTTGCACTCTTCCCAAGGGCTCAATGATATACCTAGTGCATAAAGTCTTCTTAAATTCTTTGCACATTCCTGGAGACAACTTAATCAACTATAGAAGATTTACATCTGGCTTGACTTTGCAAAGAGAACTCGCTAAATCAAATTCATGATAGCTAGCAAGAGCTCGCTTTTCTTGCCAGACCATTCTCTTCTTTGGTCTTTGAACCTGTATTGGTGCTTCTTTCTTGGATTTTTCCTTCTTCTTTCGTGACTCCTTATCCTTCTTGGGGTCAGCTTTACCATCTACGGCCTTGAGAGGTCTGCCTTCCATATTGGGATTAAGGACTTGCGTCCCCTTATCATCTTGCTTGGGGTTTCCCTCGACAGGTTTTGCCTTGGATTGGTTGACCTCTTTGCTCTTTTGACCTCTTGTAACAACCCATAGATTAGAAGCTTTAGTGCCATTGATGCAAACAGCTTCTATAAGGCTAACTCCAGTGCCACTAGGTAGCGCCTCTACCATAGCTTTCCCTCTTTGTAATATTTGTTTTGGTCCTTCATCTTGCTAGAGACTATTCCCTTGCACTCGATGATTAAGTTGACCTGGCTATTTACTTCCTTGCTAGAGAGAACTAATCTTACTCCAATAGGTACTAGCTAAATGGTCGGACTTCCCACATATGTCACATTTAACATTTAGACAATTCCTAGGGAAATGTTGGCCACCATACCATTTATAGATGAATCTTGAGGGGACACCCTCTTGAGGGTGTCAACTCCCTATCAAATTATGTTGATTCTTAAGGAAATCAACATCAAAATCTATTTTTCTATATTGTTTGCTAATCATATCAATATAGTGCTTCATCATATCCTTAACTTTTCCAAGGATATTCGAGGCACTTGACTCATAGTCATGATTGTCTACATGTCATTCTATTGGCCTAACCACTTGATTAGGGATTGACTGTTGATTCCCTGGAATAACAGTAGGATTTATCGTTGGGATCCCACTCAGGTAAGTTACTCATGAATATATGTGTGCATCATGTGGGTTCAAAATAAGGTGATTTTAAAATACCATTTTTATAGATTTTTTACATACAAAAGGGTATAATATAAAGGGGTTATTTACAAGCTGAATAGAAAAGTGTTATGTTTTATTCAAGAAAAAATAAAAAATAAGGATATTTATAAATAGGCCTTGAACGCACGTGATGTAGAGGATATACATGTAGTAACTTCCCCGAGGGCTCCCAACAATTGGTGGAGCCATCTGACTAGCCATAGGCATAGTCACACTAGAAGGAGCTAGTAACATGGACACATTTGGGATTATGCTTCCTCTCCCTTTAGGAGAAATCATGGGGATTCCTTGACCTCCATTCATCAGTGCTAAAGTATTTTCAAACCCTAAACTTGGATTCCAATTTTTCCTAGAGGTATAAGCCGCTTGTAATCACGATTCTACCTCTTCTACTCGTGTAATAGACATATCAATGTCGGCAAGAGCAATATTGCTCAATTGCACTTGAATGTTAAAGCCTAGCCCATTCAAAAGGTATTGCAACTGAGCAATAGCTAGAATAGGAATATAGGTTTGCAACTTATGGAATACCTCCTTTAGTTTCTTAGCATACTTTGAACATTCTCATGAGGTTCTTGACGTGTAGCATTGAGGACACGTAGCCAATATTGACCTCCCCTTTTAGGGGCAAACTCTCTTTGAAAGGCTGCAAATAATAAGTTGATCATAGTTATGGTTCTAGCCTCTAGGCTATGATACCACATTGCGGCTCATCCTTTGAGAGTCATATTGAAGAACATCATCAAGTGTTCCTAATCTTGAATTCGATAGTTAAACATTAACTTCTGGAATTCATTGATGTGAAGTTACGTGTCTTCCTTTGCTAACCCATTAAAAATGGATAGAGGGAACCCTAGGGCTAACAAATCTGCCATTCCAACAAGAATTGCAATGGGTTGTGTTGCCATGGTAACAACTGGATTCACTAAAGGAGCTCAAAAAATCGAAACTATCACTCCACCCAAAGTGGACGGATTGATTGAAAGGGGGAAAGTACTAGAGCTTCCTCCCCCTAATGGACTATGCGTCGAGCTAGGATTACTAAAACCCCGCCCTTGTAAAGATATTAGACCAATCCTTTGCAGAGAATATCTTCTATTTATTTCGGCCCGCTGTCTAGCTAGTTCAACTCTTTCTTGCTTTTGAAGCTCGGCTTGATAGTCTCATGAGTCTAGCTCACTGGTTTTTAGCATACACTAATGAATTGGTCCCTATTGACCAAGATTCAAAAACCACCACTTATTAGCAGCTCCCGGCAAATGCACCACCTTTCGGGATGTAAAATGGGCTCGACACTAGCTATAAGCACTAGCTGGGCCTCTCTATACTCAAATAACACAACCCCTCAGCCGCCTCAAGGCCAGGAGCATATAAGGGACACACTGCCCTAAAGTGCTATCGTAAATCTTGCATTTGTTCTAAACTGTAGTCCAACGATAAAACCCCACTCTCCTCAGAGAGAGTCCCTACATATAGATTGGTATAAAATACCTCGTAATCACAAATAGAAGAAGGCACCCCTCTAGCTAAATGCCATGGCCCCATTGCAACTCTCCTAGACCGAGGGGATTGGGATCCCCTCGATGCGCCGCTATCACATATAACATAGGCGTAACAAGCTCCACTCTTATTTTAGAACGATCCAAGAGAAAAGATATTTCCTCACTTGACAATTTTCCATGTGTTTTTTCTTGTAAAAAGTAGTAAAAATGGACTTTAACATAGAGACACAGCTAAACTGAGGCTTATTACTCATGCTACAGTCATGCCATACACTCACAAACATAAACCATATTTTTCCTTAATTTTCTAATGTAAAAACCTAAATTTTCTCATTTTTCTATTGTTTTTCTTCATTTATTTAAATAAAAATCATAATATTTTCTATTTATGGATTGGGATTGATCATAATTATTGAAAAATTATTTTATATTCATTTCTATTTCATATGAATCCCAAAACCCCCAAATTTTATCATTTTTATGAAAACTGCATAGTTGCAGGTTTTGCGTGTTTTGATGTTGTTGAGATATTTGCAATCACACCTACTTTAGTCCCTTTGTAAGGAGTAGTGAGGGCTCAGGACCAGAATCCCATATGCACAATAGGAGAAAGTACCACCACTCAATTCCTATAAAGCATTGTAATTGCACTCTTTTTCTAATGCAATGATACTACTCTTTTTTTTCCAGTAAAGTGTCTTGTCACTGTCAATACACAAGATTGTGTTTATGAGTCCGAGTCTCAATCTTGGAACCTAATTCACTTGTGTGACAATTTGTCTTTGTCAGGGTCAATGTCTTCATGAGTTTCTTCTTCCTCTTTCAACCTCCATAGCTTTTGCATCTGCCATGCTCTAGATCCCGCGTATTTTAATATATGTAAATTATTATACATCTAAATTTGTTGGTTTTCTTCAAGATTTCTTATCATTTTTAGCATTATCAATCAAAGGAATCCATTTACAAACAATTTCATCAAACATCTTTCATAAAATGAATAAAATGAGTGCTTATGCATGGAAATCCGGTTTTGGAGGTGCGTGTTTCGTGGTTGGGAGGTTGTTGATGCTCGTTCTTGGCCACTGACGCTCTCTCATAGCCCGATCTACGATCTATGATGCTCGGATACTATCATTCCATAAAAAACATCCATCAAACCCCACCCCCTTCTATCATAGAATCATGCATGTGGGCAAGTAGCAAGAGGAGAGAGGAGAGTGGAGAGTGGAGAGAGAAATAGTAAAAATCAGAATTTTTATTCCCTCTATGAAAATCAGCATGCTTACACCCAAAACGGAGCCCTTAGGGAGTAGATCAAGAATTCTTGATGATGCCCATGCACAATTCTCCAAAAAAAATGGGGTGCAAAGAAATTTGCACCCCTTCCCTCCTCACAATTAGTTTTTGGGGTTTTTTTCATTCAAACACCTCACCATGAACAATACCATCCAAACCCAATTTAGATATACAATGTTAGGGATTTTTGACATAGAGTGTGAAAGAAATATATGATTTGTCTTGTGAGAGAGTTCATGCTTGTCTACAAAGTAGTAAGTGGCAAACTTCTTAGTCAATGGACTTCTCCAACTTGCTCATTGTTATGATAATAAGAGTTAGTCAACTGGAGTTTTGGGAGTTAATGACTATGTGTCTTTGAGTAGTGTTTAGTAGTCACTTAAGTGACTTATTTTGTGGGCTAATTGGGTGCAGATTTAGGGGTGCCAACAAGACTAATTGAGCTGCTATTGTCCAATGTGGCCACAAAGGTGAAGGAAATACCATGCTAACTAGGAGATGATGTAAGGGAAAGGTGGGGGAAAGAGCCAAAGAAAGTAAATGGGCTGGAGGCTTATGCATTGGAGAGGAGAAAGAGGGAAAGAGAAGGAAACAAGCTATCCTTGAAGATCTCCATCTTCTATAAGGACTTTGAGGCAATACCTCACTTGATTGTTGGTCCCAAACATTAGGGGAGTCTTCCTTGATCATGAAAGAGGAGATTTGATAGGTTTATGCTCTTCATGTGGACTATTTTGGGCTTCAAATAACAGTCAAGAATAGGGTAGCAAGCTGGAAATGGAGATTTGATGCTCAAATAGGGCTTCTCTTGAGTTTTACCCTTGATTCTTGATCTCTACCTTTGGTAGACATAGTATAGATAACAAAGATTGAGTTTCTCTTGGATTTGGGGCAACATCTATAGTATAAAATGAAGTCATTGAGTTTCACCTCTATCTATCTCCATTAAATCTTCCAAATTCTAAATTCTCTTTCTTTTATATTGTTTATCTCTCAATCTCCCTACATCTTTTAGTTTCTTATCCTTGTGGTAGACCTTCAATCCTGCATGCTTCGCCGACATTGTAAACCTGATGTGAAGGTCCACAAAAGCAATGCAATCATGGGAAATTCATTAGATGTTGGTTTAGAGATATTATGTAACAAGTGGTCTTGCTATTGTGGTCATAATAGCAAAAAGCCCAACAACAATAAAGAATAAAAGATTCTTAAAAACTTGATGCTACAAGTATGCATGCTTTCAAGATGTGAAATATGAGATGAAGTAGTTTAATGGGTAGAATGTGTCAACCTATCCAGGGATATATGCAGTTTAGGTGATTTTTGATAGGGTTCCTCAATATGCATGGAGCCGATATTTTTCCTATCTTATTGTGCATGCATTGAAGAATGATTAGTTGAATGATATAGAAGAAATGTTGATTGGGTTGCCTTTAAGAAGGCTCTCGAGAGGAGTTTTTTCTCAAAGTCACATGATTAGTTACATGAAAGACATATATAGATTACATGGAAAAACCTAACAAGGGTCTGGTTGGTATAGTCATGTTGCATGAATTTGAAAGCCACTATGCTCAGCTCATTGTGGATGACCAATAGTCATTGGAAATTCAAAAAGTTCATTTATTCTTGAAAGCTACTGACTCTATGTTGTTATAGGAGAAATTGACTGATTGGCTAGAAGATCAAGCCTCAAAAACTAGGCTAAAATCTAAGTGGACATATATCATAGATACTATAAATACGATTGTGAAGCAAGAAAGGATGAGACTAAGATTGGAAATAAGGTCTACGCCTACAGTTTCTATGAAAAGTCCTAAAATTGCAACAAAGCCATTTGTGTTTATGGCTAAAAACTCATTATGCCTACTGATCTAACCCAAAAAGGAGATGTTACTGATGCGCAGATCGGATGTTGTACGCTCGCGTAGTGAATGCCGGAAGGTCCCCAAGAACAAAAGAACTCTACTTTTTGCACAAAACTCAAGGTAAAAAGCATGAACGACATGAACAAGAGACCAATTGGGTCCAATCTCCCCCCATGCCTTGTGTGAGCGCTCCACAAAGCATGTATTTTATGTATTAATCATCTTCAAGCTCAAATAATAGCCCAAATTACAAAATAGCAAGCTTTTAGCTTTTGAGTTTGCTTTAGCACAAAATAGGAATAAAGCTAACGGGCGGTGCCCAAAGAGTCTGGCATACCCAATACAATGTCCAAGTACAAATAACATAATCGTGCGCCCATGCGCATACAAAATAATAAATAAATTTCCAACACCTCAATAAATAGGCGCGACAAAATATAGGCGCCATGCCTAAGGTATGCGCCCATCAAAATATAAGTGATAAATCGAATACTCGCTATCCTCCAATGCTTTCCTCCGCCACTGCTGCTATCTCTACACATCAACTGAAGCATTCACAATCGTTAGTAAAATAATACAATTAAACCGACAAAAGTGAATACCTAGCAGTCTTCAGCTACATAAATAAATCAACTGGTTAGAAATCAATCCTAACCTTAATTTATTACGAGTGCGCACTCTAAACTCATAAATGTTTATTAATTTAATATGCATTTTGCGAAATCACCCGCTATGGAATCACCCATGTACACACTAAATTAATGAAACGCCCGAAAAGGATAGGCGTCCCCATCAACTTCTCGCACAAAGAATCCACCTTGTATATGAGCCCCGGTCAACAAAGTTTACGGAATCCACCATGGCATGGAATCCACCGTGAAATATGCCTCTTGGCATCATACCCCCGGGGTGGGATAGCAATTGACCTCAATTGCTATTAGCTCAATGTGGAGCTAACAGAGTGGGGAAAGCATTTAAGTCTCTAGCGTGCATCCATTGGGCTTCCTCTACAGGATGGTTCTTAAATTTAACTAGATATCTAGAATATCTTCGGCCAATTCTGGTAATTCTAACTTGAATGCATTGTCATTAATTTTATGAATGATCCTAAATGGTCCATAGAATCTAGGTGCTAATTTCACAACTGGGTGTCTATCTAGACTTTGTAGTCTACGTTTTTCTATTCTCAACCAAACATAGTCATCAACTTTAAAATTCATTGCTTGTCTTTTCTTATTGGTTTGTTTGGTATATGATTGTTGGGCTTTGGCAATCATGTCTTTAACCTCATCAAAAATAGTATTGTGCATACTAGCAATATCATCAGCACTCTGAATTCTATTTGACAAAGATGCAACAGGTGTAGACAATCTATAACCATAAATCACTTCAAACGGTGCTTTCTTTGTAGATGTGTGTGGTGTATTGTTATATGCAAGTTGTAATAAATGCAAGTGTGTGTCCCATGTCTGTGGTTTAGAAATAGTATAAGCACGTAAAAGTTCTAAAATAGTGCTACTAGTGACTTCTATTTGTCCATTAGTTTCACGATGAAATGCAGATGAGAAATCAATTTTTGTGCCAAGGTTAGCAAACAAAGTAATCCAAAAGTTGTTACAAAATCTAGAATCACGATCAGAAATAATAACTTTTGGTAATCCATGGTTAGTGAAAACAGTTTTCAAAAACAATTGTGCTGCCTTAGATGCTGTTAAAGTTTTCTTACATGGAATGAAATATGCTTGTTTACTAAACCTGTCTACTACTGTCCAAATCATATCATGGTTAGCTTTTGGAGCCCTAAGAGGAACACCAAGGAAAAGGGAATTCTCTTGCAAGAAAATCTATCTTGTAATATCAACAAGCTTTTTTATTATGTTTTATATGATCATAATGAAGAAAAGAACACCAGGCACAACAAATCTTCATGCAGCATCATGTAGATCTCCCACGGATTTGATAGAATCAACCATATTATTCAATATCTTCAATACAGAACAGTCACAGTACAGTACCAGAATAGCTACAGTACAGAACAGAACAGCTACAGTACAGAACAGAACAACTACAGTACAGAACAGAACAGAGACAGAAGCTCTACAGAAGACCTACAGAAGGTCATCAAAACTACATAACTCATACTCAAACCATTCCAAACTCTCAAAAACTATTCAATAAGCTTTCAAACAATCTCAATATTTATCAATCATCAACCCATCCCTCCTTACAGAAGACAATCAGAACAAAACAAAACAAAACAGAAGGTATACAGAACCAATCAGAACCTCTCAGAATATCACAAAACCTCATATCTCTACTAATAAACATCATGAACTTCCAAAACACAATTAATATCATCCAAAACACTCTCAAACCACTTCCAAACCAATCAATCATCTCATAAAATCAACCATTCAGCTCTCAAAAACAATCAAAAATCAGCCAAAAAATAGGTCATTTCAACACTCAACATATCCCCACACTTAATAAGGAAGCGTCCTCGCGACCCAGGAAAAAGGGAATACAAGTTCATTCAAAAAGCTCAACTTTGATCTTCAATACATCTTCAAAAACAATCCATCCAACCACAACCCCAACTTAGAACCTGTATCTAATATAAAAATACAACGAAAGGAAAACCCTTTATACATTAACACTTCTTATCAAACTGAAAATCACAACAAACTTGTAAAGGATATAAGAGGTTTCTTCGTTTTCTTCTTCATCAGCATCTTCAACTCTCCAACCACGACCCCATCACCACAATTCTCCAAAATGTAGCTCGTACGAAATCCAATCCAATAGGAAACCACCACGTTCTTTTTACATAAATTAACCCAAAACACAAACACACAACACAACACAACCATCTGAATGACTCCTCCAAAAAGAGAGATTTTCATTAAAAAGCATCCACCATACATTGGAAAAGGTATCAATGAAGATGATCCCTCTTGAAAGATTGGTGATTTCGGAAACGATCCATAGACAAGGATTCATCTACAAATGTTTTGGGAGGATTCTGAAAAAACTGAAGGCAGCACATCCTTTCCAACAAGACAAGGTATCTGTTAGGCAAACAAAGGGCATGAAAATACAATATATCCAGCTACTGGGAATCAATGCTCACATTGACATTCATGCACAACTTTGGAATAGGCTTGGAATCATTATGAGAGTGCCTATGCATATACGCCAGATACCAAGCAAAGTGAGCAGTTAATCGCACTGAAGGATCTGCAGACTGTGAATACTGCTGAGCAAAATGAATATAGTTCTGATAAGCTTGACTGGCCTGCTGTCCAATCTCCTGGAATTACTGGCCAGTTTATCTGAGGTCCTGTAAGGGAATCATTCGAGCTCCATCCCCTCCTTCTGGAAATCTGATGATCAAACCCGTCATAGTCACTAACCAACTGAGGTGGTTGAGATATAGAAGTGTTAGGAGAGGGAAGTGGAATAAGGAAAAGTGGATGAAGTGAGGGGTAGGCAAAATCATAAAAGGAAGAATGATTTAAAGAAGGAGTGGCTGAAATTTGTAGGGAATTAGTAAGGAAGGGTGTTAACTGATAAATAGGAAAGGTAGAAGGTACATGAATGGATGGAGAAGGACATGGTGGAGAAGGGGAAAATACTCTATCCTCAATAAAAGAGCAGTATGTAAAAATGGGAATTTGAGGAAAAGATGAAGGTTGGAAAAGAAGGGGTAAAATAGTTGTGGAATTAGATTGACAAAGGGAAAGATATATGCCAGGAGGGTACTGTTGGGTTGCCAGCAGATTGGCAATGTCTGCATACCAGGGGGTTACAGTTTCTACTAGAAATAGGAAAGCATCAGGGAGGTCTGGATCATCCTGCTCCTCGTCTACAGTCTGTGGGATACACGACAGATGATCAGCCAGAACATGGGAACGACCAGGTTTGGTAATTACCTCAAAGTCGAACTCCTGGAATAGAAGGAGCCATCTCATCATTCGTCCTTTCACATCTGCTTTGTTCATCAGGAAGGACAGGGCCTCATGATCCACATAAAATTTAAAGTGGGTAGATAGGAGGTAGTGGCGAAACTTTTCTAAGGCAAACACCATTGCCAAGCACTCAAGCTCTGTCACTATATAGTTCCGTTCCCTATCAGTGACTTTCTGGCTTGCATAATAGATCGGTTGATCCAGCTTCGAGGAGCCCTTTTGGCATAGGACAGCGCCTAAGCCTTCAATAGATGCATCAGTATGTACATGTAACTCCCTCGTCCAATCAGGAGGTTGCAGAATGGGTGCCTCAATCAGACACTACTTCAGAGTGGTGAAGGCTTTATCACATTCTTCCGTCCAAGTAAACTCTACATCTTTCCTCAGAAGCTTGTGCAAGGAGGTTGCCTTTGTTGCAAAATAGGCTATGAACCTTCTGTAGTAACCCACATGGCCTAGGAATCCCCTCAGCTATTTGAGGTTGGTGGGTGCTGTCAGAGCTGTGATCTTTTCGATCTTTGCAAGGTCTGTTGATATCCCTTGTGCAGAGACAATGTGGCCCAATAGAACTCCAGAAGAGACCCCAAAGATGCATTTGTCGGGGTTGAGGGAAATCCCATACTCCCGGCATCGGTCAAAGCATTGTTCCAAATGTCCCAAGTGTTCACGGATCAAACTATAGACACAGAAGTCATCCAAATATACCTCAATAAAGTCATGCAGATGATTTTGGAATGCGGCCATCATGACTCGCTGAAAAGTAGTAGAGGCATTGCAGAGCCCAAACGGCATCACTCGGTAAGCGTAGGTCTCCCATTCTGTGGTGAAGGTTGTTTTGGATTGGTCTTCCTCTGCGATTTGGACTTGGTTATATCCACTGAATCCATCCAGAAGGGAATAAAGCTCATGTCCTGCCACTATGTCCAACAGTTGGTCTGTGAAAGGAATCGGGAAGTGATCCTTCTTCGTCTTGGAATTCAACTTTCAGAAGTCAACACATATTCGAAGCTTGCCATTCTTCTTGGGTACCACCACGATGGGTGAAACCCATTCACTATTTGCCACTGGATAGATGAACTCGGCTTCCAGAAGCTTTAGCAGCTCTGCTTTTACCAATGTGGAATAATTCGGGTTCATTCGCCTCTGTCGTTGCCGTACTGGCTTGGCATCAGGCTCCAAGTCAATATGATGCTGACATATTGTGGGATCAATCCCCTTTAGATCTTTGTAGGACCAAGCAAACACGTCCAAATTCTCTTTCAACAAGTTGTACAAGGTTGACAACTCCTCTTCTGGGAGGCTGCTACCCACCTTCAAGTGGCGTTCAGTGCCATCTGCATCCACAAAGGTTAACTGCCTTTCACCTTCTACTTCAGGATGAAGGTCCCACGGACTGCTTCTGGATACAGATCCGACTCCTTCAAGGGGGTGGTGTCCTCTTCTGATGTCCCACTCGAACCAACTTCTTCTTTTGATGGAGACTTAGGTTGCTCCTTAAGATGTTGAAATGGGATTAGAGCCGTTTTAGGTTTGGTTTCACAATCAGTTACCTCTTGGATTGAAGACTCCTCTTCTGATGACACGTCCAGGAACGTCACATAACAGGGACCCTCTAATGCCTGTTGGGTTTGTGAGACTGGTGCTTGTTGGCACGGTGCATCATCATCATCTTTCTTTGGCAAGGATGGGTTAGGACGGCAAGAGCCACTGCTGAAAGACGGCTTATTCTTCTTAATCCATTTCTTAAAAAGATTTTGCATATGAGAAGACCCATTTACCAGACCAAATGGTACCATCGCCATTCTGTCCCATAGCATGAGCTCGTCTGCTTCTGATGCTTCTGGAACTTCTTCTCCAAATGTATCCTCTACAGGTGGGATAGATTCTTCTGGCTCACTTTCATAACCTTCTTCTTCAATATCATCTCCCTCCTCTTCTGTCTCTGTCTCTGTCTCTGCTTCTGTCTTTGTCTCTGTCTCTGTCTCTGTGGGAGCTCTGTAAGAGAAGAACAGGTTCTCTGTTTCATCTTCTACCTCTGTCTCTGGCTCTGCTTTGGCCATGTAACAGGGAGAGCAGTACATCCGTGCTTCTATCTCACTGTCAGAAGTGATTTCAGAAATCGTTCTTGATTCAGGCAGAAAGTATTCACCCATTGATAATGGCTTTGCATCTTTTGGGAGTTGGCTTACAGTATCCACTGTTAAGGAACGTGCCACTGTTTTCTTGGGAAGGATCTGTTTGAGAGCATCTTCGTCTGCTAATGTTCCATCCGTAGCCTCATTAGGCGAGTCAGAAGATAATTCCAAGGAGGTGGATCCATGTCCTTTTTGAGCACCATATAGCTTCAGCACCACTTTATTGGGTCCTCTACCCAAGGTCAAGATTCCTTTGAACCAATCCGTCCTTGCTCTAGCTTCAAAAAGCCAAGGTCTTCCCAGTAACAAAGGGTAGGATGTACCATAAGAGTTTGGCTTTACCACCAGATAGGTTAGCCAATAATCTTTTCCAGCCACTGTAGTCTTCACATATGGGAGAATGCCCAAAGGCTTGATTCTGCTCTGATCCGCCAGTTTGATGAGCCATTGGGTGGGTTGCACACCTTGTAGGCCTAGATCCTTCATTGTCACATCCGTCATAATGTTCACTGATGAACCACCATCAATCAGTGCATTTGCAATGAAGCAGCCTTCAATCCACACACCAGTCTCTGGGGTACCCGGATCCAGGAAGGCGTTAGCCACGTCCACGTCTTTTACAAATGCTGGTGAAGCTTTGTCGGACTTTGTTGCTATTGAGGGAGCAATCCTTAAGCCACGTCTTCTTGCCAGTATACTTTTGAACTTTTTTCGGCAACTGGGAGACAACATCAATAATTGTCGAAATGTGAGGTTTGGTTTAAAGGTATCTAGATCTTTGACCAGATCGTATTCCTTAATAGGATCCACTGGCTTCTCTAACCGGTTAGGGAATGGGGCAACACCCATTTTCATTTTCCCTCTTTCTTCCAACAGAGGCATCATGGGAACTTCTTCTGCCCCTTGTGGCACTTCCTCCTCTTCTATCTCCTGGACCTCTGGTCCCGTCTCTAGAACTATCTCTGTAACGCTCTGTGGCACTGTGGTGCTCTGTATGGCACTGTCAGGCTCTGTTATGTTCTGTTCTTCTGGCACTTCATTGTTCTGGCAGGAGGATTATTTTCGTTCTGGATAGGTGGTTCCTTCTTCTTTGCACGCGTGATGGCAGCAACTTCCAATTCTACTAAATTGGAGGTAGGCTCTTGGGCCTTAGCCGGACTATCAGTAGTACTATTTTTCATTGGGGCTGGGCTTGGACAGTCTTTTGCAGTGTGGCCTTCTCCTTTGCATCGACTGCATAAGGGCTTGTAATCCACTAACCTTCTGGGATTTGGACAATTTGGTGAAATGTGTCCCTTTTCGCCGCATCTGTAACACTCCACTTCTGATCTCTGACCACCGCCAGACTGTCTTCCTCTGTAACTTTGAGAAGGAAATCTTCTGGGTCCAAAATTAGGACCAAACTCCCTAGGCTTGGGTCCAATATCCTGTGTTGTCATTTTGGATTCCAGCAAGTTGAATCTTGTGTCTTCTTCCTTCCTTCTCCTATCATGCATCTCCTTCAGAGAGCAAATATCCTCTGTATGGTTCTTTCGCAAACAGTAGGAATAGAAAGCTCCAGGGATGGTTGGTTTTTGTGTACATTCAGTGGCTAAATGGCCTACTTGATGACACTTATCACACCAAGTATTTGACCGCATCACATCTCTTCCTGCTCCTGCAACATTGGATATGCTGGCGGTATTCACTTTCAGCATCTGTAGCTGCTCTGTAATCACATCCATCAACTCCTTTTTTATATTTGCAACTGAGTTGGATAAGTAATCCTTCAAGCTTTCTCCTCCTGAGGTACTGGCAGTAGGGTTTTGAGGAGTCTCTGTAATCACTGCATAAACAGGTTGGGCTAGTGCAGAGGGATCTCTGTTCTGATTCTGATTCAGAGCTCCTGTTTGAACTATTGGCTGTTGGCTCCAGTTGGTAGGGTTCCACTGTTGCTGCTGATTTGGCATTGGGGAAATTGGTTGGGACCATTGTTGTTGTGGTTGAACCATCATTTGAGGCATTGATTGTGGCCACTATGGATTTGGTGTACTGTACTGTGATACTGGGGGCATCTGTTGGTAGGGGTAGGGGACAGTCCCTGGGACTGCATTTGGTGGGTACATCATTCCTGGCATCAGAGGAGGTAGGAATCCTCTTCCTGGATTCATCGCCAATCTAGCTTCCACTTCATCGTACAGTCGTGCACCTTCTGTTGCAGCTTGCAGTGTGGCTGGTCTTTGCAGCTCCACAAACTTACGGACTTCTAGTTGTAATCCTCTGAGAAGCACCCCCTTCTGAATGCCATCATCTAGATTATAGTTAGTCCATCTCTTCAGGATGGATTCCATTCGTGAGACATAAGCTTCTACTCTTTCTCCAGAGGACTGACTTAAATTCATAAATTCCTCTCGCATCCACTCTTCAAAATCTTCACGCCTGAATTTAGTGAGGAAGGCCAACTTCAGGTCGTCCCATGTGCCAAAAGTTTCTGATGCTTGTCTCTCATACCATTGAAACGTCGCGCCCTTGAAAGTGGCGGGGAATATTGCTAACCAATGCTCAAAGGTTCTGGCATTATTAGCCACACATGCTACCATAAACTGTGCTACATGAAGATCGGGGTCTTCATTGTACTCTCCCTTAAAAACTGGCAATGGAACTACATTCGCTGGCCTATCATCAATATTTCCAGGACGGATCTGGCTTGGAAGTGGACCTCCAGCAGGAGGAGGAAGGGTTTGATGTGCCATTGGGACTTCTGTAAAGAGTTCCGCAAGGGCGTCAAAGGCAGCTTCTGCTGCGAGCTCGTTCTCGGCTCTGATTTTTGCTTTCTCTCTTCTTACGTACCTCTAGACTCGTTCTAACGCTTGCCTCTTTATTGCGTCATTCATCAGGGGGTTGGCTCCACTATGTTGTTAGTGCTCCACAGAGGGTTAACAGAAGGCTTCAGTCTCTGGAGGACTCTCTTACCAACATTTCTTCTACTTCTTCCTTTTCAACGTCTCTGAATTTTGCTTTCATGCCACTGCACAGAGGAAGGTATTCGGTTCTGAAGGTGTCAAAATGCATCTGTCTAAGCATTGTGGTGGTGCCATCATCATAGTAATGCCAACTTCTGATGGTTTCAACAGTGTATGTTGTGAAGAACACTCTGTCTACCAACTTCCAGTGGGTTGCTAATTGAACAAACAGAAGATTATCAGTGCACCAAGCATCCCACATATCTTGCTGTTGAGCATCCATGAACAAATTCCAACTCTTTTCCTTCTTGTCTTTGTGAACCTCTACAGACCAAGACTCCTGAAGCTTCTTCACAATCTCCCACTTGATGATGTCTGGAAACTTCTCAATGAATGCCAAATCTTCCATGGATGGTCATTCTCTCTGTTTTTGCTCTTCAGTTTGTTCCCAAACAGTTTGCCACCAAGATGCAAGTTTCTGCTGCTTCAACAGGAAGAGGAAATTGTCCACTACATAGAGCATGCATCATGATGGTGATGTGTTTCCGCCATTGTGGGATGAACTTCTTGTGGAAAGTGGCTTTGATTATGAGAAATTCCAACTCTTCAATGGAAGAAGGAACTTTACAAACATCCATTGAATTCTTCTCTTCTTGGCAATGCCATTTCCTTCATTTTCAGCCTCTTCTAGTGCTTGTTGATGGCAAGTTTCCCCGGCTGCGCATCAAAAACATGGAGCCCCAAGAGGAACACCAAGGAAAAGAGAATTCTCTAGCAAGAAAATCTATCTTGTAACATCAACAAGCTTTTTTATTATGTTTTATATGATCATAATGAAGAAAAGAACACCATGCACAACAAATCTTCATGCAGCATCATGTAAATCTCCCACGGATTTGATAGAATCAACCATATTCTTCAATATCTTCACAAAATCCATCAATATCACAAAGAAAGCAAAGGAATACACCATCTTTGAATGGAAATACATCACATAGTATTCACCTTCAATGTCTTCATAGTCTTCTCTCTCAATCTCTCATATACAATCACTCTGTTTTAATAGAATTGGCTATCTCTGACTCTCTCTCTCTCTCTCCATCAATAATACATCATATCCTCACTACAATCTCTCATAATCACTCTCAATAATCCTTCTTAGGTCGTGGATACCCCTCCCAAGAGGTATGTCTGATATGAAGAGTCACCAGAGCCACTACAGTGTCTTTTCATAGCTCACTACTGTCACTTCACTCCAGTCTTTACTTGAGTCTTCAGCAGCTACTTCTTTCACTTCTTTCAGCTCTTTTGCACTTGTATTCACCTCTTTCCAAGGCTAAAAAAACTGTCCCAAGCTACACTCTCATTCATCAGAACACATACAGAAGCATATAGAACAGTCACAGTACAGAATAGAATAGCTACAGTACAGAACAGAACAGCTACAGTACAGAACAGAACAGAGACAGAAGCTCTACAGAAGACCTACAGAAAGTTACAGAAGGTCATCAAAACTACATAACTCATACTCAAACCATTCCAAACTCTCAAAAACTATTCAATAAGCTTTCAAATAATCTCAATATTCATCAATCATCAACCCATCCCTCCTTACAGAAGACAATCAGAACAAAACAGAACAAAATAGAAGCTATACAGAAGTTATACAGGACCAATCAGAACCTCTCAGAACATCACAAAACCTCATATCTCTACTAATAAACATCATGAACTTCCAAAACACAATTAATATAATCCAAAACACTCTCAAACCACTTCCAAACCAATCAATCATCTCATAAAATCAACCATTCAGCTCTCAAAAACAATCAAAAATCAACCAAAAAATAGGTCATTTCAATACTCAACAGCTTTAGTATTAGGTAAACCTGGTCTTGACGGAATAGACAAAGGCATAAGTAATCCATACTGTTTACCATGATGTCTCTTAACTCTTTGACAAATCAAACATTCAGAAACAAAGTTAGATACATCAGTGTCCATATGCGGCCAATAAAAATCTTCAGTTAATGTACGTAAAGTAGATATGATACCTCTATGACCTTGATATGGAGGACAATGAATCTCATTCAAAACAAAAGATCTAAATGGAACTGTAACACATAATCTCTTTTCATAAAACATGAATCCATCATTATAAGATAGTGAATCAATAGGAATCAAGTTATTTTGAACTAATTTATTCCAATCAGCATGAAAAGTAATGTCCTGATGATAAGTATCTTTCATAGGAATTAAAGAATCAAATGATATAACAGAAATATTATGAATGGCAGGTCTTCTACTTAATGCATCGGCCACTACATTTTCTTTACCGGGTTGATATTGAATGATAGGATGAAAACTCTGAATAAAGGCTGCCCATTTGATATGTCTGTCAGATATTTGAGGTTGGCTAAGTAAATGTCTAATACTTTGTTGATCGGTTTTAATCATAAATTCAGAGCCCATTAAGTAGTGTTTCCACTGTCTTAAGGCTTGTACCACAGCTAATAATTCTTTGTCATATGTGGAATATTTCAGTTCAAAGGGTTTCAGCTGACAACTAGAATAGGCTATGGGATGATTTTCTTGCATAAGTACGGCTCCTATTCCAGATCCGCTAGCATCAGTCACTACTAAAAAGAAGGGTCTATTAAAATCAGGCAACTGTAGTACAGGAGCATGTGTTAATGCATGTTTCAATAAGTCAAAGGATTTCTGTTGATTATCAGACCAATGATAAAAAATACATTTCTTCAAAAGTTTGGTCAATGGTAAAGCAAGTAATGAAAAATTACGCACAAACTTCCTATAGAAACTAGCAAGACCTAGGAATGATCGTAACTCATGCACATTTTTAGGTATAGGCCAGTTCAATATTGCTTCTATTTTCTTAGGGTCAACCTTAATTCCATCAGATGATACAATATGACCTAAATATTCAATTTCTGTTTTAAAGAGCTCACTCTTTTCCGGATTGGCATACAGTTGATTATCTTTTAATAACTGGAAAACCAATGACAAATGCTTATAATGTTCTTTCTCATTTTTACTAAACACCAAAATATCATCAAAGAATACAATAACACAATGCTGATATTTCAAAAATATACGGTTCATCATTCTACTAAATGTAGCAGGTGCATTAGTCAGTCCGAAAGGCATCACTAAAAATTCATAATGACCAAATTGTGTCCTAAATGCAGTCTTGAATATGTAAGACTTATCTAGTCTCACCTGATGATAACCAGATTTAAGGTCTATTTTACTAAATATGGCAGAACCTTGCAGTTTATCCATAAGGTCATCGACTCTAGGAATTGGATACCTATTCTTTACAGTGATCTTATTTAAAGCTCGATAGTCAATGCACATACGATAGGTATTATTTTTCTTCTTTACTAACAGAACAGGTACACCAAATGGAGAACTACTAGGTCTAATCAATCCTCTATTTAGTAATTCCTCAACTTGACTTTGAATTTCTTTTTGCTCTATCTGATTATGCCTATATGGTGCTTTACAAGGTGGTTGGGTACCAGGAATCAAATCTATTTTATGGTCTTCTGGACATGAACGAGGTAAACCAGGTGGTAGATCTTCCGCAAAACAGTCTTTAAAGTGTGCAAGAAATTCTTTATGCCTAGGGTGCATATGATTTTCTTTAACTTGCAGTTCATTCACCCAAATGAGATAAGATTTACTACTTTTGCGTAATGCACGTTTAGCTTGAGTATGCGAAAGCAGTGGAAAAGAATTAGATGCATGCATACCATACAATGTAATATGTTTTCCTTGAAATTGAATATTAATCGAATGTGTGGAATAATCTATATCAGGGTTATGCTGATGACGCCAAGGCATACCTAAAATAATATCACTGGACTGTAATGGTACAACTAGAACATTTCTTCTTTCAGTGTGTTCACCAATTTGAATTTCTAAGTCATGCACTTCCTGTGTACCATTATACCTAGTGCCTAAGAATGCTTCTTTGATGCGAAAATGCGTAGGTACAGTCTGTAATTTCAATTATTTTACTAGCTTTGCAGAAATAAAATCATGAGTACTACCATCATCATGCAAAATAATCTTTTCCTTTCCATGCACTAAACATTTCATTGTCAATAAAGAATGTAGAGTTGGCATACCTAGTAAAGTATCCGAAGGAGTAGTAATGTCGTCTTCATCTTCCATGAAATCAGGCATTTCTTCATGTTCGTCATCTTCCATTGCTCCAAGGTAGTTGATATGGACAGGTGGCTTCTTCGAATGACAATTTGCTGCTAGATGTCCAGGTTGGTGGCATTTATAACACACTATAGGCTTGGCTTTGGTTACATTGTTTGCAATGGTAGGAAGTCTAGGGATATTAGGATTTGGCTGTGGAATAGGCTTAGGGTTTTGGTTGATATTGGATGGTAAAGCAGGTGGTTTTGCCCAATTCTTACGAAAAGATGATGAAGGAAAACGACCTTGATTAAATCTTCTAAAATTTGAGTTGAATTGCTTAGATCCATAGTTACCATTGGCTTGGAATTGCTGTGGACGTCTATCTCTTCCTCGCAGCTTGTCTTCAGTGTCATGAGCTAATGAAATTGCGTCTTCAAGAGTTGCAGGCTTGAACATATTAACTTCAGCGTAGTAATGCCCAAGTAGTCCAGACATATACTTGCGCTTGTGTGTCGCTTCAGGTACGTCTTCAAGCATGCGTAACTGGAGTAATGCATTCCAAAAGCGTTCGGTGTACTGAGGAATAGGCTCACGATCTCATTACTGAAGAAGGTCCCATTGCTTTATGGCTTTTTCATGAAATTGTGGAGGAAGGAAGTTCTGCATAAACTTCTTCTTGAAATTCTCCCAGGTAGTGGGACAATCTATACTTTTATGAACCACAGTCCACCAAAGAGATGCTCTATCCACTAAATGATTAGTGATACACTTGATTTTATCTTTTTCTGCATATGTTTCCTCATGAAAGTAGTCATCAAACTGACTAATGAATGCAAGAACAGTTTTTCCCTCTCGAGTGCCATTGAAAGTACGGAATTTGAAATTTCTTTTACTTATCTTTGTTTCCTTGCGGATGGATTGAGCTTCGAGAGTCGCGTCGATGGTACGTCGAATAAGGTTTTCAGATTGAGGTTCCTCTTTGTTGGTAGTCGATCTTTGTAAATTAGCCAATTGAACTTGCAATGCTTGCCTAGCTCGTCGTTCTTCATCCAACTGCATCATAATTAAGTCCATCTTTTGCTCCATCGTAGGTTCAGGTAGGTCGCCTTCAGCCATTAAATCATCCATATGTGGTTCCGTCATCCTGCAAAACTCAAAAGACCTCTCACTCTCAAAATCAAATTAGCGGGATGAGCGTAGCTCAAGATCGGGTGTACAAGGCTTATATATTTTTGTGTGGGTTTCACAATCTTCGTCTTTGACTATTGCGGGATTTGTAATCTTTGAAAAATCTGCGTTTTAATCTTCTGCGTGTGCTGAAAATGCTTCAGCAAACCTGCATATGTGAAGAATACCTTCCAATGAACAACTTTGCAGTTCGAAGTTTCTGCGCAGGTACAACCTTTCTATGAGTTTTGAACACAAGTCATTTTTTACTTTAGATGACTTGTCTGACTTGCAGAGTTGCAGACTTATGTGACTTGCAGAGTTCCAATACTTGCAGAACTTGGTTGATTTATCTGACTTGCAGGATTTCGACTTGAAAGACTTGCAGAACTTGGTTGCTTGTGTGTGACTTGCAGAATTGAGAGGACTTATGTGATTGGAGCTTAAGTGATTAAGCTTTAGGCTTAATCTGTTGAAAACGGCGAATCGTGGGGGGGCCGTTTTTTTTCAGCCGGCGCAAATTTCGGACTCCTCCTCTGATACCTCGCGCTGAAATTTAGAAGCTTAAAGCTTCTTTAAGCTTATAAAGCTTTAGTTTTAAGCTTTTAAGTCTTATGGAAATTGAGACTTATCTCTGGTTCTTGACGACTTGAAGAAGAGGATGTAGGAGTGGTCCTCCACTGCAGGCTGGTCCTTTGCGATCTGATGATGGAAACAGAGGTTCTTGATTGCCAGGAATCCACCCGTATCGACCGTTCACAACGAGATTGACCGTAGAGCTCGATCGTTCCAGGAGCTCCGCCTTCGCACAAGATGGGTAGCGATTGGAAGCTCTTGATCTCAGCTTCGCTCTGATACCACTGATGCGCAGATCGGATGCTGTACGCTCGCGTAGTGAATGCCGGAAGGTCCCCAAGAACAAAAGAACTCTACTTTTTTGCACAAAACTCAAGGTAAAAAGCATGAACGACATGAACAAGAGACCAATTGGGTGCAATCTCCCCCCATGCCTTGTGTGAGCGCTCCACAAAGCATGTATTTTATGTATTAATCATCTTCAAGCTCAAATAATAGCCCAAATTACAAAATAGCAAGCTTTTACCTTTTGAGTTTGCTTTAGCACAAAATAGGAATAAAGCTAACGGGCGGTGCCCAAAGAGTCTGGCATACCCAATACAATGTCCAAGTACAAATAACATAATCGTGCGTCCATGCGCATACAAAATAATAAATAAATATCCAACGCCTCAATAAATAGGTGCAATAAAATATAGGCGCCATGCCTAAGGTATGCGCCCATCAAAATATAAGTGATAAATCGAATACTCGCTATCCTCCAATGCTTTCCTCCGCCACTGCTACTATCTCTACACATCAACTGAAGCATTCACAATCGTTAGTAAAATAATACAATTAAACCGACAAAAGTGAATACCTAGCAGTCTTCAACTACATTAATAAATCAACTGGTTAGAAATCAATCCTAACCTTAATTTATTACGAGTGCGCACTCTAAACTCATAAACTTTTATTAATTTAATATGCACTTTGCGGAATCACCCGCTATGGAATCACCCATGTACACACTAAATTAATGAAACGCCCGAAAAGGATAGGCGTCCCCATCAACTTCTCGCACAAAGAATCCACTTTGTGTATGAGCCCCAGTCAACAAAGTTTACGGAATCCACCGTAAAACCTCACAGAATCCACCGTGGCACGAAATCCACCGTGAAATATGCCTCCTGGCATCAGTTATGGATGAATTGGTGAAAAGCTTATGTGACCTACACTTGAACCTGATAGACTTCACTCAAAGGTTGTAAAATTGGATGAGAAAGTAGAAGAGAAGGGGTGGGCAGTTTCCTAAAGGCCAGTTTAAGAAGGGTTTAAGAGACTATCTATATGGTATCATAGCTTGCAACATGAAAAGAGTGAGTGTATAGCTTATTGTGATGCAAAAGCAAAGAACTTGGTGTTTTGGAAAGATGGAGAATTGCAGCAACAAGATGCATTTGTAGTTATACATGGTAACACATATGGATTGGAACTTGAGAAATCCAATGGTTCTTTACATGCATGTAAAGTTGATGCAAAAACATGTAGTATAGTCATTTGCTTTAGCTTATGCAGAGAAGGGGAAGATAGTTAGGGCTGCATTGACATGTGTTAGTCAGAGTATAAGGGATAAAACTAGATGGAATGCTCCCATTGATTCATTAACTACCTATGCATATGTGGCTAAGGTGCATAATATGGATGCTATTGTTGAGGATAAGAGAAGAAAGGATGAGGATGCAAGTCCTTACACTGTATGTCCTTCAAAGTGTATGACATGAAGCAAGATGGAGCAACAAAAGGCTACTGAAAAAGCTAGTCCAAAACATGTAATGAAAGACATCTTGCATGAAAAGAAGCAAAAGGGGGAGAAAGAGAGGCAAGTAGCCTAGTTACAAGTTGTAGTTTGACATAGAAATAGCAAGCGACATAAAGAAAGTGCTCGAGGAATGCATTCTTGGAAGAAAGGTTGAATTTACACTTTGTAAGGCTCTAGCATTGCTAACCATGAATTCCATGATGAGATAATAAATATCATTAAGCAACAAAGGTAGTTTGTAGGACAACCTACTCAAGCACTGTTGCAAGTTGAAGAAGACATGGGTTCATAGGGTATTCAATTGGAATCTATTGATGATTTCATTACTATCTTAAAACAAGTTGATGTTGAATATTGGTTGTATAAGGGTGGAAAGAATGATATTATGGCTGAAAATGTTATGGTGGGCAGTACTATACATAAGGGAGTTATGTAACAATAGGTTCATGAGGAAGAGGATGCTCACTTAATTCCTAATAGTCACTACTCTCTATGCACTGGGCAAGAGCTACAACTGAAATTGTTGTGAAGACAGGTGAGGGAGAGACACCATGTATTTCTCTCTTGGACTATGGGTCCGAAATTAATGTAATGGCACATAGTCAGTATGAGAATGGTGGATGGCTAGTGGATGTGGATCTTAGCTTGTGTATGCAGGCTACAAACAACTCATCAGGGGAGCTCTTGGTGTACACTTGAGTGTTTGAGTGACCATTGGAGATGTCCTAGATGAATATCACTTCTTTGTGCAAGATTCATGTAGTTATCCAATTATATTGTGGCAGTCATACATTGTGGAATCAAGGATGAAAACTAAGGTGATAGATGATGATTCTTCTTATAGTCATGTGCAAAGTATAGATGGCAAAAGGACAGTTCAAATTTTAATTGTATGTCTCAATCATCCTCATAATTGGGATACACTTAGAGATTATCTGGTTCTATCTAATGCTAGAGAATTCAATGGTTTTTTTATAACATTTTTGTAAATGGAGGCTATAGCAGGAAGATGTTATTGCCTTTAAGAAAAGGGAAAAATATATTATTGGCTAGTTTCAGGAATGGATAGCAAGCAGTGTAGGTAGATTTAAGAGTATTGTAGCCATGTGCAAGGGTGAAAAGAGTTACATACATCTCAGGATAAAAAAGAGTTGAAGAAATATGATATTTTGGCTAGAGATGACTATATTTTAGGGCTATTTGCAATGCTGAATGTTGTTGATACATTGGCTAAAATAACTATAGTAATTAATCCTAAAAACAAGGCTAAAATGCATGTCATTCATGTACATACTTTGAAGATGTATAATATCATAAGTGAATTTTCTGAACAGGAATGTAAAAGGCTACAAAAGAGAGCTAAAGCTTTGGGAAAAAATATATATAAAATAGTTGAAAAAAGGTTATCCCTTCACAATGATGGGCTAAATGAGATACTATCTAAACAACCAAGTCTTCTCATGATCTGAATAGTGTAGGGCATAAATTTTCTGCAAAAAACATTGAAAGAGTTGAAGCTTGGATGCAATAGGTTTCTCTTTCCAATAGAATGGGATTGTTTTATGTAGATATTAGTAAAGCATGGAAAGGCTTTTGCATTTTAGCCTGTTGAAATTGGCTATGTGGATCCAACTGTTGTGGCTCCAATGGTGATCTTTATAGTGTTGCATGTTCCATGGAATCTTAAACAAATTCATGTGACTCACGCATACTTGTCTAATTTATGAAGCTATTAAATGAGAAAATCAAGATGAATATTTTGGAGCCATCTTTAGCTTCATACTCTAATCGCAAGTTTAGAGTCCCAAAGAAGAATGGAGCATTGTGGTTTATACAAGATATGCAACTAGTCAACAAGCTCATGATAAGAAAGGTAGGTGCAGTGCCTATTGTAGATGATTTTGTGGAAGCTTTTGCTGGCAAGGATATTTATTCCATGGGGAATTTATACTCTAGCTATGATCAATTTTAGCTCAAATTAGAGAGCTAAGATATCACTACTATGAAAACATCATGTTTCTTAATGTGGATGGCTGGAAGCCTTTATCAGTTATTAAGGAAGGGGCAAAAGTTTCATTAGGGAAGGCAACATACAAAGGCTATTCAAAATACAAACAAGTTGCTAAATTCTACACCAGCCTTGAAGAAAGATGGATTATTCGAATGGAAGGTCTATCATCCTCACTACAGATACAAGCCCTATAGTTATTAGATGAGCAGTGGGACATGATGCTGAAAGGAATAGATATGCTATTAGAATCATAGCAAAGGTGTTGAACAAGAGACAATGGAGGTATCTGCAAGTAAAGAGGGAGCTTTAGGGAGTGGTTACAACTGTTAAATGTGACAGAGAGTATTTTATGGGTGCTCATGTAGTGGATAGACTATCTAGCGTTATTGGGTATCATAACCAGTTGTGTTATTCACAAAATCGCCATGTTGCATTGGATAGCCTATATTAAGTCACTCAACCTTGATTTACAACACATTGCAGGAAGAAACAACCTAGTGAATGATATGTTATCACGGGTACCTTATGAGGATGAAAATGGCATGATGGATGATGATAAAGAGGAGGATTTTCTTGCTAAAAATGATGAAATTATAGCAAGGGGCTGATTCTACAACTATTGTATATGCAAGTACATGTGTCTTAAATGTTGGTACAATTGTCATAAATGCTAGAATAGTAATAAATTTAGCAAGTATAGTAGGTACACTATCTCGAAATGTTGCTATTGTAGAGAATTTAATAGCAAAGAAGATTCTAGCCATGGAAAAAGTAGGTACAATAGGAAGAAAGCATCATAGGTGTTATGTTTTAACTATGGAGGTGTTTCTAGAAGAGGAACATGAAGGGGAACAACTAAGAATAGGACAATATCTTAGCACTATTTCCAAGAGGAAGAATAGTCAAGAGAGGAGTTCAAGAGGATCAAGAGAAATGCATATGGTTTCTTCTTGAAGAATGGATATTTATGGAAGCATGCTAAGAAGAAGAGGGGAGCTCAACTATGAGTTCTTGGAGATCAAGCCACACAGGTATAGGTTATGTCGAAGTTCCACAAAACCTTGTGGGCTGGTCATAGAGGCGTGTGGGAAAACTTTGAGAAAATTAAAGAAAGATATTAGTGGCAAGGGATATATGCAAACATTGCTCACTATGTGGAATCTTGTACAACCTATCAGATATATTCATAAGTAAGGCATCATGATGGGCTGTAACTAACTTATCCATTGTCTCTTCATTTTAAATAGGTAGTGGATTTGGTTACTATGCCTATAGGATTATGGAAGATGTGGTACCTTGTGCATGCTTGCACATAAATACTTGATGATTTAATTATAAGGGAAACACTTAGGACAAAGACTACTCAAGTAGTGTGTACATTTCTCTTGGAATAGATTTCTTGTTGGTATATATATGTTAGCAAAATTACAACAAATAGGGGTGAATTGGATGTAAATGAAGCAAGAGAGTTCTTCTCTTGCTTGGCGATAAAGCTAGCTCTTACTTCAACCTATAATTGGAAGGAAATGGAAAAAGTGAATGTGGACATCTTCCTATCATTAAGGCCTTGGCCGAGTCATGTGGAGGGAAGATGAAAGAACATCCATGGTTACTCCCATATGCTTTGTGGACTGATAGAACAACTCATAGTGCTGTCACACAATATATGCCAGCTAAATTGATGTATGGTCAGAAGACCATCATGCCAATAGAAGTGATGGTTGTTACATGGAGTATAATACCTTTGAAAGAGAGGTTGAATACATAGGAGTTTCTAGCTTTATGCATAAGGAATTTGGAGAGAAGTCCAGAAGACATTAGGACAACAGTGGAGAAGTTAAAGGTAGCCAATCTTCAGAATAAGAAACGGTTTGATAGGAGACATAGACTCTGGCCAAGAGCCATATAAGAAGGTGAGTGGGTGGTAATTTATGATAATTTCTTGAAAAATCAGCATAGTGTCAGTCAAAAAATATCTAAGTTATGATTTGGTCCATATGTGGTAAGGTGGGTATTTAACAATACTACCTATTCACTTGCTAAATTGGATGGGATAGCATTGTGCATTCCTATAGCGAGTAAAAAACGGATCAAGCTCTTTAAGTAAAGGAAGTCTACAACATATGAATTAGATGAGCTAGATATGAGTATTGACCTTTATAGTGGGAAAGAAGAAGAAAAGGAAAAAATGGATATGGATGAGAAAGGTTGTGAATGTGTTGAACACTAATACTCTGGCATATGCCAAAGGATCTGTGGGTTCAAAGACCCCAACAAACAGGATGGTTGTAAGAGACTGCATTAGATAAGCAATGAAGATTTGAAGATGATGAAAATTTTCTTAATTGGAAGAAAATTAATGGTGAGACTGATGCATCTAGAATGGGCTTTGATACTTAGGGAAGGTCCCTACCAAGTTTGTTTGTCATCCAAGTTTGTATGCAAAAGTTACAGGGACAAAAAGAGCGATGTCTCGCCAAGACTACATACTGTAAAGAACAAATGGAGGCTATGCAAAAAACTTTTAGGGACTGATATCTTCAAAATTTTGTCCTAGTGTCTTCAACAAAATTGTAACTATATATATATATTTAAAGCTTGGCAATCTGAGTTATAGTTTGGAGGATAAAGTATTTTTCTCCAATGTGATTCTATAGGACAATTTTTTTATCAGAAGAGATTGATTCTGATGTATGTAATCTATTGTATGTGATATATGCTTCACCAAAGCTACATAAAAATAGATGAGGTCTCTTCACTGGTGAGCCTAGTAAAAGATGAGCAAATTGACAAAGATGAGGAAGAGAAAGTGGCAAACATTGAAGATGCAGTTGAAGATGAGTTGACATATGAACTTGGGATGCCATGTGGATTTACAAGTATTGAAATGTTATCAGAACTATCATTTCCAAGTATGGATGCTAAGGGATACATGCAAGACGGGACGTCTACACTCTTAATGCCTTACAATTCACGTAGGAATAGTTGGACTCGCAACATGAAGATGACAAGAATTTGGGTTTTTGATCCTGATTGGGTTACCTATGTGGCATTTCTGGAGGACATGCAAGTTCAAAGGGGGTGGATTTCATGGGACTTTTTACATAGATTATGAAAGCGGGTTATGCTTTGTCTTGTGGAAGAGTTCATGCTTGTCTACAAAATGGTAAGTGATAGGCTTCTTAGTTGGTGGACTTCTCTAACTTGCTCATTGTCTTGATAATAGGAGTTAGTCAAGTAGAGTATTGCGAGTTAATGACCATGTGGCTTTGAATAGTGATTATTAGTTACTTAAGTGACTTGTTTTGTGGGCTATGTAGTGGATAATGAAGTGTGAGATCAAGAAGGCCATTCAATGCAGATTTAGGAATGCCAACAAGACTAATTGGGTGTTTACTGTCCAATTAATGGAGAATGAAGTGTGAGATCAAGAAGACCATTCAACGCAAATTTAGGGATGCTAACAAGACTTATTGGGTGGTTACTATATCCAATGTGGCCACAAAGGTGAAGGTGATGGCATGCTAACTAGGAGAGGACACAAGGGAAAGTAGGGGAGAAAAGCCAAAGAAAGTAAGTGACCTGGAGACTCATGCATTGAAGAGGAGAGAGGAGTGTATTGGGACTACTTTTTGGAATAGGGAAAAATAAGGGAATAGAAGACAACAAGCTATCCTTTAATATCTTTAGCCCTTATAAGGTCTTTGAGGCAAACTCTCACTTGATTATTGGTCTCAAACATCAAGGGAGCCTTCCTTGATCATCAAAGAGAGTTTTTATGGGTTTATGCTCTTCATGTCGACTATTTTGAACTGCAAATAATAGTCAAGAACAGGGCAACAAGATTGAAATGAGGATTTGATGCTCAAACAGGGTTTTTCTTGAGTTTTACCACTTGATTCTTGATCTCTATCTTTGGTAGACACAATATAGGTAACAATGATAGAGTTTCTCTTGAATTGGGGCAGCATCTATACCATATTTTACTACTGTAATAAAATTGTAATTACAAAGCCAAAGTTCTTTTGAAGGCCCATAGAGAGTATTGACAAGGATTTATGCATTCCGATTCATGTCTCTTATCTATGATGGTGCCATCTATCATGTTCCATCAAGAGACTGATATATGCATGAGGTTTTGAGGTGTTCCATCAAGAGACTGATATATGCATTCCGATTCATGTCTCTTATCTATGATGGTGCCATCTATCATGTTCCATCAAGAGACTGATATATGCATGAGGTTTTGAGGTGTTTCCTATGGCTTTTGGATTATATTCAGTAGAGATTATCCATGTATTAGTTTACATACTGAGCCATAGTCTTAGTTTATATTAGGCTATCATCCCAATTGTGTGCATGTGCCTTTGTCTTGGGCATATCTATAAGATCTATCAAATGTATTGCAAATTGATTGCTCTGCTAAACAATATGAAATGAAGTCACTCGATTTCATCTCTATTTGTCTCCATTAAATATTTCAAATTCTAAATTCTTTTTCTTTTATCTCGTTCCATCTCTTGATCTTCCTACACCCTTATATTTCTTACCCTTGCAGAGGCCTTCAATCCTACACACTTTGACAATGGGCTTAGCTAGTTGTGTGTGTCCAAGTCTACCTCATCGAGAAAAATGTCAAGGCCTCAACCTGAAGGATCGACCCAGGGGTTCCTAAACTATGAAGGTCTCCTAAAAAATAGTGTATGGGAAAGAGGAGAGAAGTTCAGCAAATTTTACCAAAGCTTCTCCACACATGTGGAGAAGAGGAGAGAAGTTTGGTAGGTTTCTCAACATTTTGGTAGAACTTCCATGTGCTTATGGAAAAGAGAAGAAAAACTTAGTGGATCTTGATAGAGCTTCTACACATGTGGAGAAGAGGGGAGAAGCTTGGTGGATTTCAATAGAGCTTCCACCCAATTATAGAAGAGAGGGAATAAGCTAAGAGAGTTATATTTCATCTAGCTTTGCTTGCATGCGCATAGTGGCATTACCTCTAAGAGAGTTGTATGTATGTGGTATTCTCCTCCCTTTTATATACAAGTTGGCAAGGGGGATTGGTTTTAGCATTTATAGCTTCTTACATCATCGATGAACTAACACAAAAGCTAAATAGTTTGAGTGTTTTTTTGAGAGAGTTTACTTGAGAGTATCTATGTTTTTACAAACTTTGAAGTTCAAAAAAAAAGTAAAAATGTGGCCCCATGCAACTTGTGTATAAAAATTCATACACATTAGACAAAACTTAAAATGGCCATAACTTTTGATCCAAAACTCAAAATTCAGATCCATTTGAACCTTACAATTGAGGTAATGAGATCAATGATTTTGTCACTTTATTTTATGTTCTGAGAAACTTTAAAATTAGCAAATTTTAATCTGTATAATTTTTCCATTAGAAACCCCTACCAATATCTTAGAAAATTTAATAAAGACAAGGACTTTGACACTCCCAAAGGTTATTACTCTTGAAGTTATTGATGTGTAATAAATATGAAACATCTTGGATTTCTTTTATTATTAAATATTGCATAATATCTAAGGTATCAAGGTTGGTACATTACAACTATATCACTCCAAAGGGGGATCTGTTACCATATTTTGATAATGATGTGTGCAAATGTACTTAGGACTGTCAAGCACTTTTTTCTCCTCTTTAGGAGGTTTCTTTTCCCTATCCTTGTATAAATTCATGTTCACTTTAGGACATCCTTAGATGTCCAAGAAAGTAGTCACAAGCCCGCCAACACTGCAAATGGAAAACTTGTAACTAAAATAAACAATCAAATAAAATAAGCAATTAACCAAAAAGCAAGAAGCACTCCATTCAATGCACATTTTTTCTTGGCCATGGATACCACTTAGAGAGTTCATGAGGATAATTTCTCAAATGAGTACATCGATATATATAAGACTCCAATTTCCTCTGCAAAGAAAAATGTTAGTAAGAAACAAATACAACAAAGAAGTATATATTAACCCTTTTGGAAAATTTCATACCATTCAACATAAGGGAAAAAGATATGGTAGTTTGTGATGGAATCAAAATATTTGAAAAACATTGCTATGTTTGAACCAGATATCTCGAAAGAAATTCCATAGTTAACAATGGATCAACAATAAATATACTTTTAGAGATATCTTGTCTAAGAGAAGCAATCAACACCCTAAAGCCAATAGTAAAAATAAAGGAATATTATTTACAATCAATAGTACAATCATTATATATACTAAAATTTTTGAAAATCAAAATGCCTTACCTTATGCAATAATAAACTACAAAATCTGACAATTGAATATCCTTTTTCACTAGCATAGACTTGTCCTCAAGAGATATGCTAAGATAATCATCTTCCTCAGAAGTGCAAGAAACATTGACAACCATTTGTCCTCCATACACCTCACCCATCCTCTTATTATTAACAGAGAGAAGCAAAGCGATTTTTCTCTTGCAAAATATCATCATCGGTTTCTATGACCTCCTGCCTTTTTTCTTCTTGGACAAACTCCTACTCATGCGTTCCTTGTTGGGTATAGGTATATCACATCCTTGATCTTTGGCCCTTTCACTTTCTTGGACAATTTGGGGGAATGTTAAGAATCTTAGAGGATTTTTTAATCAGTAGTGGACAAGGGCCTCAATACCTTGTCAAACATGTACATAATTCTACTGACCGTACTAAAACCTTTACTCATCAAGGTGATCCTATGAGCATGAGTAGTAGCAATGTAAGCATCATTCATAAAGTCAATAATAAAATCTTTAGCTACCTCCTAAAGACAAAGAATCATTGCAAGCTACCATTTCTTTTCAAGACCAAATTCATTCTTAACACTCTTAATAATCTATCAGAAATATCCTTGACAACTCTAATAAAACATGTCTTTGGAATGACATGTTGTGTAGCTCTCTCGGAATTCCTTATCTAACTAAAACACTTATGCATATAATAAAACCTAGACATTCTTTTTCTCCTTGGCTTGGCAGACCCACTTCCTTGAGGAGAAGAGGGTCTAGCTTGATCGGTTGGCTTATCTCAGATGGTTTAAGTTTAAGAGAGTCTAAGAGCATGAGAATGCTCAATGCTGACCCTCAACAACACAACATTACATGTAGATTAAAATCATTGAAAGAAATGTATTTGCACCTCACAATGTTGATTTCTACATGATCAAAAGATCGAGCACTATGGTTTATACACAACTGCATTGCAGGCAACTCATGGTATCATTACTAGATGCATTGCAATTGTATTCATGCATATTACCTACATTGAGTATGTGAGATATCCTAAGCTCTAGGTTTAGACGATGGGTTTCCTTGGGGACTATTTAGTGACGAAAATATATATAACTTATAACCAGATGACTATTGTAGAGGAAGACAAATTAAAAATGACATTTATTACTACCTTCGATACCTATGCGTATCATATAATGGCCTTTGGTCTATGCAATGCGCATGGATCTTGGCAATGCACAGCTGATAAGAACTTTGGTGATATCTCCCCAGAGGAGTTAAAAGTCTTTATTGATGATTTGGGGGTAGCCACCACAAGGGAGCAACAATTGATTATTCTAAGAAAAGGTTTTGAGTGTTGTAGACATTTCTGCATTGCTCTTAACCCTAGAAAGTGCGCATTTGGAGTGACTTATGGATTGTTACTCGGCCATGTGGTTAGCTCAACTGGTATTGTGACTAACCCTAAAAAGATAAAGGTTATAGTCACTATGAGCCCGCCACGTACTCCAAAAGAGATGCACAAATTTTTGTCACATCAATGGGATATTATCAAAGATTTATCAATGCGCTAGTAGAAAGAGCATTGTGAATGACGAACCTCCAATCTTTTTACTATCTGTTTGAGTGGAACGAAGCCTATCAAGTATCCTTTGAGGATATGGAGTAAGAATTAGCAAAAGCACCTAGAAGTGGTGACGTTTTTTATATATTTTCAGCCAGTCACAATGCATAGTATCAGCTGGCTGTTTAGCTCAAATTTGGGAGGAGAAATGGTATCATCCAATCGCCTTTGCTAGTAGGAAATTGGGGATATTGGAGCCCCAAGAGAGACACCAAGGAAAAGGGGATTCTACTGCAAGAAAATCTATCTTGTAACATCAAAAAGCTTTTATTTTATTCTTTTGATGACCAAAACAAAGAAAACAGCAATTCTTCACGCATCATTATAGTAGATATCTCCCACGGATTTGATAGAATCAACCATAATCTTCAACATCTTCATCGAATCCTTCAATAGAACAAGGAACATAAAAGACTACACCATTTTTGAATGGAAATCAATCACATAGTATTCATCTTCAATGTCTTCATAGTTCTCTCTCTCAATCTCTCATTGTTTTGATAGAATTGGCTATCTCTGGCTCTCTCTCTCTCTCTCTCACAATAATACATCATCTCCTCACTACAATACTCAATAATGACTCTCAATAATCCTTATTAGCTCGTGGATGCACCTCCCAAGAGGTATATCTGTGTTGAAGAGGCACCAGAGCCACTACAGTGTCTCTTCATAGCTCACTTCTCTCTCTGTCACTCTAGCCTTCTCTTCAGTCTCCAGTAGCTTCTTCCATTTGTTTTAGCTCTTTTGAACTTAGATTCATCCTTTCCAAAAGTTAGAAAACTTTTCCAAAGTCACACATACATTCTACAGAACACTTACAGAAGATCTATAGAATAGAACAGAACATGAACAGAGCAGATACAGAACAGAGACAGAGGCTCTACAAAAGGTTTACAAAGTGCTACAAAAGGTCATCAGAGAACAACAGATCCTCATAACTCATACTAAAACCACTCCAAACTATCAAAAACTATTCAATAAGCTTTCAAAATATTTCAACCTTCATCAATCATCAATCCATGCTTCATATATACAGAAGAAAATCAGAACTAAATAGAAGCTATATAGAAGGTATCATAACCAATTAGAACCTTAACAGAACCTATTCGAACATCACAGAGCCTCATATTTCCACTGAGAATTATTATGAGCTTCCAAAACATAATCAATATCATCCAAAACACTCTCAAACACTTCCATTAACAACCATACATCACTCTAAATCCATCAAAAATCAACCACAAAACAACAAAAATCAGTCAAAAATTCAGTCTTTTTCCACTCTCAACATATCCCCACACTTAGAAAGGAAGTGTCCTCGCCACCTAAGGAAAAGAAAAATATAATTTTAGTAAAGAGCTCAATTTGATCTTCTTTAGTATCTTCAGCAATCACCCAAAACCACGACCCCAACTTATCACCTATATATCTAGAAAATACTACAACGAAAGAAAAACACCTGTTTGGATATTATCTCCATTTTTTTAAAAAAAATTAGCAATCACAAAGTCATAAAGGATATAAGAGTTTTCTTTGAATCAGCATCATCGTTTGCTAGCTTGTAGTCCAACATCTTCTTCATCAATCCAGCTTCAACTTCAGCTCCATCCAACAAAGATAAACAATATATACATACCACATATACAACTCACACAGGCACAACACCAGGTAATCTGAATGGCACATGCCCCCAAAAAAAATGGAGAGCACAGAAAAATATTTCCATTAAAGAAAAAGAAATGATACATCCAAAAAGAACTCCACTGCCCTAAGCAGGATGCAAACACTTCTTCTTAAACTGCATGCTAGACTTGAGACGCTCTAGAGTTTTACTCTCATATACAAAATGCAAAGGCACATTCTGGAGGAACTATATACAACACATCCTTTCCAGTAAAATAAGAAACCTGGTAGGGAAAGCTTGTGCGAAGTAATACAGAATATCCATCTAATCAGTAGTCACATCCACATTCGGATTGATGATCAAACTGGGGATACACTTGCGAGTGTTCAGATTAGACTGCTGATGCATAAAAGCAAGGTAACAACAAAAATGATCTGCAATACATACAGAGGTATCCTCGGAATGAGCATGCACCCAAGAAAAATAAAGGTAAGAGTTCAAACATGCCAGAGCTATCCCAGGACCCTGGAATGAAAGGCCAACCGGTCCTGTCACTGAATCATGCAGTGTCCATTGTCGTCGACAAAGTATATCACTATCATACCCTTGTGTATCCACAGCACTGAGTGAGGAGGAAGGTTAATGTAATCGAAAGGAGAGGGGAATGGAATAAGAGGAGAGCATTGTAAAGGAGGATAGGATGGATCATAAAAAGAAGGGAAATGAAGAGATAAGGAAGATGGAAAAGATGGAAAATTCAGCAAAAACTTATGAAGGGAATCTACTGAGAAAACAAAAGGAACAGGAGGAACTATAGGAGGAGGTTCAGAAGGGGTAGGCAATAATGTCGGATCGGCAATGAAAGGACAAAAAGTAAAAACAAGAATGTGAGGGAAATTAGAAGGAGTAAAAGACAATAGAGGTATAGTGTCAGGGTTGGAGGGAAATATACAACGGAAAACGATAGGACATAAGAGAATAAGACAAAAGATTAGTGGGATCTAATGGATAAAAAAACAACGATAAGCAAGATCTTGGAAAAAAGAATCAGTGAATAATGGATGATCAGCAATATGACACAACAGTTGAGTTTGCAAAAGCTGGATTTCAGATTTTTGGAATACACCCCTGAGATGACGAGGCTCCAAAGCAACATCCTCCAAAGGTAGATGCCAAGCATGTCCTCTACACCAAGACATCTGCTCATGATAAGTTTTTAACCCTTCAGCTAAAAGAAGCTCCACTGAATGTACATACATCACAGCCTGTAAGATGACATCTCCCACATACAAATTGATATCTTCCTCATCAAGAATTTGCAAATGCCCCGTAAGAAACATGAAAGACAACAACTGTACTTCATGCGAAATCAGCTCATAAAAAAAATTTTCAAACACGGACTTCAGCAAATCTGCAGACCACAAATTCAACCACCCATCCTTTGGATGTTCTAAATCCACATTTCTCAAAGAGATATACAAGGCAAAATGCTGCTGATTATACTTGATCCAGAAAGTCGGTGGGGGTGACACTAGCTCAGCATAACTAGTAAAATCATCTTGCACACAATTCATTCATTGTTGAAGGCATTCTATCTTAGCAAAAAAACCATTACACAATGTCACCTTCTGATGTAATTGGTCAAGCTCCTCGTTGGAAGATACTACAGAAGAAACCACATGAGGTGAGGGAATAGAAAGAGTAACAATCTTCTGATTAAGCTCTGCAATCATCTTCTTCTGCGACTCAATAATTTCCTGAGAAGACTATAGCTGACCCTCATAAGTACCCAGCGTACTAGCTAAGTCGATCATCTCCTCAAGGGCATAATTCTTCTCTTTATTCAAAGATGCATTCTCTACTTCCAGGGTAACTACTTGAGCTTCTAACTTCTGAATGGTGGCCTTCTGGGAATCCATCAGGGTAGTAGCTTCAATCATTTGTTTGTGAATATCCATGAGGGCAGCTTTCTTAGATGCTAGATCCTCCAAAGCCTTACTCAATTGACTAGTCAGGGAATCCACTTTGTCCTGCAAGGAAGTATACACCCCTGTGTAAATGGACTGAAGACAAGTCATCAGTGAAGTCTCCAATGTAGCCTAGACACTAGAAACTAGCTGAGGAAGCAAAGGTCCAGCTAACATTGTTTGAAGAAAGCAGGGATCTGTTTATCCAACTGCCCATCCATTTGTGTTGCAAATAGATTAGGACATGACAAGAATGAAGGAAGGGAACTAGTAGAAAAAGGAGGAATGGAGCCCTGTGCAGGAGAATCAGAAACTGAAATAGAAACAGGACTAAGGGGCCCTTTAGTACATAATCTTTTACTGCGAGAGAATCTGGCAGGGGGCTCATCCTCCGAATCAGAATTGGGCTGTAATGGAGGAGGAGCTGGAACAGAAGGTGGAGGCTGCTTTGGAAGAGGAGCAGGATCAAAACTGGCACACCACCAAGAGGAGGTGCAAGGGAGATAATCTTCTGAAGAAAAACACCGTAGGAGACATTACTGCCCTGACCTTTCCGAACTCTCTGAAAATGATGATCCATCTTCGCGAGCATGAATGACGCCCAATTGAACTTGGCTCCCTCCAGGATCTTAACAGAAGCAGTGAACAACTCCTTGGAGAGACATTTGGAAGCATGCTTCCCTAACATGAACCTGTCTTTAGAAAGTAGCAAAGTTGTTTTCATACCAGGGAGGAGATGTGAGCTACAGAAACCCCAGAACTGGTGATAACTTTGCTGGAGACCAAAAGGGTGGAGGTTTCTTTCTGTAAGAGAGAAAGAATCTCCTCAGTTGTCAATAATTGATTTCCACTAGGGACGAAAAACGCTAAAAGTGGCAAACACAACGGATCACTGATATTGGCTGTGGGGCTAAGCAAAAGTATCGGTTATAAACCAAGCTAGACTGGCTCTTGTAGGATGCCAGGAAGGAGTAGCAAATCGTGTTATCCACTGACGAAAACTTCAAAGCCACAAAAGGACGAAGACCAGTTCGGCGAATGCAATCCGCCTCCAGGAGAAGAGCATAGTCATGCACTGGCAACAGCACATGCTGGATGACAATAGGAGGAATAGAGGTAGATGCCATTCAGACTACACAAAAGACCCACACACACAACCAAGGAAAAAGATGAAAATTTTTCTTAAAAACCCAGACAAATCAACACTAAGAAGAATATCAAAACAAAGGACAGAGGATCAAATGGACCAGACTTCCCCAAACAATCCACATCCTAAAAAGAATATCAAAACAAAGGACAGAGGACCAGACCAGATTGGACCAGACTGGACCAGACTTCCCCAAACAATCCACATCCTACGGAAAAAATTTTGACATGACCTATGCACTCGTGCGACCGAAATCTTCATGCTATGCAACAAGTAGGCACCCTAATCCGGCATAATCAAGCAATCAATAAAAAAAAACTCAAACACACCGTACCCTAGGCAATGACCAGACTCAAACAGAATCCAAGACTTAAACCAACAGAATAAAGAGAGATGAACAAGACCGCCATCTCGGACTTAACAAATCCCAATCCCCGTAAACGCATTGCGTAAACCTATGGTGTAGTGAACGTGGATGGGTGAACGCTATCGAATTCATTTTAGCCATGTACAAATTAGATTGCAGTTCGTTATTAATTAACCATTAATGCATAGTGAGTCGATTCCGCAATCCCAACCCCTACTTAGACTGACTTGACTGAGTGGTGGGGTCTCTAAAAATACAATTCATTGTTACAACTTACATGATCTGTGGCGCAAAGCACATGCATGCGTGATGGCGAGGGTTCATTTTAATTACAAATAAATTGTGTCTGTAGCGCGTGTGCGTGTGCACTGTGGATTTATTTTAGAAAATCATGTGGATTATTGTGCCATGTGCTCGTGCAACGGCGGGGTTTCTTTTACAATTAACGGCCGATTCCTTTTAAATTAAAATTAATGAAGTGCATTCTATTTATTTGGTGGGTGCAACGGTCGATTGATTTTATTACAATTACATGTGTGTTACGGTGCAACATGAGAGAGGGAAAAAGAGAAAAAACCTGGCAATGGGTGGGGCTATCTTCAAAGTCTGATACCACATCCTCAAAAAAAAAGAAAGACACAATCCACAAATATTCCACACAATGGACAAAAGGTTACTAAAACTAGTCGTCCTGTCGTACAGAAAAATGAAAAAAAAACTAACACATTAACCAAAACAAGTAATGAAACAAATGCCATGCATGACCAAAATAAAATAAAATGATGGATATGTTGGGATGTTGAATTGATTGGGATTTATGGTTATGATTTTTTTTTTATTTTTTTTTATTTTTTTAATAATATATTTTGGTGTGTTTTTTTAAAAAGGATGTGAACATGAAATTTTAGCAACCAATCATAAGCATCAAGTGTCAAAAAGGTAATCAGATTTAATTCACATTTTTTAGCTCATTGTTGAGATTGAAAATGAATTTTGCATGAATTTGGGCAAAAAATTAGGGTTTTATCTTCAAATAATACTTTGGCCAATTAGGAAAGCATTTTCAATTGAGAAATGATTGACAAAAGATACAAGGAAGTTTGTAGAATTTTTTGAAATTTTTTTAAAATTATGTTAGTATTTTTATCACTTTTTAAAAAAATTTGGCCAATTTTTCAATATTTTTGAAAAGAATTTTCAATTTTCGAATTTTTTGCAAATTTTTTTCTAATATTTCTAGTTTGAAAAATATTTCAATTGTTTGCATAATTATTGGAGATTTTTTAGAAATTTTTTTGTAAATTTTTTGGATTTTAATTGAATTTTAATGAATATTTGAATTTTGTATGTGTTTTTAGAGATTTCGGGATTTGAAGTGCCCGTGACTGCATATGAACGGCGCTGCTGATGACTGTGACTGCGTATGAATGGCTGCAAGACCCTACCGCACGAACAAGGTGGAGCGCGTCCTCGCGCGTGAACGCACGAGAACATCCACCGACACCAAAATGTCGATCGAAGCACGTGAAGGGGGGCGAACAAGGGTGGAGGGGTAAAGGGCGGAGGTAGGGGGGTGGGACAGGGGGCTTAGGTGGGAGGTGAGGTCGATTAAGAGAAGGGGAGGGGTAAATGTGGGGAGGGGGTCAAATTAGGGGGGGGGGGGTTAAATTAGGGGGAGGGGGGTTAAATTTAGGGGGAGGGGTCAAATTAGCAGGAAAGGACCAAAATTAGGGGGATGGGGCTAAATTTGGGGGTGGGGGGTTAAATTTAGGGGGAGGGGTCAAAGTTCGGGGAGGGGATAAAGTTGGGGGTGGGGGGTTTCAAAAGGACGGGCGGGGGGGGGGGGGGGGGGGCGGTCGGGGGGGAGGGGGAAATGGGGGGGAAGGAGGAGGATGAAGGTGGTCGTGGAGGAGAAGGAGTTGGAGGTGGGGGAGGAGGAGGAGGAGAAGTTGGAGGTGGGAGAGGAAGAGGAGAAAGAGGTTGGAGAGGAAGAGGAGAAAGAGGTGGGAGAGGAGGAGGAGTGGTGGGAGAGGAGGGCACAGGCGGCGCGGCGGCAGCACAGGCGGCAAGGCGATGGCTGCAAGCAGGCGGGCCGAGCGCAGCAGCGGTGGGCAGTAGTGAGGTGGCGGGCGGTGGCACATGCGGCGAGGCGGTGGACACATGTGACAGCAACAGGGAGGGGAACGAGGAGGAAGAAAAAGGGAGGGAGGAGGAGGAGGAGAAGGAAGAGAGAAGGAGAAGGGAGGAGGGGGAGAGGGAGGAAGAAGGAAGAAGGAGAAGAAGAGGGGGGAAGGAGGAGGAGAGGAAGGAAGAAGAAGGGAAGGAGGAGGAGAACGGGGAGAGAGAAATACAGGGAGAGAGAGAAAGAAGAAGAGAGGGAAGAAGGGAGGGAAGGGAAACCGTCGGGGGGGGGGGGGTTGTTTCTTTTGTTTTCTTTTTCTTTTTCTTTATTTTCCTTTATTTTTGTTTTCTTCTTCTTTGGTTTTGTTCTTTTGTTTGCTTTGTTTTGTGTGTTTTTTTTTTGGTAAGTTTTCTCCTTTTTTTTCTTTTGTTTGCTATGTTTTTTTTTTGTTTTGGATTTTTTTTCTTTTTATGTTTTTTAAATTTTCTTTTTTTTTGTGCTGTTCTTTTTGTTTTTTGTTTGTCTGAGTGGGGGGTTGTGTTGTAGTGGTGTTTTTTTATAAATGTTTTTTTGTTTTCTTACAAAAAAATAAAGAAAAAGAAAGAATGGAGAGCCGATCCCGTCCCATGCGCATGCGCTGGGCGGGGTTAAAAAAAATTTACAGGGATGAGAAACAACAGGGGCTAGGACGTCAGGACAAAAGGGCGTGAAGAGAACGAGGCATGTCGAGGCGCATAAATTCAAAAATGCACGCGTTCACGCGCAAGGCAAGGCGCACAGGGACATGGCAAACTGAAGAAAAATTAATAACTCACAAACCATTCGTCGGAACGCAATGCGGTAAAAAGGAAAAGTGGGCCAGAAGGTAAGGGGGAGACTGCGAAAAAGTAGAATGGGGTGGCCGGGATCAAATCAAGTTGTTCTCCTAGGAAAAACACGAAAAACGATGCCAAAAAATACATACGGGGATTAATATTGGAAAATCAGCACGCTGGAACGCGGGATGAAAAGAAGAAAAATTGTGCCAAATAATGTGCCCGACAAACCTATCCTATCAAAACACAGTTCCGACTGAGAGAGGATGTGTTCACATCGAAAAAACCCAAAAAATAAAGTCGAAAATGGGCTCAAAGATGAATACAGAAAGAACTGAGCAGCGAAATGAAGGGCAGTAAAAAAAGAAAATTTCTACAAGAAGGGGATGCACAGGGCTATCACATCAAAACTCACTTTCAGTGAAGTTAGAAGTGGTTCACATGCAAAAAATACAAAAAACGGAACCAAAAATATATTGAAAAATTAGTAACGAAAAATCCAACGATCAAAATAGGGTGGAGAAAAAATAAAAAATGTAGGGAAAGGCTGGTAGGTGGGATACAGCAGTCAAATGAAACTGGAATTCTGGTGAAAATAGGGTATATTCACATGAAAAAATATTAAATATATGCACGAAAAATAGCCTAAAAACGCGCAAAAATTGATGTGAATATACCCTATTTTTTCATCACGTCAAATTGATGTTAATAGGGTATATTAACCCTGTTTTTTCAAATTGATGTGAATGTCCTCCATCACGTCAAATTGTTGTTCGGAAGCAATAAAGGTGCATTCACATAGAAAATCGTCCAATTTACTACAGGAAATGCTTCAAAAATTAATAACTCAAGAACCGTCGGTCGGAACAGGGATTGATAAAAAGGAAAAATGGTCAGGTCAAAGGGATGAACATGGCTATATGGTTGGATGGGGGTCTCGGTGAACATAGGATGCATTCTCATGGAAAATCGTCACAATAAGGGATAAAGGGAAAAAGAGAAAGAATGGCCCCAAGGGTGGGTTGAACATGGACAAGTGGATGGGGAAGGGACCTCATAAGGGTAAAATCAGATCAGGGCATACATGCAGGATTAAAGTGAGGCATATGTAGGGGAGTATGCATCATAGATGCGTAGGGACTCGTCCCCACACTTAAAACCTTAACGGATAGGGTTAAATGCAGAAACACAGCCTAGGACTCGACTCTGGCATCCCCACACTTAAAACATAATGTACACTTGCAATCATAAGGATAGGGTTAGAAAAACTTGGCTCGTTTTACGTATAGTTGAAGGAACCGTCACTGCTACAGAAGGGTTGGAGTCGGATGCAGGAGGTACCACGACTCGCTCCAACATTCAGCCAGCATGGCAGGGACCATGCAGTAACACCCAGGGAGGTAGCTGGTTGATGAAGCCCATCAGGGTAGGTATCGTTAACGAAGGATAGTCACTCAACTCACGGGCACTCAAGAGGATGATAGAATAATCGCTCACCCCATGACACACATCGCTCAATAAATAAGCATGAAATCCCATAACTCACAACCAGTGTAGAATTGAACAAGGAAAAAGTGATTTGGAGGGAGTATGCTAGTGTGCGCAATTAATGGTGCATTCATGCATTCCACCCATCTGGCATAGGTGCAAGGAGGAAGGTGAGGGAGCCTTGTAGTGCAGTGCATAGAATAGAGTAGCATGTCCTGTGACGATGGCAAAGACCCATCGTGCATAGGAAAACAGAAACGTACCTGATGCCAATTGTCGTAACGTCCCTCAAGTCTCACCTCTCAATAATTGATTGAAGAAACACGAGTCACACTCAACCCACCCTTTGTCTCACTCTCTATTGAAAGATACAAGAGGGCAACCCGTTCTTGAAACCTGTTGATGTAATCCTAACTGTCACTTGTGCAGAGGTTGTATGCCTTGTGCACATTTGATGGTGCAACAGTACATCCCGCCCTGTGTCGGCATACAGTGCAAGAAGAAAGGCCAAGGAGTCTTATGGTGCAGTGCACAGGAACAGATCATGCATTATGCATTGAGAGGCCCATCCTGTGCGCACAACACTCAAGTCACACATCTCACCTCTCATTTGATTTGAAGGGAAAGACTAGTCACTCAGCCCACCCTCTGTCTCACTCTCACTGACAGATACAGAGGGCAGCCCATACTCACGTCCCCATCCTGTTAGGATGAAAGCTTGCATCACTCAAGGGGTTGGTGATGAAGATTGTGTCAGCTATTGTTGTCATTAGGATATTGAAGATGAGGTGTACCCTGGGAGGCAGCCAACAAGTCTAGTACTTCAATGATTTATAAGAAAGGTCGTCTGTTAAGAAGGCCAGACAGACTAATATTGCAGAGACAGCACACCAAGTGATGTGGCTTCAAATTGCTTGCGGAAAGGTTATGCAGATGAATCAGCTATCCTGAACTGCGAGGTGTTACCACCTTTTCCACAGTCAGCTTCCCGCTCAAGGGTGTTTCCACCTTTTCTTGGAACGAGGCCTGTTATGATAGGGAATTTCTTCATTTTCTCACATAACAATTTGTTTGTTTTGTTTTTTTTTTTTCCTTTCATTAATAAAGAGAATGGTAGAAATACCGTGTGAGGACCAACCTTGCCACCATTTGGTGGATCAGACGAGAAGAGAACAAGGTAGGGTTGAGAGGTATCTATGAGGGGCTAGCAGAACAAGACCGCCTCATGAGGAAAATCATAAGGGCTATCAGAAGCATGAAGAGAAGAACAGTGCGATGCCCAAAAGGGAAAGGGTGGGTCAACTGTGATTGTCAAGATCCCCAGGGAGGGAAGTACTTCTTTAGGCGATAGCCATTTATCAGAAAGGGATTCTCAAAAGCGTCAACAGCTTGCACTTGGACAGAGCCATTAGGATTGACACAGCAGGTATCTTGTAAGGGCCCATCCACTATTGTTGAAGCTTGCCAGGAAACTTGCCAAATCTCGAATCATAGGCCAGAACAAGATCACCTTCTTTGAACTCCTTGTGCTTGATGAAGCTGTCATGATAGGCCTTGAGTCACACTTGAGTGGTTTCCATGCACTATAGAGCCATCCTCCGAATCTCATCCGAATATTCCAAGTGTAGGAGATGGCGTTGCAGTGAGTCATCATCTCCCAAGTGTTCTTTAACTACCACTTGCAAAGAGGGTAATTCCAGTTCAACAGGAAAGACTACTTCTGTACCATATACTAGCTGGAAAGGTGTATGTCCCCTGTAGCTGCCTTATGGGGGTTGTGTACGCCTAGAGGGCCTTTGTAAGTCGATTGTCCCAATCGTGACAATGTGCGGCAATCATTCTTGTTAGGATCGAGTAGAGGATGCGATTGGTGACTTCAACTTGGCCGTTGGCTCTAGGGTAGTAAGGAGTGGACTTACGATGGCGGATCTTATACAACTCTATCACCTCCTCCATGATTTTGTTAAGGAAATGAGTACGTATGTCACTTACCAACTCGAGGGGACTGCCAAAACGGGTGATAATATTCTCCTACATGAACAGGGCTACGATATTACCATCATCCCGCTTCAGAGCTTTAGATTCACATCACTTTGTGACATAATCTGTACATATTAATATGTATCTGTTCTGATTCCGTCTAGTGGGTGGATCAATGGAAGACCCACAAAATCAATCCCCCACTTCTCGAACGGCTTTAGGGAAAGAATAGGTTGGAGTAGCATGGCACTTGTTTTGGTGGGTTTCCCCATTCGCTGACAAGCATCACATCTCTTGCAGTAGTCGTGTGCATCCTTGTGGAGGATCGGCCACCAGTATCTTGCTAAATAGAGCCTTCCTGGCTGTCGCTTCTCCTATGAAGTGTCCACCACATGGTTTGTCATGGCATACTTTCAATACTATGCCGATTTCATCTCCTACAACACACCTTTGCAATACTTCATCTTTGCCTCTCTTGTACAGTGCACTGCCTGGCAAGGTGTAGGGGGCTGATTCTAACAAAAGCTTCTTGTTCTCATGGCTTGAGATGCCAGGAGGATACTATTGAGTTGCCAGAAGGTTGGCTATGTCTGCATACGAGGGAGTAACTGTGTCAACTAGAAACAAGGAAGCATCAGGAAGGTCTAGATCATCCTGTTCCTCTTCTGTAGTTTGAGGGATCCGTGACAGATGATCAGCTAGGACATGGGAACAGCCAAGCTTAGTGACCACTTCAAAATCGAACTCTTGGAATAGGAGCAACCATCTCATCAGTCCGCTTTTGACATCTACTTTGTTCATCAAGAAGGACAGGGTTTCATGATCCACGTAGAACTTGAAATGCGTTGAAAATAGATAGTGTGGAAACTTCTCCTATGCAAACACCATTGCCAAGTACTCAAGCTCTGTCTCACTGTGTAGTTCCATTCCCTATCAGTGACCTTTCAACTTGCATAATATATTGGTTGATCTAATTTAGAGGGGCCCTTTTGACATAGGACAGCACCTAGCCCTTCAACTAATGTATTTGTGTGCACATGGAACTCCTTCGTCCAGTCAGGAGGCTGCAAAATAGGTGCTTGAATAAGGCATTGTTTTAGGGTATTAAAGGCGTCTTCGCAGTCATCAGCCCAAAGGAAATCTGCATCTTTCCTTGGGAGCTTGTGCAGAGGGGCTGCCTTGGTTGAAAAATGTACAATAAATCTTCTATAGTAGCCCATATGGCCAAGAAATCCTCTCAATTGCTTGAGGTTTGTTGCTGCTACCAAGGTGGCAATCTTCTCAATCTTCATCGAGTCTGTTGCAATCCCTTATGTAGAGACAATATGGCCCAGAAGAACTCTTGATGAAATGCCAAAGACACATTTGTCAGGGTTGAGAGAAATGCCATACTCTCGGCATCTGTCAAAACATTGCTCTAGGTGTCTCGAATGCTCTCTTATTAAGCTATAGACACAGAATTCATCAAGATACACCTCAACAAAATCATGCAGATGATTCTGGAAAGCAGCCATCATTACTCATTGGAAGGTAGCATGAGCATTACAGAGCAGCCCAAATGGCATCACTCTATAAGCATAGGTCCCCCATTCTGTGGTGAAGGTTGTTTTGGATTGGTCCTCTTCTACAATTTGGACTTGGTTATATCCGCTGAATCCATCCAAGAGGGAATACAACTCATGGCCTGCCACTGTGTCCAACAGTTGGTCTGTAAAAGGGATAGGGAAATGATCCTTCTTTGTCTTCGAATTGAGCTTTCAAAAGTCCACACATATTCAAAGTTTCCCGTTCTTCTTGGGTACTACCACAATGGGCGAAACCCATTCACTGTTAGCCATGGGATAAATGAACTTGGCTTCAAGGAGCTTCAATAATTCGGCCTTCACTAGAGCAGAATAATTAGGATTCATATGCCTTTGTCTTTGCCTTACAGGTTTGGAATCAGGCTCTAGTTCAATGTGATGTTGGCATACTGTGGGATCAATCCCCTTTAGGTCTTTGTACGACCAAGAAAACACGTCTAAGTTCTCCTTTAATAGATCTTGAAGGACCACTAGTTCTTCTACTAGAAGATTGAGACCCACTTTTAGGTGACATTCAATACCGTCAGTATCCAGGAACATCACTTGTCTTTCACCTTCCACTTCTCGGATAAATGTCCCATGGATTGCTTCTGGATAGAGATCTGACTCTTTCAAGGGAGTAGTGTCATCGTCTGATGCTCCACTAGAACCAGTGTCCTCCTTCTGAACAGATGACTCATTTGTCTGTTGAGATTGCTGGAAGGGTATCGGAGCTTTGTTTGCTTCTGTGTGAGTGGTGATTTCTTCTGGACTTAGGGATTCATCTTCAGAGGATGCGTCCAGGAATGTCACATAATACGGACCTTCTAGAAGCCATGGCTCTAATGGCTCTGGCTTCTGTTGACAAGGGGCATCATCATCATCTTTTCTCCAGAATGAATGGTCAGGGTGACAGGAGCCACTCGTGAACTTAATTTTTATGCCTTTGATTCATTGCTTATGAAGATTCTGCATACTTTGTGGTCCATTGGTCAACCCAATGGAACCATGGTCATTCCATCCAACACCCCGAGATCTTTGGTCTCTGAGGTCTCTATAGGGACATCAACAAGATCATCCGCTATCAAAGGATCTTCTTCATCTCCACCTTCATAACCTGCTTCATTTTCATCCTCATCATTTTCATCCTCTTCCTCTAGAGGCTCTGTCTTTGCTTCTGTAGAGGCTCTGTGTAGGAGAAGAACAAATCCTCCACCCCTCTGGTCTACTTCTGCTTCTGCCTCTATCTCTGGCTCTATCTCTGTCTCTGTTTTAGTGTCTCTATGACTGACATGCAATAGGGAGAACAGTACATCCATGCTTCTATCTTGCTGTCAGAGGTGATTTTAGAGGTCAATTCTAGTTGAGATAGGAGGTATTCTCCCAAGGACAAAGACTTTGCTTCCTTTGGTAGTTGGCTTACAGTGTCCACTGTTAGGGACTATGCCTCTATTTTCTTGGAAAATATCTGTTTAACAGCCTCTTCATCTCCTGATGTACCATCTATTACTTTGTTGGAGGAGTCGGTTATGACTTCGATGGATGTGGATCCATTGCCTTTTTGCGATCCATACAATTTCAACACCACTTTGTTGGATCCTCTGCCTAGGGTTAGGGTTCCTTTGAACCAGTCTGTCCTGGCTCTCGCTTCAAAAAGTCAAGGTCTTCCCAACAGCAGAGGGTATGAGGTCCCATAAGAATTTGGTTTAACCACCAGATAGGTCAGCCAATAACCTTTTCCTACAAGGGTTGTTTTTACGTATGGGAGGATGCCCAACAGTTTAATTCTGTTGTGGTCTGCCAATCTGATAAGCCACTGTGTAGGTTGAATTCCTTGCAACCCTAAGTCCTTCATTGTCACATCCGTCATTATGTTTACTAATGAGCCTCCATCAATCAATGCATCTGAAATAAAGCATCCTTCTATCTATACACTAATCTCTGGGGTTCCAAGATCTAGGAAGGCGTTAGCCACATCTACTTCCTTTACAGGCTCTGGTTGGGTTGATCCAAAGGGTCCTCTGTTTTGGTTCTAATTCAGAGCTCCTGTTGAGACTTGGGGTTGTTGATTCCAGTTGGTAGGGTTCCATGTTGTGGAGTCGTCATTGGAGGAACTATTTGAGGCCACTGTTGTTGTGGTTGAACCATCATTTGAGGCAATGTCGTCCATGGCGACCACAGTGGATTAGGTGCATTATACTACAGCACTGTTTGCATCTGGGGATAGGGGTAAGGAACTGTCCCTAGGACTGAATTTGGTGGGTATACCATTCCTGGCATGGGAGGAGGTAAGACTCCTGTTCCTGGAGTCATTGACAGCCTTGCTTCAACTTCATCATACAATCTTGCACCTTTCACTGTAGCTTGCAGAATGACTAGTCTTCTCAATTCGACAAACTTGCGAACTTCTGGTTGTAGGCCTCTGAGAAACACTCCTTTCTGGATACCTTCATCCAAATGATGGTTAGTCCATCTCTTCAGGATGGATTCCATTCGCGAGACATAAGCTTCTACTCTTTCTCCAGAGGATTGACTTAGGTTCATGAACTTCTCTTGCATCTGCTCTCTTCAAAACCTTCACGCCTGAATTTAGTGAGGAAGGCTAACTTCAGGTCGTCCCATGTGCCAAAAGTTCCTGCTGCTTGTCTCTCATACCACTGAAACACCGTACCCTTGAAAGTGGTGGGGAATATCGCTAACCAATGCTTAGGGGTTCTAGCATTGTTAGCCACACATGCTACCATAAATTCCACTACATGAAGATCAAGGTCTTCATTGTACTCTCCCTTAAAAATTGGCAATGGGACTACATTTGCTGGCCTATCATCAATATTTCCAGGACAAATCTGACTAGGAAGGGGACCTTGAGTCACCATGGGGACTTTTGTAAAGAGTGCTTTTAGCATCAAAGGAGGCTTCAGCTGCGAGCTCATTCTCAGCCTTGATTCTTTCCTTCTCTCTTCTCACGTACCTCTGGAATCGTTTCAATGCTTGCCTCTTGATTGCGTCATTTATCAAGGGGTTGGCTCCAACCAGTTGTTCAATACTCAACAGAATAGAATTAGAGAGGGGCTTCAGTCCTCTGAGGGATTCTCCAGCCAACATCTCTTGTACTTCCTTCTTTTCAACATCTCTGAATTTGGCTTTCAAACCACTACAGAGGGGGAGATATTCCGTTCTGAAAGTATCAAAACTCATTCTTCTTATGATCGTTGTTGTACCATCATTATAATAATGCCAGCTTCTGAGGGTTTCAATAGGGTATGTTGTGAAAAACACTCTATCTACCAACTTCCAGTGGGTTGCTAATTGGACAAATAGAAGATTGTCAGTGCACCAAGCATCCCATGTATCTTGCTGTTGAGCATCCACGAACGAATTGCAACTCTTTTCCTTCTTGTTTTCGTGAACCTCTACAGACCACGACTCCTAAAGCTTCTTCATGATCTCCCACTTGATGATGTCTTGAAACTTCTCAATGAATACCAAATCTTCCATGGATGGTCATTCTCTCTATCTCTACCCTTCAGTTTGTTCCCAAACAATTTGCCACCAAGATGCAAGTTTCTGCTGCTTCAACAGGAAGAGGAAATAGTCCACCACATAAAGCTTGCATCATGATGGTAATATGTTTTTGCTATTGTGGAATGAAATTCTTGTGGAAAATGGCTTTGGAAATAAGAATCTCCAACTCTTCAGTGGAAGAAGGAACTTTGCAAACATCCATTGAATTCTCCTTTTCTTGGCAATGCCATTTTGTTCCTTTTCAGCCTCTTCTGATGCTTGTTGATGGCAAGCTTCCCCAATTGCACACCAAAAATATGGAGTCCCAAGAGAGACACCAAGGAAAAGGGGATTCTACTACAAGAAAATCTATCTTGTAACATCCATAAGATTTTATTTTATTCTTTTGATGACCAAAACAAAGAAAACAGTAATTCTTCACGCATCATCATAGTAGATATCTCCCACGGATTTGATAGAATCAACAATAATCTTCAACATCTTTATATAATCTATCAATAGAACAAGGAACATAAAAGAATACACAATTTTTGAATGGAAATCAATCACATAGTATTCATCTTCAATGTCTTCATAGTTCTCTCTCTTAATCTCTTATATACAAATACATTGTTTTGATAGAATTGGCTATCTCTAGCTCTCCTCTCTCTCTCTCTCTCAATAATGCATCATCTCCTCATTACAATACTCAATAATGACTCTCAATAATCCTTCTTAGGTCATGGATGCACCTCCCAAGAGGTATGTTTGTGTCGAAGAGGCACCAGAGCCACTACAGTGTCTCTTCATAGCTCACTTCTGTCTCTATCACTCCAATCTTCTCTTCAGTCTTCAGCAACAACTGCTTCTTCCATTTGTTTTAGCTCTTTTGAACTTAGATTCATCCTTTCCAAAAGTTAGAAAACTTTTCCAAAGTCACACATACATTCTATAGAACACTTACAGAAGATCTATAGAATAGAACAGAACATGAACAGAGCAGTTACAGAACAGAGACAGAGGCTCTACAGAAGGTTTACAGAGGGTTACAGAAGGTCATCGGAGAACAACAGATCCTCATAACTCATACTAAAACCATTCCAAACTATCAAAAACTATTCAATAAGCTTTCAAAATATTTCAACCTTCATCAATCATCAATCCATGCTTCATACAGAAGAAAATCAGAACAAAACAGAAGCTATACAGAAGGTATCAGAACCAATGAGAACCTCAACATGGTGCGCAGATCGGACGCAGATAGCTCACGTGGTGAATCCCGGAAGGTCCCCAAGAACAAAGTACTCTACTTTTTAGCACAAAAACCCATGTAAAAGCAAGCACGACATGAGACAAGAGACAAATTGGGTTCAATCTCCCCCATGCGTTGTGTGAGCGCTTCACAAGGCATGTATTTAATGTATATTTCCAATCTTCATGCTCAAAAATAGCCCAATTACAAAAATATGACAAGCTTTTAGCTTTTGAGTTGCTTTCTACCAAAAATAGGAAAATAAAGCTAATGGACGGTGCCCATAGAATCTGGCACGCCCAATCTCAATGTCCAAATAGAAATAACATATCCAGGCGCATAAGCGCATACAAAATAATAATAAATAATCGATGTCTCTATAGACATAACAAAATATAGGCGTGGCGCCTATCAAAATCTAGTCCAAAAGTCGAAAACCCGCTAGACTCCAATGCTTTCCTCCGCCACTGCTGCTATCTCTACACATCAACTGAAGCATTCACAATCGTTAGTAAAATAACACAATTAAACCGACAAAAGTGAATACCTAGCAGTCTTCAGCTACATAAATAAATCAACTGGTTAGAAATAAATCCTAACCTTAATTTATTACGAATGCGCACTCTAAACTCATAAACGTTTATTAATTTAATATGCATTTTGCGGAATCACCCGCTATGGAATCACCCATGTACACACTAAATTAATGAAACGCCCGAAAAGGACAGGCGTCCCCATCAACTTCTCGCACAAAGAATCCTCTTTGCGTATGAGCCCCGGTCATCTAAGTTTACGGAATCCACCGTAAAACCTCACGGTGATGGAATAGATAAAGGCATTAATAACCCATACTGTTTACCATGATGTCTCTTTATTCTTTGACAAATCAGACATTCAGAAACAAAATTAGACACATCTGCATCCATATGCGGCCAATAAAAATCTTCAGTTAACATGCGTAATGTAGAAATGATACCTCTATGACCTTGATATGGGGGACAATGAATTTCATTCAAAATAAAAGATCGGAATGGAATAGTAACACACAGTCTCTTTTCAAAGAACATGAATCCATCATTATATGACAATGAATCAACAGGAATGAAATTATTTTGAACTAATTTTTGCCAATCAGAATGAAAAGTAATATCCTGGTGATATGTATCTTTCATAGCAATCAAAGAATCAAAAGATATGATAGAAATGTTATGAATTGCAGGTCTTCTACTCAATGCATCAGCAACTACATTTTCTTTTCCAGGTTGGTATTGAATGATAGGATGGAAACTTTGAATGAATGAAGCCCATTTGATATGGCGGTCAGAAATTTGGGGTTGGCTAAGTAGATGTCTAATGCTTTGCTGGTCGGTCTTTATCATGAATTCTGAACCCATTAAATAATGTTTCCATTGTTTTAATGCTTGTACAACTGCTAAGAGTTCCTTGTCATAAGTGGAATATTTAAGCTCAGAGGGTTTCAGCTTAGAACTAGAATATGCTATTGGATGGTTGTCTTGCATTAGTACAGCTCCTATTGCTGATCCGCTAGCATCGGTCACAACTAGAAAGAATGGTCTATTAAAGTCAGGCAATTGTAGGACAGGGGCATTGGTCAATGCACGTTTAAGTAAATCAAAGGATTTCTGCTGGTTTTCAGTCCATTGATAAACAATGCCTTTCTTAAGAAGTTTGGTCAATGGTAAAGCAAGTAATGAGAAATTACGTACAAACTTCCTATAGAAACTAGCAAGACCAAGGAATGAGCGTATTTCATGTACATTTTTAGGAATAGGCCAATGCAATATTGCATCAATTTTCTTAGGATCAACTTTTATTCCTTCTTTTGATACAATATGACCTAGATATTCTATTTCGGTCTTAAAGAATTCACTCTTGTCAGGATTTGCAAACAATTGATTTTCTTTCAGTAATTGAAAAACTAATGATAAATGCTCATAATGCTCTTTTTCACTTTGACTGAACACTAAAATATCATCAAAGAAAACAATCACACAATATTGATATTTTAGAAAGATACGGTTCATCATTCTACTGAAAGTAGCAGGTGCATTAGTTAATCCAAATGGCATAACTAAGAATTCATAATGGCCAAACTGTGTCCTGAATGCAGTCTTAAATATGTCGGATCTATCTAGCCTCACCTGATGATATCCAGATTTAAGGTCAATTTTACTAAATATAGAAGATCCTTGCAGTTTGTCCATAAGGTCATCAACTCTAGGTATAGGATACCTATTCTTTACAGTGATCTTGTTTAATGCTCGGTAGTCAATACACATCCGATAAGTATTATTCTTTTTCTTGACTAAGAGCACAGGTGCACCGAATGGAGAAATGCTAGGTCGAATTAAACCTCTATTTAGTAATTCTTCTACTTGACTCTGGATTTCTTTTTGCTCTATTTGATTGTGCCTATATGGGGCTTTGCAAGGTGGTTGTGTGCCAGGTATTAGGTCAATCTTATGGTCTTCTGGACGTGATGGAGGTAAACCTGGTGGTAGGTCTTCTGCAAAACAGTCCTTAAAATATGCAAGAAATTCCTTATGCTGAGGGTGCATATGATTTTCCTTTGCGTGCAATTCATTCACCCAAATGAGATATGATTTAGTATTCTTGCGCAATGCACGTTTTGCTTGAGTATGCGAAAGCAGTGGAAACATATGAGATGCATGCATACCAAATAATGTAATAGATTTTCCTTGAAAATTAATATTCATTGTGTGTGTGGAATAATCTATATTTGGATTATGTTGGTGTCTCCATGGCATTCCTAGAATAATATCGCTTGACTGTAATGGGACAACTAAGAAATTTCTTCTTTCAATATATGGACCAATTTGAATTTCTAAATCTTGAACTTCTTGTGTGCCATTGTACCTAGTACCTAAAAATGCAGCTTTTATGCGATAGTACGTAGGTACAGTATGCAATTTCAATTCCTTTACCAATTTTGCTGAAATAAAGTCATGGGTACTACCGTCATCATGCAATATAATTCTTTCTTTTCCATGTACCATACATTTCATAGTCAATAATGAATGTAAAGTAGGCATACCTAGTAAAGTGTCGGAAGTAGTAGTAGGATCATCTTCATCTTCAGTGAAATCCGGCATATCCTCATGCTCGTCTTCGTCCATAGCTCCAAGGTAGTTGATATGTGCTGATGGCTTCTTTGAATGACAATTTGCTGCGAGATGGCCTGGCTGGTGACACTTGTAGCATACGATGGGCTTGGCTTTGGTCACATTATTTGCAATGGCTGGGAGTCTGGGTATATTTGGATTTGCTTGTTGGATAGGCTTAGGATTTGGATTGACAGTGGATGGTAATGTAGGTGGTTTAGGCCAATTCTTGCGGAAAGATGGTGATGAAAAACGACCTGGATTAAACCTTCTGAAATTGGAATTGAATTGTTTAGATCCATAATTACCGTTTGCTTGGAATGGCTGTGGTCGTCGTTCTCTTCCGCGTAACTTATCTTCAGTGTCGTGAGCTAAGGAGATGGCATCTTCAAGGGTAGCAGGCTTGAACATATTCACCTCAGCGTAGTAATGTCCAAGAAGTCCAGACATGTACTTCCGCTTATGGGTCGTCTCTGGTACGTCTTCAAGCATGCGTAGCTGTAAGAGTGCATTCCAAAAACGCTCTGTATACTGTGGAATAGGCTCACGGTCGCGTTGTTGCAGTAAATCCCATTGCTTGATAGCCTTCTCATGAAATTGCGGTGGTAGGAAATTTTGCATGAATTTCTTCTTGAAATCTTCCCATGTAGCAGGACATTCTATACTCTTGCGGACGACAGTCCACCAAAGTGATGCTCTATCTATCAGATGATTAGTAACACACTTGATTTTATCTTTCTCAGGATAAGTTTCCTCATGGAAATAGTCATCAAACTGGCTAATGAATGATAAAACAGTCTTTCCTTCTCTTATGCCATTGAAAGTGCGAAACTTGAAACTTCGTTTACTTATCTTGGATTCCTTGCGAATGGTTTGTGCTTCAAGAGTGGCGTCGATGGTACGGCGAATTAAATCTTCAGCTTGAGGTTCTTCTTTATCAGTGGACGCTCCTTGTAGCTTTGTCAATTGCACTTGCAAGGCTTGCCTAGCTCTTCGCTCTTCGTCCAATTGTAGCATGATAAGATCCAGCTTTTGTTCCATGGTAGGCTCGGGTAGATCGTCTTCAGCCATAGGATCATCCATATGTGGGGTAGTCATCCTGTAAAACTCAACAAACCTTTCTCACTCAAAATCAGTTAGCGGGATGAGCGTAGCTCAAATTTGGGGTTACAAGGCTATGTATTTTTTGGGTATTTTCTTCTTCAATTTTCAGAAATTCTGCAATATTTCTGTCTCCGTTTGCTGGAAGTACTTCAACGAACTTGTAGATAGGTAGAACAGCTTGCTGCGAACAACTTTCCAGTTCAGAGTTTTTGCAAACGAACAAGTCTTCTATGAGTTTTAAGCACTAGTCAGTTCTGATTTAGTCTGACTTGCAGAGTTGCAGACTTAGCAGACTTGCAGGATTGTTGACTTGCTGGACTTAGGCCGACTTGCAGAACTTGCAGGACTTGTTTAGAGTCGACTTGCGAAACTTGACTTCTGGAGTGCGAGACCCGGAGTTTTTTGACTTCTCTGCCCTGTAGAACTTGCAGAGTATAGTGTGTCTTAAGCTTAATTAGTTAAGCTTAAGCTTAATAAGCTTAAGAAGAGAAATAGGCCGCCGTTTTCTGATCGTGAGGGGGGGGGGCCGTTTTTGACAGCACGGAATTTTCGGAGGCTCCTCTTCTTCACCACGATGAGGATTTTGAAGCAAATAAGCTTCTTTAATACCCTTAAGCTTTGTAATTAAGCTTTTGATTAATAGGATTAAGAGTTTTTCTCACAGTTTCTTCACGACTTGTATGTGAGGATGTAGAAGTGGTCATCCGCTGACAGAGCCTGGTCCTTCGCGATCTGACAGTGGAAATAGGGGTTCTTGATCGCCAGAAGTCTGCCTGTATCGACGGTTCGCGACGAGATTGACTGTAGAGGCCGTTTGTTCCTGGAGCTCCGCCTTCGCCCGAGATTGGTAGCGATTGGAAGCCCTTGATCTCTGCTCCGCTCTGATACCACTGGTGCGCAGATCGGACGCAGATAGCTCACGTGGTGAATCCCGGAAGGTCCCCAAGAACAAAGTACTCTACTTTTTAGCACAAAAACCCATGTAAAAGCAAGCACGACATGAGACAAGAGACAAATTGGGTTCAATCTCCCCCATGCCTTGTGTGAGCGCTTCACAAGGCATGTATTTAATGTATATTTCCAATCTTCATGCTCAAAAATAGCCCAATTACAAAAATATGACAAGCTTTTAGCTTTTGAGTTGCTTTCTACCAAAAATAGGAAAATAAAGCTAATGGACGGTGCCCATAGAATCTGGCACGCCCAATCTCAATGTCCAAATAGAAATAACATATCCAGGCGCATAAGCGCATACAAAATAATAATAAATAATCGATGTCTCTATAGACATAACAAAATATAGGCGTGGCGCCTATCAAAATCTAGTCCAAAAGTCGAAAACCCGCTAGACTCCAATGCTTTCCTCCGCCACTGCTGCTATCTCTACACATCAACTGAAGCATTCACAATCGTTAGTAAAATAACACAATTAAACCGACAAAAGTGAATACCTAGCAGTCTTCAGCTACATAAATAAATCAACTGGTTAGAAATAAATCCTAACCTTAATTTATTACGAATGCGCACTCTAAACTCATAAACGTTTATTAATTTAATATGCATTTTGCGGAATCACCCGCTATGGAATCACCCATGTACACACTAAATTAATGAAACGCCCGAAAAGGACAGGCGTCCCCATCAACTTCTCGCACAAAGAATCCTCTTTGCGTATGAGCCCCGGTCATCTAAGTTTACGGAATCCACCGTAAAACCTCACGGAATCCACCGTGGAATATGCCTCCTGGCATCACAACAGAACCTATTAGAACATCACAGAGCCTCATATTTCCACTGAGAATTATTATGAGCTTACAAAATATAATCAATATCATCCAAAACACTCTCAAACACTTCCATTAACAACCATATATCACTCTAAATCCATCAAAAATCAACCATTCAGACCTCAAAAACAACAAAAATCAGTCAAAAATTCAGTCTTTTCCCACTCTCAACAGATATCTGAAGTTAATTATATATACATGGAGAAATTGTGCCTTGGAATGGCCTTTGCAACCAAGAAATCTAGGCATTATATTCTCTATGAGAAGGTAGTATTCTTTACAAAGGCGGAAGGACTCAGATTATTGCCGAACAAGTTGCAGCTGCCTGACCGTTTAGCAAAGTGGTTAATCACTTTGCAGGAGTTCGATTATAAGATTAGGAGCAAGCCACCAAAGCTGCAGGGTATTGTAGAATGTCTTGTGGATTTTGCGAAGCCCTAGGAAATCTTGGCTGAGGGAAGTGATATTGAAGGTCTAATTAAAATCGATACAGCTTCAATCCCTTCCTAGTATGCAACTATAACGCAGTATTTATCTACATGGGGATTTGGGGTCACCTTATCGAAGTCTGAAAAGAGAAAGGTCAAGCAACAATCATTATGCTTTTTGATTATAGCAGGTGTCTTGTATCGGAGAGGCATAGATGATATCTATCGTCGTTGTGTAGTACCCGATGAGGCACCATTTATTCTTGAGGAGTGCCATGATTTAGCATGTGGGGGACATTTTGCTGGTCGGCTTACTGCCCAAAAAGCTCTCCATGCTGGATATTGGTGGCCATCAATTTTCCAAAATGCTTTCAATTATGTTAAGCACTATGATGTTTGTCAAAGACGATGTGAGGAAAAATCCTAGGTGACCTCTAAATCCCATTTTGGTTAAGTTACCCTTTGAAAAATGGGGTATTGATTTTGTCGGACCAATATATCCTTCATCAACTACAAGGAAGCGGTATATTACTGTAGCAATGGACTACTTTACAAAGTGGCCTGAAGCTCAATCAACGGTGAAGAAAATGCTAAGGAGACGGCCACTTTCATTATGGAGCAAATTGTTTACCGTTTCGGTCCACCGAAGGAGATTGTGGACACACTTCTTGAACAAGGTTATAGCGGCCCTGACTGAAGCTTTGAAGATTAAGCACAATAAGACTACCGTGTATAATTGTCAAGTGAATGGTCAAGTTGAGAGTACAAACAAACAATTGGTAGGAATTTTATCCAAGATAGTATAAAAAAGCAAGCGTGACTGGGATAAGAAATTATATGTGGTAGTGTGGGCTTACAACAAGACATTCAAGAGAGCCACATGCCACACACCATTGTTCAAGTTAGTATAAGTGGAGGAGTGTGTTTTATCATTAGAAATAGATCTTCCCTCTATGCGTTTTTCCCTCAATCATTCATTGGAAGAGGAAGAAGCGCTATAGGAATGGTATACTTCTCTGGTGCATCTTGATGAGATTCACTTGCAGGCTTTATTACATTAAGAAATAGGGAAGAGGATAATAAAATCCCTTCATGATCTTCGGGCTAAGAAGTACAAATTTGCAAAAGGTCAATTAGTGGTGTATTATGATGCTCATCGAGAGCTCTTTCCAGGAAAATTAGAACCCAAATGGGATGGCCCATACTAGATTGTATGTTTAGGAAAGAATGGCTCTACGGCCCTTCTAGCAAATTTGCAGGGGGTAGAGTTTAAGACTAAAGTTAACTTTAATAAGCTGAAGCCTTACTATGTGTAAGGGCTGACATTAGGCTTGGTGCCTATGCAGGTACCAAGACGAGCGGATGGGGTGCATCATTTCATATCTGGAGCATTCGTACCTTGAGCAACGTTACCACCAAGGTTGAGTGATCTGGTGGAGCAAAGGGTATCAAGTTATTGTGTGGTAAGATGGATCCTTTACATGGGAAATTAAGGTCTACTATCACCATTGTCAACAACTTTTGACTAGCATTCCTATCGAGTTCAGCGAGAAAGGAGAGATTGTGCCTATTATACATCCTCTCTCTTGGCTTGATTTTGATTATCATAAGTACGAGTTAGCTGATTATTATGGCATGCCCTATCAATGAAGCCTTATACTTCGTATTTTGACCGAGCTTCGAGAGGACTCGCTAAATACGCGAGCGTTGGTGTGGTCATTAAAGATCCTAGACATAGGGTTGTTATGAAGATGGGAGTCTATTTAGGACCCTCTTTTACTGATAATATCGCAGAACACAAGGCCTCGATCATGGGGCTGAATGTAGCCCGATGTAGTGGTATCCGTCGATTATTAGTTAAAGGTGACTCGCAATTAGTAGTCAATCAGCTGAATGGGACTTATAGTATGCAAGATCCCATCTTATGGTGTTGGAGCTTTTAGGGTCGAAAGTCTACCACGAGGGTAAGAGACAATAGGGTGAAGGGAGATTCACGAAGAGGAGTAGACAAAAGAGAAGGGGTTTAAAGAAATAGAAGATGTAGAAGAATACTCACAAAGGTGAAGCCTGTCAATTTATTTCTGCATTTTGTGAAGATAAATCTCTTGTAGACCAAAAACGTGCATAAAACAATGGCTTCCTCTTTGCTACTAAAACTGCCAATCTGATGCTTCCATTGGCTCCAAAAGGGGGGTAAAATACCAGGACACCTGACCATAATTCTCCCAGATCACTCCTTCTCCCAATTGAGATTGTTGTTCCACTGCTGCCTGAAAACTGTGATCGGGCATCATGCAATTTTGCGAATCCTTCTTTTTGCATGAAATCCCCCAAAAATGGTTGAAAGCCACTTGTTTTCTTTTACATGTCACCCTATTTTGAAAATTGTTTATATTTTTTGGATATTTATAAGAGATAATATCTAAAATATCAAAATTTGGCTAAACTTGTCCAAAAATCTAGTATTTTTGAACCATCCACACTAAAAACACTGACACTAATGACTAATATGGCATTGGCTCTCTAGATCAATAAGAAAGTTGAATGACAATGCATTCTAGAGTTTTTCACTCTGTGTCCACATAGTAGCATGAGATCCACCTCCTCCTAACATGCACATCCTCCAACATGTGCCAAAGTCTTATGGATCTGCAGTATCATAAGAAATATCCTCTGCCATGTCAATGTCTCCATCTTCTACCTCTTCTTCTTCCATATTCTCTTGTTCATGCTCAATATCCAACTCCTTCAATTCATATGCTGAAGACTTCCTATGTTTAAAGAGCTTGATACATTTTCTATCCAATGGAATCCTTAGAGCAAACCCTCTTCCCATGGTAGAACACCAAGTAGCAATAGTCTCCTCAATAAGCATGATTGGTTGTTTTCCATACATTAATTCAACAAGCATATACCCTGTAACTACACTATGAGTGGTCCTATCAGACTATAAAGTAAATGGTAATATTCTTGGCCACTCTTCTATCCTGCACTTGCATGACTTTGCTAATGCCTTAATGATAGGTTGATGACCTCTTTCACTTTTGCCATTTGCTTCAGGATTATAGGCTGAAGTTAAGACCAGCTTGATACCAATCGTGAAAAGAAGTCATGAGCCTCATCTACATCCAATTCTCCTCTATCTGCAACCACTTTACCAACACAACCATACCTGCAAAAGACTTCTTCCAATAAGAACCTACAAACTACTTGAATAGTCATTGTACTAAGAGCTCGACCTTCCACTTGATTTGTCAAGTCTTCTCATGCAAGCACAAGATATCTCATATTCCATTAACCTGTAGGCATGGCAACCAAATCAACTACCCATTTGTAATGTATAGACAATGGATAGGTTGGCGGTTTGCAACCCATATCTATGCTTTACCATGGAATACATCTAATAGACACTGCATGATTCCACATAATGCTTCATATCTTTATACATTTTTTGTAGTGAAAACTAGGAACTTGAAGATAAGAGGATAATGTGCACAATAAAAGATAGAGATAGAGACAATATAGAGAAGGTAGTGAACTACAGTTTAGCATTTCATTGCTAGTGGTTGTATATATACAAGGTACATTAAATGAGGTAGGCGAGCTTTATCTCTGAATATCTAAGATATTTAAAAAGTCGATATCTATAAGATCCTTTTGTCCATATACTGACTTTCCCTTATCTTATCCAAACTTTTATCCTTATCCACAACTTTATCTTAACATCCCCCCCAAAAGGATTTCATAGGTATCTGTAGAGAAAATAAAAGATTACATTGAATTCATCAATTCAGCTAGATGTTTTCCCCTCCTGATGAGATCATGCAAAGAATTTGCATGGCAATTTTGTGCTTCAAGTGAGGAACTAATTTGGTGAGGAAATCAGAAGCATTATCACATGATGGTACATATTGAAGGATGATATGGGAACTTTCAACTAATTCATGTACAAAATGATATCTCATATCAATATGGCAGAGTTTAATGCTTAATTTTGGTCCTTGAATGATAGAGATTGATGCTTTATTCTTAGTGAAGATGGAGTTTGCTGAGGTTGATACCCAAAATTGATGTCTTTCAAGAGTTTCTTTAGATAAATTATTTCCTAGGTGGCCATGTTGCATGCCACATATTCAGCTTCAGTAGTAGAAAGTGCAACAAAGTGTTGTTGTTTGGTACTCCAAGAGATGGGACCTCCTACTAAAGTAATGATAAAACAAGTGAGAGATCTCCGAGTAGCAAGATCACCACCCCAATCCACATTGGAATAGGCTCATAAGAGAAAATCATTGCTAACTTTTGCAAAACAAATTTCCACATTTGATATTGCTTTTAGATATCGCAAGACCCATTTGAGCTACTTCCAATGTTCATAAGTGGGTTGATGCATGGCCTTGGAGAGAATGTGTCCTGCATAAGATAAATCTTGATGGGTACAAGTAATTAGATAAGATAAATCTTAACGGGTACAAGTAATTAGATATCAAAGATATCCAAGTGCTTCCATATAAGAAATAGTCTCCATTTCACAAGCTTGGTCTGTTGAAAGAGAATGGGATGAGGATGGATTCAATTGGAGATTTTGGGCAAGTGGAGTGACCATAGGATTACATTTCAACATGGAATAATGGGAGAGAATAGACATAATGTACGTATGTCGATGCATTTTGATGAATGTGGGTGACTTCAATTTCAATGCCAAGATAGTAATGCATAGGACCATAGTCTATTATAGCAAAATGTGAAGATATGATAGATTTGGCTTTGGACATTGCATGAGGAGTGTTGGCAAGAATAGGAATGTCACCAACATAGAGACCTAAGATAATGATTGTGTTGCCCTGAAGAAGAGTATAAATGTTGTGATCTATTTCTAGCCGCCAAAAGCCATGGTGTACTAAGTGAGAATGAATACAAGTGTACCACTGCCTTGGTGCCTGCTTTAGGTCATAACACTGATTAAAGACAGTGTTATGCTTCTGTCAATACGAGTGAAGTAGAGAGAAAGCATCATCAGTGTTATGCTTCTGTCAATACGAGTGAAGTAGAGAGAAAGCATCATCAGTGTCATGCTTCTGTCAATACTTCTCTTTAATCTTTATACATATTTTTCCACCAATACTTCTCTTTAATCTTGGCAAATGTGCCCCAAACTCCTCTATGTCCAGCCCATAAGCTTTCATGAATATCCTGCATCATCTATTGTTGAGAAGACCTATCTCCCAATACATGTAGTGGAGCTCCTCTCTTTTTCTTTGCATGCTTTCATAAATATTTGTCTTTCAAGAAAAACCCATAAGCGTTGTTACACAAGCGGTGATCGAGAGCAAGCCTCTCTCACAACCCGATAACAAGACATTAAGGAGTGCCAGTTGGGGTAATTGACGTTGTCGAATGCACAACTCAATTTGAAAAATTCAGATATTTGATAAAACACCACAAAACAAGACTAAAAACAATGCCTCTTATAGCTCACAAAAAATTTAAAACCCGCATGCGGGTAGAGCATCACACAACCACACAATTGAAATACCAATAATTCGAAAACAAACCAAGAGAAATATATTCTCGTACCTTAACAACCTTGAGCCGATGCTCGGCGCTTTGATACCCAAAAGCTCCAACTTTCGAATTAGCATGACAAGAGCTCACTCTAGCATGCGACCCTCCACTCTCCTCTCTCACAAAATACAATTGTAATCAAGGGGGAAGGCCCTTAACTCTTCAATCTCCTCTCCTTATATAGTTTTCTATCCACACTCACACACATTAGGCTTTTTGCTTTCAGCTTTTGGCTTTTGCCTTTCCACTGCTTTTCACTATTTTCGTTTTTTCTGCTTTATGCATGTTTGCAACTTGTTTGGATCATAACTTCGTCATAGTCGTTCGGCTACTCAGAACGATCGGAACACATCTGGTCAACAAGCCAACGCGGGCAAAATTACGAAAATCCATCAAAATCGAGCAAAAATTTTGATATTCGTAAATTGCATCATTTTTTCTCCATCTTTTAACTTGGATGACTTATTCCCTTCCTTGACCTATTGTTCTTATGATTGCATACACTTTCAGCACACATGTCCTCTTTTTCTTCAAGAAATACTCGCTGACGATGTAAAACGTACAACCTTTTTCCTTTGATCCTTGAGTCTTCAAAATAAATATTCTTTGGATATGAACCTGTTTTTGATGCAGTGTGCCCTAGTAGGAATATGCTTTTTTGAAATGAACTTCGTGCCCAATCATTCATGATTTGAAAAAATATGCAATGTTGGATCCATGATATGCAACCAATCAATCGATGCTACACACAAAAAATTATGAATGCACTGAAGAAGTTGTGCCTAGCCTATCTAGATGTGATCGTGCGTCATGCAAAATGCAAACAAAATTCCTTATTAATTTAAAATTCCTTATCCTCACCTCTCAACTCTCATAAGAAGATATGATATACTCCACTCCACCCATCCAAAATCTCACAATCACTCTAGAAAAGATGGTCCTCAAGATGTTGACCAGATAAGAACAACCCTTCTCATAGTTGATGGTGTCCTTCACGACCCTCGAACTCTCCCAACCACCTTACACTCTCAACCAGAGGTTCCTAACTTTGTGATGAACGTCCCAAATGGTGCGTGCAAGAAATGTGCGTGCTCAATGGCAGGTGCTTTATCATGTGCGCGTGCATCTAAGATTTACTGCATATAGTTACAGCGGACCTCATGTCGTGCTAGTGCTTAATGATGGTGCAAAACGTGCATAATCCCCTACCCATGGCATGGAAGTATTTCATAAGAACAGGAGACGACCCCCGACTGCAGTGCATCAACAAGTGCAACGTGAAGTGCTCGTGAACCCATAATCCCTGTGATGTGCATGAGTCTCAACAAGAATACATACCTAGCTCCTCAATGTTCGGTAGTAGCTAATAGCAAACTCCAACTTTATCCTGTTCAAAAAAATACCAAACTCCACCAAGGCTATCAAGTTTCACACTCAACAAATCAAACAAAAAGACAGAAATAAATCCTAAGCTAGACAAACACAATAAATCGAATTACAAAACAACAAAACAAACTGTCACACAACAACTAAACTAGCTAAAAATCAAACCTAACTACAATTTAACTAGGGGATTTCAGTTTTCAGAAAAACGCTTGACATATTTAGCCCTCCCCCTAGTCTGCAAACATTCATGTGCAGTAGTTGTTTTCATATAACAATGCAACATTTATGATCCAATCAAAAATTAAATCCAACGATTTATCCACAATCTTCTCAACAAACATAAATGGCACATTTCTCTCAAACAACTCCTTTACATGTAGACAAAACTCATCCATGAAATTCTCATCAAAATCCTTGAGACAATCCTCTCCATCTAAGAAAAATACATCATCCTCCAAATTCTTCAAATCCCAACCATATTCCAAAATCTTCATATCCCACCCATCCTCCCTAGGAAAAACCATGTTACTTTTAGAGTCTCTAAATAAAGTTTTGACCCTTTCTTTGTTGCCAATCTCAAATTCATTCACTAATTCATCTACAACTTCTCCTAAAGATACTATGCAAGGATCTCCCAACTCAATATCCAAATCAAACACAACATCAAAAGGAGACAACTCCGGACTCATAATGCCACAAGAACTAACAACATCCACAAATGGGGTCACTCCAGGACACCCAGCCACATCACTCAACTCATCAACAATACAAGACTCCATCGAGTCTTTCACACACAAAGAGTGGTAAACACCTTCCATAGTATCCTTATAAGCAACCTCACAAGAAACATCATCATTACAAATAACATATTCACAATACAATAATTTTGGGTCTAAAACCTCAACCAAAGACTCCTTAACTACCAAATCCCCTACTACCTTCTCACAAATACCTTTCAACTCTATTTTCTTGATTTTAAACCGCTCTTCCCTCAAATTCTCAATCCTTTTTAAAGCCTTACTCAAATTCTCTCTCACATCCTCATCAATGTCACTCTCAATATCCTCAAAACCCCAATCAGAATCATCACAAACAACATCAAAACCTTTAGGAGATTTCAAAGAAACTAAAAGACTATCAAATGAAGTTTTCTCTTCGTCATTGTTGCCTAAATCAACCAAACAATTATCTACACAACTATCAAGGAGTAAGAGATTAGGTCTACTCAAAACCACACCATCAATACCACAAACAAAAGCCTCTCCAGGACTACTCAAAACATCACCAAATAACTCACAAGACTCAACTGAGTCAACAACACCAATACCAGAATCACAACAAGAGTTTGAACCCAAAACCTCAATACACTCTTGATCATCAAACTCACAACAAATCTCAACAAACTCATCAGGCAACGAATTCGAACCCTTAACTTCATGTTGAAAACTTACAGTTTCTAAGCCCTTCCCCTCATGGTCTTCCAAAAGACTCAAAAAATCATCCTCTATTCTCTCTTCATCTTTCAAACAATCAGATCCATCTATACTATCACCAAGGCAAACTAGCTCACTCTCTAAATTATCTTTACTCTCTTCAACACTGCCATGACTATCAGAATTTTCATCACACCTTCCCTCATCAGAAATATCAAAACTTTCTCGACTCTCATCTTTTCCCAAAGAACATGAAAACTCTTGGTCCTTAAAACAATATGCTCTCTCATTTTCTTCTTTACAACTCAGATCCATCTCTAGCTCATCTTTATAGTCCTCAAGCTCCAAAGTATCATCAATGGATCCCTCTTCTTTAGCTAAATCACTAATCACTAAACTAGAAGTATCCGTGGTCAATGGGTATGAATTCACACTCCTAGACTCTTCACTCCAATCAGTTAAACAAATATTTTTCTCCTCAACCACCCTAGGGAGTTTCTCCTCACATACTTCAATTGATTTCTCACAATTCAACTCATCTCTCCTAAATGGAGAATATAGTATACCTCTCTCAGGATAGGCATAACTAACTCTCTGCTCCTCAAAAACTTTTCTCTCAACTTGCCTTGAACTCAACTTTTCCTTTGGTTCATCAAACCCTAACTCTTTTTTTCTTTTGGTCTTCCTCTCTTGATATTGAGCTATCTTCACTGCTTCCTCAAAAGTCTTAGGGTTTTTTACCTCTAATTTCACTCTCCAATCTTCTAATTTCAACCCATTTATAAAATACATTATCTTCAACATAACTGGGGCTATCTCACCTTCTAACAATGTTAAACTCCATCGATTCCACAATCTTTCAAACTCCCTAGCAAAATCCTCAACACACTGATCATCGTTTTGAACACAAGTTTCTATTTTTGCCCATATCTCACTTTGACTTTTTGTTTTTTTTAACCTAGATAGAAAAACATTTTAAATGGTCTCATAGTCCAAATTTTGTCTCTTAAATTGCAGGCTTCTCTCAAAGTCAAGCAACCAATTTCGTGATTCTCCCTGCAATTGATACCTAAGAATTTGGAGTTTATCCTCAGGATTGGTCACTCTCCCTATCAAACAACACAACTCTATTTTTTCTAAAAATCTTTCAGGATCTTCAGTATGATTACCATGGAACTCAGGAAATTCATCAACCATTTTCAACAATCACAAGAATTCAAAACAAACTGACATTCAAAATAACAACAATGTCAATTTCGGCACTCCTCAGCAGGGGCACCAAAAAAGAGATGTTATCAAAAGAAACTCACATTCAAAACAACAACAACGTCAATTTCGGCACTCCTCAGTGGGGGCACCAAAAAGAGATGTTACACGAGCGATGATCGAGAGCAAGCCTCTCTCATAACCCGATAACGAGATGTTAAGGAGTGCCGGTTGGGGTAATTGACGTTGTCGAATGCACAACTCAATTTGAAAAATTCAGATATTTGATAAAACACCACAAAACAAGACTAAAAACAATGCCTCTTATAGCTCACAAAAAATTTAAAACCCGCATGCGGGTAGAGCATCACACAACCACACAATGGAAATACCAATAATTCGAAAACAAACCAAGAGAAATATATTCTCGTACCTTAACAACCTTGAGCCGATGCTCGGCGCTTTGATACCCAAAAGCTCTAACTTTCGAATTAGCATGACAAGAGCTCACTCTAGCATGCGACCCTCCACTCTCCTCTCTCACAAAATACAATTGTAATTAAGGGGGAAGGCCCTTAACTCTTCAATCTCCTCTCCTTATATAATTTTCTATCCACACTCACACACATTAGGCTTTTTGCTTTCAGCTTTTGGCTTTTGCCTTTCCACTGCTTTTCACTATTTTCGTTTTTTCTGCTTTATGCATGTTTGCAACTTGTTTGGATCATAACTTCGTCATAGACATTCGGGTACTCAAAACGATCGGAACACATTTGGTCGACAAGCCAACGTGGGCAGAATTACGAAAATCCATCAAAATCGAGAAAAAATTTTGATATTCGTAAATTGCATCATTTTTTCTCCATCTTTTAACTTGGACGACTTATTCCCTTCCTTGGCCTATTGTTCTTGTGATTGTATACACTTTTAGCACACATGTCCTCTTTTTCTTCAAGAAATACTTGTTGACGATGTAAAACATACGACCTTTTTCCTTTGATCCTTGAGTCTTCAAATTGAATATTCTTTGGATATGAACTTGTTTTTTATGCAGTGTGCCCTAGTAGGAATATGCTTTTTTGAAATGAACTCCGTGCCCAATCATTCATGATTTGAAAAAATATGCAATGTTGGATCCATGATATGCAACCAATCAATCGATGCTACACACAAAAAATTATGAATGCACTGAAGAAGTTGTGCCTAGCCTATCTAGATGTGATCGTGCGTCATGCAAAATGCAAACAAAATTCCTTATTAATTTAAAATTCCTTATCCTCACCTCTCAACTCTCATAAGAAGATATGATATACTCCGCTCCACCCATCCAAAATCTCACAATCACTCTAGAAAAGATGGTCCTCAAGATGTCGACCAGATAAGAACAACCCTTCTCACGATTGATGGTGTCCTTCACGACCCTCGAACTCTCCCAACCACCTTACATTCTCAACCAGAGGTTCCTAACTTTGTGATGAACGTCCCAAATGGTGCGTGTAAGAAATGTGCGCGCTCAATGACAGGTGCTCTCTCATGTGTGCGTGCATCTAAGATTTACTGCATATAGTTACAGCGGACCTCATGCCGTGCTAGTGCTCAATGATGGTGCAAAACGTGCATAATCCCCAACCCATGGCATGGAAGTATTTCATAAGAACAGGAGACGACCCCCGACTGCAGTGCATCAACAAATGCAACGTGAAGTGCTCGTGAACCCATAATCCCTGTGATGTGCATGAGTCTCAACAAGAATACATACCTATCTCCTCAATGTTCGGTAGCTAATAGCAAACTCCAACTTTATCCTGTTCAAAAAAATACCAAACTCCACCAAGGCTATCAAGTTTCACACTCAACAAATCAAACAAAAAGACAGAAATCAATCCTAACCTAGAAAAACACAATAAATCGAATTACAAAACAACAAAACAAACTATCACACAACAACTAAACTAGCTAAAAATCAAACCTAACTACAATTTAACTAGGGGATTTCATTTTTCAGAAAAATGCTTGACAACGTTTCTTTTAATCCTTTTGAATTCAGCTTCAGAGACCACTCAGCCTTCTTTGTCATGAGACTGAGATATTAGCTTATTTTTAGCCAATCATTCTCATACAACTCTTCCAAAAATTGTGTTCTCACAGAAGCATAACACTGATGATGCTTTCTCTCTACTACCCATCTCTTCTCAATGGTTGTAAGTTCTTTTCTTACTGCTAAAATCCCTGTTAAAATAGTTGTACATGTAGTAACAGTAGCTGCATACTCACTCCCTCTACTGTAAAGTCATTTTTAGCACCTATCACATTGTCCACTTCATCTTCCATCAGCTCCTTTTCATCTTCAAACCTTGCTTGTAAATACATGTCAGCCACAGGGTTTTTTCTACCTGCAATATGCTGAAAATTAGGGTTAATTGACTTTATATATGCAATCCACCATAACATGGCAATATCAAGAGTTGATCAATTTATTATCATGCCCAATACAGGTAGACAATCACTCTCTACCACTACATGAGATCCCATAAAATACTCCCTATCACACTTAAGGGTTGTCACTACACCCCAAATCTCTCTTTTGACTTGAGAATACCGCCATTGCCATTCATTGAGGACCTTTGCTTCAAATCGAATGGCGTACCCATTCCCATCAGCATCATCCTAACCCACTGCCCACCAACCAATGCCAATTGGGCTTGTATCCATGGTGAGAATAATAGACTGCCTATTCTCATAATTTACTCTCTTTAGTGTTGGGGCTGAAATCAATAAGCTCTTTAACTTCTAAACTACCTTTGTATGATGTTTACCCCACCAAAACTTTTTCCCTTTTCTCAAGAGCTAATATAAACTTTTAGTCATATTAGAAAAATGCGGAATCCATATCAAGTAAAAGATACATGCACCCAAAAATCTTCTCACCTTGGATACATTCGAACATGTCTCCCGCATCCTGCTTATGGCATCAATTTTTACTGGTGAGGGATTTCTTCCATATGGTCCACACATGTGCCCAACAACTAATACTTCCTCCACTCCAAAAATCAACTTTTCTCCTAATAGAGTCAAATGCACTTCTTCAAGACGGCTCAGAATCCTATCACAATCAGCAATATGATCAGCCACCCCACAAATCTTCTACATCCATGCTCATTCAAATCTTCATTCTTCTCATAGATAACACATCCTTTGATCAGCACATCATCAAGAAAGGGTAAGGTCGATTGAGGAATATACTCCCTCAAAACTTTATGCATAGCATTCATCATATGCGCCAGTGATTGGTTTCTCCCTGTGGAAGCGTACACATCCTAACCAATCCAAGTGGTGTCTTCATGGTAGTGATATCCCATCTTTCTAATGCAAGCTAGAATTAATCATATCATGAATATAAATCTCCCATAGAGTGAATCGCCTTGCCTACAAATGCTTCAGCAAATTCGTCCACTATCGGGCATGATCCAACATTCCTTATGGTGACCTTATTAACTAGTTGTAAATCCTGTATAAACCTCAAAGGGCCATTCTTCTTTGGAATAGTAAACCACCGATTTGAATATGGAGCTGAAGAGGGCTCCAAAATCTGCATCCTAATCTTCTCATTCAAAAGCTCTAGCAGCTTAGGCAAATATGCCCAAGGTACTGGAATAGGCTTTAAATTCCATGGCACATGAGGTACTATAAATATCACCATAGGTGCAACTATGGTCGAATCAACACATCCAATTTCATCCGACTAAAACGCAAAGGCTTTCCCATGGCTTGCCAACATCTGCAAGAAATAAGCTCTTTTACCAGAGGCAAAAGAAAGCTTGTATCACCAATTTTTAGCTTTTGTAAAGTTTCAACTATAAATTTATGTCTACTCTATGTGGATCCCGTAAATAAGGTTGTTGAGTCACTTTTTCAGCCAACCCATCACTTTCAAGTGGTAAAGGCAAAGCCACAGGCTTAACCTTCTTTGCAATTATTTTGTAATTTGTACCCACCCTTGCTTCAGCCCATAACATTCATGCTCAGCAAACTCTTGAATGACTTCATACATCTCTAAAGTGTCAACATAAATAACCTCTTTTTCTACTCTATTTTCAACATTAATTACTCCAAAGAATTTCAGCCACTATATCAACATCAACGAGCCCTAAAAACAACCCTGAAATACCTTTATTTTTAGCCATCAAACCATATGTCTTCAACTCATTTTCAGCCCATGCTACATATTTATTTTCATCCCTACACATGGTTGAAATATTCTTAAAAGTACCAAGACTACATGATGTCCATTCCTACGATCCAAACACAAACACAGTTTCCCCTTTTCTTGGAGGCATAATTATCTTCCTAGAGACACTAGCATAGCCTCCACTTAGAGCAGTGTTGTCTAAAAAACCTTAAACTCTCATGCATTAAGTGGCATGGGATTATCCCGCAGCCTATCTCAATTGCAATGATGATTCACACAAACAGTGAGAAACTGTACTGCCTTTGTATTGTCTTTACTTCGAACTCGAGCATATGAAGGACCATCATCCAAGGATTTAGTTTCCAGCCTTGATTCCAAAATATAGGGCTGTCCCAAAATCACTAGATAAATACATGAATCCTGCACAAAAAAAGAATATTCATCCCTAACATCTCCAATGGTCACGGGTACATTTAGATAAGCCACATAAAGATCCCCTAATGAATTGTTTGCTACCCACATGTGCCTTCCTGAATCTACATCAATGGGCCAACCTCCATTCTCATATAAGATGTGTGCCATAACATTGATTTTGGAACCATGATCCAAGAGAGCTATGCAAGGCATCTCTCTTTCTCCCACTTTAACAATTGTCTCTGTTGTAGTATGAGCCCAATGTGTTCGTGAATAATGACTGCTTGGAATAAAATGAGCATCTTCTTCTTCATGTACTTGTTGATGGAGATCCCCATTATACATAGCCTTCTCTTTATTCTTAGTACTGCCCATAAGACCAATTCTAGCCACAAGCCTGCTGTCTACACTTCCATTTAACCCATTTTCAACATTAGCCTGCTTCAAATCAGCATTACATACATCATCATATTCCCTTTGAATTTGTTTCTCTATGGCTTTCTCAACATGTATCAACGCTTGAAAAACTTCACCATCAAACTGTCTTTTTAGTTTCAGCATATCAACGATTGCATCATGAAATTCATGCTTCGTGATTCCAAGAACTTTGCCAAGTGTGAATTCCACTCTACTGCCCAATATGTGATAGTCTCAAGATCCGATTGTAACTTGTAACCGGTAGGGCTGCTTCCCCCTTTTCTTTCCTTCTGGTTTCTTCTCTTGAGATGCATCCTCCATAACATGCTTAGGTATGGCTTTTTCAGCCTCTTTCTTCTACTTCATTTTACTTCATATTGTACATTTAGATGGGCCTGAAGAGGAAGGACCACTAGTGTTGTCATGTCTTCTCCAACCAAATAAGCATAAGCTGAAAATGAATCCAATAGTGCACTTCATCCTATTCTCCCTCCTATACTCTAGCTTGCATCAGCCAATTTAGACTTTGTTGTTTTTCCTTTTTCCATGCAATCTAATGCTTGAATCGAAACACAATATTTTGCTTTAGTCACGCCTCCTTTACAAGCTTCATCTATCCTTTCAATTCTCAACCCATATGTGGCTACATCTGTGGCAACAAATGATGTCCTTGCAGCCATCTCTTCCAACCTCTTCTTCATGCCACCATTTCTAAAATTTGGCTCTATGGGAAGAGCAATTTTTGTTGCATGTATTTTTCCATCTTTCCAAAAGATTAAGCTTTTTTCTTCCACTTCACTATACACTGTACAATCTCTCTTTTCATGCTCTAAAATGTCACACCAAATGCATCTCCTCTTGTATCCTTCTTTGTATGGTATTTGGGTTGTTGCTCGAGCCTTCTCTTCTACCTTAACATCCAAAATTTTAACCTTTGCATAGATTTATATCAAATTCAGCCTCAAATCATGCATGCCTTTGATTAATTCATCTACAACATCATCTTTAAGAGCCTTTGTTCCCACCATAGCCATAAGAGCCGTGGCTGCAATTTCAGCCCCCTTCTAAGCAGTGGCAGGTGTGGTGCCTATACCCCATCTTAATTTCATACACTCTCTCTTTACCAACATATGCACTGCCTCAGTTACATTAGCCCAATTTTATTTCAGCCCCGTTTCAAAAGAGGCATCTTCTAAACGATCAATCAGCTTCTCTTATAAAACAGGATCTGTAGCCTTTAGAAACAAATCATTTTTCTGACTCTCCAATGATTGCTGCTCATCAACATCCAATTGTGCATATCGACTTTCAAATTCACAGAGCAAAGCTATAGCAGTCATTGGGCTTTTCAATCCAATCTGTAAATGTATTTTTAGTTACCAATCTTGCATCTTTTAAGAAAAACTCTTCTCTCAAAGCTTTCTTAAAAGTTGCCCAATCAACATGTCTTCTACGTAACTCATCAACCCGATCATGCAATGCATGCATGGCCAAATGGGAGAAATATCGACTCCATGTATACTGTAGTACCCCATGAAACAACATCTTTTCTTTATACAACCGAATGAAGGCCGAAACATTTTGACCCTTAAACTGCTTCAATTCTTGTCCCACTCCCTACAATGCATTCACAACTAAGGAATCATTTCTTTCTACTTCCTGTCAAGTTTGCATCTGTTATTGTAACAACAACTGTTATTGTTGTTGTTACTACAACAAAGTAATCATTTGTTGTAAAGCATCACCACTACTTGAACCTGCAAAATCCCCCATTTTTATACACTTGCTGTCCACTTTCATGTCAGGTTTACCACTTTCAGAGCCTTTGGGGTCGAAAGTCTACCACCGGGGTAAGAGATAGTAGGGTAAAGGGAGATTCAGGGAGAGGAGTAGACAAAGAGAAGGGGTTTAAAGAAATAGAAGAATACTCACAGAGGTGGAGCCTGTCAATTTATTTTTGCATTGTAAGAAGATAAATCTCTTGTAGACCAAAAATGTGCATAAAACAATGGCTTCCTCTCTATTTCTCAAACCGCCAATATGATGCTTCCATTGGCTCTAAAAGGGGGGTAAAATACCAAGACACCTAGCCAGAATTCTCCTAGATCACTCCTTCTTGTTCTCCCAGTTTGGAGTGTTGTTCAGTGCCTGAAAACTGCGATCACGCATCACACGATTTTGCCAATTTTTCTTTTTTCATAAAATCCCCCAAAAATGGCTGAAAGCCACTTGCTTTCTTTTACATATCATCCTATTCTAGAAGTTGTCTACAATTTTTGGATATTTACAAGAGATAATATCTAAACTATCAAAAATTGGCTAAACTTGTCTAAAAACCTAGTAATTTTGAACCATCCACACTCCGAACACTAACACTAATGACTAATATGGCATTGGCTCTCTAGATCAATAAGAAAGACGAATGACAATACATTCTAGATTTTTTCACACTATGTCCACATAGCGGCACAACAACCAACGTACCGTCATGCAGTCTTGGATATATTGCATATCTTTGAGACAATGACTTATCAGTTAGTTTCTCGATAATGGAATCACTTTGCGGATTCCCTAGCTAACTATGCTTTCATGGAAGATGTCTTTTTCAATTCTGGTCCAAGGGAGCCCTTACGATTACCTCCTAACATTAGCCCTGGATTAGTTTGGGGTCTTCTTGCTGACACATCATATTTCGGCCACCAGTGGTTAGTTTGGGTTATGAGTCAGGTAGCAAGTGAGCATCTTCTTACTCTATCATGGACGCATAGGATTGTGTATCATCATATTCGTCAGACACCCCTTGCTATTTATGCAGGGAGATTAGCTAATGACTTGATGCAGTTGGTGTAGGGCCTAAGAGACCTTATCCTTGGTCAATTTTGTCCTTTAGTAGAGTAATGTTTGGACCAAGGGATTGTTTTAATAGTACGTTGTGCTGAATGGTAGTAAAATGTTTTATTTCATAAGGCCAAGAGGGCCATTCTATTGATTGTGAAATGTTATATCTCTTTAGGACAAGAGGGCCATATGCATGTTTGGTGCAGGTACGTTTAATGGTTTTATGTTTTAGTGATTGCATCACACTAGTGGAATCAAGTGCCTGGAGGGAGCCTTTGCTACAGAAGAGCTTCTTGTGGTCATTCCAGGTGGTATCGTCACGTTTTCGAGTTTTTTCCTTAAGCTAATAATGTTATATGTGTATATAGGGGTTATTTTCTTTTCAGTTGTGGGGACCGACAATCAAGACATGAAGTCCTAGGGTTTGGTTAGGTATATCTGGGGGAGATTTGAGTACTTGACTATTTCCTGTTAGGACATTGTCAGGCATTAAAGACTTGTGATAGAGGGTAGTCCGTGTGACCCTATCCTTCCTGCTTGTTAGGTAGCTCTCCTAAGAGTCCTTGTTAGTGCGAGGCAGTTAGAGAAGCCTGCCAAAATATCAAAGGAGAGCAAGTTCTGAATATATCTAAAGATAAAAAATACAGAGGTGTGTAAAAAGGGATTCTAACCCCTTAATCAAAAAAGGAAAAAAAAAATCCTACAAAGCAATTGATTATTGCCTTGTGGAGGTCTGGTAGGTTCCTAAGGACAAGTCCGATGCCTTGTCTTCCTAAGGGTCATAGCTAGCCAGAAAAAAAAAGGAAGGTTGGAGGGAAAATAAAAGTGAGTGAAAGAAAAGGAAATTTAAGTGTTGCCTTGCAAGAGCTTATAGGTTCTTGGATACTAAATCAAGACCTGAGGCCAATGCCTTGTTCTCCTTTGGTCACTCTACACTCAACTCCCTCCTTTTTACATGGTTGAGTATAAAACCTTGAAAGGAAATGTGCTATAAGAAGAAACTATGATGACCAGGCTATAGGAGTCCTCGCCTGGTAGGAGGTCCTGGTCCAGTTGTCCTAAGTTAGGTAGGTAGTTCAAACCACCACTAGGATAACTTCTTTGATAGGCTTTTTAGCCAGTCCGTGTTAAAGTAGTTGGTTAGCAACTCACTCTCGATTTCTGTGAGATTACGCTAGGCCTATCCCTTGTAGATTTCCATGCCTTCATTATGTCAGGGGGTAGGGTGAGAGCTGTTCTTGTGCTTTGTTGAGTATATTTTTTGTGGCAGCTTGATGCTTTCTTTGGTCGTTTGTGTAGATCAGTTTGTGGGATTCAACCGGTTGAGTTTCCCTATCCCGTGTGGTCACCAATGAGAGTGGATTTTAAATACCCTTTTTGAAGTGAAAAAGAGCCCAAGAGACCATAAAAGACCAAATTTTCATGCAAAATGAAACGATTGCAGATTGATGAGCTGAAGTTTTACTAGATGGAGTTTGATTCCAGGAACCCAACGCAAGTCTCGATTTGTCAATCACAGTCTGTTTGACCCCCCATTTAATCCCCGTAAGGTTTTGTGTTATGAAGTAGGTACATGATTCCGAAGCCGAAAAGTGTGTGGCGGGTCCCAAGTTTATAGATTTTGACATCACGAAGCCATCGGGCCCTTGAATCCAAGCTTGTTTGCCCTTCTAAAAGCAAAAAATCCACTCGATTGAAATGTGAATACAAAGAGATGAACTAGATATTTTAAACATTAAAACCATAGGTTTGATTAAGAGAAAAAAAGCAAAAAACTAATTGTGAGGAAGGAGGAGGCGCAAATTTTTCTGGAGAATTGTGCCTCCTCGATACTGGGCATCATCAAGAATCGAGTGTGCATTCCTGATCTACTCCGTAAGCGCTCTATTTTGGGTGTAAGCACGTAGATTTTTAGTCTTTCTCTCTTCTCTCTCCTCTCTCCTCTTGCTACATGTTCACATGTGTGATTCTATGAGAGAAGGGAATGGGGTTTGATGGACGTTTTTTTTGGAATGATGGTATCGAAGCAGAGTAGATCATAGATCAGCTATGAGAGAGTGTCACCGACCAAGAATGAGTGTGAGCAGCCTCCCAACCACGAAACATGTGCCTCCAAAACCAGGTTTCTATACGTAAGCACTCATTTTATTCGTTTTATGAAATATGTTTGATGAATTTTTTTGTAAATGGATTCCTTTGATTGATAATGCTGAAAATTATCAAAAAGCTTGAAGAAAACCAAAAAAAATTAGACGTATAATAATTTATATCAAAACACCCAAAACTCGCAATTATGCAATTTTCATAAAAATGATAAAATTTGGGAGTCTTGTTGTGATTTTGGGGTTTATATGGAATAGAAATGCATAGAAAATCAATTTTTAATCATTTTGATCAATCCCAATCCATAAATAAAAAATATCAAAATTTTTATTTAAATAAATGAAGAAAAATAGTAAAAAATAGAAAAATTTAGGTTTTTTGTGCTAGAAAATTAAGAAAAAATATGTTTTATATTCATGAGTGTATGGCATGGCTGTAGAATGAAGGATAAGCCTTGGTTTAGCTATTTCTCCATGTTAAAGATTGCACAATACCTAAATTAGCTAAAATTTCTTTGAGCCAAACATACTAAACCGTAGCTCTAAAAGTTGTCATATACTTAGCTTCATAACTGGAAGTGGCTACTATGGGTTGGTACTTACTCAAGCATGATATAAATGAGCTACCAAGAACAAGACAAAAACTACTTGTGAACATAGAAGTGTTGTAACAATTAGCTTAGTAAAACTCCAAAAACCATATAATAAATATAATGATCCCCCCTTGGGATGAAACAACGAAGTTGATGAGTATTATTTAAGTAGCAAGAGAAAAACCTGCTCATATGCAAGATTGAAAATTCAATTTCATGCCTCATATTGCACACAAAAATCAAGCATCCAATAGCTTACTAATAGACAAATATATAAAAGAATACAATCAACTTCAAACTTGTCTCCATAAGAGTATCAATAGGCTTTTAATCCTCATAATCAAATCTCTCTACTAATGTCTCAATGTTTTTTTTTACACAACAATATCTCTATCACATTTCTTGAACTAAATGCCCAATAATGATGCAATAGGTCCAAATCTAACGTCTAAAGTGGAATTCAAGTCAGCCTTAGATTTAGCAATGTGTGTCTCATTAGGACCAATAGACAATATGTGACTATAGGGCCAATGATGATTAGTAATGCTATTAGCATAAAACATAATGATCAAAGGCATGTCACTCTCATGTCTTACATATAAGGTGTCCTAAATTGAACTATTTTTTGGGACCTAAAATGGGCTTGCCACCACTAGCTCTAGGGCTTTAGTTGAGCCTCTATGCTCAACCAAAACACCCACAACCTTGCAGCAGCCACAAGAGTGTTTGAGGCTACACATAGTGATCTAACCAAATAAGTATTTGTATGGCTCGTAGTACAATGGATAACCCTTCCCAAACTCCTCAAAGGGAGACCCTAAACATATTGTTGTTGTACACCACGTAAAACAGACACAGGGAGCACCCTCAGCTAATTACCATGGCCCCACTATGGCTCTCCTACACCTCAGGGATTGGCCCCAAGATGCACCCCTATTGCGCAGAATTCATGCAGGGATTCATGAAAGTTGCTCGCCGCAGGGACGCTTTGCAATGGGAGTACTTAATGTAAAATAATTATCCAAAATAATTTTAGATTCAAGACGAATTAGAAAATAAATTCTTTGATTAAAGACAAGATACAAGATCAAAAGACTAGCAAAGAGAAGTAGATGGAATGTCGGGATTTATGGAAAGATCTTCAAGGAAGGCGAGGAGCACCAAGGTTGAACTCAAGCCATTCTTGTAGAATTTGATGATGAGAACTTCGAAGAGGGCAAGGAGCTCATAGCTTGACTCAAAAGCCACTCCATAGAACTGGATGATGATCTTCAAAGTAGGCGAGGGGCTCAAAGCTCTCGACCTCAAGCCTCTCTCTTGAATTTGATGGCAAGATCTTCGAAGAGAGTGAGGGATACAAAGCTCCACCTCTAGCCTCTCTCTCTTGATTTTGATGGCCCCATAAGGCTATCATTGTGTCACCCTTATATAGTTTTCTATCCTACATCTTCACGTTTGTGCTTTTCTTTACCCCAAAAAAAAAACTAAGATGTTTAGCTTTAAAAAAACATTAAGGTTATGCTTTTAAAGCCTATGCTTTAAGAAAGCATAAACATTGAACTACCGTGTTGTTTCTTCTCTTTGTTAAAAGCTTATGTATTAAGTTTTCTCGCCACCTTAGGTGTCAATGATGATCTTCCTACCAGTAAGACTAGCATCAAGCTCTTCTTCATCCACTATATAAACACGAAACACATGAGCATGATGACTAACCATTTGACCAACTCGCCTCCTAATGATTGTTTGAAGGCTTGCCATAGAGCAGTCCAATATAGTTCTTGAATTCCTTAAGCTTTGGAATTTTCCTCATAAGACCGACATCACTATGCAGTCTTCCAATCGCAAAACGCCCTGATGAAAGATTGTCTTCTCATCCAAGTTCTTCTCTAGAATGACAACATCAATCTCATTGTTAGAAATTGTCTCATCATGCTGAGTTGATATCAGCACAGTATGGACGCAAATTGGAACCATTGCACTAATTGTCTAAATTAATGCATGCATGTTGGATGGTGAGAGCTTCAAGACGAACAAAACATGCTGTTGTACTAATGAGAAAGCAAGGAGGATAGTTACGTCACAACAGCTTCTAGAGCTTCATCATGGCCCAAGCCGGGATCTTCATATCTTAGTTTAAAAGATTTAATCAATGGATGATCTTACTTTAGACATTTAATATAATGGGAATACACTTGCATATTCACTCCAGTTCCTTTGGTTGAGGTATAGTTGTTCTCATCATTGATCGCTTTAGCGAGGCATATCTATTGACTTTTGATGTTCACAAAGGATTTAGAAAAGGGTATTTGAATTTGGTGAAGTTATTGGCTTAATATCTTATCGCTCCATGAGTTTGCTTGATCAGTTTAGAACTCCTTTCTAATGTCTCCAATCTTCGTGTAGTTCATGGGCTTGTCTTTATGATAGCAAACAACAACTTCATGCCATGTTCTTTCACAAAGGTAGAAGTGACTTTGTTACCGTTTTCCTTGGATGGTGGTTTCCTAGAGTAGAGAATCATATATTTAACTAGTGTAGTCTTCTCCTTGAATAAGAGGGCAAATTCCATGTTCCTCAATGCATGTTATGTGATGATGTAAAACTTACGACCTTTTCCTTTGATCCTTGAGTCTTCAAAAATGGATACCTTCATATGGACTTGACGAGTTCAAATTCTTGGCAAAAAACTCCACCCTCAAATTTGCAGTGGTGGATGCACAGCATCACGACACTGTGAACACATGAAGCACGTACGATACTTAATCCTCTCTTTTAATCAATCATTCCAGGAGATAAAATATAATCCTCACTCAACACTCCCCAAAGGAAACAAACCACTAAGCCTATGGCTTAGGATACCTCACTGTCAGCATAAGTCAATGTTTATGAAGACAATTGCCATGCATCCAAGATGATATCATGTGTTGAGTGCAATGCAATTGTGAATGATTCGTAGTGCTCAATCATTTTTATTCATTTAAAATAGCATTGTGACAATGCAAAACCATTTCTTTTCATGTTTTCATTCTAAGCGTAATTGTTGTGTTGCATAGGGTCAATCGAGCATGCTTGTGCTATTGAACCCTTTAATTCTCAAAACACATGTATCATATATGCAAAGTGCATCAGAAAAAAATGAGATTCAACATGTAATCAACACTTAATACCCCCTCCTCTCCCTACAGTTTAAGGTTGTTCATTCCATTGTGGTAGGTTTAGAGAGCATTTTGATGTATTTTTCTTCATAAAAAGTGATAAATACTCACTTTACCAAAAAAATACGGCTAAAACCTCATACTTCAATCCCACCATACATCCATGGGTACATATATTATTGTTTCTATTTTTAAAGCACAAAAAACCTATTTTCTCCTTTTTCTTCTTATTTATTTATTAATAAATACTAATATTTCTTGATTTTTTGATGTGACATGATTAGATTTGTTGATAATTATTTTTATCCCTCATTTCATCGCATGCAAATACCATTAACACATCAAAACCCCCAAAATCCATGATTTACCTTGAAATCGTAATTTATGGGCTTTGTGTATTTATAGCTTGGGTAAGTTACTATGTATAAATCCTAGGACACAAATTGCATGTTATTCACTCACATTTGCACATGAATAGTAGGCCTTATAACTGGAGCTTACTAATTGGAGGGCCATACCATTGATTGAGGCAAATGTCAAAGAGATGAGATAAGTGCCAATTTAGGAGGGATCAAATCAATGAGCCCACCTAGTAAATTGAAGGGAGTCCATCCCCTTTAGCTTCCATGAAATGCTTTATCCACATCCATGGCCTGTTCAACATTGACCTACTTTCCCATTTTCAAAGTGGCATGTTTACTTGCTTCCCCATTTTCTAAGGCTATATCCCTTTATCTTCGATGATATGGTTTATCCTTGTCCACGGGGCCTATTGAACATTAGGTCAACTTGCTTTCCCATTTTCTAAGGTTCCCCTTAGCACACACTTGTTATTGAATGCACCTGCAAGATATAGGTGTCCCCTTAATTCCTTTGTATGCACCATCATCAAAACTAGCAGTCATCCCTGTCATTTACCATTCCTTTTGGGTCTAGAATCACTACCTCTACATATGTACATCTGAGCTTTTAAGCATGAAGGGCCATATTACCATATTCTAGTATTACCAAAAGTGTTGGTACTATACAACATGATGGTCTCTTTTCCTCCATCTAGTCACTCTAAATCAGTGCAGGTGTTGCATGTGTTTTTCTTTAATGGAGGTAAATCCCTTACTACCAAAGGGACACTAGTGATAAGAAAAGACCGTGAAGGTGTTAAAATTGATCATAGTAAATGGAACCCTCAAGGAAAAACCAAACAATGCACCTTTTATCCACATCCAATAGATTCAACAATAGCCATTGGATTTCTGAAGCTCCACTCTAGTGCGACACTAGAACCTAAAGTAGCACAAAACCAAATTTGTATTTGTATATGACATTAATTTTCTGCCTTCTTCATGATCGTGCTAGGGAGGACATCATTTGGCCTACCTCACTTCTAGTGTCAATGTCAAACTGACTGCTAGGACAATCTCTTAACTACAAGGGCATAACATGGGAGATGTGATGTTATTCTACACTATCACCAACTCCGGACCCTGCTACAAACTTTAGAAGTCCATAACTCACATGATTGTTGCTCTTCCCATTAAAAAAATCTTTTACTTCTCCTGTACTAAAATGAACTTAGCATTCCCTTCTCTCCCTTCTTAATTGTTAGCATTAAATAGAGATTAAAAACTTCAACTTTCTAACTTTTTCTTCTATTCTACTTCAAAGAAAATTTTTCCTCTGTTGATCTGTTTACTTGAATCAATCACAGCTACTATCATCATATAACTATTCACATAGTGCAGCATACCAGCAATCAAGAATGACTGCATACCAATAATAAGACTTTTCTACAAAAGTTATGGCTATTGTTTATGTGCACAAAAGATGGGACTTAGTAATACCATTGCTTATCAGTTGTAGCAGTAACCTTCCTTGGCTGCTATAGTATGTATCTCTTTGCCCTTCTCTAGTGCCCAAAAACTTTGATCATGATGATCTCCATTCAATGCCTTATGGTAGTAGAAAACACTGAATGCAACATGGGAAATGCAGTTATGAATGAGGTGAATGCAATAGTGATTCCATGTCTGAACTATGAAGCGATTGTGAGGTCTGGTTACACTGCTTCTTTTTTAATAACTCAACATAATTGGTATTGAATGAAACAAAAAACACTAAATGCAATAGTGAATATGAAGTGGATGTAGTGGATGTTATTGTGATTCCAACACTACATAGTGAAGGCACTTGCAGTATTATACCAAGTGAAGGAAATTGTTTGTGGAAGATTACCAGGCTTACAACACTGACAATTGCAAACATTGCAGCAAGCTGTCATGCAATATCTAAGGGGTGGAGTTTGGCAAAGCTTCTCTCTAAGGCATCCTCAATTTCAAACTTCATCTTGAACCTCTAACCCACTGACAAGTTCTTGGACCTACTATTGGCAAGCTTTTCCACTGGAACAACGAATGATGATGGGCTTACTCTCGGTTTATAGTACATGGCAAACATAGTCCTTATTGCCATAGCATAAAAAGCAGTGGCAACCACACCCATGTGCATGTTCTGGCTTGTACAGACATTTGAAGACTTGGATGCATGTTGCCGCTGTCGTGCTGCTACACACACACCCTGTAAAAAATTCTAGAGTGTAGCTTCCTTTTAGATTTAGAGAGCCAGTGCCACTTTAGGCATTAATGTTAGTGTCCATGGTTCAAAATACTAGATTTTTTTGGACAAGTTTTTAGCCAATTTTTGATATTCTAGATATTATCTATTGTAAAAAATTCATAAAACTATAGACAACTTCTGGATTAGGATGACATGTAAAAGAAAGCATGTAGCTTTCAACCAATTTGAGAGTATTTTATGTAAAAAAAGAGAGTGACGAAATTGCGCGACACACGATCATTGTTTTCAGGCAGTGAACAGCACTCCAAAGGGAGAGATGAAGGAGTGATCTGGTAGAATTCTGGCCAGGTGTGCTGGTATTTTACCCCCATTTTGGAGCCAATAGACACATCAGATTGGCGATCTGAGCAACATTGAGGAAGGTATTATTTAATACACATTTTTATCTATCAGAGTTATATCTTCTCATAATGCTGAAAGAAACTAACAGGCGTCATCTCTGTTAGTATTCTTCTACATTTTCTAATTCTTTTTTTGAGTATTCTTCTACGTCTTCAATTTCTTCGAACCCCTTCTCTTTCATCTACTCCTCTCCCTAAATCTACCTTCACCCTATTTTCTCTTATCTTCAAGAACTTGGCTTGAAATCTTCAACCCTTCTCTTATCTATACCATTTCCAGAGTCTAAGCTCTTGAACCCCCATACATTCTTCTCTTGCCAAACCCCTGTGGTGACCTTCAACCCTACGTGCTGCGACATTGGTGAGCCCGACGTGAAGGTCGATGTAAGAGAACTCCAAGATGGGGGATTCTTCAGGAGATACTCTACAACAATTGATGCGTATAATACTACAACAGACTCAACAACAACAAATCCAAATGTTACAACAACGACAACAAAGGCAAGTTGAAGAGAAGATTGATTCCACAGCTATCAAGGCCCTAGAGGAAGTTGGGTGGGAATTAAAACAATTTAATGGTCAAAATGTCTATGTTTTTATTCGCTTGTAAGTCAAAAAAATGCTCTTCTTTGGTGTACCACAACATGCATGGAGTCGCTATTTTGCCAGACTAGCCAAGCATGGTCTTCAAGAGAGAATCCATGGTCTTTTTAAGCAAGATGCGGATTGGGCTGCATTCAAAAAAGTCCTACGCGAAGAATTCTTCTTAGAAGAGTGTGGCCTAATGACGAAGAAAAGTTTCACTGATTGGGTTGAGAAACCCAACAAAGGTTTAGCTGCAACAGCTTTATACCATGAATTTGAAAGTAAATTTGGACAACTTGATGTTGAAGACCAAAAAAGTATGGAAGGTCAAAAGATTGAATTATTCCTTAAGGCTGCAGATCCCATTCTGCAAGAGAAGCTTGCTGATCGCCTAGAAGATACTACCTCCGAATCAGGAGTCAAGACTGCATGGACAGATGTTACTGATGTAATTAACATGATTGCTCGAAGAGAATGGATGCGACTAATATTGGCAACTTCAACAACTCCATTGATGGAGCTTGTTCCACCTTCAAAATCCCCTATTCCTTTGACTAATCAACCAACTCTTTCTTCTTCTGTTCCTTCTAAAAATGATGTCATGGATGAACTCATTAAAAGCATGCGTGCCCTTCATCGTAATCTTACAGAAATTAGTTGTAAGATGGAGAAGTTGGATGTCAAAGTTGAAGAACGAGGACAGTCATCAACTCAAAGACCCATGAGAGAAGGCTTTAAGAGGTGCTGTATTTGGTGTGACAGGCAACAACATGACAAGAGGGAGTGTTTTGCCTTCCATGACACTGAAGCACAGAAGCTCGTTTTTTGGAAAGATGAAAAAATTCATGCAACTGAAACTATTTTTCCACTAGAGCCAAATTTTGGCAATGGTGGCATGAAGAAAAGATTAGAAGATTTAGCTGTAATGAATGCCTATGCAGCAATTGATGCAACTACCTATGGGCTGCAAATTAAGCCAACTAAATCACGTTTGAAAGCATGTAAAGCTAATGTGCAATATAAAGTATGGATGCAGGCATGAGATCAAATGGAACGTGGTAAAGCAGCCAAAGAAGATTTGGCTAATGCCAGCCAATGCACATTTGGCTGACGTCAATTCTGGGAAGCAAAATTGAATTCACCTTAGGCAAAATTCTTGGAATTGCCAAACGTGAATTCCATGATGTAATTATTAATGTAATCAAAAGGAAAAGACAATATGTTGGTGATGAAGCTGAAGAAACAGCGCATGCTTTTTTGCAAGTTCTTCGAGTTTTTGTGCAGATGAAGAGAAGCTGACTTCACAAGGAATTCATCTTGAACCAGTTAAAGAATTAATTACAACAATTGAAGCTAAAGATAAATAAAGCATGAATGCAAAAATTAAAGAAGTGAAATTCAAAAATGTAATGGTCGGCTGGTCCAAACCAGTTAGGTAGCCCACCTCTCAAAAAGAAGGTCGTCTATAGCACATGCATGAGGAGGAAGAGGCTCAGTTCATTCCAAGTAGTCACTACTCTCGTATGCATTGGCCAAGAGCAACAACAGAGAAAGTTGTCAAAATTGGAGAAAAAGAAACACCATGTATTGCACTCTTAGACCATGGCTCAGAGATAAACGTCATGGCAAGGAGTCTCTATGAAAGTGACAGATGGCCCATAGATGTTGATCCAGGTTGACGAATGAGAGCTGCAAACAACTCTTCTGGAGAGTTATATGCTGCATGTCCTAATGTGTAGGTAACTATTGGAGACATAAAAGACAAATTTCACTTTTTTGTTCAAGACTCTTGTAGTTACCCTATCATTCTTGGGCAACCTTATATTTCTGAAGCTCGCTTGGAAACAAAAGCTCTTGATGATGATTCTTCCTATGCTTGAATCTGAAGTAAGGATCATGAACGAGCTGTCCAATTTCTTATTGTGTGTATTAACCATCATCAAAACAGAGATCGACTGCATGATTATCTTGTGTCTCCTAATGCTTGAGAATTCAAGGGTTTTCGGGCTACATTGCTATAAAAGGAGGCTATGGTAGTGCGTCATGTAACCTCATTATGCTACGAAAACTATGTCTTTACCAAATCTATATGTATGTACAGCCAATAGTATGGGTTGTAATAAGTCTCTTCCAGTCATGACTAAAGCTTAAAGAAAATACTTATGTTATGTAAAAAGGGAGCTAAAACTTACGACATGATGGCTGAAAATGAAGATATTTCGGGTATTTTTTTTGGATTAATTACTACTGACACATTGGCTGAAATATATGCAGCTGCTCATATAGAAAATCACGCTGAAAATCAGTCCATAGAAGTATGTATGTTGGACTTTTATCAAACAATTCAAGAATTTGTTGAGTAGGAAGACATTGGTTTACTCAACAAGGCTGAAGCGTAGGTGGAAACAAAATACAAGACGGTGGATAAGAAAGTCTATGGCAGTCCCACTACCTCCTGAAAGTGAAGGGCTGGCTGATAGGGCAGCAAATCAGCCAAGTCTTCATGACGCTTCCAACATTGGTCACAAGTTCACATCTGAAAGTATAAAAGAGCTCAGAATAGGTGAAAATTCTTTCCTTTCGCTCTGAAAAACACTATTTTATGCAAATGCTAATGAAACATGGAAAAGCTTTTGCATTTCAGCCAAGTGAAATAGGTTGTGTGAATCTAAATATTGTGGCTCCTATGGTCATTTTTATGGTCCCACATGTGCCTTGGAACCTCAAGCCTATTCATGTTCCAAGGGCGTAATTGCCCAAATTATTAGAACTTCTAAATGAGAAGATGAGAATGAAGATTTTAGAACCTTCTTCAGCACCTTACTCAAACCAATGGTTTACCGTGCCCAACAAAAATGGATCTTTACGATTCATTCAAGATCTACAGCCTATTAATCGTGTCACAATCCGAAATGTTGGTTTGGGTCCAATTGTTGACGAATTTGCTAAAGCTTTTGCAGGTAGAGAAATTTATTCTACGAGCGACCTATATTCAGGATATGACTAATTTCAGCTTTCATTAGAAAGCTGAGACATTACCACAATGAAGAAACCTCTTGGTTTGGCCCTTATGTGGTAAAGGTCATTCATGACAATGCCACATATTCATTAGGCTGAATTGGATGGGACCAAATAAAGATACCCGTAGCTGCAAAAAGAATCAAGCTCTTCAAATGAAGAGAAAGTTCAACATATGAGTTAGAAGACTTGAATATAATTCAAGAGCATGAAGACATAGAGGAAGAAGAAGAGGCAGAAGATGAAGACATTGACATGGTAGAAGATACTTCTTCTCACACTGCAAATCTGTAAGACTTAGCTTTGGCACATGCCAAAGGATGTGCAGGTTAGGAGGGGGTGGATGTCGTGCCGCTACGTGCACACCGTGTAAAAAAATCTAGAGTGTGGCTTTCTTTTAGATTTAAAGAGCCAATGCCACTTTAGGCATTAATGTTAGTGTCCATGGTTCAAAATATTAGAATTTTTTGGACAAGTTTTTAGCCAATTTTTTATATTCTAGATATTATCTATTGTAAAAAATCCATAAAACTATACAAAACTTCTGGATTAGGATGACATGTAAAAGAAAGCATGTAGCTTTCAGCCAATTTGAGAGGATTTTATGTAAAAGAGAGATTGGCAAAATCATGCGACGCATGATCGCTATTTTCACATAGTGAACAACACGCTGAAGGGGGAGATGAAGGAGTGATCTGGTAGAATTTTGGCCAGGTGTGTTGGTATTTTACCCCCCTTTCGGAGCCAATAGAAGCATCAGATTGGTGATCTAAGCAGCATAGAGGAAGGTATTATTTTATACACATTTTTTTCTATTAGAGTTATATCTTCTCATAAGGTTGAAAGAAATTGACAGGCTTCATCTCTGTTAGTATTCTTTTACATTTTCTAATTCTTTTTTTTTGAGTATTCTTCTACATCTTCAATTTCTTTAAACCCCTTCTGTTCCGTCTACTCCTCTCCCTAAATCTACCTTCATCCTGATGTCTCTTATCTTCAAGAACTTGGCTTGAAACCTTCAACCCTTCTCTTATCTCTATCATCTCCGGAGTCTAAGATCTTGAACCCCCATACATTCTTCTCTTTCCAAACCCTTGTGGTGACCTTCAACCCTATGTGCTGCGACACCACTTGGTCCATTGAATTCCCATTCTCAGTTCTCCATTTTGTTGAGATATTTGCAATCACACCTACTGTAGCCTCTTTGTATGAGGCAGTTCTGGGCTTAGGACATGTAGGCAAACTGAATCCCATATGCACAGAAAGGAAAACTACTACCTATCCAACAACTATAAAGCATTGTACTAGACAACCACTTAAAGATATGATGATTGCAATATCATGATTCTTTCCCATTTCAGTTAGTGTCTTGGTCATTGTAAGTCTTATACACAAGATTGTGTTTATGAGTCCAAGTCTCAATCTTGGAACCTAATTCACTTGTATAACAGGTCAAGTCTTGTCTATGTCATCATGAGCTTAATATTCCTATTCGATCCACCATAGCCATTGCCATGCTCTAGATCCCACGTCTTTTGACATGGTATCAGAGCTCAGCTACATGGCATTGCCTCTCCAGTCTCTTCTCACTTCTGATCATCTCTACCCAACTCAGGCCTTCATTTCCAACTTCCTCTTCATCCTGACCTTGAGTCTGCTGCCATAGCCAAACAATACATACCTCTGATGGAGCTTCTTGATCTCCTCATCTAGTCCATAACACTTGAAGCTCTCTTCTAGGGATAACTCCCCCAAGTCAAGGCGCTCCTCCTTGGCCCATCACAGCTCGACATTACTCATTCGCTAAGCCTAACATTGCGTGGATTTCTTATCGATGTCTAAAGTGCGCCTGCTGACGATCGTACGGCTGGATCTGTGGCTACGTGCTTCAATTTACCCTATGCCTATAGGCCATTTGAAGCCTACTACGTGAGCTTCCTCCTGGCTAATTTTGAGCTCAAATGCTTCACTCTATCTACTGCAATCAAGAAAAAACCAAAAACCCTAGAGTTGGCAGCCATAGCCAACTTCTGAAAAGTTTCATCTTTACATCAAGTTCTTCTTCCACCTCATTTGCTCATAACTCAAAACATCCACTGTCACTCTAATCTATTTCATTGCCCCATTCAAATCAGTAAGGGAAGAAAGAAATCAAGCTGCATAAGCCAAGCAAAGAGCCAACTCAACAAGAGGACCAGCATCAACACCAAGCTCATCAAGATAGTATCTCTTAATACTAAGTTAGTGCTTCTTGGCACTTATGCTCTTTACCACATTCAAGATCAACACTTTGCTGTCATTTGGAGCTAATATCCTATCATGGGAATGTCAAATAAGAAAATTTTTATATGGCTACTTCCAACGAAGAGTATGTCTCATTTCAAGCACATAGAAGATGTGCTTGTCTTACTTGCAGGGAATGATGGAGTTGTGAGCATTCAAGTGCTATCACTATTTGAAGAAATGCCTCCTACCTTGACAAAAGTGTGAGAGTTTGAAGTCATTTTTGTTGCCTCAAAGATGATACCTTTGCTTGAGGGGGACATGGACATGAAGACTAATGCAACTAATGCAAGCAAAGTCAATGAAGAAGAAGATCGGGAGGACCTAGAAGAAGAGGACCAAAAGATCAAAGTGGTGGACACTGAAGTTGAAAGCAAAGAGAACAACAAGTATAAGATCAAAAAGAGCAAGCTAGACTACACCGACAAAAAGAACTAAAATAAATTGAAGATCTATGCGAAAAGAAATGTTGAAAACTGCAAAGGCCTGCCAATCCTTGACCCAATTTTTTACTAGGATTTTTTAGCCTTGTAATGCCTAGCCCTCATGCTTCTGACATAAGATTTTGAACTCCTCATGTAGCCTTGTACTACAGCCTCTTTACACTTTGTGAGGCCCCTGTTATAGCCCTCTGTATTTCCATCATGTTTGTGGTACCCACACTTAGCCTTTTCTGCGACACCCTCTAGTTTTTTGCCATTTTTATGGTGTGCCCATACTTTGCAGGTGTTGCTTTCACTAAAGCCTCTACACACTTTATACTTTCTGGTTGTGATTGAGGAGGGGTGTTGAGATATTTGCAATCACATCTACTATAGCCTCTTTGTATGAGGCAGTTCTGGACTTAGGACATGCAGGCAAACTAAATCCCATATGCACAGAAAGGGAAACTGCTACCCATCCAACAACTATAAAGCATTGTACTTGACTACCACTTAAAGATATGATGATTGCAATATCATGATGCTTTCCCATTTCAGCTAGTGTCTTAGTCATTGTCAATCCACTAGATTGTGTTTATGATTCCAAGTCTCAATCTTGGAACCTAATTCACTTGTGTAACAAATCAAGTCTTGTCTATGTCATCATGAGCTTAATCTTCCTCTTTGATCCACCATAGCCACTGCCATGCTCTAGATCCTACATCTTTTGACACATTCTCACCTCGAAGAAAGGTCATGGCATCCCGTGCCACAAGCCTCTTCTGACTAACAAAGTAGCTCCACCTAGTGTTGTGAGTAGATGCCTCCTGGGATGGCCTCTACAAGTATGTCGAAACTTCCACTCCTGGCCATGAAGGTCTGTTGCCACTAGCTCCTGGCTGGGTGTTTCCTGAGCAATGTCCAAGGGGGAGGAGGCATTCTTTGGCATGCTTCTTCAGCACAAAGAAGTCTCCATGGGTGCTGGTATCAAAGGTAGTGAGGATCTTGGTGAACATCTGGACAAGAGCCTTAGGTGGAGGGGGAGGTTCTTCCTTCTCTTAGGAAAGGTTAGAAGTCTAATTGACCTCTGGGAGGAGAGAGAGCTGAGCACAGACTTTGTCAATCATCTTGGGCTCTCAGCACTCAGAATCACATTCACAACTGTGCACAGGATCTAAGATGACAGCTTGTAATACTGAGGCATTTGTTGATCGGTGCTGTCGACCCCTGGGTGGATGTTGCAACGTGCTCCTGATGGCCTTGTGGGAAGTACCACATGCGTTGGCCTCTTTTTGGAATAGACATGAGTGGCCCTGTGTAGGCTTGCCATAGCTCCTCTTTCTACTCCCCTCCGCCCCAGTTTTGGGGAGCCATAGTCATGGTGACACAGAGGGGGCCCATGAAAGCCATGGAGGGATCGGAGCGGGGAGCATGGGAATTAGCACCAGGGTTGGGGTTGGGGAAGCTCTAGTGGGAAGGGGGGAAGGGGAGGGTTTCAGTAGTAAGCCATGGGGGAAAGGAAAGTAGAGGGGAGAATCATGGTCTTTGCAGGTGAATCATGGTCTCTTGTAAAAGATAGAGTATGCCTTTTTATTGCAATCCCAACCTCCTCCAAGTAGGTTGCACAACTAGACAACTATATATATATTTCAAAACAGAATACCAACTTTCTTTGGTGATGAAGGAGATTCACAATCTTCCCTTGGAAGGTTTTTCCATAGTTGTGTTGCATCATGCACACTGTCTCTTACTGGTTTCACCTAAGCAAGGAAATAATCTAAAATTATATATTGATAGATAAAGCATGTCTTTCAAAAAAGTAACAAAAAGCATAAAAATCAAATCATAGAATGGTAAAGCACAAACCTTGTCAAACTGACAAGATTCAAGGACACTCAAGGTGGTTGACTTGAAAGACACTAATACAGGACCAAGATATATCTAAGAGCAACTTCTCTTCCTCTACAACACAATCCTGCCTCTATGACATCAATAGCTAACTTCCCCTTAAGTTGTTAGTCAATTGTGTTGAATCTTCCAGCTTCATTTAATGGCGCTAGACCTCCCCAAGGCCAACGTGAATAAAACCTAACCCAAGGGGTTTTTCTATTATTTTTCGTGTTAGTGAGAATAGACCAATTATGACGCAGCAGGTCTTGTCGTAGGGAACTCTAGTCGACAGGAGGAGGTGAGGATACCAAGGGGCTATGGTCATCAACTCCTTAGGCTTACGAAACTTCCTTAACTTATCTTCAGATTAATGTTTGTCTCCCACCCATACAAGAGAATTAAGTGACCCTTTCTGCCTCCGCAGAAAAATCCTTCCATCTCCCAGCAATAAAAACCGGAAGGTTTATCCTACCAAGATTCTGCCTTGTAACTAGTATCAAGGCCTCGAGATCCCATCTCGAGTCACGTAGGACACTTGTGTAGGGTCCGGAGGCATTGGGATTTACGGCCAAAGCCCCCCTGGCACCCAAGCGTCCTCCTACGCCAAGTAATTTCCACGGAGAGACCTCTCGCGACGGGTTCGGTCCACATTCCCGGCGCGGATTCAAAACCCCCTTGTTTAGAGTTTGGCGGTTCACGAGGGCAGCTAGTGCCATCCTTCCTTAATTATCCCTTTAGGAAATCATCCACAAACACCATATTGGGGAATATGGGAATTTCCCATAAGTTTGGGACACGTGGTCAAATCTTTGGATTTTTCATAACTTGCACACTATAACTCCAAATTGAGCGCTCTATAGCTTTATAGATTCCATTTTTCAAGCGCTTTCCAATGATAGGTCACATCATATAGTTCTCAGAAACTTATGGGCATGTTATCCGTGTGCCACCTTTTTAGTACTCAAAAAATGGGAATTGGGAGATTCCCAAAGTCACTAATATTGTGTTCACAGCTGAAGCAACCAGCCTAATAACATTTACTAGGGAAAACATCCCTTTTGTTCCCATGGCAATTTATCCTTACAGACCCTGCCATGAAATTATCAATCACAAACAACTTGGATTAGCATCCAAAACCACATCAAGCAATCACCTTACTTATGATCCTCCTATCCTTAGTAAGATTATCTCCTCTTACCAACATGACTAGTGGATATTCACTTGGAGATACCCTTTTCAAACAACCAAGCATAACTTGGGTCAACAATCCATTTAGAGTTAGGTCACGAGCTTCTATTAAGCTAGGAACGTATCCATTTGCGATAGTCTACAGCAAGATCGATAAAACAATTCGCAGGCAATTATACTTGACCTCTTCAATACAATGAATTCTACTGAGATCTAGGCTCCTACGATCTTCAATGGCCAAATTTTTAGCACTTCTAATGGTTTGACCTTCATCCCATGGGCCAGGGTGACATTAAACCTAGCATTCTCAATATGTAGGTCACTCAATGCCTAGAGCACTGCATGGCTATGTCTATGATTCCTTTCTTTGTAGTGTCTCCTAGTGCTAGGACTGGCAAGACTACATGCATCTCCTTGCCTTCCTAGAAAGTGTTGATATGTAAGGTCATGGGCACTAAGTGTAGCCTCAAGCTCAGTATCTGTGTTACTATATCATAGTCATGCAAGTCAGCTGCCCTGCTTAAGCGGTCCTTCCACCCACCATTTCAACTCTTGCCACAATGTCGGATGTTGCTTAAGTAGGTCTCCTAAGCTCAAAGTTATTGGGGTGGTTACTAGCATCGCAAGAAGATTGCTAATTTCTTGCTTATCTCTTGATTCCGCGCTCCTTGGGTAATGGCTCCGGCTACCTTGCTAGCCCGTGGCATTCAAGCTCTATCTATTCAGCACTTCTTGAGGTGCAGTGGCATCTCTCAACTTCCGTTGCATAGGTGAAATCGGTGTGCTTAGACTAGAGAGATTATCGATTTCATCCTCCAAGATGGGCTCAACATCCTTTAAGTGTTCATGGGTTTCTCTCACCCACTCTTTGACTTTCTATGGCTTTGAGTTGGCGCTTTGGATTGGGGTACTCCCCAACCTTAGCACTCCCTTTTTCTGCAGTCCTCGAAGCATATGTTTCTGCCTTTGCATCCATGACTTTCTTCCTTGCAGGTAGTGCCGTGGCACTCTCAACTTTAAGCGCAAACTTTGCTTCACTTTTCTTCTTCCTTCACCTGCAGCTCTTTTTTTCTATTGAGGTTGCATCTAGATTGCTAGGCTCTGGGCAGTGACATGCTAGCTCACCTCTGCCTAGGTCATAACATGTAACAAGATAGACATAGCCTCTCCGTCAAGTGTTTCAACTCTGAATAGTCCTAATGGTAATGCCAACACAATTTTCAAACTAGAGGATGGCTTTACTCTAGGGAAATCAACAAATAGGTGTGTGATTCTACACTCTGCACATTTGAGGTCAGCCTTTTCTTAGTTGCCTTGCTCCCTCTTGGGGTAGCACGAGGAAATGTCCTCTGGGTGACCGCAAGTCCAATAAGCAATATGGCTCTTGGGTCTCCCCTCCTAGGCCTCTACCTCTAGCTTTGCCTAATAACATCACGGGCACTGGTTGATAGTTCATAAGGATCGGATTGCCCTCTTCATTGTATGAGACATAAGGGTTCTCATATTCATCTTCGTCATTTGTCTCCTCCACATAGTGGACTGGAATATCAATCGATGGGTGGGTTACAAAAGGTTCGGGTGGCCTAGGTATGCATGTGGGGTTAATTTCCATCCTGGGGACGACTAGTTTTGCGTCATTAGGTACTGGAAGAGCCAATGAGGATCCCTCCCAAAGAAGTGTAGTGGCCTACTCCCTAGGTAGATACGGTTGGTTGTAAGGCTGCAAGTATGGAAGTCATCTTGGAAGTCTACAATGAATGGCATCATGACCAAACCTACCGCAATTGGCACAAGGTCGGGACCAAGGGTCTTAACGCTCTACTAGGAGGTGGTTTCTGCTGCAATGCACACATTGGATATGTGGGCACGTAGGTCTCCTTACCATCTCTTACAGTCTAGCTAGCTCCATCTTCATTTCTGCTAGCTCTTAACTCTAGTCAATGCTTTGATCTTTATCTTGGGCTCTTGGGATTGACCATTTGCTAGATGTTGTGATACTTTCTGAGGATCTAGAATTAGCTTTGTCTCAATTAGAGCTCCAGGATCTTCTCTCCTTTGAGATGTAAAACCTGTAAATTGTGATTTTAAGATAAATCATGGATTTTGGGGGTTTTGATGTGTTAATGGTGTTTGCATGGGATGAAAATAATTATTAACAACTCTAATCAAGTCACATTAGAAAATAAATATATATCAATATTTATTGATAAATAAATAAGAAAAAATAAAGAAAATAGAGAAAAATACTTTTTCTACTCTTTTAAAATAGTAAAAAATAATATATGCATCCATGGATGTATGGTGAGACTGAATTATGAGGTTTAGTATTAGTTTAGCCTTAACTTTATGTTAAAGTGAGTATTTATCACTTTTTATGAAGAAAAATAGATCAAAACACTCTCTAAAAGATAGGGAGAGGAGGGGATAATAAGTGTTGATTACATATACTAGATCTAATTTTTCTAAATGCACTTTGCATATAGGATATGTGTGTTTTGAGAATTAAAGGGTTCAATAGCATGAGCATGTTCAGTGTGTTGACCTTGTGCAACATAGCAATTACACTTAGAATGAAAGCATGAAAAGAAACAATTTTGCACCGTCACAATGTTGTTTTAAATGAATAAAAATGGTTGAGCACTACAAATAATTCACAATTGCATTGCATTCAACACGGGATAATCTTGGATGCATGGAAATTGTCTTCATAAACATTGACCTACGCTGAGAGTGAGATATCCTAAGCCATAGGGTTAGTGGTTCATTTTCTTTGGGGAGTGCTCAATGAGGATTATCTTTTATATCCTAGAATGAGTGATTAAAAGAGAGGATTAAGTATCATTGCATACTTTATTTATTCACGGTCCATCTCGGGGCCAATCCCAGAGGTGTAGGAGAGTCATAGTGGGGCCGTGATATTTAGCCGAGGGGTGCTCCCTATGTCTATTTTACGTGGTATGCAACACCAATATGTGTAGGGGCTCCCTTGAGGAGTTTTGGAAAGGGTTATCCATTGGGCTACAAGCCGTATAAACACTTATTTGGTTGTATCCTTGTGTAGCTTCCAAATGCTCTTGGTCGTGAGGGCATGGGGTGTTTTGATTGAGCATAGAGGCCCGGCAAGAGCCTTAGAGCCAGTGGTGGGCCCGTTTTAGATCTCTATAGGTGGTACATTTGTCAAGAGCCATTAATAAGTGGTGGTGTCCAAATCTTGGTTGATAGGGACCAATTTATTAGTGTATGCCAAACGATAATGAAATAGAGCCAAAAGACAGTCAAGCCAAGCTTCAGAAGTAGGAAAGAGCTAAATGGGCTAGACATTGGGCCCAAATTATTAGGAGATATTATCCGTAGTGGAGTGGTTTGATATCCCTACAAGGGAGGGGTCTTAGTAACCCTAGCCCCATGAATAGTCCATTAGGAGGGGGAAGTTCTAGTACTTCCCCTCTTCCAGTTAGTCAGCCCACTTCGAGTGGGGTAGTAGTGCCATCAATTCAAACTCCTTTGGTGAATTTGATTGTTATCATGGCACAACCTATTGCAATCCCAATAGGAACGCAAAAAATTCCAGCTTTGGGATTTCCTCTTCCCATTTTTAATGGGTTAGTAGAGGAAGATGTGGAACATCATATTAATGAGTTTCAAAAGTTAATGTTCAACTGTCGAATCCAAGATGAAGGACACTTAATGATGTTCTTTAATATGACTATGAAAGGACAAGCTGTAGTATAGTATCATAACCTAGAGGCTCGAACCATAACTACGATTGATCTATTTTTTGTGGCATGTCGACACCCTTGAAAGGGGAGGTCAATATTGGCTACATGTTCTCAATGTAATATGTCAAAAACCTCACAAGAATGTTCAAGGCTATGCCAAGAAACTGAAGGAAGTATTTCATAAGTTACAGAAATGCATTCCCATTCTAGCTACTACTTAGCTACAATACTTTTGCCTAGATCAAAATTTAATATCTAGGTGCAATTGAGTAGTGTTGCTCTTACCGACACTTATATGGCTACTACATGAGCAGAGGAGGTAGAGTTGCAATTACAAGTGGCCTATATCTCTAGGGAAAACTGGAATCCGAGCCTAGGCACTAGAAATACTTTGGCATTGATAAATGGATGTCAAGGGATGTCCATGAGTACTACCAATGGGAGAGGAAGCATGATTCAAAATGTGCCCATGTTGCTAGCTCCTCCCAGTGTGACCATGCGTGTGGCTAGTCAAATGGCTCTAGCAAATGTTGGAAGCCAAACAACAAATTCTAATGTTGCTCTAGGGAATCATCAATCAATTCCTAATCAAGTAGTTAAGGCCAATGGAACAAGAGATAGATGATCACAGCTATAAGTCAAGTTCCTCGAACTTTCCTAGTGAGGTTAAGGATATGATGAAGCATTATACTAACATGATCACCAAACAATATAGACAAATAGTTATTGATGTTAATTCCCTTAAGAAGTAGTAGAATTTGATAGGGAGTCGACACCCCTAGGAATTGTCCAAATGTTAAATGTGACATATGCGACAAGTCTAGCCACTTAGCTAGTACCTCTCGGTAAAGCAAGATTAGCTCTCTCTATCAAGGTAGTAAACAACCATGTCCAATCAACCATTGAGTATGTAACATATCCACCTGTTCTCTTGTAGGACACGTCTTAGCATCCCATCGGGAAGAGAATCCAGAAGGCGCCGCCCGGCACTCCCATGGAATGTCACAGGGTTTGCAATCTAGGTCTTCCCGAGTCTGCCACGTATAGCGGAAGCATTCCGGCCGTTCCCACTTAGGACCGACCTGAATCAGGGTTTTCCTAATGGTCAAGTTCCTAGAAAGTAACTAGCGTCCAAGAACTACTTTATGCAGAAACATCAGGGTCGAAGCAGATTCATGCTGCACTAGGTTCAAGGAGAATGGGAAACGAGAGGGATACGAAGCTCAACCTCTCTGCCCATAAGGCATAGTCCCATTCTGTTTCCCTAAAAACAACATAAATCGGGACTCTAGCTTCCTAGATTCTAGGTCATCGTTCCTTGCTGTCAATTTCCTTCGAGGAAAGTTCCCGGCCAACCGGGACCACCCTTCCGTAGGATGGACCCATGGCCACATCCACCGCACTTTCCTCGGGGTTGCTTTAGTTGTCTAATTACCTACCACATTTAGTTTGACAAGCAAAAACAGCTTCCTTAATTAGCCAATTAATCACCGGTTCCTTCATGTAACGTAAGCACTAACATAGGAAAACAATGTCAAACAAGTTCCTTTTCAACAATTGATCTTATTTATCAGTCTTTGGAATACATCATATAATCCAGCCCGAAGGCTATTCCATAATCCGCCCAAAGGCAATCCATAATCCGCCCGAAGGCAATTCCAGCAATCCTCAGGGATCGCTATTCCAAGTTTCCACCCGTAGACTAGTATGCGGGCCTCGAGATCCAATCTCGAGTCACGTCGGCCTCTTGTGCAGGACTCGGAGGCAAGGGATTTATGGCCAGAGCCCCCCCTGGCACCCAAGCGTCCTCCTGCTCCAAGTAGCACCCACGGAGAGACCTCTCACGGCGAGTTTGGTCCACGTACCCGACACAGCTAACAACCCCCTTGGATAGGGTCAAGCAGACAGTCGGGTGTAACTGATGCTGCCTCTCCCTCCAGGCCTTCAACCTGAAGCATTAATTATTTTTCCAGCTTTAGTTTATTGAGCAAAGAAGTACAAATAGTGCTCCTAACTGTACAAACACAATCAATCCAGTGGTCTTTTGTTTGGCCAACTGCTAAGGTGTGAATCCTTCTCTCCGAATGCATCCAGCATTCGATCCAGGATTGATTGTGACTTGGCAAGATCCCCAAGGGTTTTGTTGTTTGTTTACCCTTTTATCCTTGGGTTAGGGTTTATACCCTATTAACCCAAATTAACAAACACCTTAGGTTCCTTAAACTAAGACAGTAAATCCTAGGCAACCTTGTCACTCTAACTTGATTTGTCAATTGCTTGCTAGGCAATTCATAGTTACCCTAACTTGGCAACTCAGCCTCACACAAGGGTGATGTAACAAGATGACTACTCATCCTCTTGCAAATTAAACTTGTACTTAGAACCTGCCACCCTTGTTCTAAGGAGTGGCAAATCTATCTTGTGATTTAAACACAAAGCCATGCGACATTGCAACTTGTTGCACGAGACAAGTGTTGCATCTAACTTGTGGGATCATTTCTCCCATCTAATGGCGTACCTTGGTCAAGAAATACGTTTGGTCAAGATGTAGGGTTTGGGATGTCCCCTTGACCCAACCCAACCCTAACCTTACTAGACCTCACTTGGCCCCTAGGGTTTCTAAATACAACGGAAGTCTAGTATTTGGTCAATTGATCCTTAGGGTAAAATCTTAGATTGTTGTTACATGGGCATTTAGCTAACCCTAACATTCCGTGAATGTGGGTAGGATCCTTGGGAATCGGAAGTCTTGACTTGGCATCCCAAGTGCGATACTAGGCAGAATTTTTTATGTGACTAACCCTACCTAGCACCTTGAGGTGTTCCTTATACTAACTATTTATGCTTTTATGAATCCCATGTGCGTTATGCCATTACAAGCGATTTACCTAAATCGATCTAATTGTCTTGCGACAAGAGACACTAATGTTTTTCCTAAAAGGTGTAAATAGTTGCAAGACATAACATTCCATGCAAATATGCGATTCATTGACTTTTCCTTCTATGCAACTATAAAAATGTACAATGACCATTTCTTTTTCTTGCCTAAACTATAATGATTGACAATTTAGGCTAACTCATGTAAACCCTACGTTGATTTATACCAAGAACTATGCCTATGATCCCTTTGTTTAATGCATTGATTTCAAGCTTTAGTATGAAAATTGCATTCTTTCCCAAATACAATCTTTGATAAAAGAAGTCCATACATGAATGCCATGGGACCATTATTGATTTTATTCGTCCTTCAGCACTTAGCCCAACCTAGGACGCAATTAACATCGCATGCAACTTGCAAGATACATAAATCCCCTTTCATGCATGCAACTACTTGGACAACATCTAATGGACGTCAATGATTATCTCGTACGAATCACAACTAGGAGATTACTATCTAAATGCATGATGTGCTGTTTCTTTTTCACAAGGAAATCAAGGATGCATTTAGACAAATCCTCCTTTTAACCTATGCAATATGCGTTTGGGATTGCAACTTGGAAGTGCAAGCATTTTTTTCAAAGGCATGACATGCACTAACTTCGTAAATGAATGGATAATTTGCATTTAAAATTTCCAAATGTATTTAACTCGACTACATGAATTAAAGACATGCTTAAATGCATTCTTTTCATGCGAAATCAAAATTCTAAGAACCTGCGCATTGAGGTTCGAGGTGTTATCCACACGCGAACTCAGAGTGGAAGCTCCTGCGTGTGCGCCTCTCGCCATTGTCTTGGGAGCCATAGACAACGTAGGTACTTTGTTCAGCAACTTTTCCTTGGGTTACTTTCACGTATCGAACACTCTCTGCCTAGGATCTTCTATTCTGCGTGGGACACAGCCCTAGCAGATACGATTTTAGGAAACCCGAGATGGTGTGGATGAACAAGGCTTATGGAAGCCTTGTTTTAGAAGCTTCCAGTCTTCTTGTGACAGCAAACGTGACGTGGAGAGAGAAAGTAATAGTGGATATGATGATGAGGATAATGATGATAATGATGATAATGATGTTGATGATGATGATGATGGGTGGAGGCGTGGCAGCAGCGGCCTAGCGGCAACAGCCCATGGCGGAAATATGGCGGCAACGTGGAAGCCTAGCGGATGTCACGACTCTCTTCTCTCTCTCTTTCTTCCTCCCCCCAAGCTTAAGGGGGAGGTTATATAGAATGGGGGGGGGGGGGGAGATAGCCACCCATGTGGCTTGTGTGCATGTCTCCTCCCTCCCCCATGGACTCCACCTCTCAAGGCCCTCACTCCCACTCTCGGCATGCATCGGGCCCGCATCGGCTGGGCGGGGAGGGGTTATTACAAAAATTTGCCAAAATCTAACCATTATCCCCTTTTTTTCCCCCTTGAAATGGGTGTTTTCGTGGGAGATACGGGTTTTAAGCCTTGGCTCTTGTGCTCCATGCGGGCTAGAGTTTATTGATGCATGCGTGGGGTAAGCACTTAACTGCCAACATTTTACGATGTGGGAGATTACTTTGGGGTGCCTTATTGCGTGGGGTGTGCGGGGTTTAAGGTCGACTAATATTTCATGCGAAAATATAACATTCTCTCCCCCTTAGAGGAATCGAGATGTCCTCATCTCAAGAAGAACTGGGGGTATTATTTGTTGAGAGTACTTTCATCCATCCAAGTGGCATCCTCTTTGGGATAATCTTTCCACTAGACGAGGTATTCTCTCAAGGTTGTGGATCTCAAATGCCTCTCCCTAACATCTAAGATCCTGTCAGGCCATAGCTCAAGGACTCCTTGGCTAGGCATTACAACTTGTTGGTCATCAAGCACATGACTAGGGTTAGGTACATACTTTTTCAGTAGGCTGATATGGAATACATTATGAACTTTTAGGTTCTCAAGGAGTTGAAGTCTGTAAGCATTAGGCCCTAGGCACTTGAGGATCTTGTAGGGTCCGCAATACCTTGGACTTAGCTTTTTGCATTCACCCAAGGATAGGGAACTCTTCTTTGGATGTACACGAATGAAGACCATATCACCTTCAACGAAGGATCTGTCTTGACATTTCAGGTCCGCGTAAGCCTTCTGTCTCTCCTTGGAGGCTTGGATGTCCTGTCTTATTGACTTGATTTGGTCATCCATGTCTTCCAGTATCTGTCTTGAAGCTTCAACCCTCAGGGTTGGATCCAAAAAGCTTAAGGGACTTTGGCAATCATGCCTATACAATGCTTGGAAAGGGGTCATCTGAATGCTTTGTTGGTAGGAAGCATTGTAGGCGAACTCAACTAGTAGCAAATATTGAATCCACTTCTTGGGTTCATGATAGCAGTGTGCCCTTAGCATATCCTCAATGACTTGGTTGACTCGCTCTGTTTGACCATCGGTTTAGGGATGGTAAGCTGTACTGAAACAGAGTTGAGTCCCAATGGCCTCGAAGATAGCCTTCCAGAAGTGTGACGTGAAGAGAGAGTCATGATCACTAACAATTCTTCTAGGAAATCCATGTAGTTTGAAAATCTCCTTGATGAATAACCTTGCAATATCTGAGGCTTTATAGTTTGTCTTAACAGGGATAAGATGTGCAACTTTGGTGAGCATATCAACCACAACCATAATGGAGTTGTACCCTCCCTGAACTTGGGGCAAGGCCAACAACAAAATCCATACTAATGAATTCCCATTTCATTTGGGGAATGTCAAGTGGTTGCAATTTCCCTGGAATTTTGACATGTTCGGCCTTAATACGTTGACAAGACAAACATTCAGTGACATATTTGAGAACGTCACCTTTAAGCCTCTCCCAATAATAGCTCTTTCTGACTGCATTGAGGGTCTTGGCATAGCCAGGATGTCCTAAGAAAGGGGAGTCATGGGCTTCCCAAAGTATCTTCTGCTTGAGTGATTGGCTTGCCGGTATATATAATCTTGTTCTATAGTAGACAAGTCCACTATTGATAGAGAATTCTTGATATTTTGCATGTAGCTTCAAGTCTTGATCCTTGATGGGGATCTCCCTTAGCAATTTCTGATAGGTTGGATCATGGCATGCCTCTTCTTTAGCTAGCTCAAGAATTGGGTTGTTTGGCATGGATACCTTTGTGGCTAGAGATCTAGCTATTGATGGATCTTGTAAAATCAGAGAATTCAGAAATGCCTTGCGACTGAGTGCATCAGCAACTACATTCTCCTTTCGAGGCCGGTACTTGATTTCAAAATCATATTCCTCCAGCACTTCAATCCATCGACGTTGCCTCATGTTGAGCTCATTCTGGGTAAAGATCCATTTGAGACTTTTATGATCTGTCACTAGGGTAAACTTGTTACCCAGCAAGTAGTATCTCCAAAGCTTGAGGGCATGGATGACAGCTAACAGCTCCAGATCATGGGTAGCATAGTTCCTTTCATGGCTCTTCAGTTTCTGTGAAGAGTATGCTACAGGATGACCTTCTTGCATAAGCACACATCCTAAGGCAAGTGTGCTAGCATCAATTATTACTTCAAACTCCTTACTAAGATCTGGAAGTTTCAAGATGGGTGTTGATACCAAGCTTTGCTTTAGTTTGTCAAAGCTAGATTGTTCAACAAAGGTGACCATAAAATTGATGTTTGCTTCTTCAGTAGATCGGTCAGCGGTGCTGCAATCAAAGCATAGTTTTTGATAAAGACCTTGTACCATCCTGTCAATCCAAGAAAACTACATATTTCTTTGATAGTTGTTGGTGTTGGCCACTCCAAAACGTCCCTGACCTTGGACGGATCTACTGAAATTCCTTCCATTGATACGATGAATCCCAGATATTTAATTTGTCACTGGAAAAATGCACACTTCTTCTTCTTGGCATAAAGCTTGTGTGCCCTCATTGTCCCAAGGATGATGCAAAGCTGGGGTTCATGATCTTCTTCCTGTTTGGAGTAGACTAAGGTATCATCAAAGAATACGAGCACAAAGTCATCAAGATAGGGCCTAAAGATATCCTGCATTAACCTGTTGAAGGTAGCAGGTGCATTTGTCAACCCGAATGACATGACCAGGAACTCAAAGTGTCCATACCTTGTTCTTAATGCCGTCTTTGGGATATCCTCTTCCTTGATCCTTATCTGATAATATCGAGACCTGAGATCAATATTGGAGAAGATCTTTGCACCTTAAAGATAGTCAAGAAGTTCATCTATTCTTGGAATAGGATATTTGTTCTTAAAGGTTGATTGATTCAACCCTCTCTAGTCAATGCATAACCGAAGCATTCCATCTTTCTTCTTCTGGAACAGCACTGGAGTACCCATGGTGAACTGCTAGGATGGGCGTAGCCTTGGTCTAACAGTTGCTTGAGTTGCTCCTTCAGCTCAATTTTGATCTAGGTCTTCCCGAGTCTGCCACATAGCGGAAGCATTCCAGCCGTTCCCACTTAGGACCGACCTGAATCAGGGTTTTCCTAATGGTTAAGTTCTAAAAAGTAACTAGCGCGAACTACTTTATGCATAAACGTCAGGGTCGAAGCGGATTCATGTTGCACATGGTTCAAGGAGAATGGAAAATGAGAGGGATACGAAGCTCAACCTCTCTGCCCGTAAGGCATAGTCCCATTCTGTTCCCCTAAAACAGTATAAATCGGGACTCTAGCTTCCTAAATTCTAGGTCATCGTTCCTTGCTGTCAATTTCCTTCGAGGAAAGTTCCCAGCTAACCGGGACAACCCTTCCATAGGACAAACCCATGGCCACATCCATTGCACTTTCCTCGAGGTTGCTTTAGTTGTCTAATTACCTACCACATTTAGTTTGACAAGCAAAAACAGCTTCCTTAATTAGCCAATTAATCACCGGTTCCTTCACGTAACTTAAGCACTGACATAGGAAAACAATGTCAAACAAGTTCCTTTTCAACAATTGATCTTATTTATCAGTCTTTGGAATACATCATATAATCCAGCCCGAAGGCTATCACTACAAGGGAATGGGGCAATAGCGACGCCGATTAGCGACAGCGGATATCGGTGTCGCTATAGGTGTCGTTATTGGCGTCGCAATTGCCGTCGCTATATGCGTCGCTATTTGCGTCACAAATGCGATGCAAATAGCGACGCATATAGCGACGCCAATTGCGACACCGCAGGGAAAAAAAGCACGGCCGAAACCAGAGCGCCGTTTTCATTTTCTTTTCTTCGCCTTTTGAGAGTGAGAGCGAGGGAGAGAGCGAGGGAGAGAGCCAAGGCTTTGTGAGAGAAGAGGAGGAAGAGACTTGCTGCTGCCGCCGCCGCCGCCACCGCCACCGTCGTTGTTCGCGAAGGAGAGGAGGAGCCCTCGTTGCAAAGAGAAGCTGCCCACGCTCGCCATATCTCATTGGTGAGTCTCCCTCTCTCTTTCTTTTACTTGTTGAAGGTTTAAATCGTTCTCTTTTGTTTGTTTAGGAGAGGAAATGAAAGAGAAGGAGAGGGAGAGGGAGAGAAAGAGAGGGAGAGGAAGAGGGAGAGGGAGAGGGAGAGAAAGAGAGGGAGAGTGCATTCTCTCTCTCTCTCTCCCTTTTGCTTGTTTAATGTTTAAATTACTTTCTTTTTTGCTTGTTTAGGAGAGGAAACGAGAGAGTAAGAGAGAAAGAGAGGGAGAGGGAGAGGGAGAGGGAAAGAAAGAGAAAGAGAAAGAAAGAGAAAGAGAAATAGAGGGAGAGGGAGAGGGAGGGGGAGGAAATAGGAGAGGGAGAGAAAGAGAAAGAGAGGGAGAAGGAGGGAGAGTGCATTCTCTCTCTCCCTCCCTCTCCCTTTTGCTTGTTTAATGTTTGAATCACTTTATTTTTTGCTTGTTTAGGAGAGGAAATGAGAGAGAAAGAGAGTGAGAGGGAGAGGAAGGGGAAGGAAATGAGAGAGGGATAGAAAGAGAAAGAGAGGGAGAGTGCATTGTATCTCTCCCTCTCCCTTTTGCTTGGAGGATGTTTAAATCACTTTATTTTTTGCTTATTTAGGAAATGAGAGAGAAAGAGAGATAGAGAGGGAGAGGGAGAAAAAGAGAAAGAGAGGGAGAGGGAGAGGGAGAGGGAGAGGGAGAGGGAGGGGAAGGAAATGAGAGAGGGAGAGAAAGAGGGAGGGGGAGGGAGAGGGAGAGTGAGAAAGAGGGAGGGAGAGGGAGAGGGAGGGGGAGGGAGGAAATGAGAGAGGGAGAGAAAGAGAACGAGAGGGAGAGGGAGAGGGTGAGAGAAAGAGAGGAAGAGAGGGAGAGGGAGAGAAAGAGAGGGAGAGGGAAGGGAAGGAAATTTAAGATAATATACGTATTGATAATGGTATGCAATGTGCTTTGCATACGGCCACGTACTTCATCAAAATGAACCCAAAATTATTGTTATAGAAGAAGAAACCCTTAATTTGAGTATAGGATAATTTCTCTCAGGTCTTATGACTATGAGTAGAATTGATTGAAATAAATTTTATTACTATAGTTATAAAATTTCATAGATGGCGCACATTAATTTTAAAATGGATTACTTATACTCAAAGCCGAGATATAACAAAAAATTATCTACCGAGACAAACAAATCGTTGAGCATGATACAAGGCCGAGATATAACATCGGAAAATCTCTCGACTACTATATACAATACAAGGTTTATGGTCAACTTGCAACTTGACGTACATCTCCATAAAGCTATCCATTTAAGCCTCGTTTTATGTAATGTAGATAAGATGGTAAACGAAGAAGGTCCTATTGTTCAAGACCGCGAGTCGTATCTTAATCAGCGTGTCCCATGTCCTTGCTCTCAATGCAAGTTGGCAATTAGACGAAAACGCCGATTGTCTATAGAACACGTACGACGATTTGGCGAGTTTCAATCTGAGATCATTGATCAGGCGATTGCAGATTTTCAGCAAACGGTAATTTGAAGTTAGCATTTTTCATGCATTGTACTCTCAAGCTAATTGAAAACCATACACAATAAGATTGGGTCTTGTTGGCAAATTTTGTATCCAGGGGGGTGATGTCTCGACCCAAGGGGGAGTGCACCCTTTGCGGCCAATTAGAAGAGTTCGTGGACGTGCGATGGATGGATTGCAGGAGCCAATCGACCACTCGCAAGGCCCATCTATACCGTCAATGCCAGAGGAGACAGACAACCTTCCCGACTTGCCTACAATCTTGGAGCCTGAGATGGAGGCAATGATCGATGCATTGATTCCCATGGATGTTGAGACATCTGACCCGCTTAGAGAGGAAGCATCCATACCATTATATGATGGGTGCCGAGTATCTCGGTTGAAGACATTGCTTGCACTCTTAAGTGTGCAAGCAAAATACGGTTGGAGCGATACGAGTGTGACTGAGTTATTCAGGTACCTTGCACACAGACTTCATTGTTTTTTTTTTTAAACAGTATTATTGCAAACATGGATGGATTTTTCAAGGTGTTTTATGATTTTTTCAGGTTATTGAAATATCATATATTGCCACCTGCAAACACCATGCCTGAGTCTCGTGATGATGCGCGACATATTTTACGGAAGCTTGGCATGGACTACAATAATATCCATGCATGTATCAACGACTGCATATTGTTTCGAGATGAATACGAGACTATGGAGACATGTCCAAAGTGTGGTGCTCACAGGTATCGACAGGACTTGCAAGGGCAGACCATCCCTCAAAAAGTCCTCAGACACTTTCCGCTCATCCCCCGCATAAACCACATGTTTCGCACGTCTGCCATGGCAAGCTTGACAGCGTGGCATGTGCAGAATAGGTCCACGGATGGAGTGCAACGAATATTAGCAGATTCGCGCGCATAGAGCCACATTGACTCTACCTTCCCAGGCTTTGCGCGAGAGCCAAGGAATCTTCGGCTCGGTCTCGCCATGCATGGTGTGAACCCATTCGGTCTGCGCTCGACTTCTTACAGTATGTGGCCTATAGTGCTTGTCAACTACAACATTCCTCCATGGCTTTCTACGAAGAAAGGACATCTCATCCTTAGCTTGCTCGTCCCGGGCCGCTACAAAGTAAAAAATATGGACGTGTATCTTCGTCCATTAGTCGATGAGCTTAAGATTTTGTGGGAGGAGGGGGTCACGGTGCAAGATATAAGCAGGCGCGATGGTCGGCGGTCAGCCAACATTCGAGCCATTCTCATGTGGACGATGCATGACTTTCCGGGATTGGGAGAGTGCTCAGGTGAGCAGACCTTTGTTCTCGCCGGTAATATCTATATTTTATTTCATTCAATCAAGTATTCACTAGGTCGTGGATCGCCTTGCAGGTCTCGTTACCTCAGGTTATCATGCATGTCCATTGTGTGGGCCACAGTTAGACTCCCGAAGGTCACGAACCATGAAGAAGATGGTATATCAAGGACACGCCGCTTTCTTGCCGGAGGATCATGAACTCAGGGAAGGTTTTCTTGGACGACCTCCAGCACGTATGAACGCTGCAAGCTGGTACGAGCTGAAAATAGTAAACCCGGAATCACATCCAAATGGAATGCGACGGCTCTCAGTTTTCTACGAGTTGCCATATTGGACCCACTTACAGGTCAACCACTTGTTGGATCCCATGCATATTTTCAAAATGTGGGCAGCTTGCTATGGGACCACATCACAGGAAAGAGAGACACTATAGGGTCACGAATGGATTTAAAGGAGGTAGGTAAGATGGAGGCGCTTTGGCCGCAGTCGAGTGCTGAAGGGGGAGTGCAGCTTTCTCGCGCTCCCTAGGTTTTGTCTACCAAAGAAGAGCGCATTGTGAAGCAAGTAATCAAGTCTATCTGCACTCCGACGGGTATGATGCATTCTCTCAGGTCCGCATTTTCTAAAGATGACCAAATGTGTCAGAGAGAGAACTAGGGAGAGAAGAAGAGGAGAGAGAAAGACTGCAGAGGAGAGAGAAAGACTGCAGGAAGAGAGAGAAATAGAGTGACGAGGAGAGAGAAATACTAGAATTGGAGAGAGAAAGACAGGAAAGATGAAGAAGCCATGGAAGCTTGGAGCAAGAAGGGAGAGAAAGATTGTAATTGTATTGATATGTCAAAAGATGTGAAAAATTACAACTTCTCTCCTTATATACCAGTGTCAATGTGACATGGCATATCATTAGCATTCTAAGTATTCCCAACTTCTTACAATCCATCCCTTCCCAAAAGTTTTTGTCCCCAAAAACAAAACTAGAAAGAGCTAAAGAAAAGATGGATGGAACAGAGTACTACTCTGTTTTACAGCTTTACAAATAGGGAATGAGTGAAGAATTATCATTACAAGGGCTGAATTTGAAGTACGGAAAGTGGACCCTGCTATATACATGATTTGAAGAACCTTAGAAGCCATTGGAGCCATAGAATCTTCAACAAATAGTTCCAAAAGAAAGTAGACAGCTTGCTGAAATAACAGTCCCTGCTGGACCAAATCAGCCATAACTTTTGATAGAAGTGTCCAAATGAGGTGTACCACATATCAAAACGAAGCTCTTGAAGAGTACTTTAAGCTCATGTAGATAGCTCAATTCTGAAAATGAAGTACGACAAAAACTGTTCTAAAACAGCGTGCTGTCCTGAACCAGTCTGCACCAATACTAGCTCCATAAGCAATAGGCTTCAACCACCAATGTATCCTTCAAGCATGGATACTCATCCAATATTGAATCAGGTCTCCAAGAAGCCTCTTCAGAGGGTAAACCTCTCCATTTAATCAAATATTCCACAATAGAATGTGATCGAAGCTTCTTCTCACGCTGACCTATAACAGCCTCTGGGATGTACTGAACGATACCATCTTCATCAATAGGTGGCAGCTCATCAACTAAATCCACTGGATCACCATAATAGGGCTTGAGCTGACTAACATGGAAGACGTTATGAATTTTTGTAGAAGAGGGTAGCTCTAGTCTGTATGCCAAATCTCCAATTCGCTTAAGGATCCTGTAAGGGCCATAGAATCTGTGAGCAAGCTTATTACTGGATCCATCTTTCAATGTAGAATACTTGGATTTGGGCACCTTCAACAGAACCAGCTCTCCTTCCTGGAACTTTAAAGGCCTCCTTTTCTCATCAGCATACATCTTCATCTGATCTTGAGCCTTCCTTAGATTCACCTTGCATTGCTGAAGAAGGGTCTGCATTCTATCCAACTCTTCCTTCCCATGAGGGTTGATCTTTTCGTTAAAAATGACAGTGGGTAGGGGCACCTTGTAACCATACAAAGCCTCAAAGGGTGAAACTCCTATGCTCGCATGAGTGGAATTATTATAAGCAAACTCAGCCAGGTGTAACCAAGAATCCCATGAGGTTTGGACATCATAGCAAAAATGGCGAAGATAAGTCTCCAACCATTTATTAACTCTCTCTCTCTGTCCATCAGTTTGGGGATGATAAGCCGTAGATGGAGCCAACTTGGTACCCATAGATGTAAATACCGCTTGCCAAAAGTTACTCATAAACTTTGAGTCCCTATCATGGACAATCACCTGCGGTAATCCATGTAATCTGAAAATATGCTCCATAAACTGGTTGGCCACCTGAGAAGCAGTAAACTGAATTTTTGTTGGGATAAAATGAGCTGCTTTGGTGAGTCTGTCAACCACCACATAAATACTATTCCACCCCTTCTTGGTAGTAGGTAAGCCAGTGATAAAGTCCATAGTAATATGAGTCCATTTACCCGTAGGAATAGGCAATGGCTGCAATAAACCCCCTGGCTTATGGGTGCTATCCTTATTTTGCTGACAAGGCATACACTTCATAACGAAGTCCTTGATATCTTTCCACAATCCTTTCCAATAAAAGCTCTTGCTGATCCTGTCATAAGTCTTGAAAACTCCCAAGTGTCCAGCTAAAGGCGAAGAATGCATCTCCTCCATAATTTTTCGCTTGAAAGAAGAAGTAGAGGGAATAACAATCTTGCCCTTCCACCAAGACCATTTTTAAGCTGGTAATGTAAGTTTTCTTCCATGAGACCTTGCTGTAATTTTTGAAAGATTTGGCTGAATTCCTCATCTAAGAGATATGCCTCTTGTAGCTCTTCAATCCAATCACTATGTAATTCCGTCATGGTTGATACTTTGCAGGCCCACATACGAGAGAGAGAATCAGCCACTATGTTATCTTTGCCCCTTGTATGAGTGATGTCAAAGTCATAATTTTGTAATGTTGCTACCCATCGTCGTTGCTTTGGAGTAAGATTTGACTGAGTAAGGAAATACTTGAGTACGCGATGATCACTATGCACTCTGAATCGGCTGCCATATAAGTAATGGTGCCATTTCTTGATTGCATGCAGAATAGCCAACATTTCCTGATCATAAACATTCATGGCCATCTCCTTATCAGTAAGCTTACGGCTTTCAAATGCAATTACTCCATGCTTCTAAAGCAAAACAGCCCCAATGCCACGGCCACTAGCATCACATTGTATAGTAAACTCTTTAGAGAAATCCGGGCATACAAGAATAGGAGCGGAGGTAAGTAATTCCTTTAACTGGTTGAAGCTGCTATCTGCAAGAGAATTCCAAAAGAAAGCTTCTTTCTTCAACCTGTCAGTTAAAGGGGCTGCAATTGCCGCATAATGCTTTATAAATCTGCGATAGAATGAAGATAGACCAAGAAATCCTCTAAGAGAGGTAGTAGTAGTAGGCGTTGGCCAATCTTTTATGCATTGCACCTTCTTGGGATCAGCCTGTATTCCTTTTTCACTGACTATATGTCCCAAGTATTCCACTTCAGTCTGCATGAAAGAACACTTCTTCTCCTTAGCAAAAAGCCTATGATGTCTCAACACATCAAAAACCTTGCTCATATGCGACAAATGATCCTGAAAAGTCTTACTGTAGATCAAAATGTCGTCGAAGAATACCAAGACAAACTGAAAGAGGAAAGGTTGTAGAATCTTATTCATCAGGCTTTGAAAGGTAGCTGGAGCGTTTGTAAGGCCGAATGGCATCACCAAGAAATGGTAGAGCCCACGATCAGTCCTAAAAGCAGTTTTGACCTCATCACCCTCTCTCATGCGAATCTGATGATACCCTGATCTCAAATCAATCTTCGTGAAGAATCAAGCCCCCTTAAGCTCATCAAGCAAATCATCTATCCTGGGTATAGGATACATGTTCTTCACTGTTATCTTGTTAAGATCCCTGTAGTCAATGCATATTCTGAAAGATCCATCTTTCTTTTTGACTAACAGGACTGGGGATGCATACGGTGAAGAACTTGGTTCAATGAATCCCATTTCAAGAAGCTCTTTGATTTGCTTGGCTACTTCCTCTCGTTCACATTTTGATAATCTGTAAGGTGGCTTATTGATCGTCTTTGAGTTGGGTTCCAAATCAATGGGGTGATCCACCGCTCTCTTAGGAGGCAATGAAGTAGGTACTTCAAATAGATCTCTGTACTCCTCAAGAAGAGCTGTCAAGGCTGGATGGTTTGCTGAATTATTGGGCTGATCCTGTGTTTCTTTGTTCAAATGCAATACAAATATCTGTGAGCGCTTCTTGTACTCTTTCTTGAGTTGTTGAATGGTGATAAGCTGAAAATCAGATTTACTAGGGATCCCCTGTAAACGGATGAGCTGTCCATTGGAGAAAAACTCCATATATAACTGTGAGAAATCCATAGTAATCCTGCCTAAGGTCATCAACCAGTCACAACCAAGTACAATATCTATGGGCCCCATTTCCAAAGTGATCAGGTTTACTTTGACTTCAAAATTTTCAGCCATCTGCAAAGAAACCTGTGGACAAATCTGTGTGCTGATTTCCTCTTCACCATTAGCCACTTGTACTCTAATGGGCTGCTGTAAGTCGGTGGGAACACAATTCAACTTGTACAAAATGGATTTATTGACAAAACTGTGGGTACTGCCACTATCTATCAGGATGAACACTGGCTTTCCACATATGCTTCCCTTCATACGAAGTGTATTAGGGTTCTTAGATCCCGTCCAAGCATCCATAGAGATAGAACAATTAGTGGCAGCAGGCAACTCATTACAAAATCCACCAGGATCAAATGGGATATCACCGCCTGGATCAAAAGGAAAAGAGTCAGATGGATCATAGAAGTACTCCTGTCCACCATCATCCTCGAAATCTTCATTTTCAGCATTGATTGGGACTGCATTAACTTCATCTATGTCATTTTCAAGGTCCTCAAGAACTAGCATACTCTGAATTTTTGGCTTGGCATTTTTGTATACACACTTTGAAGCATGGTCAGGAGTATACTTTTCTCCACACTTGAAGCATAAGCCTTTGTCCTTTCTTTCCTTGTAAAGATCCATGGGAATATTTCTAGAATTTGTATTGGCTGAAGTAGACTTAGGCTTATTGTCACCTTGCTTAAATTCAACCTTTGGACTGTTTGCTGTTCTGAAATTGCTTTGAATCCTAGAAGCATTAAATGGAGGATAAGTTGGTATCCGTAAGCTCCCACTAGGCATATGATTGCTGCCATAATTGTTACCAACTTGCCCTTGCTTTAAAACAGTCCTTGGCTGTCCATAACTTGGCTGAAATGAAGACTCTTTCCTATACTTCCTTCCAAAGCGCTCTGCAAGCTCAATAGCCTTGAAAAGTGAAGTAGGATTCTGCGCCATAACATCAGCTGACAAGGATGGTTCTAAACCATACATGAACTTGTGTAACTTGGCCTCATCACTGATGTTTTCCACATCCATGGTCAAGTTGAGGAATTGGTTTGTATATTCTCTTACACTTAGGCTCCTTTGTTCCAAGTTATACCATCTTCGTTCTAACTTCTCTTTTTCAAGAGGTGAAACAAAGACTTTAGCCATAAGTGCCTTGAAAGCTTCCCAATTCTCAATAAGTACATTCTCTTTCTTGATATACCTCCACCAAGTGTGAGCAAATCCTTCTAAGTGGAGGGAGGCAAAATGTATCTTCATGTCATCAGTTTTAGGAAATATGTCGAAATAAGACTCCATCTTAGAAGTCCATTCCTCTAATTCTGATGGTGAAGATGACTGGCCATTGAATTTGGATAAAACAATTTTATCCTTGAATTCTCTATCATGGAAAGGTTGCTGTCCCAAAACTGGCTGATCGGAATTTCTAAGTACAGAACCCCCAAAATGAGATTGAAATCTTCCAACAGGTGGCTGAGAATTACCTTGTAATCTTCCTGTTGGTAAAGCACCCCTAGAATGCTGAGTATGCAGTCCAAAAGCTTGAGTATTGGCGCCGTTCAAACTGCCCAAATAGTCATCATGCCTTTGTGAAGCTTCCCCTACTTCATACTGACTATTGGGAATACCTCTTCTTCCAATGATTCCATCTCCATAACCATTTTGGTTGGATGGCTGAAGTGGGACTGAAGGGTCATTGTTTGAACAAGCCTTCTCATTAACTTCTTTTGATCATGTTTGCGATGGCATCAATTGAGAAAATTTTGCCATAAGTTGAGCATTGGATTCTACTAATTTATCAATGGAATCCTTGGTTTGGGTAGTTGATTCCATCAACTTATCAAGCGTAGACTTCGTTTGTCCATGAGATAAAACCATTTGCTCCATTGTAGACTTTGTTTGACCAAATGATAAAATCATATGCTCCATTGCTGACAAAATAGCCTCATGACGTTCCTTATGTCTTAGTTCATGGGCACATAAAGCGTCATTGAGAATACTTATCTCTCCTTGTTGATGCTCTTCAGGGTTCTCTTGAAGTGTGCTTTCCATCATAGAATCCCTGATTTGCTGTGCATAGTCCTCCTGGACCTTATTTTTGCCTTTATGCCCTGCCATACTAGTGTAGTCCTGCAGTACCCCCTGTCAGTAAAACGGCTATAACTTTGGCTAGAAAACTCCGATTGAAAAACTTTTTTGTGATAATCGAAGCTTACAATGCCCTCTTCGAGATGAGCTATAGCACGCTATAACAGGTTTAGGACAGAAAATTCTGTAACTGACTTTCAGAGTCTGAACTGTCCAGTCCTGCACCCTGTTTAGACCTGTAAGTGCCCTGTTTTGACCCTGTAATGCAAGAAAGTAACCTCCAATGGCTACCAAACCCTGCAAAGGGGTATATAGGACCTGTGGGTACCCTATAGTACCTGCACCTGTACTTCAGTATCAAAGGGTGTACCTGTATCCACCTGTAAATACCCTGTGGGTAACCTGAAAATGCCCTGTTTTACCCTGTTTTACTCCAGTAGGTACTTGAGTCGTTGGAAAGTCTTGAATCTTCAATTCTCCACTCGTTGTACCTGTGTGAGGGATAAAACGGCAGGACGGGCTCCCTACACGGGCTCCGAATCACCGGGAGGTGGGCAAAGTTCCCCCCGGGTCGGTTGGTTGCACCCCTTCGGGATCTTCGATAGTGAGGGAGGGTCACCTCTCTTTTGTCCCACTATCTCCCCCGGCATCCACCTTTTTCCTCGGTGGGAATATCAACATGGCAGAGGCTAGTGTGCTAAGCAATCAGCATGATATGCAATTCCAAAAATATCCATTCAGCCTTTCATGAGATGCAATTGATTGAGATAAGAAAACTTGAGATGGGAGAAGGGTGTACCTATGCAATTCAGTGACTCACTGATTGCTAGTACTTACCCTTTTACAATATTTCAGCTTGGATAAGAGAGAATTTCAACAAAACAGATCAAGGTTATGCATCAAGCTGATCAAATGTTACCTAGGATGAGTAATGGTTTTGAATCAAAAGGAATTCAATGAAATAGGCTGAAATTAAAGAAAATTAATACTATTCTCTGATCTATTGATCAATCCAGTGAATTAATTGATCTATAACCTCTCATCAACAAGTGAAAAAGCCATTAGCAATAGGATTATTGAGAGATTTCAGAGATTAGCAAAAGAAAATACCTCCATTAAGCTTGAAAATGATGATGGATATCAGCTTTAACCCGGTTGATGCAAGAGTTCTTCATAATCCACCATGAATCCAACATAAAGCTTGAAATCTCCATGAAATCAGTCCATACATGCTTCAATATGATGAAATCCTTGAAAGATCAATACTCCAGCCTTGCTTGAACACTTGAACTTCAAAGATTCAAGCTCCCTGATGAAAAGCCCCAAAATATTCCTTCCATTTGAGCTTCATTGACATGCATGGGCTGAAATCTCTTCAATGTCTTCAATCTTGAAGTCTATCCAGCTTGTATTCAGCTTTAGAGAAGCCTTGAAGGTCGGGAAAGTCCAAAATCTTGAGAAATTTGAGCTTCCATGTCTGTGGCTATGGCTGCCCTGCTGTGTATTAGGGTTTTGAACAGAGAAATGGCTGATGAGAGTTCCCCTGGGGCTAAAAGTTGATGTACTCAATTGTTTGATGAAGCCTTAAGAGTCTTTGATCAATGAGCTGAGCATTTGGAGCAGTAGAGCAGTGAGAAGGGGGCAGGAGGATCAGCGCAATTTGCGGCGCATTTTTCAGGCAGTCCTGGGCTGATCTTCAGCAGTAGGCATCAACAATGGTGCTCCTCCTGTAGCTTAGGCAACAAAGATTCTTTACCCCATGGTTTGGCAGTGAGATATTCAGCACAGAGAGAGATAGTTGTGAAGATTCTTGACATCCACCATGGAAGCTTCAGCCAAAAGCTTGAAGGAGAGAGAAGAGAAGCTCTCTTTGAAAAGTAACTGTAGTTTAGTCTGTAACTAAGCCCGGTTAACCATTCTTTACCCTAGTTACCTCCATTTTTGCATAAAATTTGATGACGTCCAGCCATTTAAGCCTTTACCCGCCATATCTGACCTTGAATATCTCCAGATGTAGTCATTGCTAACTGTAGTTGTGCTGCAGCACTCCACTAGTCACTGTCTTGTACCATTTTTTTATCTGAAATTGGTTTTGAAATAGGAAAATGAGAGTGAAAATGGAAGAAAATAATGGATCAAAGACTGAAGCTCTGATACCACTTGTCAGAGAGAGAACTAGGGAGAGAAGAAGAGGAGAGAGAAAGACTGCAGAGGAGAGAGAAAGACTGCAGGAAGAGAGAGAAATAGAGTGACGAGGAGAGAGAAAGACTAGAATTGGAGAGAGAAAGACAGGAAAGATGAAGAAGCCATGGAAGCTTGGAGCAAGAAGGGAGAGAAAGATTGTAATTGTATTGATATGTCAAAAGATGTGAAAATTTACAACTTCTCTCCTTATATACCAGTGTCAATGTGACATGGCATATCATTAGCATTCTAAGTATTCCCAGCTTCTTACAAAATGTCTGGGCTAAAATCCCATGATTGGCATAAGATATGTCAGGTTTGTGAACAGAATGGATTTTAATTAGCGTGGACATTTTGAAATTTGAAAAGTGACCATTATTCTTAATGCTTTCTCATTTGTGGCAGTTTGTCCTACCGATCGCGATCGCGGGATGCCTAACTCCAGAAATTCGCGGGGCCATTTACAAGCTGTCGACTTTGGTGCAATGGATCTCACAGAAAGAGATTAAGACGTCCTCTATTGAATCCGCAAGGCGGGGAGCAGTTGAGACGGTCTGTCTCTTTGAGAAATACCTGCCCACTAGCATGCTCACGATACAAGTTCACCTTCTTGTGCATCTTTTGGATGAAGTGGAGATTGCTGGACCTGTCCATACGCAATGGATGTTCTTCCTGGAGCGCTTCATGAAAACCCTGAAAGGCTTTGTGCGACAACGAGCTCGTCCGGAAGGTAGCATGGAGGAAGGTTGGTTGGTGTCAGGGGCGTTAGTGCATATCTCACAATGGCTACCAATGGTGGAACGAGACAATGAAATGCTATGGACGCTGAAGGACGATGACAGGCTGACTGGAGATGTGGTGGTTGGAAATGGGGTAGAAAAAAGAATGGATGCCTCAATGGAAGAGAAGGTGAATCGCTTTTGTATGTTGCACCATGCCTCCATGGAGACGTGGCTTGCCAAGTACCAGATTGCAAGGCAAGATCGAGAGGAAGCGCGAGCTGAATTCCGACGCAGTATGCGTCACCGACCGATTCGATATCCCGAAGGCATGGAGGAGATGCCGTGGTTTATGTCAACACGATGGTTGCATGGAGCCTTGACCGCAGCATCCAGCGAAGGGACAGAGGTCTCAATGGAGGAGTGGGAGTTCTCGAGGGGATGTAGTCCAAAGGTAATGAGGGGTTTAGAATGTGTCGTATCTAAATTTGCTTGCTACATCTAATTTGAGTGTTTCAATGTGCAGTACAAAATATATAGTGCAGCGTGGTCGCGCTGACGGCATTTTCGGGTGGTGCGTATTGACAAAATGCGCTCCACAATGGACTGTGGTGTCATGGCAAGGTTTGAGCAAGAGAGCCGGCGACGAGCAACGGATCCGAACACGGTTGTGGATGAGATGGAGTATTTTGGGAATTTGCAAAGTATTATTACGGTGGATTACCGTAGCTTCTCCATGATAATATTCGATGTGCAGTGGTTCAAAGTGGTACTTGGAGGAGTTGGTGCAACAGTTCGACGAGGTCCATCTGGATTTCTCAAAATAGATTCCGAAAAAAAATGGATGGATTTGCGCGACACCTTTGTGTTGCCGGCCCATTGTGAACAGGTACAACTAGTCATTTGCTTGCTAATTGTAATACGACATGGTTTATGTCACAATGGTTTGAAGACGGTTTGTAAGTGTTTGTGAACAGGTAATCTTCTATCCAAATCCCCGACAACCTCGATGGTGGTATGTTATACCTTCAACTCCTCGAGGTGCGAGAGTATACGATCAAAGCGATGTTCCAGGCATAGATGAAGAAAATATGCAAATAGAGGGATCGAAATTACAAGGGGTGGAGGCCATCGCAAGCTTGGAGCACGCATCGGCTAACAATGATGGAAATACAGAAGTCGTAGAATTTTTTGAGAACGAGGCAGACTCGTTCTTTTGTGGTGACATGTCTATCGACCTTCCAGTGTATGCAGAGTTGTGTCAGGAGATTAACATGGGACCATAGAATACTTCATTCTTGGAGAATTGTATTACTCAATTCATTGTTTAGATCTTCCATAAAGGTAGATAAGATATGCATTTTAAGAGGGATTTTTCAAAAATGATTTATATTAATGTGCTTTGTATAGTTTAAATTGATTATTCTAATATTATTTTTTATCTGTGCAGGTATCGACATTTTCAGGATGAGTCGAGGGATGAGCGATGAGGAGTTTCAAGAGATGATGGCACGTATGTCTCCAGATCAGCTCGCGAGATTCAGAGAGATTGCAGATCAGGAGCTGTCTCGTTCTTCGTCAGGGCGCTCTGCTAGATCAGCTTCAGCGCGATCAGATGCTTCAGCTTCGAGCAGACGATCTCGACGCTCGCGACTTGGGCCAGAGGGAGGGATTGCGACTGCAGGAGGATCAGGGGGGTGCTGCTGTGGAGACACGGACGCGGTGTCTCCGTCTCGTCATTCAGCTGGAGCTCGGTCACCTTCAGGATTTGTCACACCTGTGGGGACGTCCACTCCAGTTACTCCGGCTTTTGCGCAGCCGTCGGCAGATGTCACGCCTTTTGGTGGCACTCCTTTTGGTGGCACCCCCTCTGGTGGCACTCCTTTTGGTGGCACCCCCTCTGGTGGCACCCCTTTGAGTGGCACTCCGGGAGAGGGTACCCCCGTCGGTACACCGGATGTTCAGGGGTCTCCTGGATATACCCAGGAGCGTGGACGGAGATGGGAGAGGGCCCATACAAGGCATACTCCTAGGGATTATGGATACCTAGTGGATGGCAGGTCAGGAGCCATCATCATGAATGATGAGGGGAGGAGGGTGATGGCTCGCATGAGGGAGTTGTGCCAACAAGTTTTTCGGCACAACGTCCTGGATCATTGGAGGAACATACCGGAGGGGAGCAAGGAGTACATAGTAGCATCCTTACACGAGGAGTTCCCGGTGCCAGCCACAGTGGATAGATTCTCTACGGGTTGGATGATGGATTGCATGCGTGCATACATGTCACATAGACGATCCGACGCACGCAAGGCAATCAAGAGTGGGGCTCCAAAGCCCGAGTGGTTAGATGCAGACGACTGGCGCCGACTGAGGGAGGAGGCTACAAATTCACCAGGACATTGGAGTCAGCAGCGGGAGGCGGCGAGGGCACGAATCGAGGCCGGATCGGTACATCATCTTAGGAGTGGCAGCCACATGACATATTTGGAGGACTTTGTAAGTTTCTCTTTTGTTTTGCTTATTTGTTTTTTGGAGATATTCTTTGTACTGACAATCATGTTTCTAACAGTTAGCATTTTGTTTTCTTTGCAGCACTCCATTACAAATCGCGATCCGCAAGGCCTTGAGACTCGATATGCAGAGAGGCATGGTCTCAGATCATTGATCGACCGATTGTATAGACACGGCGGCCCAATAAGTCACTCATCGTTCTTGTCCGTAGTTACCATGAGATATTTGAATGCATTATTGTATGGTGGATTGATATGTTGTTTCTTTTTCTGCAGAATCCGTTTGATGCTCCTTTACAGCGGGAAGAGCTTTCGAGGGACGACGATTTGTAGCTCGCCCTTGGATCCTTAGAGCTCACATACCTTTAGTTTTTAGTCGCCCGATCTATGTAGACATTTTCTATGTATTAGTGATATTGTTTTATGATTGTACCAATCGCATTTTATGCGATATCATGTATTTATTTCATCTATCAGTTTTATGATTTCAGTATACATTCTTTTTGTTTGCAAACGCTTTGTATGCAGCAGTGCAGATACTATTTTGTATGGCTCTCATACAGCACACAGTGCTATATATGGCAGGGCAGCTTGCTGCCCTACCACCAAAAAAAAAATTTCTCTGTTACCGTCGCTATACGCGTCGCAAATTTACTGCACGCGTCGCTATTGTTGTCGCTACCAGCGTCGCAAATTCTCTGTAACCGTCGTTATATGCGTCGCTATATGCGTCGCATTTGCGACGTATATAGCGACGCATATAGCGACGATTCTATGGCGTCGTCAATAACGACGCTTTTTGCGACGACGGGGGCAAATTTTGTTGTTTGTATTTTCGTCGCTTTAAACGTCGCTATAAGGTCTATATCTTGTAGTGTATTCCATAATCCGCCTAAAGGCAATTCTAGCAATCCTCAGGGATCGCTATTCCAAGTTTTCGCCTATAGACTAGTATGCGGGCCTCGAGATCCAATCTCGAGTCACGTCGGCCTCTTGTGCAGGACCCGGAGGCAAGAGATTTATAGCTAGAGCCCCCCCTTGGCAACCAAACGTCCTCCTGCTCCAAGTGTAGCACCCACGGAGAGGCCTCTCGTTGCGGGTTCGGTCCATGTACCCGGCATGGCTAAGAACCCCCTTGGATAGGGTCAGGCAGACAGTCGGGGTTAACTGATACTGCCTCTCCCTCCAGGCCTTCAACCTGAAGCATTAATTATTTTTCCATCTTTAGTTCATTGAGCAAAGAAGTACAAAGAGTGCTCCTAACTATACAAACACAATCAATCCAGTGGTCTTTTGTTTGGCCAACTGCTAAGGTGTGAATCCTTCTCTCGAAATGCATCCAGCATTTGATCTGGGATCGATTGCGACTTGACAAGGTCCCCAAGGGTTTTGTTGTTTGTTTACCCTTTTATCCTTGGGTTAGGGTTTATACCCTATTAACCCAAATTAACAAACACCTTGGGTTCCTTAAACTAAGACAGTAAATCCTGGGCAACCTTGTCGCTCTAACTTGATTTGTCAATTGCTTGCTAGGCAATTCATAGTTACCCTAACTTGGCAACTCAGCCTCACAGAAGGGTGATGTAACAGGATGACTACTCATCCTCTTGCAAATTAGACTTGTACTTAGAACCTGCCAACCTTGTTCCAAGGAGTGGCAAATCTATCTTGTGATTTAAACACAAAGCCATGCAACATTGCAACTTGTTGTACGAGACAAGTGTTGCACCTAACTTGTGGGATCATTTCTCCCATCTAACGGCATTTCTTGGTCAAGAAATATGTTTGGTCAAGATGTAGGGTTTGGAATGTCCTCTTGACCCAACCCAACCCTAAACTTACTAGGCCGACAACGTTTGGCCCTAGGGTTTCTAAATACAACGGAAGTCTAGTATTTGGTCAATTGATCCTTAGGGTAAAACCCTAGATCGTTGTTACATGGGCGTTTAGCTAACCCTAATATTCCGTGAATGTGGGTAGGATCCTTAGGAATTGGAAGTCTTGACTTGGCATCCCAAGTGCGATACTAGGCAGAATTTTTGACGTAACTAACCCTACCTAGCACCTTGAGATGTTCCTCGTACTAACTATTTATGCTTTTATGAATCCCATGTGCATTATGCCATTACAAGCGATTTACCTAAATGACGCTAATGTTTTTCCTAAAAAGTGTAAATAGTTGCAAGACATAACATTCCATGCAAATATGCGATTCATTGACTTTTCCTTCTATGCAACTATAAAAATGTACAATGACCATTTCTTGTTCTTGCCTAAACTATAATGATTGACAATTTAGGCTAACTCGTGTAAACCCTACGTTGATTTATACCAAGAACTATGCCTATGATCCCTTTGTTTAATGCATTGATTTCAAGCTTTAGTATGAAAATTGCATTCTTTCCCAAATACAATCTTTGATAAAAGAAGTCCATACATGAATGCCATGAGACCATTATTGATTTTATTCGTCCTTCAGCACTTAGCCCAACCTAGGATGCAATTAACATCGCATGCAACTTGCAAGGTACATAAATCCCCTTTCATGCATGCAACTACTTGGACAACATCTAATGGATGTCAATGATTATCTCGTACGAATCACAACTAGGAGATTACTATCTAAATGCATTATGCGTTGTTTCTTTTTCACAAGGAAATCAAGGATGCATTTAGACAAATCCTCCTTTTAACCTATGCAAGCATTTTTTTCAAAGGCACGACATGCACTAACTTCGTAAACGAATGGATAATTTGCATTTAAAATTTCCAAGTGTATTTAACTCGACGTCGTGAATTAAAGACATGCTTAAATGCATTCTTTTCATGCAAAATCAAAATTCTAAGAAACTGGGCATTAAGGTTCGGGGTGTTATCCACACGCAAACTCGGAGTGGAAACTCCTGCGTGTGTGCCTCTCGCCATTTTCTTGGGAGCCATAGACGACGTAGGTACTTTGTTCAGCAACTTTCCCTTGGGTTACTTTCACGTATCGAACCCTCTTTGCCCGGGATCTTCTATTCTGTGCGAGACACGGCCCTAGCAGATATGGTTTTAGGAAACCCGAGATGGTGTGGATGAACAAGGCTTATGGAAGCCTTGTTTTAGAAGCTTCTAAAGAAGCTTCCAATCTTCTTGTGACAGCAAACGTGACGTGGAGTGAAAAAGTAATAGTGGAGGAAATGATGATGAGGATAATGATGATAATGATGCTGATGATGATGATGATGATGATGGGTGGAGGCGTGGCAGGAGTGGCTTGGTGGTAGCAGCCCATGGCGGAAATATGGCGGTAGCACGGCAACATGGCGGACGTCACGACTCTCTTATCTCTCTCTTCCTTCCTCCCCCCAAGCTTAAGGGGGAGGTTATATAGAATAAGGGGGGGGGGGGGGGGGGGGGGGGGGGGGGGGGGGGAGATAGCCACCCACGTGGCTTGTGTACATGCCTCCTCCCTCCCCCATGGACTCCACCTCTCAAGGCCCTCACTCCCACTCCCGCCATGCATCGGCTGGGGGGGAGGGGTTATTAAAAAAAATTGCCAAAATTTAACCATTATCCCCTTTTTTCCCCCTTGAAAGGGGTGTTCTCGTGGGAGCTACGGGTTTTAAGCCTCGGCTCTTGTGCTCCATGCGAGCTAGAGTTTATTGATGCGCGTGCGGGGTAAGCACTTAACTGCCAACATTTTACGATTGGGAGATTACTTTGGGGTGCCTTATTGCGTGGGGTGTGCGGGGTTTAGGGTGGTTGACTAATATTTCATGCGGAAATATTACAGAGCACAAGGGATTAATCTCTAGCAAGATGAGGGACTGAAATAAATACTGCCAAGAGGGAAGGCTATGGTAGAGAAGCTACCTGGTGGTAGTGAAGCCAGCCTTATTAAAGTAGTACATGTCAATAACATTGAAGTTTCTAATCTACATCTCACTACAAGAGGTCAAATGGGTAAAGACGGTGACAAAGACAAGGTGAAAACCTATTGAGGGAACTCCTAAGTGAGATGATAAGGGGACACAAGTCCTTAATCCTAACATGGAGGGCAGACCCCTAAAAGTCATTGATAGTAAAGTTGACCCCAAGAAGGATAAGGAATTGCCAAAGAAGAAGGAAAAAGCCAAGAAAGAGGCACCAAAGCTTGTTCAAAGACCAAGCGAAAGAATGGTCTGGTAGGAGATGAGAGCTATTGCTAATTATCACAAATTTGATTTAGTAAGTTCTCTTTGCAAGGTTAAGCTAGATGTAAATTTCTTGTAACTAATCAAGTTATCCTTAGGAGTGCGTAAAGAGTTTAAGAAGATTCTTTTCATTGGGTATATCATGGAGCCCTAGGGCATAGTGCAGGGAGGAGATGATTGGTTAAGCATGTTGAAAAGCATTGTCCAAGGGTATCAGCATATGTTGATGGCATATTAGTGGAACATGCTATTGTGGATACAAGATCCTCTTTCAACATTATGAGTTTGGAATTAATGGAGAGGTTAGGTCTCCACGATTCTCCAAATGGCTGATGACAGTTTAAGAAAACTTGAAGGTTGCATCACTAAAGTCCACATGACGGTTGCTAATATGTAATGCATTATAGACTTTAGGGTTATCAGGTTCATAGGGTATCCTAGCTATCAAGTATTTCTAGGTAGGCCATGGATCTTACAAGCGGACTGTCAGGTTGATATACCCATTGGTCAATTGATCTTTGGTAGAGGTGCTAGACATGTACCAGTAGATGCCTACCCTAAATCTCCTCAAAGTGAGAGAGTTCCTGTATCTTCATCAAAGCTCATACATTAGAGGATCCATTTACTAGTAAGATGTCATCAAGGGATGAATCCAAAGAGGGGTCCACTACAAAGGATATCTATCAGGTAACTTTGAATGAACCGATAGAGGATCAAGATAAGATAATAGACGCAGACATAATTGAGTTGGACCTTGGGATGATGAATGATTCATGGCCAATCAAATTAAGGTCCATGTTCAATTTGGAAGAAAGTGAGGACTATGTGTGCAACATTTTTGCTTGGAGTTATGACGAGCTAGAGGTATTCCTCCTAGCGTGGATGTTCATATCATTCCCCTAAAGGAAGATAGCCGCCCTATGCATCAAAAAGTAAGGCGTATGCCTTTCAAACTAAGGGACGGGCTATTTAAGACTATATTGAAGAATATGGCAATTTTCCATAATTTTGAGACACATGGTCATATCTTTGGATTTGTCATAACTTGAACACTATAACTCCAAATTGAGTGCTCTATAGATCAATAGATTCCGTTTTTCAAACACTTTCCAATGATAGGTCACATCATATGGTTTTGAGAAACTTATGGGCATGTTATCTGGGTTCCACCTTTTTAGTATTCAAAAAAATGGGAATTGGGAGATTCCCAAACTCGCTAATACTATGTTATTTGAGGAATTGACTAAATTATAGAAAGCTGGCCTAACATTTCTAGTACAACACATAGAGTTATGTTCACCAGTCGTTATCATAAAGAAGAAGAATAATCAAACTCAACTTTGCATAGATTTCAAAGAGCTTAATAAGTAGATGGTTAAGGATTACTATCCATTACCATTCATTGATTAGACTTTAGATCAATTAGCAGGTGGGCAATCTATTCATTTATGGATTGCTTTGCTGGATACAACCAAATGGCTATTGTAGAGGAAGATAAGTTGAAAACAATGTTTATCACTATCTTTGATAACTTTGTGTATCATGTTATGGCCTTTGGGTTATGCAATGCATCTTGTTCTTGGCAACAATGAACAGCTAATAAGACTTTTGGTAACATCTTCCCAGAGGAGTTAAAAGTTTTCATCGATGATCTGGGGGTCCACCATAAGAGATAGATAGTTGATCATTTTAAGGAGATTTTTTTAGCATTGCATATAGTTTTGCATTGCGCTTAATTCATGGAAGTGTATATTTGGGGTGTATTATGGGTTGTTTCTAGGCCATGTGGTTAGTTTGACTGGTATTGCAAGATTGACCCTAAAAATATGGTCATAGTTGCTATGATCCTACCACGCACTCCAAAAGAGGTGCACAGCTTTCTGTCATCATTAGTGGGATATTATCAGAGGTTTATCAATGCATCGATAGAAAGAACATTACCATTGACGAACCTTTTATCATTTAACTATTTGTTTAATTAGAGTGAAGCATGTCAGGCATCTTTTGACGATGTGAAGCAAGAACTAACGAAAGTATTAGTCCTAAAGGCACCCAAAAGAGGTGAGGTCCTCTATATATTTTCAACAGCAATAATGCATAGTATTAGTTGCTATTTAGTCCAGATTTGGGAAGAGAAATGATATCATCCAATTGCCTTTGCTAGTTGTAAATTGAGGATATCTAAAATTAATTATACTTATATGGATAAATTGTGCCTTAAAATGGTTTTTGCAACAAAGAAATTTAGACACTATATTCTCTATGAGAAGGTGGTATTCTTTATGAAGGCGGAAGGACTTAGATGATTGATGAACAAGTTGCAGTCACCTGACCGTAGTAGCAACGTGATTAATCACTTTTTTTGCAGGAGTTTGATTATGAGATTGAGTAAGACACTAAAGCTATAGGGTATTGTGGAATGTCTTATGGATTTTGGGGAGCCAAAGGAAATTCTGGATGAAGGAACTGACATTGAGGGTACATTCAAAATTGATACAGCTTCCATCCCTTCCTGGTATGCAGCTATAATAAATTATCTATCTACAGGAGAGGTTAGACCTTCTCTATCAAAGTTTGAGAAGACAAAGATTAAGTAGCAAGCACTATGCTTTTTTATTATAGTGAGTATCTTGTATTGGAAAGGTGTGGATGAGATTTATCATCGATGCGTAGTACCTCATGAGGTACCATTTATTCTTGAGGAATACTATGATTCAGCACATGTGGGGGACATTTTGATGGATGGCTTACTACACTAAAAGCTCTACCTACTAGATATTGGTGGCCAATAATGTTCCAGGATGCTTTCAGTTATGTTAAGCACTATGATCTTTGTCAAAGAAACGATGCCAAGGAGAATCGTAAGTGGCCATTGAATCCTATTTTAGTTGTGTTACCCTTCGAAAAGTGGGATATCAATTTTGTTGGACCAATACAGCCTTCATTGACTACATAAAAGCCTTATATCATTGTAGCAACGGGCTATGTTTCAAAGTGGTTCGAAGCTTGAGCAACAATGAAGGATAATGCTAAGGAGATGACCGGTTTTATTATGAAGCAAATTATTTGCCGTTTTGGTCCACCTAAGGAGCTAGTGTTTGATCAAGGGACACAATTTCTGATTACGATTGTAGTAGCCTTAATGGAAACCACCCCATATAATCCGCAACCAAATGGTCAAGTCAAGAGTATGAATAAAAAACTTGTAGGGATCTTATCCAAGATAGTGTTTGAAAGTAAGCAAGATTAGGATAAGAAATTGTATGTGGCAGTCTGGGCTTACTATATGACATTTAAGAGAGCTATAGGCCACACCCCGTTTAAGCTTGTATATGGGGAAGAGTGAGTCTTACCATTGGAAATAGAGCTACCTACTATGCGATTTGCTCTCAATCATTCGTTGGGTGAGGTAGAAGCATTTCAGAAAAGATTTATTTCTCTTGTACGTCTTGATGAAATTCGATTGCATGCTCTATTATATCAAGAGGTAGGGAAAATGAAAGTGCTTCACAACCTTTGGGCTAAGAAATATAAATTTGTGAAGGTTAGTTGGTGCTATACTATGATGCTCTTTGTAAGCTATTTCCTAGTAAACTGGAATCCAAATGGGACGAACCGTATAAAATTGTCCGTATAGGAAAGAATGCCTCTACAGCCCTTTTAGCAAACTCGCAGGGGGTAGAGTTTAAAAATAAGGTGAACTTCAATAAGTTGAAGCCTTACTACATATAAAGGTTGACATTGGGCTTGGTGCCGAGGTAGGTCCTTTAGGATTTAGCTTTAACTTTTAGTAGGTACCAAGACAATCAAATGGGACGAATTATCCCTTATCTTGACCATCCGCATTTAGAGCAACATTACCACCAAGGTCAAGTGATCTAGTGGAGTAAAGATTATCAAGTTATTGAGTGGCAAGCTGAATCTTTCACATGGGATATTAAGGTCTATTGCCACCATTGTCAAAGGATTTTTACAAGTATTCCTTTCGATTTTAGCAAGGAAGTAGGGATTGTACCTATTATTCATCCTCTCTTGCAGCTCGACTTTGATTGTCATAAGTACGGGTGAGTTGATCAGTATGGTGTGGCCTATCAATGAAGACTAGTTCTATACTTTGTATTTTCACGGACCTTCTAGAGGGCCCACTAAGCATGTGACTATTGGTGTGGTCATTAAAGATCCTCAGCATAGAGTTGTTATGAAAATGGGAGTATATCTTGGCATTGCTTTTATGAATAACATGCAGAATACAAGGCCTTAATCATGGGACTAAATGCAGCGTCGACGTGGTGGTATCTGTCAATTATTGGTAAAAGGTGATTTATGGCTAGTGATCAATCAATTGAATGGGACCTATAGTGTGAGGGATCCTATTATATGTACCAATGTGCAGCCTTGGATATGATGCATATTTTTGAGGAAGTGACTTACCAACTTATTCCCCGATAGTGGAATCACTTTACAGACTCCTTGGCCAATTATGCTTTTGTTGAGGATATCTTTTTAAATTATGGTCCTAGAGCACTTTTACAATTGCCTTCTAATATCAACTCAGAGCTACTTTGGGGATTTCTTGCTGACACATCCTATTTTGGCCGTCATTGGTTAGTATGGATTATCAGTCAGGTGGCAATTGATCACCTTCCTATTCTGTCATGGATGCATAGGATTATTTATTGTCATATTTGTTGGACATCCGTTGCTATTTATGCTGGGGGGTTTACCCAATAACCTGATGAACTTAAAGTAGCGCTAGAGGAGCCATCAACCTTGGTCTGCTCAGTAGAGTTATGATGGGACCAAGGGTTTGTTTGGCAGTATGCAATTGAATGGTTGTTTCAGGAATTATTTCATTAGGCCAAGAGAGCTTCTTCTGTCCAAGTCCATGTGATATTTTTCCTTTTCGAGTATTTTCTCTCTGTGTTTTATACGTGTTTATGTAATTGTGGGGGATTTTTCTTTTGTTGGGAATTGACAATTAAGGCATGAAGTCCTAGGGTTAGGTTAGGTGTGTCAAGACACTCTTGAGCATTCTAAGAACTGTTTGAAAATGTAGTCCTAGTGACCCTGTTCTGTTAACCTACTAGGTAGCTATCTCTAAGCACTTTTGTTAGTAGTAAGGTAGTTAGAGAAGCTTGCCAAAGTTTTAAAAAAGAAGAGAAAATTTTCAATATACTTAAACTATAATAATAAAAAGATGTGTAAAAAGGGCTTCTAACCCCTCAAATAGAAAAGGAAAAAGAAAAATAAAATCACATGAGTAGTTGATCATCGCCTTGCAACGGCCTAGTAGGTTCTTGGGGACGAGTCATACCCGAAGCCGATGCCTTGTCTTCCTAAGGGTGGCATCTAGCTGGGAAAAATACTAAGGAAGGTTGGAGTGAAAATAAAAGTGAGCAGAAGAAATAAAGATTTAAGTGTCACCTTATGAGGGCTTGGTAGGTTCTTGGGTACCGAGTCAGGACACTTGAGGCCGATGCCCTATTCTCCTTAGGTCACTAGGTTCAAATCTCTTCTTTTTTTACACGCTCGAGTATGGAAACTTGATGGAAAAATATCATAAAATAAAAATATATGTTGATTGGGCTATAGGATTCCTTGCCTAGTAAGAGTTCTTGGTCTAGTTGTCCTAAGTTGGGTAGGTAGTTCAGGCCACCACCTAGGATAACTTCTTTGATGGTTCTTTTTAGCCGGTCTATGTTGGAGTAGTTTGTTAGCAGCTTGCTCTGGATTTTTTTCACATTATGCTGTATGGAGAAATTTGGGTAAAGGATATGCGCACTATATAGAATCTCATAAGCACAAAGTAGAAAAGTAGATCTATGTTAAAGCTATCAAGCATTGTACTTTACATTCATTTAGTATGTAATATGATGGTACTTTTGTCCTTTCAGTCAAGTGTCTTAGTCATTGTCCAATCACATAAGACTATGTTTATAAGTCCAAGTCTCAATCTTGGAACCTAATTCACTTGTGTGACATTCTATCTTCAACTCTATGTCTTCAAGCCACCATAACCATGCTCAGATCCATGCATTTCAACAAAATGCAAGAAAGCTATTGGCTATAAATGGATTTACAAGGTCATTGATGGATCTTTGAGCACTATAAGGCAAGACTGGTTGTTACTAGAAAGGCTATGCACAAACTCATGGTATTGATTATGAGGAAACCTTTGCTCCAATGGCTAAAATGGCCACTTTAATGGCTGTTAGTTATAGTGGCTACATTAAAAGGTTGGATCATGTATCAAATGGATGTTAAGAATGCCTTCTTGTAGAGGGAGTTGCAAGAGGAAGTTTATGTGGAGCAACCACCTATAAAGTGAATGAGAATCATCCATATTATGTATGCACCAAGGAAGCATCAACAGCTATAAACAAGTGTTAGTAACTTCTTGCTTTTGAATTACGAAGCATGCATATGTGATTTTACGAGTAAGTGGGCCTCCTCTTAGTTTTATGGCGCATATCGGTTTTCTATGGTTGAAATTGGTTTCTACTATTTGAAAATAGTTAATTCTATTAGAAATGTCAACATGAACAATGTCTTAATCATTTATATGAATTACATAAAATACACAAAACATGCAAAATAGGTAAAAGTGTGATTTTATGCTAAAGCATCAATTTTATGAGTTCCATAATGGTAAATTGTGCTTCCAAGGAGAAAAATGGAGAGTAATGATGAGCCTCAGTATTTTTAAGTGTTTCACATAGGAAAATGTAGAAAAACAAGAATTTTAATTACAAATAATTGTGAAAAATAGAGAAAAGTGAGTTTTAATTGAGACAAAAATAGATATCACATGTGGAAAATTATGGAAAATTAGGGCTATGTTTGTGCAAGTATAATGAAGGTAAGGCATGAGAATTTACCTTATCTTATCCGCATTTGTGTGTTCTAGTGTGTATTTGCTATTTACATTATAAAGAAACATACATGGAAACACCTCTTAACCTACCCAATCGGAACAAAAACCCTAAAGGAGAGAGGGGGTTTTATGTGCTGAATATGGTTCAAAATGTGATTTGTTTGTTGAACTTTTCATATAGGTTTTGATCTTACTTTAAGTATTAAGAGGTACAGTGGCACGAAGCAGTCCAACACTTCCTTATCATTGCAACAAAGTCATTAGTGAAGGAAAATCATGGAAAGAATATTTGAGCACATTCACAATGCTGGCTTCTCTTAAGTAAAATATTTGTGCACTCAAAGTCATCATAATATTCACCATATATCTTTTAAGTATATGAGAAATTTGAGTGTGTATCTCGGATCTTATAACAGTGGTATCAGAGCAGGTCTCTTTGCTTTTCTTAAAGTAAAGGCGATCCTTGCAAGAAGAAGGTAAAGATGGCAAGACTTGATGAAGCACCTAGAAGTGAGCAATTACAGGCTCAATTGACAAAGTATCATAGCTTGTTGGAGATTCCCGAAGTACGTCAATTGATTGACAACTTAAGGGAAAGGAAAGAAGCTACTTATGAAGGACCGAATCCTCCAAAAGATGGTGATACTGGAGGAAACACCATTGCACCAATTGATGGTGAAGATGCAAAGCATCCAATTGCTGAGAAGCTTCCTAGAAGGAAGAAAGACTCTCAGGTCAAGAAGAGTAAAAAGACCTCACCTCAAGTGAGGTGCATAAGGAGGGAGTCATCTCCCTCAGCAAACCAGCTACTCCCCTGAATATTCAAGTTCCTCCTCCTCCTCATCAACTTCTAGCTCCTACTCTCTTGGTTCTAAGTCTCATGCAATCCGCAAATAGGCAAAGAGGGACCATAAGAGGAGCAAAGCTTAAGAAGACTAAGACTTTCAAGTCTAGGGATAAGGACATAAAGTTTGACTCTTACTCTTGTAAGAGAGATCCTACTAAGGCGTTAGCCTTTGTCATGCAATTTGAAGTTGCTTTTTTTTATGGTAATTTCTCATAAAAGTCCAAGCTCATTTAAGTGTGATGAACATCTACCTTGGTAAGGTATTCCTCCTTTGCACATTCTTGTCCCAATAGTTATAGGAGCAATTTCAAGAAAAGCCCTCATGGATCATCAAGCATAGTCCAAATCACTCAAATAAAAATGGCATATCTTCTTGATATATGTTTTACCAAATTATTTGACATTTTTTGCATGCTCGTCATATAGAGATATGATATGGAGAGTTTCCATAATTGTGCCAAGTAGAGTACACATTAAAAGAAATGGATCTTAACATATTTCCTTCTTCAAATCTTCCTCTAAGGATGCTCTTCTATATGATCTACACATTCTATTTGGTTGTGGCTTGCATGCGATGAATCTTGGTATGATATAATGCAATAGTCTTTTTCTCAACCCTTTTTATAGCTAAAGAAAGTATCTTGTAATAACCTTTGCTACTTTTTCAATATGATATGACCACATAGGTTTCCTTGATGATAAAACCTTGACAAATTATAAGTACCTTGCATATTATGTATCACAGTTGATGATAACATAGGAAAATATTTCAATGTTAATGAAGGCAATCTAGCAAGATTCTCTCTCTCTCTATCTATCTATCTATCTATTTGAGGGTTAAGTAATCAACACGTAAGGGTAAGGTCTTTGATTCCTTGCAAGTTACTATGGCACCATAGGAACTACCTATGCAACTTTGGGGGGAATCCCTGATGGATGAGCTTTCATAGCCATGGTTGCATACACTCCTCACATGTTTCAAGCTAGAGAGGAATAGTGAGTGGATGCAGTGGGGCAAAATATTTCACTGGTACAAATATACTCTAGAATGAAAAGTCACACTAGAACTTGTTGCCTCTAGGTCCATAATAACACAATATTAGTGAGTTTGGGAATCTCCCAATTCCCATTTTTTGAAGGCTAAAAAGGTGGCACCCTAATTACATGCCCATAAGTTTCTCAAAACCATATGATGTGGCCTATCATTGGAAAGTGCTTGAAAAATGGAATCTATTGAGCTATAAAGTGCTTGATTTGGAGTCATAGTGTTTGTGTTATGACAAATCCAAAGATTTGACCACGTTCCAAACTTATGGGAAATTCCCATATTCCCCAATATTGTGTTTAATGGGATATTTCTATAATGAGTGGTTTTTTTTCTAGTTGATCTCATACAACAGCACACCTCGATAGGTGGTTGAAAGCAAGGTGTCCATGGCATGTTGTGCTTGAGCTAGAGCAAGTTGCATGCCATGTAGAGGTGGTGCTAGTATGTTTCTTTTTTATGATGAGGGTATGCCTATGAGCTACATTGACATTGGTGCTTCTTTGAAGATGGTGTCTAGCATGTGAGTAGATATTCCAACTAGCTTTGTAGAGGCTCTTCTCAAATATTGGCCATGTGGTGATGAGGAAGCTTCTTTGTTCACTATGGTGGTGAGGGCAGATTGTGGTCAACTTAAGATTATTCTAGGGGTGTTAGGGATGGTGGACCTCTAAGGATATTTCCCATTTCATTGCATTATTATATACATTGGTAATCTTGAGGTTATTATAGGGGTGTTAGGGATGGTGGACCTCTAAGGATATTTCCCATTTCATTGCATCATTATATACATTGGTGTACTATCCACCCATGATCTAAGAGATGGTGTTAGCATTATGCAGCTCATCATGGTCTACATGTACCCATGGTCTTGGTGTTTTGGCTTAATAATTCCCAACCATGCATATTTCCTCTATAGTCTTCTCTAGACACTTATTTGGCCATATTGGATCACATTGGGCTTTGTTGAGAAATGTGCAATCACATCGACCATAGCCGCTATGTAAGGATCAAACAAGGCAAAGAAACACATTCTAGATAAAGCCTTAGACTAGGTCATGTATGCATGGTTTATTAAAACCATAGTTGGTGAATACCACAGTCACTTTCCACCTTTCCTCACCTACCAATACCACCTACTATAAGCCTATAAAAGTGGAGCCCCGAGAGGAACACCAAGGAAAAGGGAATTCTCTTGCAAGAAAATCTATCTTGTAACATCAACAAGCTTGTTTATCATGTTTCATATGATCACAATGAAGAAAAGAACACCAGGCACAACAAATCTTCATGCAGCATCATGTAAATCTCCCACGGTTTTAATAGAATCAACCATATTCTTCAACATCCTCATAAAATCTATCAATATCACAAAGAAAGCAAAGAAGTACACCATCTTTGAATGGAAATACATCACATAGTATTCATCTTCAATATCTTCATAGTCTTCTCTCTCAATTCTCTCATATACAATCACTCTGTTTTAGTAGAATTGGCTATCTCTGACTCCCTCTCACACACTCCATCAATAATACATCATCTCCTCACTACAATCTCTCAAAAATTACTCTCAATAATCACTCTTAGGTCGTGGATACCCCTCCCAAGAGGTATGTCTGATATGAAAGGTCACCAGAGCCACTACAGTGTCTCTTCACAGCTCACTACTGTCACTTCACTCTAGTCTTCTCTTGAGTCTTCAGCAGCTACTTCTTCCACTTCTTTCAGCTCTTTTGCACTTGTATTCACCTCTTTCCAAGGCTAGAAAACTTTCCCAAAATCACACATACATTCCACAGAACACTTACAGAACAGTCTACAGAACAGTACCAGAACAGTTACAGTACAGAACAGAACAGAAGCAGAACAGAAGCAGAAGCTCTACAGAAGACCTACAGAAGGTTACAGAAGGTCATCAGAACTACATAACTCACTTTCAAACCATTCAAAACTCTCACAAAACATTCAATAAACTTTCACAATATCTCATTCTTCATCAATCAATACTCCATCCCTCTTTACAGAAGACAATCAGAACAAAAACAGACCAAAACAGAACAAAACAGAAGGTATACAGAACCAATCAGAACCTATCAGAACATCACAGAACCATCAACAAACATCATGATCTTCCAAAACACAATCAATATCATCCAAAACACTCTCAAACCACTTCCAAATCAATCAATCATCTCATAAAATCAACCATTCAGCTCTCAAAAACAACAAAAATCAGCCAAAAAACAAGTCATTTCAACACTCAACATATCCCCACACTTAATAAGGAAGCGTCCTCGCGACCTAGGAAAAAGGGAATACAAGTTCATTTCAAAGCTTCACTTTAATCTTCAATATCTTCTTACAAAGAATCCATCCACCACGACCCCAACTTATAACCTGTTTCTGATATATAAAAATACAAAGAAAGGAAAACTCTTTTACACATTAACACCTCTTATCAAACTAAAAATCATCACAAATTTATAAAGGATATAAGAGTTTGCTTCTTCTTCTTCTGCATCAACTTCAACTCTCCAACCACGACCCCATCTCTACAAATCTCCAAAACATAGCTCGTACACAAGATCCAATAGGAAACCACCACGTTCGTTTGACATACATGAACTCACAACACAAACACTAATACACAACCCAACCATCTGAATGACTTCCTCAAAAAGAAGAGTTTGGCATTAAAAAGCTTGCAGTATACATTGGAAAGGCATCAATGAAGATGATCCCTCTTAAAAGATTGATGTTGTCTGAATCGATCCATAGATAAGGATTCATCTACAAAGTTTTTAGGAGGATTTTGAAAAAATTGGAGACAGCACATCCTTTCCAACAGGACTAGGTATCTGCTAGGCAAACAAAGGGCATGAAAATACAATATCTCCAACTGTTGAGAATCAATGCTAACATTGACATTCATGCACAACTTTGGGATAGGCTTTGAATCAGTATGAGAGTGCCTATGCATATACGCCAGGTACCAAGCAAAGTGAGCAGTTAATCTCACTGAGGGATCTGCAGACTGTGAATATTGTTGGGCAAAATGAACATAGTTTTGATAAGCTTGACTTGAAACTGTCCATTCCCCTGGAATTACTGGCCAATTAATCTGCGGTCCTGTAAGGCAATCATCCGAACTCCATCCCCTTCTTCTGGAAATCTGATTATCAAAACCGGCACAGTCACTAACCAACTGAGGTGGTTGAGATATGGAAGTGTTAGGAGAGGGTAATGGAATAAGGGAAAGTGGATGTAGGGAAGGATAGGAAAAATCATAAAAGGAAGAAAAGGTTAAAGAAGGAGTGGCAGAAATTTGTAAGGAATCACTAAGGAAAGGTGTTAACTGATAAATAGGAAATGTGGAGGGTACATTTATGAGGGGTGAAGGACAGGGTGGGGAAGGGGAAAATACCCTATCCTCAATAAAGGAACAATAAGTGAAAATAGGAATTTGAGGGGAAGATGAAGGTTGGAAAAGAAGTGGTAAAATTACTGTGGAATTTGTTTGACAAAGGGAGAAATATATAGCATAGCGGTGAGCCAATTGTTGGTAATAAAGGAGGGTAGGAACAGAAGGTCCCAAGAGAGATCGTCTATGATAGGCATCAAAGAAAGTAGCATCAAATGGATTATGTTTGGAAAGATAAGTTAAGAGATCCATCCTCAGTTGGTTAGTACTCTGTACAAAGGTAGGAGCTGTGTTTTGTCTTTGATTGAGGACCACCGAATCAATCATTGAATGCCACGAACTATCCTGACAATCAGCCACTTTGGAGGAATAATTCTGGAACATATCAGCTATGCGCAACTCCAAATGATTGACATAGAGAACAGCCTGTAAGACCACATCCCCCACATACCATGCCATATCTACCTCATCTGGAATTAACAAATCTCCTCGGAGATACATGTATGCCATCAGCATGGTGTCTGGCGTGACAGAATCTTCAAAGACCATTCTAACTACCTCTGTCAACAACTCAGCAGACCAAGCCCCACTCCAGCCATCCTCTGGAAAAGGTAAATCCATCGTGGAAAGCTTCATATAGAAGACCAGCTTCTGTAAGTGGTAGTGGACAAAGAAAGAATGGTCTGGTAAGACAAAGTCCTGAAACTGTTCAAAGGTAGACCATAACAAGTCCATTCTGGACTGCAATCTTTCCACTTTGTCTTGGAAGAAAGGGCACAAAGTAGCCTGTCTCTGTAATGCAGCCAAGTCCTGCTGTGAAAGAGAAGGAATTAATGGAACAGGAGGGCTTGGAGGAACAGAGCGGGACTTTGCAAGCTGATCTTGCAACTGCTGGATTTGGGAGGCTTGGTTGGCCACTGTGTCATTAGCCATTTGTAAAGCTGAAAGCTTGTCATCTAATTGAACTTGGAATTCTTTCGCTTCGGTGGACATCCGCTCCTTCTCTGCTGAAAGGCTAGTAAGCTGTGACTGAGCCTCGAATAACTGGGTCTTTAATGAAGAAATCTCATCACTCTGAGTGGCAACCAGTTGGGTTTGCTGTTCCATTTGCTTGAATAGATCTGCTAGGGTATCCTTAGCAGATGCTAACTCAGATGTTGCCTTATGCAACTGGTCTTTGGACTGCATGAGCTCCTCATAGAAAGATGCGTACAGCTGTTGAACACAGGCTGTCACTGACAACTCAATGGAACTTTGAATATCCTTGCAGAGGAAAGGAATGGCATCTCCTGAAACGAGACTGTTCAGGGAAGGAACGGAGATATCCAAGGATCCTTCTCTATGTGCCCTGAATAGGTTATTGCAAGTGAGAAACCCAGGGAGTTCACTAGCAGAAGTAGCAGGGATAGGCACTGAGGGAAGTACAGCAGGGGCTTTGTCCGCTACCCTCTTCAAGCGTTTGCGCTGTATGACCAAGGGAGGCGGAGAATCATCATCCTCAATGTCAATAGGTGCTGACTCTTCTGAAGGTGGAGGAGGTGGTACTGGATCGGAAGGAGGAGGTGGAGGCACAGTCTTCTGTAAACCTGAATAGGTCAAGAAGGCAGACAAATATGATCCATAGGTAACATTGGTAACATTACCCCTCGTGACTTTAACAAAATGCTGATCCATCTTAGTAAGGAGGTAAGTGCTCCAATCAATGGCAACTCCTTTTAGCACCATCCTGGAAGCTGTGAAAAGCTCTTTGGACAAATAGTGGGATGGCGTTTTGGCAGGCATGAATCTGTCCTGAAGGAACTGGCACATCGTCTTCCAGACGGGATCAGTGATCATAGAAAACGAAACTCCTGAAGAGTTTATCACTTTCTTAACATCAAGGACCTCCCGTGTCTGCTTCTGCAACAGTTTGAGAATCTCTTCATTAGAGAAGAGCTGTCGAGTGGTCACGAAAGGTTCCCCTTTGGAGGGTAAGGACAAAGCCTTCCCTAAGCCTCGAGATGTCAATGTCATAGACATGCCTTGGACTACTCCTGTCTTCTTGCTGTAAGAGGCCAGGAACTCATCACAGACGGACGGATCCTCTGGAAGTAATGGAAAAGGAGTGGCCACAAAAGCAGCAAGTCCTGCCTTCGTGAGGGGCTCAAAAGTAAGTAGGGACGAGTAATCCCTACTAACTAGTGGGACGTACTGGATAGGGGGAGGAGCATGAGAAGGCGCCATTCAGATGGTTACACACACACCACAAACACAGACAATCAAAGAGAATGCCTGCAAAGCAACAGACAAAAAAACCAAGGATAAGAGGATTACCAAATAAAACGTGACACGACCTACTAACCCCAGGCAAACCACATCCTAGAAAAAATTTGACATGACCTCGAGACAAATGCGACCGAAAGCTTCATGCGATGCATCAAACAAACACCCTGAACCCCGTATCAGGCAATAAAAGAAAAAAAAACGACATACCGTACCCGTAATCGTAACTAAGACATGAAACCAAAACCATACCATATCCGACACATATCAATACGACATCTGGGATAGAACCAAGACTGGACCATCGAAAACATCACTAAGAACTGCGTATACCCATCCCACGAAACGTTTCATTAAAAAGGGAATTAAGTGCAGTGAGGGGGAATTAATTTAATGAAGGATTGATTTTAATCAATTATTAAAAATGGGTGAATTTTTATTAGGTGATAAACCTTAATAAGAAAACGGCGGTTCCTTATTACAAATTATTTTACCAATTATTAGGTTAAACGGTGCATTGATACGATTCCCGGACTTCGATTCCCGACTGGGTCTCTAAATGCAATTCATTGATTATAATTAAGGTGATGTGGAGCGCTTTTTTGCCAGCGCGTGCTCATGTGACGGCTGGTTCATTTTAATTAAAATTTTAGAGTGCCTCTTTAGCGCACGTAGCGCGTGCTAAGTGAACGGCTGGTTTATTTTAATTAAAAAAAAGGATGTGTGTTGAGCGCGAATGCGCGTGCCATGGTGGGTGAATGAAAGGGTTTATTTTAACAATTAATTGTGATTAAGGGGGAAAATAAAAATAAAGCACATAAAATAAATACCTGGAAGGGTGTGTATGAAAATGCAAAGAATACGCGTCTCCGCTATCCAAAAAGGTATCTGGATTTTTGTCGATACGGTTAGTTGGTGTGTTGAAGGAAAATGGTTGTATTGATTATTGTATTGTATTTTTAAGGAATTTTAGGGGAAAATTTAAATATTATGATAGCTAGGAAAAAGATACCAAAAATAAATAAAAATGTGAAGGGAAGTGTTAGGAATTTTTCAGAAATTAATTTGAAATTTTTTAGCATGTTAAATGAATTTTTAGCATATTTTTGGGTATTTTGAAAGATGTTGGAATTTAAAAACAGGCAAAAATATTTTTTTTCTGAAATTTAAAGGTGGAGAAAAAGAGGGCCATGGATTGCAAAAATAAAAGGAAAGGTTTCTAGATTTTCTGTAAATTTTCAGAATATAAAGTGGTTTTTTAATGATTTATTTATATTTTTCAATGTTTTTGTGTGTGTTTTAGTTGTTATTTAAATGGAAAAAAAAAAAAGGATTTACGGGTGTGTTAATTAAAAATCTGGGAAAAATACCCAGCAACAGGCTGCGTGGCAGCTATGTGGTCAGCAACCAACTGATGAGCTTCCGCACTCGATCCCGCACGACCGCACGATCAACCACAAGCGCGTACACACCCGCACGCGTGTCGACAGCTCAAGGGTGGTTGCAGGTGGGACTGGGGTTCATGGAGGGGGTGTGGTGAGCTGCTGCGGGTCTGCAGGGTAGGACGGGGGCTTGGGTAGGGTAGTGTGTGTTAGGGTGCACGTGGGTAATGGGGGGAATGAGGGTGGAAAAGGAGGAAAGGGAGTGGGTGGTGGAAATGGGGGGTTAGATGGGGGTGGGTTTAGTGGGTTGCAGTGGGGGGAATGGGGGTTAGTGGAGGGTTAATGGGGGGTAATGGGGGGTGGGTTAGAGGTGGGTGGGAATGGGGGCTTAGATGGGGGGTTGTTAGTTTAGTGTTTGTGGGGGGGGGGGGGGGGGGGAAGGGGGGCTTAGAGGGGGGTTGGGGAGTGGGTTTGGTTGCAGGGCACGTGGCAGGGCACACGGTGGCGGGCGCAGGGCGGCAGCGGGCAGAGGCGACGTGGGGTCCAGCGCAGGGCAGGCGAGCACGGCGGCCACGTGGCGGGCGCAGGGCGGCAGCGGGCAGAGGCGACGTGCAGGAGGGCGCTGAGGACGGCGGGGTGGTGTTCACGGCGGCCAAGGCAGGGGCGACCACAGTGGAGCAGGCGGCTAGGGCGGGCCACGAACGGCGGATGGCGTTGGGCTTCGCGGTGAGGAGGGGGCGCACGGACGGCGCATCAGCGAGGGCTCGCGGCTGGAGGCGGGCGGCATCGTCACGGGTTCCTGTGGTCCACAAGGCGGTGCAGCGGCACAGGCGCTGCACGACGGCCACAGGAGGGCGCATGCGTCGAGGAGGAGGGCGGGCTGGCGACCCGGCGGCGGGCACATAGGCAGCAAAAGGGCGCCAGGCGGCGATGACGAGGGAAAGAGGGAGGGGAGAAGGAGGGAGAGGGAAAGAGAAGAGGGAGTGGAGGAGGTCGAGGGAGGAGGGAAGGAGGAAGAAGAAGAAGGAGGTAGAGAGGAAGAAGAAGGGATGGCGGGCAGGAGAGAAGGAGGAGAAAGAAGGGAGAGGAGAGAGAAGAGAGGAAAGAAGAAGGGAGAGGGAGAAGACGTGCAGAGAGGGAGCAGGCGTGGGGGTACGCAGAGAAGGAGAGAGAAAGAAAGGGAGAGTGGGGGAAGGCAGTTGGGATTCGGGGGGGGGAGGGTGTCCGTTGGAGACATGGGTGGGGTAAAAAATTTGTTTATTTTTTTTCATCTCTTTTTTTTTTGTTTTTGTTTTTTTTTTTTTTTTTAAAGGAGGTAAGGGCAATGGGCGGGGGGCAAGGGTGGATGGGCAGGGGCAATGGCGAACGTATCCCCGTCCCGCGCACGTGCGCGGGGCGGGGTAAAAAAATTTGCCGTGACGGGATTGAAACGACGCTGGGAGGACGGTACGGGGTACGCGGACACGACCGGGGCGCGTGGAGACGCGTTAAATCGAAAACGGGCGCGTTCACGCGCAAAACGAGCGCGAGAAAAAACACAAAAATACAGAAAAATTAATAACTCCCAATCCGGATGTCAAAACGAAATACCGTAAAAACGAAAAGTGGGCAGGACGACAGGGGGGAAACATTAAAAATACGGGACGGGGGTTCCGGGAGGGGTAAAGGGCGTTCACGTGCAAAAAACACAAAAAACGAATCAAAAACGCAATTTAAAAATTAATATCGAAAGATCCGTGCATCGGAATGAGGTGTGGAAAAAAGGAAAACTGTGCAGAAAGATGTGCCCGACAATCCTATCATATCAAAACATAATTCCGACTGAAATAAGACGCGTTCACATGGGAAAAACCCAAAAACAAAACCCGAAAATGGGATCGGAAATTAATATCGAACAAACCGTTCACCGGAATGACATGCAGTAAGAAGAAAAAATGTCCGCAGGAAGGGGTGGCACAGGGTTATCACATTAAAACGCAGTTCCGGCGGGAATAGGAGGGGTTCACATGTGAAAAACTCCAAAAAGACTCCCGAAAAGTCAGTTTAAAATTTAATAAGTGAAAATCTAAACGTCGAAAAAGGGTGGAGAAAAAAGGAAAAAGGGAGGGGAAGGCACAGGAGACACGGCTGTCAAATCAAATTGGAATTCCGATGCAAATAGGGCAGGTTCACATGGAAAAATGTCAAAAATACGCACGAAAAAGTTGCGAAAACCCGGAAAATTAATAACGGACAAACCGTGTATCGGACTGATGCGGAATAAAAAGGAAAAATGTTAGGGGAAAAGCTGTGGTCAGGGCTATGACGTCAGATCATGGTTTTGAAGCAAGAAAAGCGCGTTCACATGGGAAACCGTCTGAATCGTGTAAAATGCTTCAAAAATTAATAACGCAAAAACCGTGCACCAGAACAGGGGCAGGTAAAAAGGAAAAATGGACCGTTCAATGGGAGGAACAGGGCTATAAGGTTGGATTTGGAGTTAAGTGAACGTAGGGTACATTCACATAGAAAAACCTCAAAATCAGGGAATGAAGGCATACTGCAAGGGAACAGTCCCAAGGGTGGGTGAAACATAGCCGGGCGGGTGGGAAGGGACCCCAGGAGGGTAAAAGCAAGTCATGGTATACATGCATGAACAGGGTAAGGCATATGCAGAAAGGTATGCACTGTAGACGCGCAGGGACGCGTCCCCACACTTAAGACCTTAACGGATAGGGTTAACCGAGCATTAGGGACCTAGGACCATGCCACAGACCATCCACTAACTTCCCCACACTTAAAACATGAACATCACTAAGAAACAGAAATGGGAGGGTTAGAAAAACTTGGCCCGTTTCGTCAAGAATCAAGGTTGAGTGTCAACGGCACGTCCAGTGTGGTTGTCGGCGCTGGAGGGACCAAGGCATCTTCACAGCACACGTCCAGTGTGGTTGTCGGCGCTGGAGGGACCAAGGCATCTTCACAGCACACGTCCGTCATGGCAGGGACCACGCAACAGCACCCAGGGAGGTAGCTGATGGAAGGAATCGCAAGAAATCCGTCGATGATGAGGGATAGTGCACTCAACTCACAGTCACTCAATTGGAATGAAGGAACAGTCACTCGCCCCATGACTAATATCACTCGAGAAAGAATGATTAAAACCCGTAACTCATACCCGGTTGAGGAATCAACAAGGGGCGAATGGTGTAGAAGGAGTATGCCAGGGTGCACAGTTGATGGTGCATTAGTGCGTCCAACCCGTCTGGCATAGGTGCAAGGAGGAAGGCAAGGGAGCCTTACGGTGCAGTGTACAGAACAGGGTGATGTGTCTTGTGATGATGGCAAAAACCCATCCCGTGGGTGCATAGGGAAACAGGAACATACCTGACTCCAAGTGTCGTAACGTCTCTCAATCTCACCTCTCGGTAATTGATTGAAGAAACTCCAGTCACACTCATCCCACCCTCTGTCTCACTCTCTGTTGATAGTTACAGGAGGGCAGCCTTTTCCTGAAACCCATTGATGTAATCCTCACAGTCACTTGTGCAAAGATTGTATGCCTTGTGCGCAGTTGATGGTGCAACTGTGCATCCCGCCCTGTGCCGGCATACGGTGCGAGAAGGAAGGCAAGGGAGCCTTATGGTGCAGTGCACAGAAACAAATTGTGCTTTGTGCATTGAGAGGCCCATCCCGTGCGTGCAACACTTCATTCACACTTCTCACCTCTCATTCGATTTGAAGAGAAAAAACTGGTCTCTCGCCCCACCCTCTGTCTCACGCTCTGTTGATAGATACAGAGGGCAACCATACTCACTTCCCCATCCGGTTAGGATGAAAGCTCACATCACTCAAGGGGTTGTCGATGAAGATCGCGTCATCAGTTGTTGAAGAGGCGTACCCAGGGAGGTAGCCATCAAATCGAACATTGTGTTGGATAGGAATATGTCGTCTGCTAGAGGACAGGTAGTCACTTTGCAAAGAGACCCAAGACACAGCGTACCAAGGGAGGCAGCTTCGGAATTGGATCCTAGGGATATCAATCAATGAATCCACTTTCTGGACTGCTGGGTGTTACCACCTTTTCCACAGCCAGCTTCTCGACCAAGGGTGTTTATCACCTTTTCTTGGAACGAGGCCTGCTATGACAGGGAATTGTTTCCTTTTCTCTCATAACAGATTTGTTTTGTTTTTTTCTTTTTCTTTTTCTTCTTTGTTTTTTTTCTTTTTCTTATTTTCCCCTATTCCCGAGGGTGTTTCCACCTTTTCTCGAAGAATAGATCGGCATGACAGGGACCTAAGTCCTTTTCTCCAATGACCGATATGTTTTTTTTTTTTTTTTTCCTTTTTCTTTCTTTCTGCAAAATGAGCAAGGGAATGGTAGAAAAAACCATGTGTCAGAACCCACCTCGCCACTGATGCTGGTGGAAAATAGAGGATAAGAGATCAAGGCTGGAAGGGGGGTTTGAGGGGACAGAGGGTTGCGTCCACTTCATCAGGAGTGATTGAAGAACGGCTATCAGAAGTAACATCATAAGAAGTACAATGCCGCGCCAACGAGGGAAAGGATCAAGTGTCCGTAATTGTCAAGATCCCCAAGGAGGGAAGTACTTCTTCAGGCGATATCCATTGATCAGAAAGGGATCATCAGAGGCATCCAGGGTCTGTATTTGGACAGAGCCATTAGGGTTGACTGCAAGTACCTTATAGGGGCCCATCCACCGCTGTTGGAGCTTGCCAGGAAACTTGCCAAAGCGTGAATCATAGGCTAGGACCAAATCACCTTCTTTGAACTCCTTGTGCTTGATGAAGCTGTCATGGTAAGCCTTGCGTCGGGCTTGCGTGGCTTCCATGCACTGTAGAGCCATCCTACGAATTTCATCCAAACATTCCAAGTGCAGGAGACGGCGTTGCAGTGAATCATCATCCCCCAACCGCTCTTTGATAGCTACTCTCAAAGAGGGTAGTTCCAATTCAACAGGAAAAACTGCTTCTGTACCATACACCAACTGGAAAGGTGTCTGTCCTGTTGCTGCTTTATGGGAGGTTCTGTACGCCCAGAGGGCCTCTGTAAGTCGATCATCCCAATCACGACGATGTGCGGCAATTGTTCTTGTCAGAATCGAGCAAAGGATGCGATTGGTGACTTCGACTTGGCCGTTGGCTCTGGGGTAATAGGGAGTGGACTTGCGATGGCGGATCTTATACAACTCTGTCAACTCCTCCATGACTTTGTTAAGGAAATGAGTGCCTCTGTCACTTACCAGCTCTAAGGGACTGCCAAAACGGGTGATGATATTCTCGTACATGAACAGGGCCACGCTGTTACCATCGTCCCGCTTAAGGGCTTTAGCTTCACACCACTTTGTGACATAATCTGTACATACGAGGATGTATCTGTTCTGTTTCCTTCTGGTAGGAGGATCGATCGGACCGACGAAGTCGATGCCCCACTTCTCAAACGGCTTTAAAGGAAGGATAGGGTGCAGTGGCATGGCACTTGTCTTCGTGGGTTTCCCCATTCTTTGACAAGCATCACATCTTTTACAGTAATCATAGGAATCTTTGTGAATGGTAGGCCACCAATATCCTGCTAGCAGAGCCTTCCTGGCTGTAGCTTCTCCTGCAAAGTGACCTCCACATGGCTCGTCGTGGCAAGCCTTCAGAACAATCCCAATCTCGTCTCCTGCAACACATCTTCGGAGCACTTCATCTTTGCCTTTCTTGTACAGTGCACCACCTAGCAAGGTGTATGGGGCTGATTCTAGCATGAGCTTCTTCCTTTCCCGACTGGAGATACCAGGAGGGTACTGTTGGGTTGCCAGTAGATTGGCAATGTCTGCATACCAGGGAGTTACAGTTTCTACCAAGAATAGGGAAGCATCAGGGAGGTCTGGATCATCCTGCTCCTCGTTTGCAGTTTGTGGGATACGCGACAGATGATCAGCCAGAACATGGGAACGACCAGGCTTAGTAATCACCTCAAAGTCGAACTCCTGGAATAAAAGGAGCCACCTCATCATTCGTCCTTTCACATCTGCTTTGTTCATTAAGAAGGACAGGGCCTCATGATCCACATAAAATTTAAAGTGGGTAGATAGGAGGTAATGGCGAAACTTCTCCAGGGCAAACACCATTGCCAAGCACTCCAGCTCTGTCACTGTATAGTTTCGTTCCCTATCAGTGACTTTTCGGCTTGCATAATAGATCGGTTGATCCAACTTCGAGGAGCCCTTTTGGCAGAGGACAGCACCTAAGCCTTCAATTGATGCATCAGTGTGTACGTGGAACTCTTTCGTCCAATCAGGAGGTTGCAGGATGGGTGCCTCTATCAGACACTGCTTCAGAGTGTGGAAGGCTTTGTCACATTCTTCTGTCCAAGTAAACTCTACATCTTTCCTCAGGAGCTTGTGCAAGGAGGTTGCCTTTGTCGCAAAATGGGCTATGAACCTTCTGTAGTAACCCACATGGCCTAGGAATCCCCTCAACTGTTTGAGGTTGGTGGGTGCTTGCAGAGCTGAGATCTTTTCGATCTTTGCAGGGTCTGTTGATATCCCTTGTGCAGAGACAATGTGGCCCAACAGAACTCCAGAAGAGACCCCAAAGATGCATTTGTCGGGGTTGAGGGAAATCCCATACTCCCGGCATCGATCAAAGCATTGCTCCAGGTGGTCCCAGTGTTCACGGATCAAACTATAGACACAAAAGTCATCCAAATATACCTCAATAAAGTCGTGCAGATGATTTTGAAATGCAGCCATCATGACTCGTTGGAAAGTAGCAGGGGCATTGCAGAGCCCAAATGGCATCACTCGGTAAGCGTAGGTCCCCCATTCTGTGGTGAAGGTTGTTTTGGATTGGTCTTCTTCTGCGATTTGGACTTGATTGTATCCGCTGAATCCATCCAGGAGAGAATAAAGTTCATGTCCTGCCACTGTGTCCAACAGTTGGTCTGTGAAAGGGATAGGAAAGTGATCCTTCTTCGTCTTGGAATTAAGCTTTCGGAAATCCACACATATTCGCAATTTTCCATTCTTCTTGGGTACAACCACGATGGGTGAAACCCATTCACTGTTTGCCACTGGATAAATGAACTCGGCTTCCAGAAGCTTCAGCAACTCCGCTTTCACCAATGTGGAATAATTCGGGTTCATTCGCCTCTGTCGTTGCCGTACTGGCTTGGCATCAGGATCCAAGTCAATATGATGCTGACATATTGTGGGATCAATCCCCTTTAGGTCTTTGTAAGACCATGCAAACACGTCTAAATTCTCTTTCAACAAGTTGTACAAGGTTGACAACTCCTCTTCTGGGAGACTGCTACCCACCTTCAAGTGACGTTCAGTGCCTTCTAAATCCACAAAGGTTAACTGCCTTTCACCTTCTACTTCACGGATGAAGGTCCCGCGGACTGCTTCTGGATACAGATCTGACTCCTTCAAGGGAGTGGTGTCCTCTTCTGATGTCCCACTAGAACCAACTTCTTCGTTTGGTGGAGACTTAGGTTGCTCCTTAAGACGTTGGAATGGGATAAGCGCCGTTTCGGGTTTGGTTTCAAGATTAATTACGTCTTGGCTTGAAGACTCATCTTCTGATGATACATCCAGGAACGTCACATAACAGGGACCCTCTGATGCCTGTTGGGTTGGTGGGATTGGTGCTTGTTGGCACGGTGCATCATCATCATCTTTCTTTGGCAAAGATAGGTTAGGACGGCAGGAGCCACTACTGAAAGACGGCTTGTTCTTCTTAATCCACGTCTTATAAAGGTTTTGCATATGAGAAGATCCATTTACCAGACCAAATGGTACCATTGCAATTCTGTCCCATAGCATGAGCTCATCGGCTTCTGATGCTTCTGGAACTTCTTCCTCCAATGTATCCTCTTCAGGTGGGATAGACTCTTCTGGCTCGCTTTCATCATTCTCTTCGTCCATATCATATTCATCCTCTTCTGTCTCTGTCTCTGCTTCTGCTTCTGTCTCTGTTGATGCTTCTGCTTCTGCTTCTGTCTCTGCTTCTGTCTCTGCTTCTGTCTCTGTAGGAGCTCTGTAACAGAAGAATAGATTCTCTGTTTCCCCTCCTGCCTCTGTCTCTGCTTCTGCTGTGGCCATGTAACAGGGAGAGCAGTACATCCATGCTTCTATCTCACTATCAGAAGTGATTTCAGAAGTCATGCCTGGTTCAGGCAGGAAGTATTCACCCATTGATAATGGCTTTGCATCCTTTGGAAGTCGGCTTACTGTATCCACTGTTAAGGAATGTGCCACTGTTTTCGTAGGAAGGATTTGTTTGACAGCATCTTCGTCTGCTGATGTTCCATCTGTAGCCTCGTTAGGGGAATCAGAAGATAATTCCAAGGAGGTGGATCCATGTCCTTTTTGAGAACCATACAGTTTCAGCACCACTTTGTTGGGTCCTCTGCCCAAGGTCAAGGTTCCTTTGAACCAATCCGTCCTTGCTCGGGCTTCAAAAAGCCATGGTCTGCCTAGTAACAGAGGATAGGATGTACCATAAGAGTTTGGCTTCACCACCAGATAGGTTAGCCAATAATCTTTTCCAGCCACTGTAGTCTTCACATATGGGAGAATGCCCAAAGGCTTGATTCTGCTCTGATCCGCCAGTCTGATGAGCCATTGGGTTGGTTGCACACCTTGTAAGCCTAAATCCTTCATCGTCACATCCGTCATAATGTTTACTGATGAACCACCATCAATCAGTGCATTTGCAATGAAGCAGCCTTCTATCCATACGCCAGTCTCTGGGGTACCCGGATCTAAAAAAGCATTAGCCACATCCACTTCTTTTACAGGCTCTGGAGCCTTGTTGGACTTTGTTGCTGTTGAGGGAGCAATCCTTAAACCACGTCTTTTTGTCAGTATACTTTTGAATCTTTTCCGGCAACTGGGAGACAACATCAATAATTGTCGGAATGTGAGGTTTGGTTTAAAGGTATCTAGATCTCTAACCAGATCGTATTCCTTAATAGGATCCACTGGCTTCTCTAACCGGTTAGGAAATGGGGCAACACCCATTTTCATTTTCCCTCTTTCTTCCAACAGAGGCATTACAGAAACTTCTTCTACCACTTCTGGCACTTCCTCCTCTTCTGTATCCTGGACCTCTGGTCCTGTCTCTGTAACTGTCTCTGTAACTCTCTGTGGCTCTGTAGGGCTCTGTACGACACTGTTAGGCTCTATTCTGTTCTGTTCTTCTGGTGGAAGACTGAACTTCACTGTTCTGGCAGGAGGGTTATTTTCTTTCTGGGTAGGTGGTTCCTTCTGCTTTGCACGAGTGATAGCAGCAACTTCTAATTCCACCAAATTGGAGGTAGGCTCTTGGGCCTTGGACGGACTATCAGTAGCACCGTTTTTCACTGGGGCTGGGCTTGGACAGTCTTTTGCAGTGTGGCCTTCTCCTTTGCATCGACTGCATAAGGGCTTGTAATCCACTGACCTTCGAGGATTTGGACAATTTGGTGAGATGTGTCCCTTTTCTCCGCATCTGTAACACTCCACTTCTGATCTCTGACCACCGCCAGACTGTCTTCCTCTGTAACTTTGGGAGGGAAATCTTCTGGGTCCAAAATTAGGACCAAACTCTCTAGGCTTGGGTCCAATATCTTGTGTTGTCATTTTGGATTCCAGCAAGTTAAATCTTGCGTCTTCTTCCTTTCTTCTCCTATCATGCATCTCTTTTAGGGAGCAAATGTCCTCTGTATGGTTCTTCCGCAAACAGTAGGAACAGAAGGCTCCAGGGATGGTTGGTTTTCGTGTACATTCAGTGGCTAAATGGCCTGCTTGATGACACTTACCACACCAAGTATTTGACCGCATCACATCTCTTCCTGCTCCTGCAACGTTGGATATGCTCGCTGTGTTCACTTTCAGCGTCTGTAGTTGCTCTGTAATCACATCCATCAACTCCTTTTTGATGTTTGCAACTGAGTTGGATAAATAATCCTTCAAGCTTTCTCCTCCAGACGTACTGACAGGAGGGTTTTGAGGAGTCTCTGTAATCACTGCATAAACGGGTTGGGCTGGTACAGAGGGGTCTCTGTTCTGGTTCTGATTCAGAGCTCCTGTTTGAACTGTTGGCTGTTGACTCCAGTTGGTAGGGTTCCACTGTTGCTGCTGATTTGGCATTGAGGAAATTGGTTGGGACCATGGTTGTTGTGGTGGTTGGGCCATCATTTGAGGCATGGATTGTGGCCACTGTGGATTTGGTGCACTGTACTGTGAGACCGGGGGCATCTGTTGGTAGGGATAGGGAACAGTCCCTGGGACTGCATTTGGTGGGTACATCATTCCTGGCACCAGAGGAGGTAGGACTCCTCTTCCTGTATTCATTGCTAATCTAGCTTCCACTTCATCGTACAGTCTGGCACCTTCTATTGCAGCTTGCAGGGTGGCTGGTCTTTGTAACTCCACAAACTTACGGACTTCTGGTTGTAATCCTCTGAGAAACACTCCCTTCTGAATGCCATCATCTAGATTATGGTTAGTCCATCTCTTCAGGATGGATTCCATTCGTGAGACATAGGCTTCCACTCTTTCTCCAGAGGACTGACTTAGGTTCATAAATTCCTCTCTCATCCGCTCTTCAAAACCTTCACGCCTGAATTTAGTGAGGAAGGCCAACTTCAGGTCGTCCCATGTGCCAAAAGTTCCTGCTGCTTGTCTCTCATACCACTGAAACGCCGCGCCCTTGAAAGTGGCGGGGAATATTGCTAACCAATGCTCAGGGGTTCTGGCATTGTTAGCCACACACGCTACCATAAACTCTGCTACATGAAGATCAGGGTCTTCATTGTACTCTCCCTTAAAAACTGGCAATGGGACTACATTCGCTGGTCTGTCATCAATATTTCCAGGACGGATCTGGCTTGGAAGTGGACCTCCAGCAGGAGGAGGAAGGGCTTGATGTGCCATTGGGACTTCTGTAAAGAGTTCCGCAAGGGCGTCAAAGGCGGCTTCTGATGCGAGCTCGCTCTCGGCTCGGATTCTTGCTTTCTCTCTTTTCACGTACCTCTGGACTCGTTCCAACGCTTGCCTTTTTATTGCGTCATTCATCAGGGGGTTGACTCCACTATGTTGTTAGTGCTCCACAGAGGGTTAACAGAAGGCTTCAGTCTCTGGAGGACTCTCTTGCCAACATTTCTTCTACTTCTTTCCTCTCAACGTCCCTAAATTCTGCTTTCATGCCACTGCACAGAGGAAGGTATTCGGTTCTGAAGGTGTCAAAATGCATACGTCTGAGCATTGTGGTGGTGCCATCATCATAGTAATGCCAGCTTCTGATGGTTTCAATAGTGTATGTTGTGAAAAACACTCTGTCTACCAACTTCCAGTGGGTTGCTAATTGAACAAACAGAAGATTATCAGTACACCAAGCATCCCATGTATCTTGCTGTTGAGCGTCCACGAACAAATTCCAACTCTTTTCCTTCTTGTCTTTGTGAACCTCTACAGACCAAGACTCCTGAAGCTTCTTCACAATCTCCCACTTGATGTTGTCTGGAAACTTCTCAATGAATGCCAAATCTTCCATGGATGTTCATTCTCTCTGTTTCTGCTCTTCAGTTTGTTCCCAAACAGTTTGCCACCAAGATGCAAGTTTCTGCTGCTTCAATAGGAAGAGGAAACTATCCACTACATAGAGCATGCATCATGATGGTGATGTGTTTCCGCCATTGTGGGATGAACTTCTTGTGGAAAGTGGCTTTTATTATGAGAAATTCCAACTCTTCAGTGGAAGAAGGAATTTTACAAACATCCATTGAATTCTTCTCTTCTTGGCAATGCCAATTCCTTCATTTTCAGCCTCTTTTGGTGCTTGTTGATGGCAAGTTTCCCCGGCTGCGCACCAAAAACATGGAGCCCCGAGAGGAACACCAAGGAAAAGGGAATTCTCTTGCAAGAAAATCTATCTTGTAACATCAACAAGCTTGTTTATCATGTTTCATATGATCACAATGAAGAAAAGAACACCAGGCACAACAAATCTTCATGCAGCATCATGTAAATCTCCCACGGTTTTAATAGAATCAACCATATTCTTCAACATCCTCATAAAATCTATCAATATCACAAAGAAAGCAAAGAAGTACACCATCTTTGAATGGAAATACATCACATAGTATTCATCTTCAATATCTTCATAGTCTTCTCTCTCAATTCTCTCATATACAATCACTCTGTTTTAGTAGAATTGGCTATCTCTGACTCCCTCTCACACACTCCATCAATAATACATCATCTCCTCACTACAATCTCTCAAAAATTACTCTCAATAATCACTCTTAGGTCGTGGATACCCCTCCCAAGAGGTATGTCTGATATGAAAGGTCACCAGAGCCACTACAGTGTCTCTTCACAGCTCACTACTGTCACTTCACTCTAGTCTTCTCTTGAGTCTTCAGCAGCTACTTCTTCCACTTCTTTCAGCTCTTTTGCACTTGTATTCACCTCTTTCCAAGGCTAGAAAACTTTCCCAAAATCACACATACATTCCACAGAACACTTACAGAACAGTCTACAGAACAGTACCAGAACAGTTACAGTACAGAACAGAACAGAAGCAGAACAGAAGCAGAAGCTCTACAGAAGACCTACAGAAGGTTACAGAAGGTCATCAGAACTACATAACTCACTTTCAAACCATTCAAAACTCTCACAAAACATTCAATAAACTTTCACAATATCTCATTCTTCATCAATCAATACTCCATCCCTCTTTACAGAAGACAATCAGAACAAAAACAGACCAAAACAGAACAAAACAGAAGGTATACAGAACCAATCAGAACCTATCAGAACATCACAGAACCATCAACAAACATCATGATCTTCCAAAACACAATCAATATCATCCAAAACACTCTCAAACCACTTCCAAATCAATCAATCATCTCATAAAATCAACCATTCAGCTCTCAAAAACAACAAAAATCAGCCAAAAAACAAGTCATTTCAACACTCAACAAAAAGGAACTCATCCCCGCACTCATTCTATCAGTCATTCTCATCAATTGTACTTGCATTATGTTTGGATAATATCAGTTGTTCTTCTTTGTCAATGTCTATGTCTCATTATGATTGTCTATTTGCTCATCAATGATCCTCCTTAGCATGCATGCTCATTATTTTAACATGGTATCGGAGCAGGTTTCAAGTTAATGAGTCATTATGCCACTGATTGAGTCATTCTTCCAGTTTGAATTTTTGGCTCCCTCCACTTTCCCATGAATCTCTCACCTAGCTCCATAGCTACCCACCTTCAATGGAGGGCTTGAATCTCGCAAAACATGCCATTTTAGCTTGGTCTTCTTCTAGGGAAATCTTAATTGACTCAAGGCACTCCTTCCTATCACTTTATAGTGTGGCATTGGTGGCTCTTCTCTCCAGCATTGCGTGGTTTCGTAGTCATTGCATGTTCGCCACCCGTAGTCCATTCGTATAGCATGCCTAGTCTGTGCATGCAACATTGCTGACAATCTCCATGGGGCTTTTAAAGCCTACTATCTAATCTACCTCCCCATCAAATCTCTTACAATATAATCACCTGTACATGCTGCAATCAGCAAAAAATCTGTCGCCTATCAAAACCCTAAAGAGGGCAGCCATAGCCATTAATCTCAAAGCTCAAATTTTATTTCATTTTTCTACTTCCTTTGGCTCAGTAATGTCACTAAATATCTGATCTGCTACAACACTAAGTTCTCAGCTAATCTACCACTTCAAATTAGTAAGAAGAAGATTCAACATCAAGATCAACATCAAAGTGCTTCAACTACATAGTATCTCTTGATACTACCTAGTGTTGATTAACACTAATCCTCTTGTGTCCTTTGACACACTCGAATTTAACTCTTCTGCTGGACTATTCTCAGTTTTTTGTTGCTATTCCTACCAACAAATGGGAAAAGATTGACCCTCATGTCTGTTCAACGGTGTCGGATTCCATACATGGCAAACTAGGATCAAATTGATCCTAATGAAGAAAGGCTTGTGGTCAATCACAAGTGGTCAAGAGAAGAAACCAAGGGAAGTTGCACTTTCCGTCATATGGGATAAAAATTATGATAAGGCTCAAGCTATTATCAAGCTCAAACTTGATGACAGCTACATTCATCATGTTGATGATTGTGAAACCTCTTACGCGACATGGGATCGATTAGAAACCTTGTTTGGAGCTCATTCAAAATCCTCCAAATATGGCTTATTGATTGAATTTTTCAGGCTTGATATGCAAAGTAATACCTCACTTGTAACTCATTTGAATTATAAGGAAAGCTTATTAACACAACTTGCAAGAATCAACTTGAAGATGGTTGAAGACATTTGCATTGGAGTGCTTCTCAAGAGTCTTCCACATGAGTTTGATAATGTGTCTACCACATTAATCAACATGCCAAAGCTGAGGCTTGTGGATATCAAAGCCTCTCTCTTGGAAGAGGAAAAGAAGATCAAGAGCAAGTGAGAAACAAGCATCCCAAGAGGAGACCAACAACTCCTCTATGTGAAAGGGAAGAAGAGCATAGTCTATGAATTTTGTAAGAAAACTGGGCATATTGAGAAATTTATCTATGCTAAGAAAAGGTCTCAAAGAGCATATCTTGCTACAGTCAAAGAAGATGAAGACAACAATGAAGGAGAAGAAGAACCCCAATAACAAAAGGATAGGACTCACCAATCCCTCTTTTGTAGCTCATTTTTTGATAGACTTTTTTAAGTTAAAAATGTTGACTTGCCTAATGTTCCCACCATAAGCTCCTATACTCCTCATGTAACCTCTACACACTACAGCCTCTACATACTTAGTGAGGCCTTGTAACAGCCTCTAGCTTTGTATGGTTGGTTCTTTCCATGTCTACACTTAGCAAGGTTCTACTCACGACAGCCTCTATATACTCAGTGACTTTTCTTGGTTGTGATTGAGGAGGGGCGTTGACAAAAGTGCAATCACATCCATCATAGCCTCTATGTAAGGGACAAACAAGGCAAAGAAACACATTGCAAATAAAGCCTTAGACTAGGTCATGTATGCATGGTTTATTAAAACCATAGTTGATGAATACCATAGTCACTTTCCACCTTTCCTCACCTACCAATACCACCTATTGTAGGCCTATAAAAGGCACTCATCCCCACACTCATTCTATCAGTCATTCTCATTAGTTGTACTTGCATTATGTTTGGATAATATCATTTGTTCTTCTTTGCCAATGTTTATGTCTCATTATGATTGTCTATTTGCTCATCAGTGATCCTCCTTAGCATGCATCCCCATTATTTTAACAAGCTTGATACTTTTAAGCAATTCATATTAGGTTTTAGGACTTGTGCTCACTTAAAGGCAAGTCATATTAGGATTTCTCTAGAGAGGAGGCTGCTAGAGCCATGAGATCTCCATTTATAGTGCCCTACGGTGAGTTTTTATTGTCTATTTACATGCGTGGGTTGCTCTTTTGAATGCATTTATAACTAGAAGGTCTGGTTCTAGCCAAGATTGGATTTAGATCTTGATTGGGAAAAGCCACACTTGGTTGAAGACACCTAGTCCAAGCATCTTAAACTACACTATAAGAAAGAAGCTTGCATGGCTAAGTTCAACTCGCCCAACTTGGCCACTACATGATAGTTGCTCACAGAATGCCAAATAGAACATCATGTATAAATACTTACAAAATAATTTACAAAAGGTGGTGGTTTTGACATTATTCAATCACATATTTCAATCTATGTGGCTTTCTTTAAAGCCTCAAGGTTTTCATTAAGGTTGAGCCCTAAATACCTTAGGAGTATTAATTCTAAAGTTCAAGAAAAGCAATAGTTTTAAGGTGAGAAACTCTAGAAAAGTTAGTGGTGGATGTTATTCTTGGTTAGTAGAGGTAGGGTTAGCAATGTTCACTTAGCACCAAAGTGAAACATGTGTGTGTGTGTGTGTGTGTGTGTGTGTGTGTGTGTGTGTGTGTGTGTGTGTGTGTGTGTGTGTGTGTGTGTGTGTGTGTGTGTGTGTGTGTGTGTGTGTGTGTGTGTGTGTGTGTGTGTGTGTGTGTGTGTGTGTGTGTGTGTGTGTGTGTGTGTGTGTGTGTGTGTGTGTGTGTGTGTGTGTGTGTGAAGAAAAAGAAGAGAAACTAGAACCTTCAATCTTGCTACTAGAGGTCATAGAGATATAGTACTCAAACTACCTAGACTTATCTATAAAGGAGGTGAATATTATGACAACCACAACTCAATATACTTTACTTTTCCTAGTCGCTAAGTACTTGCTATATAGTACTCGATCTAGCCTAGACTCATCACAAGTGATTACTACAAGGTGTTGAAATGTAGAGAGAGAAGATATGTAGAGATATGATAGAGAGAGAAGAGACACACCATATACACTCCCAAAGACTATATCTTATTGATCACAATCTATGTATATATAGGTGAGACCTAGTCTAGATAGGGTGAGCTATATATAGCTCCAATAGCCCCACTCAAACAAAGGTCTCTAGTTGTGGATGAAAAAACCCGTGGGGAGCACAAGGGAAAAATCCCACCTCCTATACACAAATGCACAAATATGATCAAGAAGGATTATTATGTGCATGTAAAGTGAATCCGTGCATGTGAAGTGAAATTGAATATGTATGTACAAATATGACCAAGAGGTCTAAGGTGTATGTGCATATGTGAAGTATGTGGTGCCTACAAGGAGTATGTACAATGGCACTACAATGTCATTGTAGATAAATTCCCAAAGGTTGAAGTTGAGACAACTCCAAGTTCCGAGCATAGCAGAGTGAAGCGTACTTCTTCATTGAGTCCTTTGGTGAATATATTTGCAGTCATCTAATCACTTAGTAGTTGCTTATCTAGAGTGCCATCACTTAGTACTTGCTCTTGAAAACCCATTTGATTCCAATCACCTTCCTCTAAGCGGGTCAAGGCACAAGATCCCAAGTGCCATTTTGCTCAATCTCATCCAACTCTTGCTCCATAGCATTCTTTTGATGCTATGACTATAAGTCCTCCTTCATGAAGGTGGGCTCCCTATCCTGCATGGCATGAGACATCAGTCCAAACAAGCTTTGTGGATTGTGCCTAGTGCCTTCAAGAGCACCACAAGCCATCCTGTGGCCCCTAGGGACTCCATCTCCAAATCATAAAGGATATCATGTGCCCAATGAGGAGGAGGTTGATACCCTCCTTGCCACTCTACCTTTTTTGAAGTCTCTAGAATGTCCATAGGGCCTAGCTTAATGTCTTGGAGAGGCCGCACTATAGCATGCCATTCACATTGTCCAACCTCCTGCCTAGGTGGATGGCCGCCCCGACCAACCTTGGTTGGGGTTGTTGCTTGTTGCTACATGTGGGTGTCATCCCCATACTCTCATCTACCTCCACCAGTGCCAGGTTATTGCACGACATCTAAGCAAAGTCCTCGATGGACCAATCGCTGAACTCTGTTGGAGCAGATCAATTAGTAGAAACACATCTATGTAGTGATTAGCACCATATGGTCTTGTCTTTTGGTCTCACAACCTGGATTTATGTTGATGAAATACGCAAACTATGAGGAAATTCAAGAATAGTTTCACAATCATCCTCGAGAGAGTCAGATTGAAGCAATTGTGTGACTGATAGAGTTAGATATTACCAAATAGGTATGGATTCGATGAATATCGAACAAAAATATGCAATTCTGACTCACAGACAGGCTACATGCATACTTGGGGAGCTGCTAGCACATTGAAAAAGTTATAGCAAAGAGCTGTGAGAACCTTGATAGGCATATCTATCAAAAAATGGGGTGTGGTTGTTGAAACAGGAGGCTTGTGTGCCACAATCAAATATGCACACCTACTATAGGAGGAACAACTACCATAAAGAAGAAGAGGACTGAAATCTACTCTCTACAGATGCCACTGCTACATGTACTATAAAGATATAATAGCTGAGGTGTGGGTAGGGCCATCATGGCCACAATAGGAGTTGCATGCTAAAACTACAGGTTGTGGGCTAGATTGTGGTGATGTTTGGATATGGAAGGGAAATAGTGTGCTATCTTGGACTAACTAGCTCTAGTCATGTGGGAAGATGAGAGCTACCATTTTCAGGTTGCATCTACTCAAATATTTGCATATTTAAAAAAATTGGATAGTCTCAAGTAGATCTCTTAATCAAAGGATGATCATTGAATCATGGTTACAGGAGGATCATTAGATAATTCACTTGTTTGCAGTATGAAGGATGGCTTTCTAAACTAACCTTCAATGTTTTAGATGAACCTTGTTGCCATAAATTGCTGGATCTAATTGCAGATTCCTCTTTGTGTGAAACCTATGGTAATAAAGTACAAATTGTAGGTCTCATGATGCAAGTGGTCAATTAGAGATTATCATTTCATGAGGGCGCAATGAGTTTTCTGAAGTTAGAATTCTAAACTCATTGACAACAAAAATGATCATGTTCACTAAAGTAGAAATCTCTAAGTAATAGCAGGCAAGTGTAGCACTAACCAGCAAATATTCTCTATGAAGAAGTAGAGAAATTGTAGGTCGAAATCTACAATCTAAAAATCAAGCTGTACTACAACCAAAAAAGAGAGGTCCTAAAAGCCACTATCATGAATAAGGATGAGAAAAAAAGCCATTTGAGGTAGATAATAAATTATAGATATGAGGAAATATGTAGTTGTGACAAAGAAAAGGATAATTTATTCTTATATTTTCCATAATGTGACAAATATATGAGGCAATATGCAGTTGCAACAAAGATATGAGGTACTTAAAGGTTCAATTTTGATGCTTTAAGGGATGCATACTTTGGAGTAATAATTCCTGTTTTTATGTTGGTGCCTACCATCTCCCTCCATATTTTGGAGCTAAAGCAGAGTTATATACAGTGTATTGAGTGTGAATTTTGCTAATTTCTTGATCATGCGAGGCTGATCATAAGGGCTCTTATGTATTTCTCATCTTTATGTAGGACTATTGGAGTTATTGTTTGAATGGATCTTGTGCATTCAACATAGGGCAAGTAAACTATCTTTGCAATGGTTCAATATTGTACTGGTAGCAAAATAGGTGGACAAAATTTATTGGCAAGTCTCTATCATACACATGTTGTTTCGATATGTTAATACAATGTTCTAGTGTGCAATTTCTCATCATGTTTTGGATTGTTGTTTTGGATAGAAGGAGCTATGGGTAGGAGATTGCTCCTATTTTGAGAGGATTTGAGATATCAAAGAGATTGATCATTAACGTGTATTTTGGTGCTTTTGTGTAGTGAGAGCACCATGGACTGGTGGTGCTAGAGGTTGAAGGGCCTTGGAAGGTTTGTTTCTTCTCAAGAAAGTGTGTTTCTTTTGATCTCTCATACTTGAATATTCAGTTTTGATGCTTTATGGGATACATATTTGGGAGTAAGTGTTGAAGTTTGTATGTTGGTGCCTACCTTCTTCCTCCATGTTTTGGAGCTAGAGCAGAGTTATATAGAGTGTATTGAGCATGTTTCTTGATTATGAAAGGCTTATCATAAGGGCTTATACTTGATGTGGCTAATGTTTCTGACTTTGATTAATGGGTGAAACTTGTGATCAATGAACACGTGATTTTTGAGTTCAAAGCAGGTAAGCTTGAATATAGAGATGACAAGACGGAGATTTTGAAGTTTCTCTTCAATTGACCAAGTTGCAGGTTGCATCTAAAAGACCTTCCAGGGGTAGATTCTTCCCTGTTATGACCCTCGCACTAGATTTTTGTGGAAGCTTTATAGAAGATCTAGATCTTTGACTTTATCAATGGTATAGTGTGATTCCAAGCCACACTTTTCTCCCACACTGGAATGGATAGCTCAAACTATATGCTTAAGTTGCTACTGGCTATGATGCCCTATTGCATCATACTCTATTTAAACTAATCACGATGACTTGCTACTTTTCTGAAGCGGTCAGAGTTGATCTGGCAGTAAGTCTACTGGTATGGAGGAGGATGCAAGTTCCTACTCCAACATTACCTGCACTGACATCTCAAAAATTTTGTCTTTAAATCTGTAGGTAAGTAGTGATTGTTATCATTTTGGATACATAGTTCTTCATGTCATTGTAATACTCTTATTGTATCATTGTTAAATATTTTATGCAGATGGGATTGTGGTAGTGATGTTTTGAATACATACACATATGCTAATGCATCTTCTTCTTCTCCGCCATGCATTGGGGTAGTAAGATTGGCTGTAGGATCAGCTACATCTTCATCTGTATAGGGATCTATTTCATCGTTGGCTCCCTTTGCTGGGGCAAAGAGATTGGTAGGCATAGATCAGAGGTGATCAGATTCTTGTTCATGATCTTTGATCATTGGAGCAAGGTCAGCATCCAATATAGCCATGGTGGGCATGGGATAAAGGTTCTCCTAGGATAGGGCTTTTGCAGGAAAGGTAGGCTTCAAGGCAGTAAGGAAGGCTGCAATGGTATCTTTTGGATCATCTGTGGTATCCGATATGTCAACATCATCATCGACCAAGCCAGAACTAGGTTGGCTTCCACTGAGGGTAAGGTGGGCATCAGAGGGCAACGATCTCCAGAATCAAATGCACCATGACTAGCATTAGGTTGTTCATCTTCCTCTCATTGGAAGGGCATTAGGCCCCATGCCATTACCAAGTGACTAATACCATGTGGAAGGCCATGGCCAGGAGGCCTCCCACTATCAGAATGAAGTAGAGAAAGCATGAGAGAGAGTGGAATTAGAGTTGAAAATAGAGAATATAATGAAGAAGGGATATGTATTGAAGTAGGCATTACATCTTCTTTAAAGCAGATGTGCCCATGATCCAAAGGGGTACATGTGTTGTTTAGATTCTCGAGGTATTTAATTGGATTCACAACAATACCACAAAATAGTCAAAAGGAGCATATTGGGATAGAGAAAGTGAACACTGCCTCAGTCAGTGTTCTATGCTCACTGGAATACTACCTCAATCGGTGATCTGTACTCAATCATTTGTCTTTTAGCCTGATGATTTTAGAAAAGATCAGTACCTAGCTTGCAATCACAAACATCTTATTTTGAATGCATTATACATAAACTTTTATTAAGTTTATTTCCAAGAAAAATCTTTTCTTTCAAAAAATAATACATTGAGACAAATTAGCATAAGTGGCAAAATTAGCGTAACTGGCAATACCTTAATAGCATCGAGAAAAATTAGTATAAGTGGAAAAATTAGCGTAAGTAGTAATACCTTAATAGCATCGAGACAAATTAGCATAAGTGGCAATACCTTAATAACATCGAGACAAATTAGCATAGGTGGAAAGATTAGCGTAAGTAGCAATACTGTAAGTAGCAATACCTTAATAACATCGAGATAAATAATTAGCATAAGTGGCAAAATTAGCGTAAGTGGCAATAGCTTAATAACATCGAGACAAATTAACATAAGTGAAAAAATTAGCATAAGTGGCAATACCTTAATAACATCGAGACAGATTAGCATAAGTGGCAAAATTAGCGTACGTGACAATACCTTCCAATAGTCTTCTTGGATTCCCCCTTTCTTGGGGACTAGTTTGGACTAAATCTAACCAAGAATTTCATACTTGAGAATAAATCTTGGTTAGTTTAATTATGAACAGTATCCTTTGGTAATTTCATCTCAAGGTCTCTTATATATCAAGGATTAGCGTCCGTGATTACCCATCAAAGATCACTACAAGGATATAGGAGAATAGCGAGTGCCATTTCTGAGGCAAATTAGCAGCGTCATAAATAGCAACTCAAATAGCGACAGTACTCAGACGAAAAAAAGCGGGCCGAAACCCAAGCACGGCATTTTGCACAAAAAAGTGAAAGAGGGAGCGAAAGAGAGAGCGAACTGCATCGTGCGTTTGAGAGCGTGCATTTGAGAGGGAGAGGGAGAGAAAGAGAGAAAGAGGGAGAATAAGAGCTTCTCACCACCGACACCACCATTTGTGAAGAAGAGGAGGAAGTGCACGAAGGGGGAAGAGGAGCCGTCATCCCAAAGAGGAGCCACGGAATCCATCCTCGGGCCTTTGTGGTGAGTGCATTGCTTCCTCTTAGTTTTTTTTTTTCTCCTTTTCTTTTGCTTGTTTTTGTTAAAAATGATGTGTACTGAGAGAGAAATAGAGGAAATGAGAGAGGGAGAGGAAGAGAGAAAAAGAAAGAAGGAACAAGAGAGAGAGGGAATAAACATGAAACATAATAAAGAAAAAGAGAAAGAGAGGGAGAGGGAGGGGGAGAGGAGAATGAATGGATTAAAAAAAAAGAGAGGGTAAGATCTTGTTCTTTAATTTCTTCTTTTCTTGTTTTTTGTAGTAGTAGTAGTAGTAGTAGTAGTAGTAGTAGTAGTAGTAGTAGTAGTAGTAGTGGTGGTGGTGGTGGTGGTGGTGGTGGTGGTGGTGGTGGTGGTGGTGGTTCTTTAATTTCTTCTTTTCTTGTTTGTAGTGGTAGTAGTGGTAGTAGTGGTAGTAGTAGTAGTAGTAGTAGTAGTAGTAGTAGTAGTAGTAGTTCTTTAATTTCTTCTTTTCTTGTTTGTAGTTGTAGTAGTAGTGGTGGTGGTGGTGGTGGTGGTGGTGGTGGTGGTAATAATTATAATCAGAAGCTTGATTATGTTTACAAAGTCGTCATTTTCAAGAGTCAAATTGTCATGATTTGAAGAGCTATTCTCAGTTTTCATACTGCTCATGAGAGCGTGGCACAGATTTGTCAACTGTTGCCATCACATATAGATGATGCAAAGCAGGCAGAAACTGTTGTCAATTGTGTGCATTTGAAATCTTGCTTCTCATAAGCTTGGACTCTAATAAGAGCTTGTATACGATGGCCATAATGTTTCAGCTTACTTGAAGACATATGAGATCAAGATGGGATTTTTTGGAGTTCCAGCTGGACTTATGAGTAAGTATTTCCTTCGTCTTGTCACACCTGCCTTGAGGGCAAAAGTGACTGATCTCCTGACGTGAAAGAGAGGGAGAGGGAGGGGGAGAGGAGAATGAATGGATAAAAAAAAAGAGAGGGTAAGATCTTGTTCTTTAATTTCTTCTTTTCTTGTTTTTTGTAGTAGTAGTAGTAGTAGTGGTGGTGGTGGTGGTGGTGGTGGTGGTGGTGGTGGTGGTGGTTCTTTAATTTCTTCTTTTCTTATTTGTAGTAGTAGTAGTAGTAGTAGTAGTAGTAGTAGTAGTAGTAGTAGTAGTAGTAGTAGTAGTAGTAGTAGTAGTAGTAGTAGTAGTAGTAGTAGTAGTAGTAGTAGTAGTAGTAGTAGTAGTAGTAGTAGTAGTAGTAGTAGTAGTAGTAGTAGTAGTAGTAGTAGTAGTAGTAGTAGTAGTAGTAGTAGTAGTAGTAGTAGTAGTAGTAGTAGTAGTAGTAGTAGTAGTAGTAGTAGTAGTAGTAAAGATCTTGTTCTTTAATTTCTTCTTTTCTTGTTTTTTGTAGTAGTAGTAGTAGTAGTAGTAGTAGTGGTGGTGGTGGTGGTGGTGGTGGTGGTGGTGGTGGTGGTGGTGGTGGTGGTTCTTTAATTTCTTCTTTTCTTGTTTGTAGTAGTAGTAGTAGTAGTAGTAGTAGTAGTAGTAGTAGTAGTAGTAGTAGTAGTAGTAGTAGTAGTAGTAGTAGTAGTAGTAGTAGTAGTAGTAGTAGTAGTAGTAGTAGTAGTAGTAGTAGTAGTAGTAGTAGTAGTAGTAGTAGTAGTAGTAGTAGTAGTAGTAGTAGTAGTAGTAGTAGTAGTAGTAGTAGTAGTAGTAGTAGTAGTAGTAGTAGCAGCATCTTTAATTTCTTCTTTTCTTGTTTGTAGTAATTGTGTGCATTTGAAATCGTGCTTCTCATAAGCTTGGACTCTAATAAGAGCTTGTATACATGGTATGGGTCAATTGCATAGAACACATGTGGTTTGTTATGATGTTTCTCTATGCTCAGAGATAACTTGGCAGTAATACAATTGTTACTTGACATCATATTTGTCTTGATTATTTGCTTCGATTGATCTTTTGTCTTGGAATTTCTCAAGAACCTCTGTGGTTGCGACTTTGCTTTCGAAAACCCTTCGACATCTTTGGTGAACCCGACGTGAAAGCGTCGCATAAATTTCAGGATGGGAGATACTTCAGCATCCATTTCAGCCTCTTCTACAATTCCTGATGTGTCCTCTACTTCAGCTCCATCATTGACTACTGCTTCAAGTACTTCAACGGATGATCTAAAGCAGACTTTGCAGAATATGTCTATGTATATGCAGCTTCAAAATCAGCAGACACAATTGTATATGCAGTAGCAGCAGCAATTGCATCAACAACAGTTGTCTCAGCAAAGGCAACTATATTCGGAGCAGGAGAATGCAATTAGCGCAACTAAGGCGATTGAAGCAGTTGAGAATGAGAAGAAGCTATTTGATGGCCATAATGTTTCAGCTTACTTGAAGACATATGAGATCAAGATGGGATTTTTTGGAGTTCCAGCTGGACTTATGAGTAAGTATTTCCTTCGTCTTGTCACACCTGCCTTGAGGGCAAAAGTGATTGATCTTTTTATTCAAAATTCGCATTGGCAAGATTTTAAGAAGGCCCTGAAAGAAGAGTATTTCCTTGAGGACTCTGGGATGGCTACACGGCGATCATTCCGAGAGTGGGTCTATATGCCAAACAAAGGTCTAGCTGCTTCAGAGTTGATATGAGAATTTGAAGAGAGGTAGACTTATGCTATGGAGACGGCAAACAAGGGAAAAATTCAGCAAACTGTTTTGACTAGTGCAGGCTCTAGCATCAGATCTGAGATAGGTTGGGATTCGCCTGTTGACAGGTACACTATTTATGCCTACTTGGCTAAGTCTCAGGGAGCATATGTACTTGTTGAGGAGAAGCGTAAGAGGGATGAAGAAAATCCAAGTGCAGCTAAAAAGACTAGAGGGGGTGAGTTTGTTGCTCCACCTACTGCAGGACTGTCTTTGAGACCAGGGCCAGAACAACAGATGGAAGATGCTCAAAAGAGAGAAAAGAGGCAAGAGCCTAGAGAGAGAAAGCAACCAGGGTTTAGATTGATGTCCGATATTGAGACATCTACGGACATGAAGAAAATCTTTAATGACAAGATAATTGGCAGTGAGGTGACTTTTACTATTTCTGAGGTTTTGGGCATCTCGAAAAGAGAGTTTCAAGATCAGTTTCAAGAGGTCCTGAAGAGGAAAAGACATGCATTGCCTACTACTAATACACAGGGAGTTTTGATTGGGGAGTTGGATGAGGATGAGGATGAGGTTATGGTTGAGAATGCTTCTGTTTTTCCACAGATAGAGAAGAGAGTTCAGTCTATGCATTATACTGAAACTGATGAGCCTGTCTTGATACCGCGTAGTCACTTTTCGCGAGTCATTGGGCTAGGGAAACTACAAAAACGATGGTAAAAATTGGAGAAAAACAGGTGCCTTATGTTGCTTTGGTGGATCATGGTTCAGAGATTAATCTCATAGTTCGTGGAGTTTATGAAAGTAATAGATGGCCTATGGATGTAGAGCATGGGTGGCGTATGAGAGCCGCCAACAACACTGCAGGTGATTTGTATGCTGCCTGTCCCAGTGTTAGGGTTTCTATTGGAGACGTAGAGGAGGATTTCCATTTCTTTGTGTAGGATTCATGCTCTTATCCCATAATTCTTGGACAGCCATTCATCACAGAGATGCGCATGGAAACAAAGGTAATGGATGATGGATCTGCTTATGTACGGATTTGCAGTAAAGATGGTATGAGAGCAGTTCAGTTTATGACTGTGTGTGTGAACCATGTTAGAAACAGGGATACTCTTAGAAATGCACCTTTGCCCACTGTGAGGGATTCGGGTTTTCATTAGGTACTGCTGTTTTTCCAGACAATGGTGGTACAAACCAGAGGAGATTGGAGTTCTCGCCTCGTGGCAGCAGTGTTTTCTCTTCCAGTTTTGTTGGGATTTCAGCAAACAGTTCGATGAGCTATCAGAAGACTTCTAAGTTGCCTAGAGCTACCAGGCAGTAGATATGCAGGAAGGAGAAAATTTTGAAAAATGCAGGAATTTTAGAGGATGATGAGCACATAGATGGGATGTATGATAGTATGATTTGTGCAGATACGATGACAGAGATGGAAAGTATGCTGAAAACTGATATGCAGAGTTGTCACAGTAATGTATTAGTGCAATCCCTGGACATGTTTCATGAAATTGCAGATTTTGTGTCACAGATAGAGTCAGAGGCTGAGGTGACTCAGCAAAAAGTATTGAGTGCTGAAGAAATTCAGCAAACAGAGTTTCCGGCTGATTATGATCAGCTTACAGAGACACAGAGGGCTGAAAACTTTCAGCCAACAGAGTTTACTGCTGAAATATTTCAGCATCCAGAGTTTAGGGTTGTTCCTATGCAGTCCATAGAGCAGAGGGCTGAGGATATTCAGCCACCACTGGAGTGCAGAATTGCTGATTTACAGCAAGATTTGAGTAATGCAGAGAATCATAATGAAGCCAGAGTTGATACGAAATACAAAATTGTGGATAAGAAGGTGAAGCCGGTAGTTGTACCGCTTGCGGAAATTGAAGAAGTTATTGCAGATTGCTCCTATTCTTAGGAAAGCGGATTATAATTGCGAAAGGCCTATTGTATTGACAGTTGACACTAGTCCAATTGGCATAGGTTGGGCTATGGGTCAAGATGATGCAGATGGAAACAGGTATGCTATTCGGTTTGGGGCGAAAGTCCTAAACGAGAGACAGAGGAGATATCCGCAAATCAAGAGGAAGTTACTGGGGATTGTTACGGCTCTCAAATGTGACAAGGAGTACTTTATTGGAGCTTCAGTTGTGGTAGAGACAGATTGCTTGCCATTGATAGGTATGATTACGAGTTGCTCTACTCCGGATATAGCCATGCTGAGATGGATTGCATACATCAAGTCATTAAATCCAAAATTTAAACACATAGCAGGAAAGGATAATCCAGTGGCAGATATGCTATCTAGAGCCAGATATGATGATGAGGAGACACTACTTGCAGAAGAGGATGATGCAGAAATTTCAGCCGCTATGGTTGATCATGTTTTCCATGTTTATGATATTGTGGCTTTCATAGAAGAACTCTATGTTGGAGATTGGTTGCATATTGGGAAATACCTTAGTACACTATTCAGAGCCGCGCCACTGAGAGAGGCTAATTTCGAAGGCTGAAGTGAAGGAGAAGAAGCAAGGTTCGAGCAAGCAAGCCATGGATAGCCCAATGTTATGCTAAGAAAGATGATATTCGTTGTGGTAAGTATTTAATGCAAAGGGCTACTTTGTAGAAGACTTCAATGACAAGTGCAGGTTAGTTGCAAAGGGAAGTAGAGTTGGACGTATGTTTACTCTCGATGCCGGAATTCCTACTATGAATGCTGCTATGTATGCTAAAGGAAAAGGTGTTGTTGTAGATATTGAAATTTGGCACAAACGCATTGGACATGCAAATGTACAAAGGCTAAAATCAATGCAGTCCAAAAGGTTGGTTATTACAGGTTTGCCTACATTTAGAGTTGCAGAATTTCATAAGGTATGCGAAGCATGTCAGTTTGGTAAGCAAGCAAGACAACCCTTTTCACATGACAGAGATGTAAGCAGAAATATCCTTGATATTGTGCATACAGACATTTGGGGGCCTACACAAAATGTATCTCTTGGAGGCAGTTCATACTTTGTCACATTTATTGATGATTGTTCTAGAAAGCTGTGGGTATATTTTATGAAGGAAAAGAGTGAAGCGTTTGAGCACTTTAGAACTTTCAAGGCTGCAGTTGAAAGAGAAACAGGCTTGAAAGTAAAGTGCTTGAGGTCAGATGGAGGGGGAGAGTACCTCTCGAATGAGTTCAGTGATTTTCTGAGGTCTCATGGGATAAAGAGACAGTTCACATGTAGGTATACCCCACAGCAAAATGGGGTTGCAGAAAGGAAAAACAGGCATATTGCAGAAGTTGCACGTGCCGTGATGGCTGAAAAGAATATGCCTAAGCATTTTTGGTCTGAGGCTATTCATACTACTGTTTATAGTATATTCCTTCTGTCAGGATACCAGGTGTACAGAGAGCTCATAGTAATGTAAAGGCTCCATTGAGTGATCCGGTGGTACGCAGATCTAGCAGGGTCAGATACCCTGTTAAAAGATTTGGTTTTGAAGGTTATGCAGCTCACCATTATGCTTATATGGTGAAACTAGTTGAGGATGTTGTTGATCATACTCATTGGGATGCAGCAATGGATGAGGAGATGGCTGCATTAGAGGCCAATAAGACTTGGGATCTAGTATCATTGCCGAAGGGCAAGAAAGCTATTGGATGTAAGTGGGTTTATAAGATTAAGCACAATGCAGATGGTTCTATTAGTAGGTACAAAGCTAGGTTGGTTGCAAAAGGCTATGCCCAGACATATGGCATAGATTATGAAGAAACCTTCAGTCTAGTTGCTAGGATGGCAACTGTCAGATGTGTGATTGCTTTGGCATCAGCCAAAGGTTGGAGGTTGCAGCAAATGGATGTGAAGAATGCCTTCTTGCATGGTGATTTGCAGGGAGAAGTGTATATGGATCAACTAGCAGGTTATGAAGATTTAGAACATCCCACGTATGTGTGCAGGTTGAATAAGGCGCTCTATGGGCTCAAGCAAGCACCTAGAGCATGGTCTGACAAGATCAGAGAGTATCTTGTCAATATTGGCTTTTATGTTTCTGATGCTGATCACTCACTTTATGTGAGAAAGGGAGATGCAGGTTTGGTCATCATAGTCATCTATGTGGATGACTTGATTATTACAGGTGATAGTGATAATGGGATTGCTGAAGTCAAGGATTTTTTGAAGAAGAAGTTCGAGATGAAGGATTTAGGTGAGCTAAGGTACTTCCTTGGCATTGAGGTGATTAGATGTGATGATGGTATATGGCTGTCCCAAAGACAGTATGGCTTGGATACGTTGTCCAAATATGGTATGACAGCATGCAAACCACTTTCAGTCCCATTGGAGCAGAATGTAAAGTTGAGTGCTGATGTTGGGGATGAGATAAAAGACTCTACTATGTTCATGAGGATAGTGGAGAGTTTGATCTACATGACCATTACAAGGCCAGACTTGAGCTACGCTGTTGGTCTTGTGAGTCAGTTTATGCAAGTACCTAGAAAGCCACATTTGGATGCAGTCAGACGCATATTGAGATATGTGAAGTCCACATTACATTATGGACTTTTCTATGAGGCAGGTACAGATGTACAGGTATTTGGATACACAGATGCAGATTGGGCTAGTAGTATGTCTGATAGAAGATCTACCAATGGATACATGTTCTCTCTTGGTAGTGCAGCAATTGCTTGGAGCAGCAAAAAGCAATCTACAATTGCTTTGTCGAGTACAGAGGCTGAGTATAGAGGTGCTGCTGTTGCAACATGTGAGGTAGTATGGCTACAAAAGTTATTGGCTGATTTGGATGTGCAGGTGGAAGGTCCAATTGTCATTTATTGTGACAACATGAGCAATATACAGTTGGCTAGGAACCCTGTGTTCCATGCCAGGACAAAACATATTGAGGTACACTACCACTTTGTGAGAGAGAAGATACTAACAGGTGAGATTGACTTGGTTTATGTCAGCACACAGGATCAAATAGCTGACATCTTCATGAAGGCATTGGGTACAGAGAAGCTTCAAAAGTTTCGAAGCTTACTTGGAGTTGCAGAGATGCACTTGAGCTTGAGGGGGAGTGTTGAGATGACAAGCTCAACACATGCGGACATTGATGATGGACCGCCTGGTTAGATGGGTCCACACGTCCACACTTAGCACGTCGGTAGTCATTATGACTCTCACATGGCCACTGACTCATTACTTATTATATTCAGGTTGTTACACATATTCACAGCTGGCGTAGTTATAGCGCCAGTCGACTAGTGTAGTCGGTTATGCATTGTTTGACTTAGTAGGCCACTTTCCTTTATATTGTATCTTATCTATACTTTGTGTACATTGTAAAGTGTGTAGAAGAAGAGGAAATCAGCAAGAAAACGTTTTGGCCTCCATCTCTCTTCTTGTATCTTGAGTGAGCTTCTCCTTGTGCATTCTGTGTGTGTTCGGCACAGCATCTTGAGCAAGTCCCCCCACCATGCGATTCTTGATAGCCAATATATCCACTCCTATGGGAGTTGGAAGAGATGTGATGTGCTCTAATACATGGTGCGGAAAGTGTCATCAAGCGGAAAATTTAGCCACTGAATGTACCCGAAAACCAACCATTCCTGGAGCCTTCTGTTCCTACTATTTGTGGAAGAACCATACAGAGGATATTTGCTCTCTGAAAGAGATGCATGAACGAAGAAAGAAGGATGAAAATGCAAGATTCAACTTGCTAGAATCCAAAATGACAACACATGATATTGGACCAAAGCCTAGGGAGTTTGGTCCTAATTTCGGTCCAAGGAGGTTTCCCTCTCAAAGTTACAGAGGATGACAGTCTGGCGGTGGTCAGGGATCAGAGGTGGAATGTTACAGGTATGGAGAAAAGGGTCATATCTCCCCAAATTGTCTAAACCCTAGACGATCTTTGGATTATAAGCCCTTATGCAGCCGATGCAAAGGTGAAGGCCACACTACAAAGGATTGTCCAAGCCCAGCCCCCCCTGTAAAGGCCAATGGCACCGATAGCCAACAGAAGGTACAAGAGCTTGCCTCCAATTTGGTAGAGTTGGAAGTTGCTAATGTTACGCGCACCAAGATGAAGGGACCAATTGTTCAAGAAGAGAATAACTCTCCTGCCAAACATAGGGACAGAGCAGTACAGAACAGAACATTGCAATACAGAGCACTGTAGTGCTACAGAGAGTTAGAGAGATAGTCCCAGAGACAGGACCAGAGGTCCAGGAGATAGACGATGTAGAAACACTTCCAGAAACAGAGGAAGTGCCGATACTACCATTGTTAGAAGAAAAAGGAAAGATGAAAATGGATGTAGCCCCATTACCCAGCAGACTAGAGAAGCCTATGGATCCTATCAAAGATTATGACTTGGTAAAAGACCTAGACACCTTTAAACCAAACCTAACATTCCGACAGTTACTGATGCTGTCTCCCAGCTGTCGAAAGAAATTCAAAAGCATCTTTACAAGAAGACATGGACTAAGGATCGCTCCTTCAACAGCGACCAAGACCAATAAGGCCCCGGAGCCTATAAAGGAAGTAGATGTGGCTAATGCCTTCCTAGATCCTAGAACCCCATAGATTAGTGTATGGATAGAAGGATGCTTTATTTCACATGCATTGATTGATGGAAGCTCATCAGTAAACATAATGACGGATGTGACAATGAAGGACTTAGGGTTGCAAGGAATTCAACCTACACAGTGGCTTATCAGATTGGCAGACCAAAGCAGAATTAAACTGTTGGGCATCCTCCCATACGTAAAAATAACCCTTTCAAGAAGAGACTATTGGCTAACATATCTGGTGGTCAAACCAAATTCTTATGGGACTTTATACCCTCTGCTGTTGGGAAGATCTTAGCTTTTTGAAGCAAGAGCTAGGACGAACTGGCTCAAAGGAATCCTAACCCTAGGCAGAGGACACAACAAAGTGGTGTTAAAGTTATATGGATCGCAAAAAGGCAATGGATCCACATCCATTAAAGCCATAACTGACTCCTTCAACAAGGTAACAGATGGTACATCAGGAGATGAAGAGGCTGTTAAACAGATATTTTCCAAGAAAACAGAGGCACGGTCCCTAACAGTGGGCACTGTAAGCCAACTACCAAGGGAAGTAAAATCCATGTCAATGGGAGAATACCTCCTGCCTCAACTAGAATTAACTTCTGAAATCACCTCTGACAGTGAAATAGAAGCATGGATGTATTGTTCTCCCTGTTACATGACAGTCGCAGAGACAGAATAGAGACAAAAAAAATACAGAGCAATAATAGATACAGAGATAGAGCAGATGCAGAACAGAGATAGAGCAGATACAGAGACAATCACAGAGACAATAATAGACATAGAGCCAAAGAGAGAGGCGGAAGCAGAGTCAGAGGCAGTGAGAGAAGTAGAAGCAAATGCAGAGGTAGAAGATCTGTTCTTCTCCTACAGAGCCTCTACAGAAGTAGAGACTGAGCCTCTAGAGGAAGAGGATGAAAATGTTGAGGAAGAAAACGAAGTAGGTTATGAAAGTGCAGACGAAGAATTTTCTCTGATAACGGATGATCTTGTTGATATCCCTACAAAGACCTCAGAGGGTTGAAGATCTCACGGTGTTGGATGGAATGACCATGGTTCCATTCGGGTTGATCAACGGACCACAAAGAATGCAGAATCTGTATAAGCAATGGATTAAATGCATAAAAATTAAGTTCATTAGTGGCTCCTGTCGCCCTGACCATTCATTCTGGAGAAAAGATGATGATGATTCTCCTTGTCAACAAAAGCCAAAGCCCTCAGAGCCACAGCCTCTAGAAGGTCCGTGTTATGTGGCTTTCCTGGACGCATCCTCTGAAGATGAATCCCCAAGTCCAGAAAAAATAACCACTTACACAGAAGCAAACAAAGCTTTGATACCCTTCCAGCAATCTCAACAGACAAATGATTCATCTGTTCAGAAGGAGAACACTGGTTCTAGCGGAATATCAAATGAAGATACTACTCTCTTGAAAGAGTCAGACCTCTTTCCAAAAGCAATCCATGGGACATTCATCCGCGAAGTGGAAGGTGAAAGGCAAGTAACATTCTTGGATACTCACGGTACTGAACGTCACCTGAAAGTGGGTCTCAATCTTCCAGAAGAAGAACTAGTGGTCCTGAGAGACTTATTAAAGGAGAACTTAGATGTGTTTACTTGGTCATATAAAGACCTAAAGGGGATTGATCCCACAGTATGTCAACATCACATTGACCTAGAGCCTGATGCCAAACCTGTAAGGCAAAGACAAAGGCATATGAATCCTAATTATTCTGCTCTGGTGAAGGCTGAATTATTGAAACTTCTTAGAACCGAGTTCATTTATCCCGTGGCTAATAGTGAATGGGTTTCGCCCATTGTGGTAGTGCCCAAGAAGAACGAGAAACTTCCAATATGTGTCGACTTTCAAAAGCTCAATTCGAAGACGAAAAAGGATCATTTCTCTATCCCTTTTACAAACCAATTGTTGGACACAGTGGCAGGCCATGATCTGTATTCCCTCTTGGATGGATTCAGCGGATATAACCAAGTCCAAATTGCAGAAGAGGACCAATCTAATACAACCTTCACCACAGAATGGGGGACCTATGCCTACAGAGTGATGCCATTTAGGCTCTGTAATGCTCCTGCCACCTTCCAACGAGTAATGATGGCTGCCTTCCAGAATCATCTTCATGATTTCATTGAGGTGTATCGTGATGACTTTTGTGTCTATAGTTTGATCCGTGAGCACTGGGGACACCTGGAGCAATGTTTTGACATATGCCAAGAGTATGGGATTTCTCTCAACCCCGACAAATGTGTCTTTGGTGTCTCATCAGGAGTTCTTTTGGGCCATATTATCTCGGCACAAGGGATTGAAATAGACCTGGTGAAGATTGAAAAGATTGACGCCTTAACAGTACTAACAAACCTCAAGCAATTGAGAGGATTTCTTAGTCATGTGGGGGCTACTACAGAAGATTTATTGCACATTTTACAACCAAGGCAGCCCCTCTACATAAGCTTCTAAGGAAAGATGTAGATTTTCTTTGGACTGATGACTATGAAGAGGCCTTTAATATCCTAAAACAGTGCCTTATCCAAGCACTTATTTTATAACCTCCTGACTGGACGAAGGAGTTCCATGTGCACACAGATGCATCAGTTAAAGGGCTAGCTGCTGTCCTATGTCAAAAGGGCCCCTCTAAATTAGATCAACCCATTTATTATGCAAGCCAAAAGGTCACTGATAGGGAACAGAACTACACAGTGACAGAGCTTGAGTGCTTGGCAATGGTGTTTGCACTAGAGAAGTTTCGACACTATCTATTGTCAACGCATTTCTAGTTCTATGTGGATCATGAAGCCCTGTCCTACTTGATGAACAAAGAAAATGTTAAAGGACGACTGATGAGATGGTTACTTCTATTCCAGGAATTCAACTTTGAAGTATCACTAAGCGTGGCTATTCCCATGTCCTAGCTGATCATCTATCATGGATCCCTCAAATAGAAGTTGAGGAACAGGATGATCCTGACCTTCCTAATGCTTCCATGTTTCTAGTTGAAACAATTACTCCCTAGTATGCAGACATAGCCAACCTCCTGGCAACTCAACAATATCCTCCTAGCATTTCAAGCCGTGAGAAGAAAAAGCTTTTGTTAGAATCAGCCCCCTACACCTTGCTAGGCAGTGCACTGTACAAGAGAGGCAAAGATGAAGTGCTGTGAAGATGTGTTGCAGGGGATGAAATCGGAATAGTATTAAAAGCATGCCATGACAAACCATTTGGTGGACACTTCGCAGGAGAAGCGATAGCCAAGAAGGCTCTATTAGCAGGATACTGGTGGCCGACCCTCCACAAGGATACATTTGACTACTGCAAGAGATGTGATGCTTGTCCAACGAATGGGAAAAACCACCAAAACAAGTGCCATGCCACTGCAACCCATTATTCCCCTCAAGCCGTTCAAGAAGTGGGGGATTGATTTTGTCGGTCCCATTGATCCACCCACCAGACGGAAGCAAAACAGATACACCTTAGTATGTATAGATTATGTCACAAAGTAGTGTGAAGCTAAAGCTCTGAAGCGGGACGATGGTAACAGCGCAGCCCTGTTCATGTACGAGAATATTATCACCCGTTTTGGTAGCCCCCTCAAGCTGGTAAGTGATAGAGGTACTCATTTCCTTAACAAAATCATGGAGGAGCTGACGGAACTGTATAAGATCCGCCATCGTAAGTCCACTCCTTATTACCCTAGAGCCAATGGCCAAGTTGAAGTCACCAATCACATCCTCTGCTCAATTCTGCAAGAGATGTGATGCTTGTCCAACGAATGGGAAAAACCACCAAAACAAGTGCCATGCCACTGCACCCCATTCTTCCCCTCAAGCCGTTCAAGAAGTGGGGGATTGATTTTGTCGGTCCCATTGATCCACCCACCTAACGGAAGCAGAACAGATACACCTTAGTATGTATAGATTATGTCACAAAGTAGTGTGAAGCTAAAGCTCTGAAGCGGGACGATGGTAACAGCGCAGCCCTGTTCATGTACGAGAATATTATCACCCGTTTTGGTAGCCCCTCAAGCTGTTAAGTGATAGAGATACTCATTTCCTTAACAAAATCATGGAGGAGCTGACGGAACTGTATAAGATCCACCATCATAAGTCCACTCCTTATTACCCTAGAGCCAATGGCCAAGTTGAAGTCACCAATCGCATCCTCTGCTCATTTCTGACAAGAACGATTGCCACACATCGTCGCGACTAGGACGATCGACTTACAGAGGCCCTCTGGGCATACAGAACCTCCCATAAGGCAGCTACAGGACAGACCCCTTTCCAGTTAGTTTATGGTACAGAAGTCATCTTCCCTGTTGAACTGGAATTGCCCTCTTTGTGAATGGCAATTAAAGAACGCTTGGGAGATGATGAGTCACTACAATGCCGTCTCCTACACTTGGAATGCTTGGATGAGATACGGCGGATGGCCCTATAGTGCATGGAAATCACTCAAGCGCGACGCAAGGTCTATCATGACAGTTTCATTAAGCACAAGGAGTTCAAAGAAGGTGATCTTGTTCTGGCCTATGATTCGAGATCAAACAAGGAGTTTCTTGGCAAGCTTCAACAACGGTGGATGGGCCCGTACAAGGTACTTGTTGTCAATCCTAATGGCTCTATTCAGGTGCAGACCATTGATGCCTCTGATGATTCTTTTCTGATCAATGGCTATCGTCTAAAGAAGTACTTCCCTCCCTAGGGATCTTGACAATCACAGCCGACCTACCCTGCCCCTTTTGGGCGGCACACTATCCTTCTCTTCATGCTTCTGATAGCCCTTATGATTCTCCTCATGAGGCGGTCTCATCTCATTTTGCTAGCCCCTCACAGATACCTCTCAACCCGACCTTATTCTCTTCTCGTCTGATCCAACAACGATGGCGAGGTTGGTCCTGACACATGGTATTTCTACCATTCTCTTTCTTCACGAAAAAAAAAAGAAAAAATAAATAAATCAAACTATTATGGGAGAAAAGGAAGAAATTCCCTGTCATAATAGACCTCGTTCCAAGAAAAGGTGGAAACACCCTTGGGTGGGAAGCTGACTATCGAAAAGGTGGTAACGCCCCGCAGTTCAGGATAGCTGACTCACCAACAAAACCTTTCCAGCAAGTAATTTGAAGTCACCTCCCTTGGTGTGCTGTCTCTACAATATTAGTCCATCTGTCCTTCTTAACAGACGACCTTTCTTACAAATCATTGAAGTACGAGACTTGTAGGCTATCCCCCTGGGTACGCCTCATCATCACCAATCCCTTGAGTGATGCGAGCTTTCATCCTAACAGGATGGGGATGTGCGTATGGGCTTCCCTTTGTATCTATCAGAGCGTGAGACAAAGGGTGGGGTGAGTGACTAGTCTTTCCCTTCAAATCACATGAGAGGTGAGGTGTGTGAACAGAGTGTTGCACGCACGGGGGTGAGTGACCAGTCTTTCCCTTCAAATCACATGAGAGGTGAGATGTGTGAATAGAGTGTTGCACGCACGGGTTGGGCCTCTCAATGCACAACGCACGATCTGTTCATGTGCACTGCACCATAAGGCTCCCTGGCCTTCCTTCTTGCACTGTATGCCGGCATAGAGTGAGATGCACAGTTGCACCATCAATTGCGCACAAGGCATACAACCTCTGCACAAGTGACGATGAGGATTACATCAATGGGTTTCAGGAATGGGTTGCCCTCTGTATCTTTCAATAGAGCGTGAGACAGAGGGTGGACTGAGTGTGACTGGTGTTTCTTCAATTAATTATCGAGAGGTGAGGATTGAGGGACGTTACGACCATTGAAGTCAGGTACGTTTCTATTTCCCTATGCACCCATGGGATGGGTCTCTGCCATCAACACAGGACACGTCACTCTGTTCTGTACACTGCACTGCAAGGCTCCCTGGCCTTTCTCATTGCACCTATGCTAGATGGTTCGGACGCACTAATGCACCATCAATTGTGTACCCTGGTATACTCTCTCTGCACCATTCCCTTGTCGATTCCTCAACCGGGTGTGAGCTCTAGGTTTTCATCATTATTTCCTCGAGTGATGTTAGTAATGGGGCGAGTGATTGTTCTTTTATTCCATTTGAGTGCTCGTGAGTTGAGTGCAATATCCCTCGTCATCGATGAATTTCCTGTGATTCCTTCAACCAGCTACCTCCTTGGGTGCTACTGCATGGTCCTTGCCACGAAGAACGTGAGCTGCGAAGACACCTTGGTACCTTCTGCACAGCTGACAACGATCAAAGATGCAACCTCGATAGTCGACATTACTCGGCAATATGGGCCAAGTTTTTCTTACCCTACACCTTCTATTTCTTAGTGACAGTTATGTCTTAAGTGTGGGGACGTTCGTGGTGGGCCTGATGTGTGGTACTAGGTCTTTGATGTTCGGTTTGCCCTTCCTACCACGATTTTAAGTATGGGGACGCGTCCCTCCGCATCTATGTTGCATACCCCCATGCCTATACCTTGCTATGATCAAGCATCTCTGCCATGACTTCATTTTACTCTGATGGGGTCCCTTACTGACCCCCCGTCTATTTTTCCCCCTCCGTTGGGGTCGTTCCTTCTCTATTTCCTTTTGTCATCTGTTTTCACGCTCTTTCATATGAACTCACCCTACGTTCACTAACAATCCCATCCAACCTTACAGTCGTGTTTGTCCCTTTGAACTGCCCATTTTTCATTTTACCAACCCCTGTTCCAACAAATGGTTCTAAAGTTATTAATTTTTTAGGCAATTCTTGCAAATTGGACGGTTTTCCATGTGAACGCATATTTATTGCTTCGAAACCCTGATTTGAGGTGCCAACCCTATCCTACCCCTTACCCTGATATTTTTCCTTTTTACTCCGTGTCATTCCGATGCATGGTTCATCTATTATTAATTTTTGCGAATTTTCGGGCCTTTTTCGTACCCATTTTTCACATTTTTTCATGTGAACCTACCCTATTTTCACTAGAATTCCAGTTTAATTCGGCAGTCATGTCTTGTCACCCTTTCCCCCACTTTTTTATTTTTTCTCCCCCCTCTTCCGACTGCCGAGTTTTTAGTTATTAATTTTTCCAAGTGTTTTCGGGTTTTTTTGTGTTTTTTCCATATGAACCTCTCCTAATTTCCCCCAACATGAGTTTTGATGTATCAACCCTGTGTATCCCTTTCTTTCGGCCATTTTTCCTTTTTACTATCCTCTATTCTGGTGCATGGTTCTTCTCGTATTAATTTCAGAGTCCATTTCGGATTGGTTTTTAGGGTTAATATCAGTCCCTTCACTGAACAGTTTAGTGTTAGGAGATGCTATTCCATTCCTTTGTAATGACATCCAGAGTTCGATTGAACTCTCGTGACAGCTTGTGTTCAACAGTTGTATGCTTCTTTCTATGAAGAACTAATGCAGTCCAAAGACAAGTTGCATAAGGCAACCACAGAATTAGCCTCTGCTAAAGATACTCTTGCAGATTTGTTTAAAAAGATGGAGCAGCAGACCCAAATGATTGAGACCCAGAGAGAAGAAATATCTTCTTTGAAGATTGAGTTAGCAGAAGCTCGGTCAGAGGTCACTAGAGTCTTAGATGAGAAAGAGAAAATGTCCAAAGAAGCTCAAGAGTTTCAAACTCTTTTAGATGCAAAACTGTCAGCTTTACAGACTGCTCATAATATAGTGGAATCACAAGCTTCCCAAATTAAGCAGTTGCAAGACCAACTGGCACAGTCACGGTCCGTTCCTCCAAGCCCCAATGTTCCTATTATTCCTTCTATCTCTAAGCAAGACTTGGCAGTTCTCCAGAGACAAGCCACATTGTGTCCATTGTTTCAAGATAAAGTGGAAAGACTGCAGTCCAGGATGGATTTGTTATGGTCTACATTTGAGCACTTTCAGGAGTATGTTCCTCCAGACCATTCTTTCTTTGTCCACTATTAGTTGCAGAAGTTGGCCTTCTATATGAAGCTTTCAACGATGGATATTCCTCTTCTAGAGGATGGTTGGAGTGGGGCTTGGTCTCCTGATTTGCTGACAGAAGTGGTCTGTATTGTGTTTGAAGATTCTGTGACGATGGATACCATGTTGCTGTATTATATGTATCTACGAGGTGATCTATTGATTTCAGATGATGTAGATTTGGCCTGGTATGTGGGGGATGTGGTTTTCCAAGTTGTTTTATATGTCAACTATTTGGAGTTGAGGATAGAAGACATGTTCCAGTGTTATTCCTCAAAAGTGGCTACTTTCCCTGACAATTCATAGCATTCAATGATTTATTTTGTGGTCCTGAATCAACGTTAGAATACAGCTTCTACTTATGTGTAGAGCATAACCAACTGAGGGTGGATCTCCTAGCTTATATTTCCAAAAACCATCCATTTGATTCATTCTTTTTTTATACCTATCAGAGAATATCTGTCCTAGGTCCCTCTGCTCCTAGCCTATTGTACTATCAACAAATGGCTCATCGCTATGATACTTATCTTTCCCTTTATCAAACCAACTCAGCAGCTATCTTACCTCTCCTTTTTCAACCTCAGGGTTTTCCTCAAATTCCTATATTTACCTATTGTTCTTTCATCGAAGATCAAGTATTTTCCCCTTCTCCACCATGCCCTTCTCCATCTATCCATATACCTTCTACTTTTCCTATTTATCAATTGACACCTTTCCTAGCTGATTCACTTAAATTTTCAGCCACTGCTTCTTTAGCTTATTCCTCATTTTATGATTTTGCCTACCCATCTCTTCATCCTCTTTTACTTATTCCACTTCCATCTCCTGCCACTTCTATTTCTCAACCCCCTCAGTTGGTTAGTGAGTACGATGGATTTGATCAGCAGATTCCAAGAAGAAGAGGATGGAGCTCGACTAATTCTCTCATAGGACCACAGATTAACTGGCCATTAATTCCAGGGGACTGGACAACTGCTAGTCAAGCATACCAAAATTACCTTCATTTTGCTCACCAATATTCACAATCTCTAGATCCTTTAGTGAGATTGACAGCTCATTTTGCTTGGTATCTAGCATATATGCATAGGCATTCCCATAACGATCAAAAGGCCATTCCAAAGCTTTGTATGAATGTCAATGTGAACATTGATCCCCAACAGTTGGATGTCCTATATTTTCATGCCTTATGTCTACCTAGCAGATACCTTGTTTTGCTAGAAAGGATGTGATGCCTACAGTTCTTTCAAAATCCTCCCAAGACATTTGTGGATGAGTCCTTCTCCATGGATCGTTTTCGAAACCACCAATCCTTCAAAAGGAATCACCTTCATTGAAGCCTTTGCAATGTATTTTGGATGATTCTTAATGATATATATCTCTTTTTGAAGGTGCCATTCAGATGGTTGTGTTAGTGTTTGTGTGTGTGTTGTAATTAATTGTATGTGATGAGTTCGTGCTGATTGAGAATAATTTGTTCGAGAGCTCTTTTCAAACTATTGATGGTGGATGGAATGCCTATGGTGGAAAGCTAAAGAAGAACCTCTTATATCCTTTACAAATTTGTTATGACTTTTAATTGATTATCAGATGAGTTAATGAATAACGAAGTTTTCCTTTAGTAGTATTTTTTTTAGAAATACAGGTAATACATTGGGGTCATGGTTTGGCGAGATTATTGAAGATCCTACGGAAGATAAAATTGAGCTCTTTGGTGAACTTATATTCTTCTTTTCCTTAGGTTGCGAGGACGCTTTCTTTCTAAGTGTGGGGATATGTTGAGAGTGGAAAAAGACTGAATTTTTGACTGATTTTTGCTGATTTTGAGGTCTGAATGATTGGTTTTTTATGGATTTAGAGTGATGTATGGTTGTTAATGGAAGTGTTTTAGAGTTTTTTGGATGATATTGATTATGTTTTAGAAGCTCATAATGATTTTTAGTAGAGATATGAAGCTCTGTAATGTTCTGATAGGTTCTGTTGAGGTTCTGATTGGTTCTGTATAGCTTCTGTTTTATTCTGATTTTCTTCTGTATGAAGCATGGATTGATGATTGATGAAGATTGAAATCTTTTGGAAGCTTATTGAATATTTTTTGATAGTTTGAAATTATTTTAGTATAAGTTATGAGGTTCTGATGACCTTTTGTAACCCTCTGTAGAGCCTCTGTCTCTGCTCTGTAATTGTTCTGTAACTGCTATGTTCCTGTACTGTACTGTTCTGTAGATCTTCTGTAAGTGTTCTGTAGAATGTATGTGTGAATTTGGAAAAGTTTTCTAACTTTTGGAAATGATGAATCTAAGTTCAAAAGAGCTAAAACAAATGGAAGAAGCAGCTGCTGAAGACTGAAGAGAAAACTGGAGTGACAGTGACAATAGTGAGCTATGAAGAGACACTGTAGTGGCTCTGGTGCCTCTTCACATCAGACATACCTCTCGGGAGGTGCATCCACGACCTAAGAAGGATTATTGAGAGTCATTTTTAGAGTATTGTAGTGAGGATATGATGTACTATAGAGAGAGAGAGAGAGAGAGAGCCAGAGATAGTCAATTCTATCAAAACAGTGTAACTGTATATGAGAGATTGACAGAGAAAACTATGAAGACATTGAAGATGAATACTATGTGATTGATTTCCATTCAAAAATGGTGTACTCTTTTATTTTCTTTGTTCTATTGATGGATTCTATGAAGATGTTGAAGATTATGGTTGATTCTATCAAATCCGTGGGAGATATCTACTATGATGCTACATGAAGAATTGCTGTTTTCTTTGTTTTGATGATTAAAAGAATGAAATAAAAGCTTTTTGATGTTACAAGATAGATTTTCTTGCAGTAGAATCCCCTTTTCCTTGGTGTCTCTCTTGGGGCTCCAATCAATGACTACCATTATGGAGTTATATCCTCCTTCTACCAAGGGTAATCCAACTATGAAGTCCATGTTGATATAGTCCCATTTCACTTTAGGGATGTCAAGTTGTAGGAGATTTTGTGGCAACTTGACACACTCGGCCTTAGGCATTCGGTGACATACTTGAGTACATCACCCTTGAGTCTTTCCTAGTAGAAGTTTCTTTTGACTGTATTATTAAGAGTCTTAGCATAACCAAGATGATCCAAAAATGGGGAATCGTGAGCTTCCCAGAGTATTTTCCTTTTGAGTTTCTAACTTGCAAGAATACATATTCTTGTCCTATAATAGGCAAGCTCCTTGTTTATGGAAAAAAAGATACTTAGTCTTAAGTTTCGGATTTGAATTCTTGACAAAAATTTCTCTTAACAAGTTCTGATAGCTTGGATCCTTCGTTGCCTCTTCTTTAGTCATTTCTATGAGAGGGTTACTGGGCATTGAAATCATTGTAGCAAGAGTTCCAACCCTAGAGGGTTCTTCTAGGATTAGAGCATTAAGGAATGATTTAGGGCTTAGGGCATCTACAATCACATTCTCCTTGGGTAGTCTATACTTGATTTCAAAGTCAAATTCTTGCAAGGTCTCAATCTATTGGCGTTGTCTCATATTGAGATACGGCTCAGTAAAAACCCACTTTAGGCTTTTATGATCAATGACTAGAGAAAACCTATTACTATGTAGATAATGTCTCCATATTTTAAAGGCATGAATTACAACAAGTAATTCTAGATCATGTGTGGCATAGTTTCTTTCGTGGATCTTTAATTTTCTTGAAGCATAGGCTATTGGATGTCCTTCTTGCATAAGCACACAACCCAAAGCAAGAGAGCTTGTGTTAGTTATGACTTCAAATTCTTTGCTAAGGTCGGGTAGCCTTAAGACAAGGGTAGTTACCAAACTCTACTTAGGCTTCTCAAAGCTAGATTGTTTGGGCAGATGTCCATGTAATGGAGACCTGCTTTTTGAGAAGGTCAATGAGAGGTGCAACAATTGAGGCATAGTCTTTAATAAAGACTCTATATCAACCTATTAGCCCTAGAAAGCTTCACACTTCCTTGACCATTGTCAAGGGTGGCTAGTCTTGTACATCTTGGACCTTGGCAGGATCCACTGAAATACCATCTGTCGATACTATGAATCCTAAATATTCAATCTACTTTTTGAAGAATGCACATTTCTTATTTTTAGCATATACTTTTTGGGCCCTCATTGTTTCAAGAACTATTTGTAGAGCTGTGGTCCATGGTCTTCTTCATTCTTGGAATATGTCAAGATATCATCAAAGAAGGCAAGGAAAAAGTCATCAAGGTAGGGTCGAAAAATGTCTTGCATCAACCTATTGAAGGTGGCAGGAGCATTTGTTAACCCAAACGACATCACAATAAACTCATAATGACTATACCTTGTGTTAAAAGTAGTTTTAGGGATATCTTCTTCCCTAATTCTTATTTGATAATATCCTGATCCGAGATCAATCTTTGAAAAGACCTTTGCTCCCTGGAGTCGGTCAAGCAACTCATTTATCCTAGGAATTGGATATTTATTTTTCACTATCACCTGGTTTAATCCAGGGTAATCGATACATAGGCAAAGTATTCCATCTTTCTTTTTCTGAAATAAAATTGGGGCTCCCCATGGTGAATTACTTGGCCGGATGTGTCACTAGTATAATAGCTGCTTGAGTTGTTGTTTTAGCTCAATGGCTTCTAGAATTGGCATCTAGTAAGGCCATTTGGCGATAGGGGCAGTGCCTGGAATGAGTTGAATTTCATGATCTACTTTCCTTGTTGGTGGAAGCTCTATCGTCTTTTGGAAAAAAAATCCGTATATTCTTTTATCCAAGATGGTTGATCCTTGGCTTCACTTTCCTACTCAGTCTTGTTGAGTTTAATTAGATAGACTAGTAATCCTTTCTTCACTCCCTTTACTATTCGAGAGGCTTTAGCTAGCTAAACCTTAGGTTTCTTGCTTCTCCCTGATGAGTGGTTACTTGTTCTCCCTTTGAGTTTTGGAATGTGATTTGGCCCTTTCTACAATGGATATAGGCATTATTTGGAATTAACCAATACATTCCTAGCAGGCATTCATAAGCCTCGAGGTTCATAATTCAGAAGTTCATTTTGGAAGAATTGCTACCCAAGCTAAATTCTACCTTGCTAGTTTGTTGTGTTGATAGAACTTCTTTGCCATTTGCTAACTCCACAAGCAATCTAAATGCAAGAGTAGTTTTTATGCCTAGTCTTTTCACACATTTTGGTAATATGAAAGAGTGGGTACTTCCACATTCAATTAAAATCCGAAAGGGTTTACCTTGATAATTTGCTGGTGTTTGAATTACTGAGAATTGGTGATTTGGACCCATCTTATTGAGAGTGGAGTGTACTCTAGCTCTCTCCATATCGGATTCCATTGTGGGATCTTGATCATTATTGACCTCCTTTAGATTTATTCCAGCAACCTTTCCCATGGCATCTTGGCTTTGCCCGCGAAACTAACCTTGGCCGATGAGCTTCGGGCACTACCTCTTGAAATGTTCTGGTTCCTTGCAATAGAAGCACCTTGGAGTCTCATTGCTCCTTCATGTGGGCATAAAGCTTCCCACTACATTTGATTTAGCCTTCTTTATCTTGTTTGGTCGGTACTTCCCTTGGGCTCTTTTTGCATAACCTTGGAAGTTTCCATTATTCTGACTGTATATCCATGTTTCTGCCTTAGTTGGAATGTCCCTCCCTTTACCATCAAACCTTGGTGGCTTGTACTACTTGAGAAGAAACTTCTTCTCTTGAGCTTCCGTAGAATTGAGATTTGGAGCGACGTTCTAGGGAATTATGCAATTTTATGATCAATTTTCTCTCCAACCATATTTAGAAAAAAAAGATATTTACTTGCTTACTCTACCTCATTAATTTAGGAAGGAAATTACATACTACTTGTCCTTCCGATAATGATTAAGGTTTATACTTCAAAAGAGAGTTTTAATTTTTAATGAGAAAAAAATCTATCTACTATTTTTTATTTATCAAGGACACAAACAGATGGACAAAAATAATTCTTTATGTAATTAGAAAGGGAATACATTATTCGAGTAGTTCGGGAGCCCATATCATTCTTCAAAAATATTTTTCTACCACAATCTAGGCATGGCATGTAATATTTCCGCGCAAAAAAAGTTAGTTGGTTAGTTCGAAAGTTAGTTAGTCAATTAATAAGTTAGTAAGATTACTAATTAAAGACTAACTAACGTTAATAGCTAACAATTTTTATTTAATGAAAAATATTTTATTTAAAAAAATCAAGAGTCCTAAATCCGATATTTTCCTCGGATTAACAAGGACCATAGCCACCCTTAACAAAAGTTACAATGTGAACGAGAGTTATGATCCATATTAATCATTAATGTTAATGTGTATAATATGGATGGTCCAAAAATATTAGATTTTGGGCAAAACTAGTATATTTTAGATATTATCCTAAAAAGATAGAACTAGATGTCATTTAAAAGAAAAGACAAGTAATGTCTTAGTTAGTTTCGAAGATTTTATAAAAAGAAAAAAAGATAAAGAGAGTGATTGGCAAAATCGCACGCGCCTCAATTGCAGTCTACAAGCAGTAGACAGCACTTCGAACATGGAGAGAAAGAAGGAGTGATGTGAAAGCTTTCCAAGCAAGTGTCTTGGAGTTTCACCCCCCTTTTAGAGCCAATGGAACCATTAGATTTATGAGTTAAGCATCAGATCACTGAGTTTTCCAATAGTCCCTCCACCAAGAACTCTTGTTCTTAGCCTCATCCCCTCTTCTCTAATTCATTATAAATATGAGGCATGGGGAGGCACAAGGGGGCATAAGGAGACCCCGAGAGGCTGTGAGAGAAGAGATTGTGAGAGAGAGAGGGAGAGAGAAAGAGAGAGAGAGAGAGAGAGAGAGAGAGAGAGAGAATAGTTACCCCGAGAGGCTACAAGGGAGAGAGTTAGCTCAATTTTCTTGATCTCAATCCTCGACTTAGCCATCTTCTCTTACACTCTCCCATCTTGAATCTATTCCACCTTCTTAATCTCTTGAGTCTACTTGCAAAAGATGGCCTCCAAGCGAAGAATGTCACGTGCGATGGCAATCTTACAACCAGCAACGTAGCTTCAGGCGAAGGCATCACTGTCAATCCAACTGCGGTTCCGGTCGTAAGTAATGTATTTCTAAATTGATAGATACTTGCTTTGATTCTCGCATGAGATACATTAGGCTCCATACTATGATGTACAAGAATAGTGCATGGGAAGGGATAGGTCTCTTCTCACATATTTGAAAGATGGAGTTTACAAAGTGCATGTATTAAGAAAAGTTAATTACACTTAATTGTGTATGGCTTATTCGTTGATAGAGCAATTGGTTAGGGTTATGAATAGCGTCATCGTAAAAAGAATAACATTAGGAATTGTACATACAAGTATTAAGTAAATTTTGCATAGAATCGCTCTTTGATCCCAAGGGGGAGAGCGAATATGCGATGGAATTATTATCGCGTCTATTCTTGTATTGTTTGGAAAAAATACAATTGGTTTTGTTGGATTTGATTGAACAACACCCTAAATGCTTTTTACAATCAACTGATTGTTGCATTGTGATTTGGGTAAATATTCCACGTGCTTGTGTTTGATGGTAAAAGCATGGCAAAGGTCAGTAATGACAAGTAGCCATGGAAAATAAAGGAATGTTTCACTTGAAGATGATACTAGGCTGATTGCATTGATTGTGCTTGATTCTTAATTGGATTAATAAATGAAGGATATTTTGCACGGGTGGATCATCTCCAAGATCGCATCGTGAATCCCTGAGAGCGCACTGCTCGATTCACGGGCCGAAGGTTGAGTGGTAAAAAGGCCAACCACAGAAAGTGTGTCTCACTCCTAAGTCGCTTGGGATCAGTCAAGCTTTGGACACCCCTTGTTGCCGAGTCCAGAACGCAATTGTAGACTACCGTGAGCCCAACATCTAGGGCTTTGAAAGATCCTATTCTAGATAGAGGATGGAAATTTTGGTGCCATGTGATTTGGACCGGGTACTTCTGTTGGATAGAAGGGATACATAATTCTCTTGTATGGGTAGGAGACAAAGATTAACTTGAAGATAAGTTAAGGAACTTGTTTGAGAAAAAGATTGCTTGTTTTGTTTTTGTGTCTATGCTGTAAATTATGCGAACAAACCCTGTGTCCTAAAAGTCTTAATTAATGAAGCTGATTTTAAATGTCACACATAAATGTGGTAGGACCTAATTAGAAAACTAAAGATATCAAGGAAAGTGGGTGGGCGGAATCCCCGACGGGTCTGTCCTATGGCAGGGTGGTCCTAGAAAACTAGTAGGCTTCTCACAAGGATTTATCCTCTTTCGACTTTAGGTATCGTTAAGTTATAACCCAATTCATGTTGTTTTAGGGGATCGGAATGGGACTATGCCCTACGGGCAAAGAGGTTGAGCGGTGCATCCCTCTCATTTCCCATTCTCTTTGAACCAAGTTCGGTATGGATTTGCTTCGGATTGGGTATCTTTGCATAAAGTAGGATGTCCAAAACCCGACGCTAGAATGTTGTTAGGAGACCTTGGCCCTAACAACCCAGATTTCAAGTCGATCCTAATGGGTTTGATCGCAGACGTTCCATTGCGAGGCAGACTCGGGAAACCCTGGGCAACAAACCCCATGACATTCCATGGGAGTGCCGTGCAGCGTTGCTTAGAATCATCTCTCGATGGACCGCTAAAAGTGTGCTTGGACAACCGATAGGCGGGCACATTACAGTTGGTATCAGAGCGAAACTTTGTAATGCTACATGATTGATTAATGTTTGGTTCGTAGACATATCCTAAACAAAAAAACCTAAGCAGTATGGCTTAATTGCTAGGCACCTTCTGCACCCACGAATGCTGACATGCAAGAGAAGAAATTCCTTCTCAAGTAAATTAAGGCACTCGAGTTTGTTGGAGAAGGAATAGACGTCGCAGCAGAGGTGGAGATATGGATTGAGTTGATGGATGATTATTTCTCTACTTTGAGAACTTCTGCTACCAATCAAGCAATAATAGCCAAACTTAAGTTAGTTGACCAGACTCAGATATATCAAATATAATAGGTTATTGTTTCAAAAGACCGCATGCCTATAAGTGATCAAAATAGCGCAATGAAAGTGTGGTAGGCCCATAACCCACAGGTTCCAAAATGATACCCCGATTTCTCTTGAGATGAGAACATCTCGATTTCTCTAAGGGGAGGAGGACGTAATATTTTCACACAATAAAAGTTAGTTTATTAGTTCGAAAGCTAGTTAGTCAATTGTAAGTTAACTAAAGACTAACTAAGGTAAAAACTAACTAATGTTAATAGCTAACCATTTTTATTTAATTAAAAATATTTTATTTAAAAAATCAAGAGTCATAAATCTAATATTTTCCTCAGATTAACAAGGACCATAGCCACCCTTAATGGAAGTTACAACGTGAACGAGAGTTATGAGCCATATTAATCATTAATGTTAGTGTGTATAATATGGATGGTCCAAAAATATTAGATTTTGAGCAAAACTAGTATATTTTAGATATTATCCTAAAAAGATAGAACTAGATGCCATTTTTAAAAAAAGACAAGTAATGTCTTAGTTAGTTTTGGAGATTTTATAAAAATAAAAAAAAGATGAAGAGAGTGATTGGCAAAATTGCACACGCCTCGATTGCAGTCTACAGGTAGTAGACAGCACTTCGAACATGGAGAGAAAGAAGGCGTGATCTGAAAGCTTTCCAACGAAGTGTCTTAGGGTTTTACCCCCCTTTTGAAGTCAATGGAACCATCAGATTTATGAGTTAAGCATCGGATCACTGAGTTTTCCAAGAGTCCCTCCACCAAGAACTCTTGTTCTCACATCATCCCCTCTTCTCTAATTCATTATAAATATAAGGCATGGGGAGGCACAAGGGGGCATAAGGAGACCCCGAGAGGCTGCGAGAGAGAGGTAGAGAGAAGGATACCCCTCCAAGAAATTGAGAGAGTGAGAATGAGAGAGAGTGTGAGTGTGTGAGGGTGAGGAACCATGGTGGAGAAGCTCTCCATCTTCTCTTCTCTTCTCTTCTCTTCTCTTCTCTTCTCTTCTCTTCTCTTCTCTTCTCTTCTCTTCTCTTCTCTTCTCTTCTCTTACTCGCGGTGATGGAGCTTGGAGCTTGGAGCTTGAGGATGGATCTTGCTTGAAGCTTGCACTTGGATAATGGAGCTACCGGAGTGCTCAGGAGAGGAGGCAACTCGATTGGGCATGGAGGTAAGCTTACTACACTCGTAGAGATAGATAGCGCGTCGGCTATGTGAGAGGTAGCCAATATTAGTTCTCAGCTTGGAATGCTTGAAGAAATAAGCGGACCATGGGTCTTGACAGTTGATCGCCTCTACATTTTTGTTCCATTGTCGGGACCAACGGATTCAAGCCTTGAGCGCTTACGCACTTTGAATCAAGCATTGAAGTAGGGTTTTCCCCAAACCGGTGGTTGAGGTAAATAGGTAGAAAGCTTGGAAGTTTGAAGAGGTATTCGATCTCCTTAGCAAGTGGGCTTTTGGTTTTTTGGATTTGGAAAATCATGTTGGAGTAGTGTATGTATTTCCTTTATGATTTTTTCTTGCAATTAGGTAGGATAAGAGCAAAACATTGGAGCATGCAATAGAGTTTTTTGTTGTTGTATAACAGAATGAAACAAGGAAAAGAAGGGCAAAAAATAAAATTTTGGGTTAAATATTGGCAATGGGAGCTCATCATCCAAACTCTCTCTGTACGCCTAGTGTCCTAACTGAAGGAGTACCAAGCTCATCATCCAAACTCTCTCAAACCATTAGAATCTTCATCAAATTCCAAATGATTAGTCAATACATCATTACCATCTGACACTTTCTTCTTCCCTTTGTCTTTACCTACAACACTTGCAGCACTTGAAGATGTGAGGCTACTCTTTAGTCTCCCAAATCAAGCACTAACTGTAGATATAGTACCAGATGATGTTTTTGGTCCACTAAGTCCCTATGATTCTTGCTTTTCTTTCTGCATATGACTATCATGATTATCATCATCATCTAAGTCATCACCACTAGATGTATATCAACTGCTCATCTCATCAAAAGTAACATCCCTGCTCACTCTAAACTCGCTTGTGATAGGGTTATAATAATGATACCCTTTCTTCTTCTGAAGAGTATCCAATAAAGATACATTACCAAGATGGCCCTTCTTCAGCTTTCTTTCCTTGCTCAATCTTATTAAGCTTGATTAGGTAGATAGGTAGTCCTTTTCTTAGCCCCTTCACAATTCAAAAAGCTTTTTCCAATTGGACTCTAGGGTTTTTAGCTTCTCCCTAAGTGGTTTTACTAACTCTCCTTTTTGGAACATGATTCGGCCCTTTTCGTAATGAATATGAGCATCATTGGGGATTAGCCAATCCATACCTAGCAAACACTCATAAGCTCCTAGATTCATAACTCTGAACCTCGTGTTGGAAAGATTGCCTCCTAAGTTAAATTCCACTCTTCTAGTCTATTGAGTAGAAATTACCTCTTTTCCATTTATTAATTCTACTAACATCTTAGGTGCGGGTGTAGTGTCTATTTCTAGTATTTTTGCACACTTTGGTGAGATAAATGAATGGGTGATTCCATAGTCAATTAAAATCTTAAAGGCTTTACCTTGATAGATTGTGGAGATTTGGATCACTGAGAACTAGTGATTTAGGCCCTTCTTGTTGAGAGCAACATGTATTATTGCTATTTACATGTCTACCTCCAAAGTGGAATCTTTGCCTTCATCTATTCCTCTATCTCTCCCCTTAAAGGTTACTCCAACAACTTTAAATCCTTTTGTTAGTAAAACTACTCGATTCTAGCCACAAAATTATCCTTGTCAAATTGTTTACCCTAACTTTGGGCATTGTCTTTTAAAGTGGCTAGGTTTTTTGCAATGAAAAAACCTTGATGCTAGGCTTGTTGACTGTACATACAAATTTTTCAACTTCACTTGTCTTTGCCTTTTTTCTTTGACTAGTCTTGGTATTCTCCTTGGATCCTTTTGACATATCCATGTGGTTCTTTGTATAATGAAGAGCCATGTCCCCAAAATTTGCTACTCTTGGATATTGTTTGAAGCTCCTTGATAATGGGTCTTACTCGAATTAATACATCTTATAAGTTGAATGGGTGCATTACTTCAAGATAGGTATCCAATGGAGGGTTTAGTCCATGGCAAAACTTTGACACCACTACTGGGTGATGTCCATAGGTAGGGCATATTTCAAAAGGAATAAAAATCAATAATAGTAGGCTTCTAAGATCAATCCAAATTATTTCAAACTAAAGAACTCATTCATCTTTAAGGTGTGGTATACCGGTGGGAGATATCGCTTGTGTACAAATTCCTTCAACTTTTCCCAAGTAATAGTTTCTTCCAAAACCCCTTGGTCCTTGCACCATTGGTTCCACCAAAGTTGGGCTTCACCCATCAACTTTAGCTTAGCTATCATTGCTACTTGATTAGCAGGAGTAGTATTTGCGGTAGTGAAGTAATCCTCCATCATTAGGGACAAAATGCTTCGAAAATGGTACTTGTAAGAAAATGATTAAGTTGTTAATTAGTTGAGGTTTTAAAAGAATGAATCCTCCAAATTTAGCCTTTCAGATGTGATTCATGAGAGAATACATTATTCATTTAAGAGGTCGGCCATTAAGTATCTAAGGATGTTAACTCATATTAGGGGTCAAATTTCGGCTAGTATTCTTTCTTGTTGAATGGTTAAATATTCTATTATCACTAAGGATGTTAACTCATATTAGGGATCACACTTCAACTAGTATTCTTTCTTTTTGAATGGTTAAATATTCTACTATCACATTTCCCACCAAAATTATGCTTATTTTTTTGTCTACATTCATTTGAACCATCATTCTCTCCTCTTCTCTTTGTTTCTTAGTTCTTACAGTATATTATACTCTCTCGTAAATTTTCTCACCAAAATCACATTTTATTCTTACCACCAGTCTGCATTGGTCTCCCTTTGTCTCCTTTCACAAAATCTTAAGAAGGTGATTAACAATCAAAAGAGTCTCTGCTCAAAGGACCAACGCCACTTACTTGCCAACTTAGTTATAGAGATATAGGTCTCCATGGGCTTGAAATAAGATCAGCTCGTCAATTTTTGGTAGATCCAATTGGGTTGGAACATCCAAGCCTTATCTTTACTTCCTCCCCTAAGTCATCTATTCAGTAAGATTTTGTTTCAACCAAGTCTAAGCTTTTTCTTCCATCTCTTCAATTTGATTCATAAGAAAATGTCTAAAAGAGACTCATGGTGTTGACACAAATTGGTAGGGATAGATATACTAAGGATAAACCTCAAGCTAATAGAATAGAAAGTGAAAAGATTCACCTTGATCTTAGTACTTGAAAATGGAGTATCTTCATTATACATTGTTGTAATATTAACTTTTTAGCAAGCAATAATGGATAAGACAATGGTAACATATTATAATTACAAGAAAGGAAGTACTTTGATTTTTGGGAGATAGAAATATTAATTCAAAAAATCTTGCTACTATTGGTAAACTTTTTTCTTTTTAAAATATTTATTATTTAATTTTTAGTCTATTAAAAAATTAACTTTAGTACTAAGAGGATTTAATGTATGCATGATGCTTTTGGAGAATATGAAGGATACAACTTTTTACTTGATATTAGTCCTTGGGAGTTCTTTTCTCATCACACCCTCAATTGTGATTCTTAATAGAACTATTGGGTTTCAATATCCTCAACTGCGATTCTTAATAGTAGTATCAAATTTCAATACCTGAATGGTGGCTTGATATCATGGGATGATGCTACTCATGTTATCATATCCTTAGCAATCTCTTGAGATCTCTCCTCTCTTGATTTGTAGGAAGAAATAAAAAGGACCTTACTCTATTTCTTCCTCTTTGAACTCTGATTCTAATGCAAATTGATTTTATGATTAAAAGCATCACTACGCTATTGATGTCTTATCCTTATATATCTTTCTTCAAATGTAATATATCTCACATTTCACCCAAAAAAAATCCATCAAAATAATCCTTGTGATTATAGATTTCCTTTACTCTATAGCATTCATGATCTTATTTATTTTTTAAAAATAGTTTAAAGAGTATTACATGATGTTATACGAAGTCCTCTATATGAAATAACATGAACTTTTAACAAGTCAATGGAGTTAGATAAATAGAATATTAGTAGTTTTTTATATAATAATATAAACTTTTGATCAATTAATGGAGTTAAATAAATTATTCATTAGTAGTCAAATTCTTACAAAAAACTCATGATGATAGATATAATTATTCAAATCTCTTCAATCTTTTTCTATAGCTCAAGATAAACTATATTCTATAACTCTTCAAAAACATACTTTCTAAAATAACAATAATTTAGTGAATTGATAGAGTGATTAGTAGAGAAGTGACAAAAAGAATATATTATCCCAAAAATATATAACTATTCAACACCTCTATATATTTTTAAAGCTCCTAAAGAAGATAGAATTTATATAGTAAAGATATACTAATGCAATATCTATTAAAAAAGATAGTCTCTTTTGGATTCAGATTATGCAATGATAGGTAGAAAAAATATCAAAGAAATAGCCCAAAAATTTACATGTCTTATTATGCTTGAGATATTCTAAAAAAGAAATAAAAAATATTTTCAATATTTTTCACCTCAATTGCTATCTTTAGAATATTTTAAGGCTAAAAATAAATTTGAAAATGATTAAAAATCACACAAAATAAGACTTACCCATACAGTGTAATTAGAGGGATTGGTGGCATCACCAATCCCTGTAATCGTGCCATATGAGCAAGTCCTATTTTTTGTCAAGTTTTCTTCAACAATTGCTAAAATGTTTGATTTTTAAAAGATTTTTTAGCTTTAGGATAATGGTCATAACTATATGATAATAATATGATCTTTATTTTTAGTGAGATTCTAAACCTATCAATTTTTTTAAATTCCATAAATGCCTTGGACTTTGAAAAATTTTATAAATTTTTTGAGCTCATTTGCTATTCGTAAACTATTTTAAGGCCAAAACTAGGTTTTAAAAATGATCCCAATTCCCCCTATTCATGTGTTTTGTGATGTCTTTTTTTGTGATTTATTTGGAATTTTTAAATCATTTTAAGGTATATTTTTAACCTTAAAATAGTTTAAAATAGCAAATGACCTCAAAACATCTCAAAGATTTTCTAATTTTTTCTCAAAGCCTAAGGTATTTATGAAAATTTTAACTTTTTTTAATAGGTTTAGAATCTCACCAAACATAAAGATCATAGCATTATCACATCATCTTACATGAGGGTTGGCTGGGCTCCACGAACTGTCGCCCTCATGCCGTAACAACAATCACTTCTCACTCTTCCCCAATGATGCAATAGAGGTTACTCATGCTCCACGAAATGCCTCCCTTGCACTGTATGGCAATCACTTCTCACTCTTCCCCAACAACGTGATAAGGGTTTCTCGGGCTCCATAAATTGGCTCCCTCATACTCATGTGATGAGTATTGTTGTTATAACAAAATTTCGCAAGATGAAGCCAATGGTCCCATGCGTTTTTGTGTATCATAGCAAATATGATGTAAGTAAACCTCTAGCCATTTGTTGACCCTTTCAGTTTGCCCATCCATTTGTGGATGATAAGCCGTACTAGGAATCAAAATAATCCCCCATAGAAGAGAACAAACTCCTCCAAAAGCTACCCATAAAGTTAGTGTCATGATTGAACACGATCTTCATTGCCATTCTATGAAGCTTAAAGACACATTCCACAAAAACTGATCAACCACTTGCTTTGCTGTAAATTTCAGAATGAAATGGGCTGATTTAGTCAACTGTTCTACTACCACATAAATGTTATTCCACCTGTGTTTTGTTGTAGACAATCCTGTTATGAAATCCATGCTAATATCAGTCAATTTCCCATGAGGAATAGGTAGTGACTAAAGCAAACCACCGAATCGAAGCATGGAATCCTTATTTTGTTGAGATGAAAGACAATGCATGACATAGTCTTTAACATCTCTCCAAATACCCTTCCAATAAAAGCTCTTGTGGATATTATCAAATGTTTTGAACAAACCATGATGCCCCACTAAATTTGAAGAGTGCATCTCTCGTAAAATGTGATCTTTGAAAGATGATTGAGGAGTCAAGAAAACCCGTCCTTGATATCATAAAAGACAACCAATATGCCATTTATAATTTGGATACTCTTCTCCTTTGTCTTGTTGTAATTCTTTCATCATTTTGGATTCTTGCTCATCAAACAAATACTTCTCTTGAATGTCATGGATCCAATCCTTATTTGCATGGTTGAAAAGGTAGAAATGGAACATGCCCATATTCTTGATAAGGCATCTGCTACCACATTATCTTTTCCAACCATATAAGATATCTCAAAGTCATATCCTTGAAGAGTAGCTAACCATCTTCATTTCTTGGGATACGCATTTGGTTGTGAAAGGAAGTATTTCAGTACACGATGATTGCTTTTGACCTTGAAATGGCTGCCATAGATATAATGATGCCACTTTTTAATAGCATGCAATATTGCCTAATCTCTTGCTTATAAACATGTAATTGATGCTCCTTTTCATCAAGCTATCGGCTTTCATAAGCTGTGGACCCATGATCTTGACACAAAATAGCCCCAATTCCTCTTCCACTAGCATCTGCACATATGATAAACTCCTTAGAAGAATCCGGTAGGCATACAAGGATAGGTACTTAAATTAAAAGAGATTTCAGCTCATTGAAACTTTTATCAGCTATGGAGTCCCAAAAGAAAGCCTCTTTTTTAAGAATATCTATCAATGGAGTTGCCACATGAGCATAATTCTTGATGAATCTCCTATAGAAGGATGATAACCCAAGGAATCCTCTCAAAGAGATTGCATTCATAGTAGTCCATTCTTTAACACATTTTACCTTGTTAGGATACACCCTAATGCCTTGCTCTCCCACACTATGACCTAAGTATTCCACTTCATCTTCCATGAATGCATACTTTCTCATCTTGGTAGGGAGTGTGTGTCTTCATAATGTGTCAAAGACCTCTCAAACATGCTTCAAATGCTCATCCCGGGATTTGCTATAGATAAGGATATCATCAAAGAAAACAAGAACTATTTTGAACAAGAAGGGGTGTAATATTTTATTCATGAGGGCTTGAAAAGTAACAAGCACATTGGAAAGACCAGATGGCATAACCAAGAAGTGATATAATCCCCTTTCAGTCCTAAAAGCTATTTTGAAATCATCTCCTTTCTTCATTTGAATTTGATGATAACCCGAGGAAGATCTATTTTGGTAAAGACCTTTGCATATTTAAGTTCATCCAGAAGATCATCAATTCCAGAAATAAGATACCTAATATTCTTGACCGTTGATTTGTTCAAATCCCTATAATCAATGTACATATGAAATGATCCATCCTTCTTCTTGATTAAGAGCATGGGAGAGGCAAACGGTGATTGACTTGGCTGAATTAAACATATTTTCAACAATTATTTGACTTGTCACTCCACCTCTTCCCTCTCAAACTTAGACAAGCTATTAGGGAGGTTTATTGATGGGCTTTTTGTTGGGAAACAAGTCAATAGGATGGCCTCTCGCTTTGGAGGAAAAGATGATGATGGTTGAAATATATCCTTGTATTCCTGCAATAACTCTTCCAATCTTGGATCCTTTTTCTTTGGAGAAGAATATGGCTGATTTGATGGCTGCTCTTCATCTACTTTCGCAAACAAAAGAGTGAAGATGCATGACTTGGCATTGATTTCCTTTCGTAATTTCTTCATGGAGATGAGTTCTATATGTTTGTGGTCTATGCTTTTCAATTCTATGTGATGTCCTTGCCAATTAAATTTCATTTGCATTTGTTCCAAATCTAAAGTAAATTTGCCTTCAATCAATAACAATGTTAATAGGCCCCATATCCAAAGTGATGAAATCCACTTGTATTGTGTAAGAGGGTGATAGTTCAATTGAAGTACATGGACACACTTCTTTACTAGACTCATATGCACCATTGGCAACTTGTATTCGCAAGAATCATTCCATGTCAATGGGTAGCGACTTCAACCCATTCAAAGATTTGGTGCTGATGAAGCTATGAGCGCTGTCTGTATCTACTAAAATATATGTAACATTGCCATTAATGATACCTTTGAGTCTAAGTGTACTTTTTCCTTTGCATCCTGTCTATGCATCATGTGAAATAGCACACAAGGAAGAATGAGAATCATGGGTGCCACCCAAATCAAATGGAAACGTGTCCATGGGATCATAGAATCATTCATTAGTGGCATCCTCTTCTTCATGAATTTCTTCAACCAATGGATAAGCATCAACATGCAATAAATTGGCCTCTTGTTCCTCTTCTTCTTCAACTTCTACATCTTTAGTGATTACCTGTAACATCTCACACCCGCTCTCGTAGGGGGTCCACCCCCCCCAAATGAATTAAGTAAATCAAAAAATAATTAATTATTTCCCCCTATCGTCGCTGGCAGGTGGGGGGGAGAAAGAGGAGGAACATGATGTGGACGAGGGAGAAGTGGCTAATGACGATGATCATGATGGCGAAGAGGAGAATGATCATGATGATGACTGGCAAAAGTTGTAGTCAACGGTTTGACCAACGATGGGGAGGAGGGGTACACATGTGCCACCTCCAACCCCCCCTCACTATCACTTCTCTCCCAGGAGAAGCTAACTACATGGCAAGGGGGGCCAAATTGGCCGCTTGGACGAGAGGAAAAAGGGGGGGCCTCATATCACACCATCCCAATAATACCCCTTCTCCCCCCTCTATAAAACCCCCCCTTAAGCAAAGGGGATGGCCACTTCTCCTTTTCCCCCTGATGTCGCAGACTGAGGAAGAGAGAGAGAGAGAGAGAGGAAGAGGGATAGAGAGGGTGAGAGAGAGAGGGCAAGAGAGAGAGACGATGATAGAGAGGGTGAGAGAGAGAGAGAGAGAAATAGAATAATCCAAGGAGTTTCCTTCCCTTCCCCGCAAGATTAATCTCCACCCCGCAAGCTTAACTTTCTCCCCGATTGGCCTAGCTATTTTAGAAGAGATTGCTAAAAATTCTATGGGAATTGCGCATACAAGAAAGGGACGTTCGTGAATGGCCCCCAAAAAAGAATGTCAAATACAAGGGGAAATCCCATAATCTGCAATGAAACCTCGGGCGAAGACATCATTGCCAATCCAGCTGTGATACTAGTCGTAAGTAATGTGTTTCCAAATTGATGGATGCTTGCTTTGATTTCCACATGAGATGCATTAGACCCATACTATGCCGCACGAGAATGGATTATTGAAAATGATAAATTCATCACAAGCATTCAAAAGATGGAGTTTGCGAAGTGCATGTATCAAGGGAAGTTACTTGCACCTAGTTACATATGACTTGTTCATTGATAGAGCAATTATAAGGAAGAATCGGTAAGGGTTTATGAATGGCATAATCATAAAAAGAATGATATTAAAGAATTGTGCATACAAGTGCTAGGTTTAAGCATAGTCAAGGGTTACCAACAGCATAATTTCTAAAAGAATATCACATCAAGAATCATGGACAGGAAGTCCTAGTTTAAATTTTAGATACTTCAAAGGTACTTAGCCTAAGAACCAAAATATTAGGAAAAATGAGATTGTAGCGCAATGCAAGGCATGTTGGAGTCTAGTTACTTGAGATCATCTAGCACTTATCTTATCAATTACTTACACATTATGCCTATAACATGCTTGATATATGGGAATAATTTCCTATGTGCTTCATGGCTTGACTAGGAGCTAGTACAAAAAATTAATCATAATGATTAAAATTAAGATGTCGTGAGATCTGTCGAATAGTTACGACTTTCACCAATCCAATTCATAATTGGGTTATCAATCGATGTAAGGGCCTATAGAACTTACATCGCGTACAGTGTTTGAACCCTTAATATATGCCTTAGCCAAAGAAAGGGAGTGTTAAGTAAATTTTACATAGAATCGCTCTTTGATCCCAAGGGGGAGAGCAAATATGCAATGGAAAGGTCATCCCAACTATTTTTGCAAGGTTGGAAAAGGATACCATTGTTTTTTTTTGGATTGATCAAACAATGTCCTAAATGCTTTTGCATTCAACTGATTGTTGGATTGTTGTTTGGATTAATAGTCCAAGTGCTTGTGATTAATGGTAAATGCATGGCAGATGTCAGTGATGATAAGTTGCCATGGGGATAAAGGAATGTTTTTTGAAAGATGCTATTAGGGTTGAATGCCTTGTTTGGGCTTGATTCCTAAATGAATTAATTAAGGAAATGATATTTTGCACGGGTGGATCATCTCCAAGATCACAGCGCGGATTAACCCAAAAAGGGCACTACTCAATTCAGGGTTGGAGGTCGAGGTGAAAAGGCCAACCACGGAAGTTGTGTCTCATTCCTAGGTCGTTTGGGGTCAGGTGGAGCTTTGGATAGCCCTTGCCTGGTTCGAAATGGAGTAACGTCTGTGGCATTGGAAGATCCTATTCTAGATAATGGATGGAATTTGTGGTGCCAAGTGATTTGGACCAAGTACTTCTACATGGCAGATGGGATACATAATTTCTCCTCTATGGGCAGGAGACAACGATTAAGTGGAAGATAAGTTAAGGAACTTGTTTGTCAAAAGGACTGCTTGCTTTGTTTTTGTGCCAGTGCTATAAATTACATGAACGAACCCTATTACCTAAAAGGCTTAATTAAAGAAGCTAATTTTAAATGTTACACATAAATGTGATAGGATCTAATTAGAAAACTAAAGCTATCAAGGAAAGTGGATGGGTGGAACCCCTGACGGGTACAGCAAGGTGGTCCTAGAAAACTTGCAGGCTTCTCACAAGGTTTTACCGATGTCCCAACCTTTAGAAATTGTTAGGCTAGAACCTCGGTTTATGTGGTTTTAGGGTGGTCCCAGAAAGCTAGGAGGCTCCTCACAAGGTTTTACCAATGTCCCGACCTTTACAAATTGTTAGATTAGAACCTCGATTCGTGTCGTTTTAGGGGACTGGAATGGGACTATGCCCTATGGGCAGAGAGGTTGAGCGGTGCATCCCTCTTGTTTCCCATTCTCTTTGAACCAAGTGCGGCATGGATTTGCTTTGGCTTGGGTATCTCTGCGTAAAGTAGGATGTCCAGAACCTAATGCTAGAATGTTGTCAGGAGACCTTGATCACTAAGGACCCAAGTTTTAGGTCGATCCTAGTGGGTTCGATCGCAAACATTCCGTTGCGAGGCGAACTCAAGAAACCCTAGGTGACAAACCTCGTGACATTCCATGGGAGTGCCAAGCAACGAAGCTTAGACTCGTCTCTCGATGGACCGCTAAAAACGTTCCATGGGAGTGCCGAGCAATGTCGCTTAGACTTGTATCTCGATGGACCGCTAAAAATGTGCCTGGATGAGCATGTTACAGTTGGTATCAGAGCAAAACTTTGTAATGATATGCGATTGATTTATGTATGGTTCATAGGCATATCCTAAACAAAATAACCTAAATGGTATGGCTTGATTGTCAAGCACCTTCTGCACCCACAAATGCTAACATGCAAGAGAATAAATTTCTTCTCAAGCAAGTTAGGGCACCCAAGTTTGGTGGAGAAGGGATAGACATCGCAGCAGAGGCAGAGATATGGATTGAGTCAATGGATGACTATTTCTCTGTCGCAGGAACTTCTTCTGCCAATCAAGCAATGATAGCGAAACATAAGTTAGTTGGCCAGGATCAGATATGGTGGAAGCAATGGTGCAAAGATCAAGGTATTTTCAAAGCCACTGTCACTTGGGCTTAGCTGAAAGATGTTGTATGTGGATGATACCTTCCACCAACCTACCAGACCTTGAGGATGAATGAATTCTTCAACCTCAAGCAGCTGGAACTGACCTTGGAAGCCTACTACTGGAAGTTTGTAACCCTACTAAAATACGCACCACCTATGGATATTGCGTAGCAAGTATCCAAGTTTTTCCATAGCCTAAACACTCCTCTTAACCACCATCTTAAAGCAATGCATCCAACAGATTTGCAAGATGCATTACTTCGAGCAAAGCCAATCATCCAAGAACTTGGATTGGGCAATTGGGACAAAGATGACTCCCGAGATCAGGACAAGAGATGCCACATGTGTGGAGAGTGATGGACCTAAAAACGGGCCGGCACTGGCTCATGCACTAGCCGGACCTCGTCACTATGCGCAAGACAACCCCCTCGGCCTCGCGGCCAGGAGCGTCTATCAAAATCTCTGCCTTCCTAAACATTGCGTTTGTAATACGTTGTAGTCCAACTGATCCTAACTCAATATCACTCCTCAGAGGGAGTCCCTTTCACATAGCCAAAAGGCTCGAATCACATACACATGGGGTTCCTCCTACGGCTGAATGCCGTCAACCCTCTGCGACTCTCCTACACCTTGGGGATTGGCCCCTCGATGCGTCGCTCAACATTTAGACATTTCGCACAAACGTCGCTCAAGGTACCAAATAAACGTATCCAGGAATGTACCATTTCCTCACTTGACTTCCCCTTTAACCCTCGTCTATCCTACAGCATAGGAACCTCACGCTCTCAACGGTGGGTCACAGGCCTGCTGAAAACAATTGCTATGCATATCCAGGAGCTAACTCTGATACTTTTAATTTCCTCTACATGATCATGCAAAGAGGTGGATGCCTAGTGCTCAAACATCTTAAAAACCAGCAGCGTGCAAGTGCAAAACATCTCTTTCATGCTTTTCTTTCTAACCGCTTTGTGCTTCGCTGCAACACCTAGCACCGAAGTGATCTTCGTGCTACTAGGTTTTAATTTTTATCATTATTATTCCGTCCTAGATGCGATGCATATAAAATCAGCAAATTATTCCTCATGCTCAGTGTCATTTAACCATTTTTTTCCACAACTCTACCCTTCCCCGTTGATAGTGCATCATTATATTCATTTCTTTTAGGGTTTCCTTGTCATTTTATGTGGAGAAAGGAAGGAAACACACACTACAACATATAAACAAGGCTGAACTGAAGCATAACTTCATGCCCCAGCCTTGCTATACATCAACAAACATAAATCCTATTTTTCTATATTTTTCGTAGCCCCAAATGTATTTTTCCCCTATTTTTCATGATGTTTTTATCATTTTTCCCCATTTTCTTCATTTTCTTGTAATTTTTAAATGGCTGAAAATGAAAACCAGTTTGTGGGCTGTGGCCCTTAGTTCATTTGCAACAAAATTGAAAGATTAGTTGATGTGTATCGACGGTTTTCCCCATTTATATGCCCAAAACCCTTGTTTTCCTTTATTTTTATGGTTTTTCGTGTCTCGATTCCCTATTTTCTGCTATCCCACACATGTTTTCCTGATTTTTAAATGATGAACAGCTAGAAACCAACTCAAAGCACGACATACTCAAAACTCAATCCATATGAACACATTTTTATCAACCAAATTTGCATCAAAAGACCATTTTCCTTGAAAAAACAATTATTACCGTGTCTTGCGGGTTTTTCCATTAAATTTGGCACGTCCCACGATTGATTTCCAGCCATGAATTCTGCTTGGAATCAGCAATCTACAATGGTTTTGCATTGCTCTTTCATCCCGTCAAGAATCGGCATCCATCCGGCCGTCCATCTTCATCCTATTCCTTCAAGCACGAACGGGGGCTAAGAGGAGAGAGAGAGAGGAGAGAGAAAGACTGGTTTTCTCTCTCTCCAACCAGTCCACCATTGCGGGAGCGGAGACTGGCGAATTGATCGGCATGATGCTCTTACCAGGCCTGCAGGTCCATAACCATGGCTTCTTTGTGAGCCAGCAATCGATTGTGGGGGGGGGGGGGTCGCGTTTTTTTCGGCGGCTGTTTTCAGCCGCCGCCCCCCCTCCATATCCACGTTTTTTCCTTGTGGGGGGGTGCCAAAGGTCACCCCCCCCCACTTGCACCTTTTAAAATTTCAATTTTGGGCCCCCTCTTGGGCACCCCGGCCGGTTTCGGGCCAACTCTCGCGTGCGAACTCCGAACTGCGTTCTGAAAATTTCTGTGAGCTCGTCTCAACATTCCGGACAGGCCTGCAGCTTCACTGACTGGCATGGGCGCACGAAAAAATTATGAAAATTCTCGGAGTGTCATACGGGCGCCCGTCAAGTACTTGACGCTTAAAATCGTGCTCGCTCGAGCTGCCGCCTTCGTGGTTGAGGATTTTCCCCCGCATTTCCATATTTTTCTCCTATTTTTAGGCATGTTCCGGGGCCTAAAATCCATCCTTCATTGGCGACCACGGGATAGGACGACTCAGTCCGTCGAACCCACGAACATATCTGCGCATAAACAACCAAAGAAGCATCACACTGATACAAAACAATTATCATCCTAAAACTCAGCACAATGCTCCCCCTACCCCTAGACAGAACCAAGGCATGACATCCACAAGGAGTAGGCCTAGCATCACTTAACAGAAGATCCGAAGTGAATCACTAACCAGCTGCTCCAACACAGCCAAACTAAAAGAACTGTCAAAGAGGTTGCCCTAAATGGTAGTCTGAACTACTTACCAACTAAAGACAACACCACTAGGAGCTCCTACAAGGCGAGGACTCCTATAGCCTGAGCAAAGAATATTTTCTTTCAGTACATGTCTTCTTTTAGGGTTTTTATTGGATGAACATACTTGGGCATGTAAAAAGGAGGGAGCTGAGCGTAGTGACCCAAGGAGAACAGGGCATCGGTCTCAGGACCTGTCTCGGCACCCAAGAACCTACCAAGCCCTCGCAAGGCGACACTTAATCCTTTTCTAACGCTCACTTTTATTTTCGCTCCAACCTTCCTTGTTTCGATATTATTTTTCCAGCAAGAAGCCACCCCTAGGAAGACAAGGTATCGGCCCCGGGTCTGATTCGTCCCCAAGAACCTACCAGGCCCTCGCAAGGCAATGAGCAACTGCTTATATATTTTCCTTTCATTTCTTTTCTTTGATAGGCGTTTAGAACCCCTTTTTACACACCTTCGTATTTATAGTCATCTTTTAGGATATACAAAGTTTCTGGGCATCATCATTATTATCTTCTGGCAGGCTTCTCTAACTGCCTCACTACTAACAAGAACTCCTAGAACGGCTGCCTAGCAGGCTGGCAGGACAGGGTCACTAGGACTTCCTTCTCAAACAGGTCTTTTAATGTCTAACAATGTCTTTACAGGAGGTAATGACTACTCCAACCTCCCTCAAACATACTTAGCCTAAACTTGGGACTTCATGCCTTGGTCGCCGGTCCCCAACAAAAAGTATCCCCTCAACAAGTACAAATACACATATAACAGGAAAGAAAGGTACTCGTAAAGGAGAAATATCACCTGGAGTGGCCAGAAGAAGCTTCCATCGCAGCAAAGGCTCCTCCAGGCTCCACCAAGTTCCACGAACCACGAAACCTGTCCAGCACAACACTCAACAAAAACCCAATTAAACGCACCCGCACTAGACAGGAAAATGGCCCTCTTGGCCTAATGAAATCAGACATGTCTTTGCTACAAAACTGAATCGGCCCTCTTGGCCTAATGAAATAAACCAATACTATGCAGAACATCCACCTGGAAACAACCATGATAGACATCAAAGCATACCATTCCCAGGGGAACAAAGGCTCGTAGCCCTAAACTAGGTGCATTAAATTATGACCTATCCCCCCTGCGTATATCGCAAGAGGTGTTCGCATCACATGGCGTCGAATCAGTCTATGGGTCCCCGATAATAAAGGTAGATGAGTCTCGCTTACCCTCTGCATCACCCAAATCAACCATCGTCTGCCAAAGAGGGCATGTTCAGAAAGCATACCCCACAAACGACCAGGTCCTGTCTCACCATCAATAGATATATCGGGACAAGGGCCACAATTAAAGAAGAGGTCCTCTTCATACGCAAGATTAGCCAATGAATCGGCAAACTGATTCCAATTCCGTGGAATCAGCTGAAAAGACACTCTATCGAATTCGTCTAGCAGGGCTATGGCAGTATGATGGTACATACAAAGGATGGGGTTCCGTACCATGTACGTCCCATTGAGTTGATTTAAAACCAACTGAGATTCCCCTTTCACCAACAACTGGCGGATACCACCCTTTTTTGCAATATTCAAACCCATGATCAGGGCTTTGTATTCTGCCATATTATTGGTAAAATTCGCCCCGAGATAAGCAGCTAACTTCATGACAATGCGTCGTCGGGGGTCGCGGATGACAACTCCTACACTTCCTTTTTTGCATGCACCCCTGGACGCCCCATCAAAGTACAAGGTGTACGTCCATAAAGGGTTTACATATTCTGCCATCCTGAACTCTACTCGTAATTATGGTAATCGAAATTCAGCATATTCAACGGGTGGACTGTAGGCTCCATCCCTCCATCATCATTGAATTCAACAGGGATGCTCGTCAAAAGTTGTAGGCAGTGATGGCAGAAGACCTTAATTTCCCAAATGAATGTCCCGCCTTCTTGCTCAATCACCTTGTATCCTTTGCTCCACCAAATGAGCTTTCCCTGATGATATCTTTGTTCCAAATATGGGTGTTCTAAATAAGGGATCAGACGACCCATCAACCTCTATCACGATTTCCTTGCAGATGTTTGATCGATCTTTCCTAGACCTGCAAGGCAGTCATAGCATTAGTGCAATCAGAAGTAATAAGGTTTAATCTTATTAAGATTAACCTTATTTTTAAATTCTATCCCCTCAAGGTCAGCTAACAACACTGTAGATTTATTCTTTCCTATCCTAACGATCTTATAGGGCCCATCCCATTTGGGTTCTAGCTTGCCTGGGAATAATTCACGTCGTGCATCATAATACAGAACAAGCTGTCCTTTCTTGAAGGTGTACTTCTTGGCTTTAAGGTCGTGTAGCTTCTTCATTCGGCGTTTCGCCACTTCTTGGTGCAACAAGCTCTGCAACTTAAGCTCATCTAAATGTGCCAATGTCGTCAAGCGCTCAAAAAGAGCGTCTTCATCGCTCAAAGAATGATTGATGGCAAACCGAATAGTCGGCAGCTCAATCTCTAAAGGCAAGACACACTCCTCCCCATATACTAACTTGAACGGGGTATGGCCAGTGGCTCGTTTGAAAGTCGTATTATAGGCCCACACTGCCACGTATAACTTTTTATCCCAATCCCGTTTCTTTTCCGACACAGTTTTGGACAGGATGCCCACAAGCTGCTTGTTGGTGCTTTCAACCTGACCATTGGCTTGCGGATTATATGGGGTTGTCTTGTTATGCTTGATGTTCCACAACTCTGTCAAACCTTTAATCACCTTATTCAGGAAATGAGTTCCGCGGTCCGACACTAATTCTTTCGGTGGACCAAACCGGCATATTATCTGCTCTAAAAGGAAACTAGCAGTTTCTTTCGCATCATCTTTCCTTGTTGCACGTGCTTCTGACCACTTTGTGAAGTAGTCAGTTGCTACAATGATGTACCGCTTTTGCGTAGTCGATGACGGAGTAATAGGACCCACAAAGTCTATTCCCCACTTCTCAAATGGAAGTATCGCCATAATAGGGGTGAGTGGTCGTTTCCTATTCTCTCGACTATCATGTCGTTGGCAAATATCGCATCGCTTAACATACGCAAACGCATCCTGGAAGATGGCAGGCCACCAATAACCTGCTCTTAAAGCCTTTTGTGCTGTAAGCCGTCCAGCAAAATGGCCACCGCAAGCAGAATCATGGCACTCCTCCAAAATGAATGGCACCTCGTCAGGCATCACACATCGGCGATAGATATCATCAACCCCTTGCCGATATAATGTACCTGCGATCAAAGCAAACTTTAACGCTTGCTGCTTAATTTTCCTTTTCTCAGCCTTAGATAGTTCGGATCCCGCCTCTCCCGTTGATAAATAATGTGTTATTGCAGCATACCAGGAGGGAATAGATGCCGTATCTATTTTAAATATCATCTCCATGTCACTACCTTCAGCCACAGATTCTTTCGGCTCCCCAAAGTCCACTAGACATTCCACGATGCCTTGCAACCTTGGTGGCTTACTCTTGATTTCATAATCAAATTCCTGCAAAGTGATCAACCACTTCGCTAAACGATCAGGCGGCTGTAACTTATTCATCAATAGTCGAAGTCCCTCCGCCTTCGTATAAAGCACGACTTTCTCATAGAGAATGTAATCCCTGAACTTCTTGGTCCCAAAGACCATCGCTAGACACAGCTTCTCCATGTAGGTGTAATTGATTTCGGATACCCCCAGCTTCCGACTAGCAAAAGCAATCGGGTGGTACCACTTCTCTTCCCAAATTTGGGCTAAACAACAGCTGATACTATACATGGTGGCTGCTGAGAATATATAAAACACCTCACCTCTTTTAGGTGCTTTTAAAACGGGCGCTCTTGCTAGCTCTTGTTTCACATCCTCGAATGCTACCTTACAAGGGTCACCCCATACAAACGAACAGCTAAAGGACAATAAATTTGTAAGCGGCAACATTCTTTCTGCTAAGGCGTTAATGAATCTACGGTAGTAACCAACCGAAGACAGAAAGCTATGAACTTCTTTCGGAGTGCGTGGTGGACCCATGGCAACTATAACTTTGACCTTCTCGGGGTCTGTCGCAATTCCTACCGAACTGACCACATGGCCCAGCAATAGCCCATAAGGTACGCCAAAAGCACACTTCCGTGGGTTTAGGGCGATGCAAAATTGTCTACAGCGCTCAAAGCATTTTCTCAGAATGATCAACTGCCTTTCTCTCACGGTGGCGGCCCCTAAGTCATCAATAAACACCCTCAACTCTTCAGGGGATATGTCACCGAATGTCTTATCGGCTGTTCGTTGCCACGAACCAGGCGCATTGCATAAACCAAAGGCCATCACATGGTACGCAAAAGTGCCAAATACAGTGATGAAAGTTGTTTTCAACTTGTCCTCTTCTGCAATTGCCATTTGGTTGTATCCTGCAAAGCAATCCATAAACGAATATATCTCCCTACCCGCTAATTGATCCAAAATCTGGTCAATAAATGGCAATGGGTAGTAGTCCTTAACTGTCTGCTTATTCAGCTCCCTAAAGTCTACACATAAACGGATCTGATTATTCTTCTTCTTTCTAATCACAACTGGCGAACACCATTCCGTGTGTTGCACAGGAAAAATCAAACCCGCTTTTCGAAGCTTCTCTAACTCTTCAAACAGCCCGTCCCTCAATTCGAAAGGCATACGCCTTACTTTCTGCCGTACAGGACGACTGCCCTCTTTCAACGGAATTGTATGAACAGCAAGACTGGGAGGGATGCCTCTCAACTCATCATAACTCCAGGCAAAGATATCACGGAATTCCTGGATCAAGGCCACATAGTCCTCCCTTTCTGTTGAGCTGAGCATAGAGCCTAATTTGATTGGCCGCGAATCATCAAGCGTACCAAGGTCTAGCTCGATAACATCTGCATCTCTTATACGATCTTGGGCCTCTATCGGCTCGTTCAAAGTGATCTGATAGATGTCCTCCGTGGTGGATCCCTCTTTGGACTCATCACTCGATGATGCCTCACTAACAGATGAATCTTCTAATGTCTCCAATTCTGTAGAAGATAGAGGAGCTCTCTCACTCTGCGGGGACTCAGGATAAGCATCAACCACCACACGCTGGGCACCTCTGCCGAATATTAATCGACCGGCAGGTATATCCACTTGGCAATCCGCTTGCAAGATCCAAGGTCGTCCAAGTAATACTTGGTAACTTGGCCGCCCTGCAAAACGAATCACCCTAAAGTCCAACAGGCATTCTACATTTGCAACAGTGACATGGACCTTAGTAATGCAGCCTTCCGGCTGTCTCAAACTGTCATCTGCCATTCTGAGAATTGTGGAAGTATCTTTCTGAATCGCCAGACCCAACCTTTCCATCAGTTCAGAACTCATAATGTTGACCGATGATCCTGTGTCGACAATGGCATAATCTACTAATATCCCATCGACATAGGCTGCAACCCTTGGGCAATGCTTCTCAGCATGCTCGAACCAGTCATCACCAACTCGCGCAATACCCAAAGGTTCTACAATATACCCGGTACGTAGGATCTTTCTAAATTCCTTGCGTACTCCTGGGGAAAGCTTAATAAGCTGCAAAAGGTTCACATCCGGTTTGACTTCGCAAAGAGAGCTCGCCAAATCGAATTCATGATAGTTCGATAGAGCTCGCTTTTCACGCCAAATCATCCTCTCTTTAGGTCGCTGAACTGGCTTTATTGCCTCTTTCTTAACTTTCACCTTCTTCTTTGGTGCTTCCTTATCGGCTTTACTCTCTACGGGCTTCAAAGGTCCCCCTTCTAGGGCAGGATCCAAAACTTGCGTTCCTTTGTCGCCTTGTTTAGGGTTTCCGTTGATAGGCTTATCCATGTCGGCTTCTCTACCCTTTTTACCTCTTGTAAGAACAGCTCGTAGATTGGAGGTTTCAGCATCATTAACGCGTACAGCCTCAATCAAACTAACCCCACTACCACTTGGTAGCTCCTCCACTGTAGTCTTTGGTCGTTGAAGTATTTGTTTAGGCCCATTTTCTGGCTGGGAATCATTTCCTTGGGCACGATGATTAACAGGCCCTGGTTGCCGACTACCACGCTGGAGAGAACTGATCTTACTCCAGCAAGTAGCTGCTAGATGGCCGGATTTTCCACAAATGTCGCACTTAACATTTGGGCAATTTCTTGGATAGTGCTGCCCGCCACACCATTTGCAACTAAACCTCGCCGGTGCACCCTCCTCTGGGTATCTACTTCCTATCAAATTTTGTTGTTTTTTAAGGAAGTTGACATCAACAGCTATTTGTCGATACTGCTCCGTAATCATGTCGGTATAATGCTTCATCATGTCCTTAACCTCGCCAAGAACATTGGAAGAACTCGACTCATAGCCTTGGTCATTACCATGTCGCTCCATCGGCCTAACAATCCGATTAGGCACAGGCTGTTGAGCTAGAGGCATGGTATTAGAATTGACCGCCTGGCCTCCACTATTTGGAGCCATTTGACTGCCCGTCGGCATCGACATGCTAGGGGGAGCTGGTAATAAAGGAACACTTTGTATCATGTTCCCTCTCCCATTAGGGTTAGCCATCGCTATCCCTTGGCCACTACTGCCATTGGCTATGGCCATATTGTTTCCCAATACTAAACCCATATTCGAATTGCCTCGAGAAGCATAGGCTGCTTGTAGTCGGGATTCCACCTCTTGTGCTCGTGTAATGGCAGTATCTATATCCCCCAAGGGGACACTACTCAACTGCAATTGGATATTAAAGTCCAAACCATGTAGGAAATATTGCAATTGGGCAGCTGCAGGGATAGGAATAGAGGTGTCCAACTTACGGAAGACCTCTTTTATCTTCTTCGCATAAGCACGAATATCCTCGTGTGGATCTTGGCGGGTCACGTTGAGTACACGCAACCAATATTGCCCACCCCTTTCAGGGGCAAACTCCCTTCGAAAAGCTCCATAAAATGCATCAATGTTCAATATGGTTCCGGCTTCTAGACCATGATACCATATAGCGGCCCTTCCTTTGAGAGTCATATTGAAGAACATCATTAAATGCCCTTCTTCTTGAATGCGACAGTTAAACATCAGCTTTTGAAACTCCCTAATGTGGAGTTCCGCATCTTCCTCAACTAGCCCATTAAAAATGGGTAGCGGGTAACCTAGAGCCGGCAAATCCGTCGTTCCTGCTGGAATTGCAATAGGCTGCGCCATGACGGGGATTGGATTTGCACTAGGAATAGGGAACGGTGGGGTTACACCTCCCGCAATTGACGTGGATTGGCTTATGGCAGGAAGGGGAGCACTAGAGCTTCCACCTTCTCCTAACTTATTGCTTGGGGTCCTAAGACCACTAGATCCACTCCCTCGTAAGGGTTCAGCACCGCTACGCTTAGGGGAATATCTCCTAAAGATTTCGGCACGTCGCCTAGCTCTCTCGTCTCTTTCTTGCTTTTGGATTTCTGCTAGACGATGCTTATCAATAAATAATGGGTCAAGCTCAGTATCCTCTGGCATAAACTGCTAGTTGGTCCTTAAACAACCAGGATTCGAGAACCGCCACTTTTAAGCAGCTCCCGGCAGACGCACCACTGATGGACCTAAAAACGGGCCGGCACTGGCTCATGCACTAGCCGGACCTCGTCACTATGCGCAAGACAACCCCCTCGGCCTCGCGGCCAGGAGCGTCTATCAAAATCTCTGCCTTCCTAAACATTGCGTTTGTAATACGTTGTAGTCCAACTGATCCTAACTCAATATCACTCCTCAGAGGGAGTCCCTTTCACATAGCCAAAAGGCTCGAATCACATACACATGGGGTTCCTCCTACGGCTGAATGCCGTCAACCCTCTGCGACTCTCCTACACCTTGGGGATTGGCCCCTCGATGCGTCGCTCAACATTTAGACATTTCGCACAAACGTCGCTCAAGGTACCAAATAAACGTATCCAGGAATGTACCATTTCCTCACTTGACTTCCCCTTTAACCCTCGTCTATCCTACAGCATAGGAACCTCACGCTCTCAACGGTGGGTCACAGGCCTGCTGAAAACAATTGCTATGCATATCCAGGAGCTAACTCTGATACTTTTAATTTTCTCTACATGATCATGCAAAGAGGTGGATGCCTAGTGCTCAAACATCTTAAAAACCAGCAGCGTGCAAGTGCAAAACATCTCTTTCATGCTTTTCTTTCTAACCGCTTTGTGCTTCGCTGCAACACCTAGCACCGAAGTGATCTTCGTGCTACTAGGTTTTAATTTTTATCATTATTATTCCGTCCTAGATGCGATGCATATAAAATCAGCAAATTATTCCTCATGCTCAGTGTCATTTAACCATTTTTTTCCACAACTCTACCCTTCCCCGTTGATAGTGCATCATTATATTCATTTCTTTTAGGGTTTCCTTGTCATTTTATGTGGAGAAAGGAAGGAAACACACACTACAACATATAAACAAGGCTGAACTGAAGCATAACTTCATGCCCCAGCCTTGCTATACATCAACAAACATAAATCCTATTTTTCTATATTTTTCGTAGCCCCAAATGTATTTTTCCCCTATTTTTCATGATGTTTTTATCATTTTTCCCCATTTTCTTCATTTTCTTGTAATTTTTAAATGGCTGAAAATGAAAACCAGTTTGTGGGCTGTGGCCCTTAGTTCATTTGCAACAAAATTGAAAGATTAGTTGATGTGTATCGACGGTTTTCCCCATTTATATGCCCAAAACCCTTGTTTTCCTTTATTTTTATGGTTTTTCGTGTCTCGATTCCCTATTTTCTGCTATCCCACACATGTTTTCCTGATTTTTAAATGATGAACAGCTAGAAACCAACTCAAAGCACGACATACTCAAAACTCAATCCATATGAACACATTTTTATCAACCAAATTTGCATCAAAAGACCATTTTCCTTGAAAAAACAATTATTACCGTGTCTTGCGGGTTTTTCCATTAAATTTGGCACGTCCCACGATTGATTTCCAGCCATGAATTCTGCTTGGAATCAGCAATCTACAATGGTTTTGCATTGCTCTTTCATCCCGTCAAGAATCGGCATCCATCCGGCCGTCCATCTTCATCCTATTCCTTCAAGCACGAACGGGGGCTAAGAGGAGAGAGAGAGAGGAGAGAGAAAGACTGGTTTTCTCTCTCTCCAACCAGTCCACCATTGCGGGAGCGGAGACTGGCGAATTGATCGGCATGATGCTCTTACCAGGCCTGCAGGTCCATAACCATGGCTTCTTTGTGAGCCAGCAATCGATTGTGGGGGGGGGGGTCGCGTTTTTTTCGGCGGCTGTTTTCAGCCGCCGCCCCCCCTCCATATCCACGTTTTTTCCTTGTGGGGGGGTGCCAAAGGTCACCCCCCCCCACTTGCACCTTTTAAAATTTCAATTTTGGGCCCCCTCTTGGGCACCCCGGCCGGTTTCGGGCCAACTCTCGCGTGCGAACTCCGAACTGCGTTCTGAAAATTTCTGTGAGCTCGTCTCAACATTCCGGACAGGCCTGCAGCTTCACTGACTGGCATGGGCGCACGAAAAAATTATGAAAATTCTCGGAGTGTCATACGGGCGCCCGTCAAGTACTTGACGCTTAAAATCGTGCTCGCTCGAGCTGCCGCCTTCGTGGTTGAGGATTTTCCCCCGCATTTCCATATTTTTCTCCTATTTTTAGGCATGTTCCGGGGCCTAAAATCCATCCTTCAGAGAGATAGGGCACATCCATAGGAGATGTCCCTACCATCAATTCTTCCACTACAATAGGCTAGAGCACGTCCAAGCAGACTACCCTACTCTAGGAAAATGAAGTTACACAAGTGCGGCCTTCAGTTATATAGAGGAATTAGATGAAGACAAAGACTTAGAACCCACTACGCCTCTTCAGAATGTCTAGGAATCTTGGAAATTTAATTGCATGAAATACAACTTATATTGGAATAAACTTTACTCTTCTAACTACAGTTAACCTGAGTAATATGAGTTGCATTAATTTCGAGCTTAGAACTTACAAGTGATCAAAGATATTTTAGCAAATATGACAATTATAACTTACAATGAATTTCTCTTAAGTCATTTCTTGTCAACTAATATGGATTGGGTCTTAGTAGAATGTCGAAGCTTGGAAGTATTCTTTAGTATTACAAGCAAAGCTGATTGTCCATGGATCTCAGTCCCAAACTAAGAAGAGGACAATATGGGGACAAAGTTTCCAAGAAAAAGGACCACTTCAATCTGCTAAAAGGATCCTAGGGAAATTTGGTCTAAAGAAGAAAATCCTGCCAAGGACAACCAGGAATCTTATGACCACAAGTGATAAAGCTCCGCGTTGTTTTTATTGTAGGGACTTAGGTCATTTCAAGAGGGAATGTCCAAAGCACCCTAAACACTGATGCTCTAAGTGCCACAACATTGGACATATCCACATCAATTGTCCCAACAGGACTCGAAGAGAACTTGAACTTACAAGGAATGAAATTGTACAAGCTCCAGTGATCCAGAATCTACTAGATACTTAGATAAATCCTAGAAGATATTCATGAGACATATCTACAATAAACTTTTCTCTTGTAATCCAAACTCGAATATATCAAATACAATAAGTTATTCTTTCAAAAGATTGTATGCTTATGAGTGATCAGAGTGTCACAACAAATGTGTGATGGGTCCTACCCCACAGATTCCAAAACGAAACCCCCATGTTCTTCCGAGATGAGGACATCTCGAGTTCTCTAAGGGGGAGAGGATGTAACATCTCACACCTTCTCCCGCATGGGAACCACCCCCCCAAACGAGTTAAAGAAATTAAAAATTTTAATTATTTTCCCTGTGTCCTCGCTGGCAGGTGGCGGGGGGAGAAAGAGGAGGAACGTGGTGTGGACGAGGGAGAAGTGGCTGATGATGATGCTCACGATGGCAAAGAGGAGAACGATCACGATTATGACTGGCGAAAGCTGTAGTCGACAACCTGAAAAACAATGGAGAGGAGGGGCACACATGTGCCACCTCCAACCCCCCCAACTATCATTTCTCTCCCAGGAGAAGCCGACTGCATGGTGGCAAGGGGGGCCAAATTGGAGAAGAGGAGAACGATCACGATGATGACTGGCGGAAGTTGTAGTCAACGACCTGAACAACAATGGAGAGGAGGGGCACACATGTGCCACCTCCAACCCCCCCAACTATCATTTCTCTCCCAGGAGAAGCCGACTGCATGGTGGCAAGGGGGGCCAAATTGGCCACTTGGAGGAGAGGGAAAAGTGGGGGGCCTCGTGTCACACCACCCCAATAATATCCTTATCCCCCCCCATAAAATCCCCCCTTAAGCGAAGGGGATGGCCACTTCTCCCTTCCCCCCTGCTGCTAGACTGAGAAAGAGAGAGTGTGTGTGTGTGTAAGAGGGATAGAGAGGGTGTGAGAGAGAGACAGAGGGTGAAAAAGAAGGTGAGAGAGAGAGAGAGAGAATAATCCATGGAGTCTCCTTCCCTTCCCCTCCTTAGAAGGTAACCACACGCGTTTTTCTTTGTCCCTCTTCCGAGTTATTCCCTTCCCCGCAAGATTAATATCCACCCCACAAACTTAACTTTCTCCCCGATTGGCCCCACTATTTGAGAAGGATATTGTTGAAAATTCCATGGAAATTGCGCATATGAGAAAGTGACGTTCGTGAATGGCCCCCAAGCAAAGAATGTCAAATGCAGGCAGAAATCCCATAATCTGCAATGAAACCTCGGGTGAAGGCATCATTGCCAATCCAGCTGCGATACCGGTCATAAGTAATGTGTCTCCAAATTGATGGATGCTTGCTTTGATTTCCACATGAGATGCATTAGACCCGAACTATGCTGCACGAGAATGGATTATTAAAAAGGATAAATTCATCACAAGCATTCGAAAGATGGAGTTTGCGAAGTGCATGTATCAAGGGAAGTTACTTACATCTAGTTGCATATGACTTGTTCGTTGATAGAGCAATTAATTACAAGGAAGAATCAGTCAGGGGTTATGAATGGCATAGTCGTAAAAAGAATGACATTAAAGAATTGTGCATACAAGAGCTAGGTTAAGCATAGTCAAGGGTTACCAATAGCATAATTGCTCAAAAAATATAACATCAAGAATCATGGACAGGAAGTCCTAGTTTAAAGTTTAGATACTTCAAAGGTACTTAGCATAAGAACCAAAATATTAGAAAAAACGAGATTGTAGCCCAATGCAAGGCATGTTGGAGTCTAGTTACTTGAGATCATCTAGCACTTATCTTATCAAGTACTTACACGTTATGCCTATAACATGCTTGATATATGGGAATAATTTCATGTTTGCTTCATGGCTTGACTAGGAGCTAGTACAAGAAATTAATCATAAGGATTAAAACTAAAATGTCATGAGATCACGACTTTCACCAATCCAATTCAGAATTGGGTAATCAATCGATGTAAGTGACCTATAGAACTTACGTCATATACAGTGTTTGAACCCGTAACATATGCCTTAGCCGAAGAAAGGGAGTGTTAAGTAAATTTTACATAGAATCGCTCTTTGATCCCAAGGGGGAGAGCAAATATGCGATGGAAAGGTCATCGCAACTATTTTTGCAAGGTTGGAAACGAATACCATTGTTTTTTTTGGATTGCAAACAATGTCCTAAATGTTTTTGCATTCAACTGATTGTTGGATTGTTGTTTGGATGATTAGTCCAAGTGCTTGTGATCAATGGTAAATGCATGGTAGAGGTCAGTGATGACAAATTGCCATGGGGATAAAGGAATCTTCTTTGAAAGATGATATTAGGGCTAAATGCCTTGTTTGGGCTTGATTCCTAAATGAATTAATTAAGAAAATGATATTTTTTGCACGGGTGGATCATCTCCAAGATCGCACCATGGATTAACCTGAAAACGGCAATGCTCGATTCATGGGCCAAAGGTGGAGGTGAAAAGGCAAACCATGGAAGTTATGTCGTCTCACTCCTAGGTCGCTTAGGGTCAGGTGGAGCTTTGGACACCCCTTGCCTAGTTCGGAACGGAGTTGAAGACTCTGTCATGAGCCCAACGTCTGTGGCGTTGGAAGATCCTACTGTAGATACTGGATGGAATTTGTGATGCCATGTGATTTGGACCAGGTACTTCTACAAGGTAGATGGGATACACAATTTCTCCTATATGGGTAGGAGACAAAAATTAACTAGAAGATAAGTTAAGGAACGTGTTTGTCAAAAGGATTGTTGCTTTGTTTTCGTGTTAGTGCTATAAATTACAGGAACGAATCCTGCTACCTAAAAGGGTTAATAAGGAAGCTAATTTTAAATGTTACACATAAATGTGATAAGACCTAATTAGAAAAATAAAGCTATCAAGGGAAGTAGGTGGGCGGAACCCCCGACGGGTCTATCCTTCAGCACGGTGGTCCCAGAAAATCACAAGGTTACGAACCTTTAGAAATTGTTAGGCTAGAACCTTGGTTCATGCCATTTTAGGGGACCGGAATGGGACTATGCCCTATGGACAAAGAGGATGAGCGGCGCATCCCTCTCGTTTCCCATTCTCTTTGAACCAAGTGTGTCATGGATTTACTTCGGCTTGGGTATCTCTGCGTAAAGTAGGATGTTTAGACTCGGTGCTAGAATGCTATCAGGAGACCTTGATCACTAGAGACCCAAGTTTCAGGTCGATCCTAGTGGATTCGGCCGCGAACGTTCTGTTACAAGGCGAACTCAAGAAACCTTAGGCAACAAACCTTGTGGCATTCCATGGGAGTGCCGGGCAGCGTCGCTTAAACTCACCTCTCAATGGACCGCTAAATACGTACTTGGACACGAGCATATTACATTATTGTATTGATTTTAGAATTCTTGGCTTTGTACTTTAGCTTATGGTCTTGTGACCACTTCTCTCCACATTTGAAGCATAATTCTTTGGCATGCATTTCTCTAAGCTTTCTGTGAGGAAGGAAGTTGCTATTATAACTTTTTTGGAACAATTTAGGAGCACTTTCAACTCTTGAAAATGTGCCTCTTGTCTCAACCACATTTTTGAAATTTTTTCCTTGTCTTTGTGCATAATTTCCACCCTGCTTATAGGCATAAACAGTAGGAAAAGTTGGCACTTTGCCGTTATAACTATTATGACTTTTATAACCCTTATTTTCTTGCTTAAAAGTGTCTCTTGATTGGCTAAGAACTTGCCCATATTTTGTAGGTTAATTGAAAAAATTATTGCCCAAACTCCTTTCCTAGAAATTTATTGCATCTCTCTTGTACTTCAAATAATATCTTTCAGCCATTTATATGGCCTCATGCAAAGTTTTTCGTTGTTGAGCTTCCACCTCTAATGATAGGGTAGGGTCAAGACTAAAAATATATTTATTCACCTTAGTAAAATATGAAATGCCTTCAACATACATGAAGAGATTGAAGTAGGTGTTGGAATGGTCTCTAATAAACATCCCTCTTTGAGCATATGCATATCATCTTCTTTGAAGCCTTTCTTTTTCCATAGGGGAAACAAAAACATCAATCATTGCTTGCTTGAACTCCTCCCAAGTGAGAAAGTCTTGCCCAATCTTGCGCATGTATCATCACCAAGTATGGGCGTAACCTTCAAGATAAAGAGCCGCAAAATAAATATTGGCTTCTTCACTTTGAGGATAAAGGGTGAAGTACAATTCAAGCTTGTCAATTCATTCCTCCCATTCTGAAGGTGTAGCATCATCCCCTTTGAAATTAGTGATATTGATCTTTTCCTTATACTCATTTTCATTGTAAAATGGATGTCCATAAGAATGTTGTATCCATGAATCTTTGTTTCAAGAGTGTTACCTAAAAGTAGGTTGCCCAAAACCATGAGATGAGGGTTGACCATTTGAAACATTCTCTTTATTTGAGAGATCATGGGCTGATATTCTCCCATTATTTCTTCCACCTTCATAAACTTGATAGTCAACTGCATTTCCTTTTTGCACATTAGAGGGATGATGGTAAAAAGACTTGTAGAAGGGATTGCATCCATGATAATCATCATCTCATCAATTGTCATCTTGGTTCCCTTCATGTCTAAGACCATCTTTTGGGCTACTGAACTAAGGCCTTGTGGTATGAGTGCAATGAATTTGTGAAGAATGGTGGTTACCCCTCACCCTTTGATGGTTCTTCCCTTTCAAAAGTATGCATAATTGGTTGTGAACTTTCTTTGTTTGGATGGGATAAATTGTTGACAAGAGGGGTTGCATGTGGATCTTCAATAGTTTGAGGTTCCCTTTGTGGCTTGCTACCAATTTCTTTTATGGCTGAAATGAGTTCTTGAAATAAAGATTTGTTGCTTTGCTATAAATCAGTGATACCCTTATTTACTTGTGACATCCCTTATAACAAACCTTGATTCATATGTATTAAGCCTCCATTCAATGTCTTCAAATCTTTGGAAAGACTTTCATTCATATGTCCCAACTCTTTTAACAGTAATAAGTAATCATTCATTGCATGTACTCCACATGTGTCCTCTCTTTCTTGGTATAAGCAATTCCAATACTTAAGTCTTCATCTATTTGCTCAAAATTATTGGTTTCATTTGTGTAATTTTGATCCTCTTGGAAGTTTCTAACACCCTCATTCAATGCTTATGTAAAAAGGTCTTTCTTTTTATTCTTGGCCATTAGAAAGCAATGTTGTAGTAGTAGACGATTTGTCAATAAATCCCATGTTTTTCTCAGAATATAGCACCAATCCCTGTGTTTAATAGTTCAATTGGAAGATTATTGTATGAGCATATACCAAACTTGAAAATATTTCAACTTTGGTTGGAGACTTTAGGTGAAACAATGATAAACGGTGTCAACCTGTATGCTATCTGGATATTGTCTCACTATACCTACTATTAGTAAATCAGCAATAACTTGACCTGGCAATATCAGATTGATAAAAATATTTATTCAAATCGAAGCTTGGGGTCCCCTCTTTGAATGGAGCTATCGGATTCTCAATATGGATCAATATAGAATTTTCTATAATAGGATCTTCAATGCTGAATAGAAGTTTCTTGCACCCTGTCTGCAACTTGTAAGTGCCTTGTTTGACCCCCATGGGAGTTCCCTAAGTGAGAGTAACCCTTGTATTAACCTAAAGGGGGTTATGGGACACTTTTAGGGCTCACGAATGACCTGTAGAATGGTAGGCACCTGCTATACAAACCTGTAAAACTGTGACCACCTACTATAGATATCCAGAGAATAAGAGATGCCTTGCACCTCTTCCAATATTATACCAATGAAACTTCAACCACTTGTAGCTCTCTGAATAGGGATGATAATTGTTATGCTACTATCAAACTTTGACAATGGGCATGTACCTACACCTAAACTTGAAAATTGCATGGGTTCCAAGACTTGAGGGGTGTGCAAAGTTTCTCCTCAAGTTAGGTTGTGCACCCCTTCAGGGTCATAATCAAGAAGGAAGGGTCACCTCACTATTGTTTTCATGACTCGCCTAGCTTCCACTTTTTCCTTGTGGGAGTCAACATGGCAAGTACATTCTAATGGATAATCAAACAAGGATGCTATGCATTGATTGAAAAAACCTTTGGATTCTTCAATGAAATGCAAGTGGGTATTGGGAAATGCTTAAATTGAAATGGCTAGGGATAGGACATTACCCTTTTGTAGTGACTCACTACTTTTACAAATATCCCATTTACCATTTTCATCATTATTTCATTCCTATAGCATCAATATTCAATCCATCCAACCAAATTCCAAGTTAGGTAGGTAGTGAATAGCACTATGCAATTAAATTGACATGAATTTATGAATGGGTAGAAAAGGAAATTCAAAAAGCAATCACAATCAATCCTATGTTGAATCATGCATGCTCTTCAATGGTGACTTAAGAGGATCTATTACACTCAATCTCTCTTTATCAACAATAGGACTAGTTCAACAATAGGATGGAAAGAGAGATTCAACTGAAAGCAATAGGATTACCTCTCTTAATGTTGAAGAAGAGTAGTAGATGAATCACAACTGATCAATACTCAACACAATCCATTATCAATTGATCATGATTGAAGAACATAGTGCCAGCTTCAAGGAGAATTTGACCCATGATGATTGCTTTCATGTAACTTCAGCTCCCAATCATAAAGATTTCTTCAATGCATCAGTCTTTCCCTCCCATTCCTTGCCCTCTTCTTCTCTTTTGTGATCTATATTGTAGATTTGACAAATTAGTTTCTGCCTAAGCATAAGCAAATCGAGATCCACTTGCTGAGTCTATTGCTCCTCTTGGACTATCTCATGCAAAGTGAGGTCATCCTCATAGATTGCAAGTCAAAGGGCCTCCTCTACCTTGATTGTACCTATTTTTCCCTACATAGCCTCCTCTATTTTCATTATTCCCTTAACCCACACCCGAGCTCACAATCCTACAAGCAACAGAACTATTTGCAGGTGTTGACTCAAACTGAGCTCCATCATTGTATTCCAACCAAAGGTCTGTTATTCCATCCACTACCTCTAGAAACATTACTTTGGTAAGATCCTTCACCTTGTCTATTTCCCCATGTTGAATTAGTCAGAGTGTGTTCCCTCTGTAGGAGGTACCACGACCAACCCCACTTTTCCTACCATCATAATCAGTTAACTTTCAACCATTGTCATGGCCTCCAAAACACTTTCTGCCTCTTATTTTTCCAAATCCCTTTGAGCCCGCAATTACATTCCAAACAAAAACCATGTAATTTCATAGTAACATCCATGCCTGGTAATAATTGAAGCATTAGGGCTCCATATTTCTCTATATAGTCTCTCATTTTCCCAATACTTTCTCTCATCTTTCTCCATTCATCTTTGACTTTATATGGCTCATTATTTAGCACAAAGTAATATTTCATGTTCCTTTGTAGCTCATCCCATGTTAGTTTTCAACCATACTTATCCTCTCATACATAAGCCATTTTGAAGTGTCACGCTCCAACAGCTAATCCTTTTCTCTTGCTTGATACCTTAAGTAGCTTCATGTAGTTGTCCACTTCATGAATCCATCTATTCAGACTCACAAAGTCCCTTTCTCCTTTGTATTTATCTAGGACCTGAAGGGAGGTGAGCCCTAAAGTGAAAGCATGCAAGCGAAAGCAAGAGCTATGGTGGAAGGAGCAAGAGTAAGAAAGAGAGAGACACAAAATGTGGGAACTCCAATAGTCATACTATGTGATTAGCCTTCCCTTTATTCAAGTGTCACTAAAAGAATAAAGAATAAAGTGAAGGTGATGGTCACCCACCACCTATAGTGTACAGGTGTGTGGATATATGAGTACTGTCAGTGTAACTAATACACAGGCGGCTAGGCACATGCACCTTTACCCCCAACAACCTCCCATTTAAAGGTGAATGTGCCCCTAGTGAGGAGAGAATAAGAAAAAGGTAGCAAAGTACAAATGTACATAAGTACAATAGGATTAGGAAAGATGTCATCTCATCCAACTCCTATCAACTTCCTAAGAAGGAAAAACTCTCAACTAAGAGACTTTTAGTGAGTAGGTTTGTAGGATTTTGGTTAGTTGAGATCTTGAAAAACTCAATAAACTTTTCCTCAATGACCTCTCAAATAAAGTGATAGAATGCCTCAATGTGCTTTGTCTTCACATGGAAGGCCAACTAAATAACACTCGTAGAATCTGAATGCAGTGTAGGGACCAATCAACAATGTCAAGATCTACCACCAGACGGCCTAGCCACAGAGCCTCCTTACAAGCCTCAATGGCTGCAGCATACTCTACCTTTGTAGTAGAGAGGGCCATGCATTTCTGCACTTTGGACATCCAAGAAATAGCACCTCTAGCAAAGGTGAAGACATAGCCAAAGATGGACTTCCTACTATCTACATGTCCTACATAATCAGAGTTAGTGTATCCCATGATTCTTGTATCCTGGCCACCATAACATATGCACATAGATGTTGTACTTTTGAGGTATCTCATGATACCTTTGATGGCATCCGAATGTCATCTGCTAGGTCAGGACAAGTGGCTATCATGGCATATATCAAACTAGCCACCACGGATGTATAAGGGATCTTGGCCATATCGGCCTTCTGCTCATCAAACTACACACAATCAGCTTGACTAACATTCACATGAGAAGATAAGGATAGCCAATAGGCTTAATATCGTGCAGACGAAACCGCTCAAGGACCTTCTGTATGTACTTCTTCTATGACAAGTAGAGGAGCTCCTTAGAGGGATCGTGCATACTGCACATCCTAAGAATATGTGAGGCCTATCCCATATTCTTCATCTCAAAGCTCTTCTTGAGCTAACCTTTCAGGGCATCCAACTCATCACGATCACTCCCAGCAATCAACATATCATCGACATAGAGGATGAAAATTGTAAGGATACTGTCATGAGATTTCTTGTATAAACATGGATCCATATCACTACAAGAATATCCCTATGAATGCATAAAGACATCAAAATTGTGATAGCATTCTCCAAGTGCCTACTTAAGGCCAAAAAGACTCTTTTGCAATCTACATACTAGGTGTTCCCTGCTAGGATCTACAAAGCTTTTAGGCCACTCCATGTGAACCTCAGCATGCAAGTCCCCATGAAGAAAAGTTGTCTTGGCATTCATCTAATAAAGCTCCAAGTCAAGCCAAGCAACCAAAGCATGTACCAAGCATAGGGTAGTCATCTGTACAATAGGAGAAAAGACTTCATCAAATTCTACATCATGTTCTTGCTTAAAGCCCTTAGCAACCAATCTGGCATTATATGCCAGCTTGGGGTGTCCATGAGTACTTTTCAACTTGTACATCCACTTGCATGACAAAGCATGCTTACCACTAGGAAAAGGAACCAAATCCCACTTATGATTTTTTTGCAGTGAGTCATACTTTAATCGCATGGCCCTTTCCCAAGAGTGAGTATCACCTCTGCACATAGCCTTGTCATAGGTAAGAGGCTCACCAACATGTGTCATCATAACATAATCAATAGAGGGCTCAAACTATGCAGGTTCTCATCTATCTCTAGTAGACCACCTCAAAACATATCGCTGTGGGAGCTATACATCCTGTGGAGCATCAAAGACCTGCATCACTAGAGTATTAGCCATTGCTGCAAGGTGTCTAGCTGGTTGTACAGTAGCAGGTTGCTTATGCATTTTCTCTTCATGATGGAAGACAATATCATGGTTGCAAATCACCTTCTAAGAGCTTAGGTGAGAGCCCATCTCACTCGGATCCCCATAACCCAGAAAGATGCATTTCCTAGACTTAGGATACAGCTTATTGCACTTGTTTTTGGAAACATGGTAGAAGGCCTCACAACCAAAGACACACAGATGAGTATATGAGGGAGGTTTTTCAAACCATACCTCCTCTGCAACCTAATAGTCAAGAGCAATGCATGGGGATAGATTAATCAAGTGTATGGCAATAGTAATTGCCTCATCCCAAAAACATTGTGGTAACTCTACCTGGCGAAGCTATAATGAACAGGGATCATGGGAACATGGCGTGGGAACATACTAGTCACACTGACGGTATATAAGGTGTAAGAGGGTATTTTGAGGCATCACAGAAATTATCAAGAAACTGTCTTTTCACCTTCTCAAGCTTCCATGGCTTCTTCCTCTTCTTCTTCCTTTTTCCCTCTTTCTCTCTCTTCTCTTGCCTTTCTCTCTCCTCTTCCTCTTCTCTTGCAGTCCTTCTCTCTCTCCTTCCCCTTAGTTAGGACAGTTAGGTCTATTTCATTACAAGTGGTATCAGAGCTTTGTCCTTGATCCTTCTCTTTTCCCATAGATTTAGGGCTCTCACAGTTTCCCACAAGTTAGAAAACTCCAGTTACATCTCTCTCACAGGTACACATGAGTACTCAGGCAGGCTGTCAGCCCTCTTAAAGACTATGGCAGCCTTTCTTGGAGCTTTTCCAAGAACCATGGACACATCTGGAGGCGGGTAGACAAAGTTGACAGGTTGTCACTAATTTTCATGCAAGTTTCTTGAGGGTTTTGGGCAAAAAGGAGGGTAGCACAGTTAGAGAAGGCCAAAAGCTCAGTTGCTTTTCAAGAAGACCTTCTCTCTCCTCCTTCCACAAGCTGCCTGCAAGCTCCCATGGAGGAAACCAGCCCCAAATCTTGCTCTCCCCCTTCTTCCATGAAGCATCAGCCTTGGCCCTTCATCTTCTAAAGCTCAGGAGCCACTAATCAAGCAGGGCTAAGCTGGGTGGTCATCCTCCAACCCTCCAGGAGTAGCCCTGAAATTTGCAACGCAAAAAATGGCTGCTTCCTAGCCTGCTGGACAGCTCCCCAGCCCTCCTCTCCTCCCTGGATCTCACTCCTGGCTCTTGGCAAGTCTCTTGGGCGACATTGAAGGCTTCCTCCTTAGCTCTTGGACTCCCCTCTCCACTTCAAGAAACCCTGATCTGGTGCAGTCCATGGCAGCCATGGAACCTTGGCGTCAAGCTCAAAAATCTTAAAGATTTTGGTCTTTTCTTGGTCCCCGGGAGTCCCTCTTCAAGCCTAGCTCAAGATTTCAACCATCAAGAAGCACGGGAAGAAGATTAGAAGCAAGATTTGAAGACATGCACTTGTGGGCAGCCATGGCTATGGGAGTGGAGCTTCAATTTCAGCAAGAGCTCTTCATGGGAAGGTCCTGAGCCATCCTTCCCCAAGCTTGACTTCACCCTTTCTTGACGGAGCACAACCATTTTGGAGCTATGGAGCATGCAAGATCAAATTGGAGCTCTCATGAAGGACTGAAGTGGCATTAGTGGCTGCCTTCTTCTCCAAAAGACTCAAGGTAACCGATTCTTGGCTCTCATTCTCTCCATTTAAGCCTCTTGTTGAATCCTATCCACTTGTTTGAGAGAATGTATGAGTCCAAGTAGATAATAGGAGTCCCAAACATTGTATGCATGCTGAATATTAATCCCAGTAATTTCCCTTTGATCTTATGGCATTGGAATGGATTTTACTCATGCTGAAGCTTCATTGAGATTATATTTTTGCTTACCCATAACCCGTTTGACTTCTTGTGAATTGGCTGAGCCAAGAATTGATAAAAAAATCCATTGTATAAGGGTGAGTAGGCAGTGAGTCACTGCCGGTAAGCTCTCTATCCCTATTCCCCATTCCAATTCCATGCACTTCATGAAAAGCCCAAAATTTTGATTCTTGAAATGCATCTCATACTGGGTGTTTAATTAATAAATGTCTGGCATGTATATTCCGGGTGAGGAAAAGCCCGATGCCAGGCGAGGTGGCAAGACAAAAGAGGGGTGACCCCCCCTTGCCATCAAAGACCCTGAACGGATGCACAACTCGGCTCGGGGGGAACTTTGCCCACCTCCCGGTGATCTGGAGCCCAAGAATTATTGCAGGTGCAGGTACATTTGATGGAATAGCCCGAGCCCTGATCATTTGAGTCTACAACCCTCTACATGCATTGGTAATGTCATGTATCACTTGGAAACGTATGGTGGATGCAATGCAAGAAGGCCAGGGTATGCAATTATGGAAATGGTCTTAGCAATGAACTACGAATGCAAAGGATGTATAGCTCTATGTGGCATTGAGAGCCATCTTTGAGGCCCTCGATGCTTGGGATAAGACCCTCACCATTGGGATAAGGTATGCTCCTTGAGGGAATCTTTGCAGGGTATTGTAGGCAGTTAGTCCTACACAGTCAGCCCGCAAAAGTTGATTACAGCAAAGCCTTCTTGTGTGATTGAGCGCGGGCTCTATAGCTTATTTCGAAGAGGGCATTCTCCCCTTCGATCTGAACTAAAAAACTCCCCATTTTGCCTTACGATTTGGGAGATACACTCAATTTTGTGCTCAGAGGTACTGTGGGACAAGCAGCAGTCCTACACAGTCAGCCCACAAAAGTTGATTATAGCAAAGCCTTCTTGTGTGACTGAGTGCAGGCTCTATAGCTTGATTCGAAGAGGGCATCCTCCCCTTTGATCTGAACTAAAAATCTCCCTATTCTGTCCTATGGTTTGGGAGATACACTCAGTTTTGTGCCCAGAGGTATTGTGGGACAGGCAGCAGTCCTACACAGTCAGACCACAAAAAGCGATTACAGCAAAGCCTTGATCATTTATTGTCGGAGATATTTTTACATAGCCTCATAGAGGGGATCGAGAACTTTCATTTTGAATCAAAAATTTTGGCAATCGGAGCTTTCTAGCTCAAGATATCGTCATTTCTGTAACAAGGGGTCTGGTGGACTGCACTTGGGATGGCAGGCCACAAGGGTAAAGCAAAAGCCCAGGAGGACTTTCAGCATGAAATAAGGGACTCCCATGCCTCAATGAACGATCCTTGCTCAGCCCAGGAGGATCGTGAAGACATGTTTGAAGAGGGTGCCCTCGAGATAGACCGCTTATCTCTGCTCAACCAAACCTTATGCCAACATGAGACCCATCATGCTGAACGACATCGAGAGATGGAGCAACACCACAGGGAGATGGAAACCCGCCAAGATTACCGTCATTCCGAGATGATGGCCAAGATGGACTTATTCATAGAGCGCATGGGCGCCCTCATCCCCACCATTGCCCCCCCCTCAGATCGACCCAAGGAGTATGTCCCTCCCCGTGAGGCTAACCGCCCCCCCCTTGGAGACCGGGCATAGCCCACAAGGTCTTGATGGTACCCATGGCATTTCCCATAGCACTTATGAGATGGGTGAGCCTTCTACTCGACATGATGAGCCCCTCCTTCCCTCCCCCATTACGAATCCTTCAAGCCCATCCTTGGCACCCCAACTCCCCCGTAACGGAAGCTATTTGCACACTCAGGGGAATGGCTCCAATGCAAATCTTGGGCAGCATGGAATGCAGGACTACATGGGCAGCATGCACATGGCAATGGGCATCATGCATATGGCAATGGGTAGCATGCATATGGTAATGGGAAGCATGGACATTTTGGACAGCAAGGTCCTAATGGGCAATTTCGTCCTCATGTAATGCAAGGGCAGCATGGTCCCCATGGAAATTTTGGACAGCCGGGGATTGGACAGCAAGGCATGTATGGGCAGCATGTAGCACATGGCATTCATGGGCAACAAGGCCCAAATGAGCTGCTTGACAAGATTGTGTTTACTAAATTCAATGGGCAGTCCTCATCCCCAGCTGAACTAGAGGAATGAACCTCTAAATTGGAAGCCTATTTTCTCATCTACCCCCGTACTGATGAGGCAAAGATTATTTTTGCCTCCCTTCATTTAGAAGGTTTTGCCCATACATGGTGGAGATTCATTCAAAGAGAAAATCAGCAGTTTTGTGATTGGGAAGAGTTCAAGATGCATATGATCCAAGTTTTTGTCTCCTCGGTGGAAAAAGAACGCTTGGCTAGGCAATGGTATCAGTTTGATCAACGAAATCTCACCGTGAGGGAGTACACCAACCAATTTATGAACCTATCCATGTATGTTGAGGCAGTCAGTGATGAGGCCAAATTGCATAAATACATTTATGGGCTAGATGTGCATCTCTCAGTTGATGTAATAGCTCAAAAGCCAGCCACCCTGTTTGCAGCCATAGAATTGGCTGAACGCTATGGTCGGAAATACCGTCGCAATGAGGGCATGCAGCCCATTGCAGGACAACAAAGATACCCTATCAGGCAACCCCCATATTCTAATAATTATCGCAGCAACAATGCAGGGATTGGCAGCCCCAAAATCCCTACTTACCCCACTTTTAATGCTGAAAGGAAATATGGCAGTTTTGGGACAGCACCACCCTCCAAAAGTGACCCAAAGTATGCTGAAAATAAGACAAGGAATGGCTTCAGTCCTAATGGTCAAAAATCCATTCCTCCTGAAGTTGTCAAGGATAGAAAAGCCAAAGGCTTGTGCTTTAAATGAGGGGATAAGTACACGACTGATCATGCATCCAAATGCCCCTTTAAGAACGCCATTGTCAAGTTTAATAGCATGTATGCACTAGAAGATAGTGACAACTTAGAAGAGGACTTGCATGACAACTCTCCCATGATGACACTTGCTGAAAATGCTGAATATGAAGAGGATCTTGATACCGATCAATTTTATGACTCACTGGACAGGTTCCCTTTTGACCTCGTGGCTGCCCCATTGATGACATGCTTGGGAATGACCCTTGGCACCCCTCATTCACCACTATATCAGCTTGCTCGATCTCCATGGATGCATGGACGGGCTCTAGGAGCCTGAACACCCTACGAGTACATGGTAACATTGATGGCAAGAGTGTATACATCCTCATAGATAGTGGCAGCACGCACAGTTTTGTGAATAAATCGACTCTTAGAAGTTTGACATGTGTTCCCACTGAATTACAGCAACCTCTTCGGGTTCAAGTGGCCAATGGAAATGAGGAAGTGAGCTCCCATGTATGCACACAAGTGTCTCTTATGCTGGCCGAAAATTACACAGCAAAGGTAGACTTAATTACCCTTGATATGGGCCCCGTGGATGTTGTTTTGGGATGTGATTGGCTTCAGCAGTTGGGAAAAATCTCTATGGACTTCTCTCAGCTGTCTATGGAGTTTGTAATGCATGGGCAGCTTGTACACTTGGAGGGAATCAAAGAAATTGCAAATTTTCAACTTATAACAGCAAGACAACTCAAAAAGGAATTCAATAAACACTCTTAAATCTTTGTCTTGCATTTGCATAAGGATAATGATGGCCAACGCACCTTGGGAAATAAAAATGCAGCACTAAAAGTGCTTTTGGCTGAATATGAGGACCTATTTCAACCCCCCACTACCCTTCCCCCTTAGAGATCGGTGGATCACCCGATTGACTTGGAGCCCCATGCCAAGCCCATCAATAAACCCCCATATCGACTCTCGAAATGTGAGAGAGAGAAAGTAGCAAAGCAAGTCAAGGAGCTCACTGAAATGGGTTCATAGAGCCTAGCTCTTCCCGTTATGCCTCTCCGGTTCTATTGGTTAAGAAAAAGGACGGATCCTTCGAGTTGTGCATTGACTACCATAATCTCAATAAGATCACCGTCAAAAATATATACCCTATCCCTCAAATTGATGACTTGCTTGATGAACTCAAGGGAGCACGCTACTTCACCAAGATTGATTTGCAATCCGGTTACCACCAAATCAGAATGAGGGTGGGTGATGAAGTCAAAACAGCCTTTCAGACTACTGACCATGGCTTGTACCATTCCCTTGTCATGCCATTTGGGCTCACTAATGCACCCGCCACATTTCAGAGCTTAATGAACAAAATATTGCAGCCATGGCTTTTCCAGTTTGTGTTGGTATTCTTTGATGATATACTCATTTACAGCAAGTCACTACATGAGCATCTGAAGCATGTCAGGCAAATTTTTGATGTACTAAGAGAGCACCGGCTATTTGCCAAAGAAAGCAAGTGTGTCTTCATGCAAATAGAGGTTGAGTACTTGGGACACATTGTTAGTGAAAAAGGCATCCAAGCTGATCCTAAGAAAGTGCAATGTGTCCGGGAGTGGCCCACCCCCACTATCACTACCTCCTTGCGTAGTTTTCTTGGCCTCTCCTCTTTTTATCGGAGATTTATTCGCCATTATGCCACAATTGTAGCCTCGTTAACAGACAGGCTGAAAAAAGAGGCTTTTCTATGGGATGAATTAGCTGACCACAGTTTTCAGCAGTTGAAAGACTTGCTCACTTCAGCCCCCATCCTCGTATGCCCTGACTTTTCAAAGGATTTTACCATCCAGTGTGATGCTAGTGGACGGGGTATTGGTGTAGTCTTGCTGCAAGAACACGGGATAGTAGCATTTGAGAGCCGAAAATTGGATGATAAAGAGAGAGAGTTGCATGTCTATGATCAGGAGATGTTGGCAGTCATTTATGCTATCAAAAAGTGGCATCACTACTTGTATGGCAGCAAATTTAAGGTGAAAAGTGACCACCGTGTGCTCAAATACTTCTTGACTCAACCCAACCTCACTCCCAAACAACGTAGATGGGTGGCTACCCTACAAAACTATGACTTTGAGATTACCCACACCCGTGGCAAGGACAATGTAGTGGCTGATGCACTCTCTCGCATGTGGGCATGCAAGGTTTCATCCATCACTGAACTCCACCATGATTGAAAAGCTCCAAGAGGCATACTTGCTTGATGCTGAATTCAGCCCTCTTTTCCAAAAATTACAGCAAGGTGTCATGGATGACAACTCCCAATATCAGCTCCACAATGGCCTCATTTGGATCCATGGCCGTATTATGATTCCCCATGCCTCTCCTTTCACCCAAAGGATCCTTGAAGAGATGCATTCTTCACCGATTGCTGGCCACTTAGGGTCTTCAAAACATATGACCAAGTTTCAAAAAGCTTCCATTGGAAAGGCCTATGGTGGGATGTTAAAGACTTTGTGTCTAGATGTGTGCCTTGTCAACAAAATAAAGATAGCACTCTTAAACCGGGTGGATTGTTGCAACTCTTACCTATCCTCGAAGGAAAATGGACCCACATTACCATGGATTTCATCACTGATTTACCTACAACCAAGAAGGGTTGGGATAGTATATATGTGGTAGTTGACCGACTCACTAAAGCAGCCCATTTCATCCCTACAAAATCCCAGTTTACAGCATCTCAAGTTGCCACTCAATTTATGGAGCATGTTTTTAAGTTGCATGGCTTACCCCACGTCATAGTACATGACCAGGACACCACATTTATGAGTCAGTTTTGGCAGACAATTTTCAGCTCCATGGGGACCAAATTGGCTCTATCTACAACCTATCATCCGCAAACAGATGGGCAGACCGAGAGAGTCAATAAGTGGCTTAAAACCTATTTGTGACATTTTTGTCATGACGTGCAGAATTCTTGGGATGTATGGCTGCACTTGGCTGAATTTTCTTACAACAAGTCCACTCATTCGAGCATTAGAGTCTCTCCCTTCAAAGCATTGTATGGTTATCGGGTGCCCCTCCCTACCATGATCTTCAATGAAAAGCTCAACCCCCTTGGAAAAGAAGAGTTGGACCGCATGCAAGCTTTACTTCAACATGCAAGGTAAACCTCAAAAGGGCTCAAGAGCACATGAAGCTTCATGCTGATGCAAAAAGAAGACCCCTTGACTTTCAAGAGGGTGACTTGGTACTCCTCAAGGTCCCCAAGTCTCGTTATGCTACACTAAAGGATGGTTCTTGCAACAAGTTGGCACACCGTTACTATGGGCCCTACAAAATCATTAAGAAGGTTGAGGACTTGGCTTACCGTCTCCAACTCCCTCCCACTGATGTCTTCCATGTGAGCCAATTGAAATCTTTCATTGGTACTCCCAAAGATCATGTACAGGAGCTATCACCCATAGATGAGGAGGGCCTTATCCAGTATATTCCTGAAGCGGTCATTAGGCAACGTGAAAAGCAACTCCGCACCCATTCCATACATGAATACCTAATCAAATGGCAAGGCCTACCAATAGAGGAAGCCTCTTGGTACCCAGCATCTATTTTGGATGAATTTCCACACCTCAAGGAGGCCGTATTGGCTGGAACTTAACCATGACACCTGTTTTGGGCTACAGTCTGCATCTGGACAGCCACCTGTTTTGTACCAGTTTTGGTCCTGGTCCATAATCAACCCCATCCTCCATACATGGACTGAAAGTACACCTCGAGGGCTCCGTGTCAACACCTTACTTGCCCCGATCGGAGTTCCCTAGTGGAAGCTATGGCTGTTTTTCTCCAGCCATACCATCTGGGACAACACACTAGTAATTCCTGGACAACCCTTTATTTTGTAACAGTTTTGGTCCTAACCTGATTGCAACCCCGCCCCACCCACATGGGCTGAAAGTACATCTCATGGGCTCCATAACGACACCTCAACTATCCCATTCGGAGTTTCTCACACAAAGTTATGGCTGATTTCCTACAACACACCCTTACAGTCCATGACTACATCCCTTGTTTTTTAGGACCAAAACTTTATGAGACGGGATGGTTTGTAATGAACGGGGATCATGGGAATATGGCGTGGGAACATACTAGTCACACTGACGGTATATAAGGTGTAAGAGGGTATTTTTAGGCATCACAGAAATTATCAAGAAACTCTCTTTTCACCTTCTCAAGCTTCCATGGCTTCTTCTTCTTCTTCCTCTTCTTCTTCTTTTTTCCCTCTTTCTCTCTCTTCTCTTGCCTTTCTCTCTCCTCTCCCTCTTCTCCTGCAATCCTTCTCTCTCTCCTTCCCCTTAGTTAGGACAATTAGGTCTCTTTCATTACAGAAGCATACTACAGACTTGCTCTTGAATCGTCCTATTCATGCACTCATCCATACCATTTTGGGGTGGGCTGGTGTACGAGGCAATCAACTGATGCTTAATACTCCTCTCATCACAAAACTGCTCAAAGTCTTTAGAGACATATTCACCCTCATTATCTAAACTTAAACATTTCAGTCGATACCTAGAGACTGGTTCTTAGCCAAGGCAAGCCAACACTAAAATGTAGCCAAGTCACCTAGTTTTTACTTTATGGGAAATGCCTAGGCCTTATGTGTATAGTCAGCAATGAAAGTAATGAAATAATTTGCACCACCTAACGACTTGCAAGGCATGGACCATAAACATCTGAATGAACAAGAGCCAAAGGCTCACCCATGCATATCATACCAAAATTTTTATGCGCGTTGTGTGTCTGCCTATCATATAAACAATGATCACAAGACTCAAAATATTTATAGTCAAGGGGTGAAAGTTACTACAAACAGGTATGCATTTTCATTTCTTTCAAGGACATGTGCCCAAGTGCCCAAGGCGAGGATGCCTTAGAGATATATATGAAACTATATCCACTGCCAAAATATGGTCAATTAACCTAGATACAAGCAAGTGGTAGAGAGTATTAGACTTAGCACTACGTGCAATGATAAGATTCCCACAGGTAAGCTTCCATGAGGAATCACTAAAAGAAACAACATAGCCTGCATCATCCAAAGTGCCAATAGAGATAAGGCTCTTCGTGAGAGCCTGTACATGATGTACATCATGAAGAGTAAACATGCTGCCAAACTAGACATCACGAATACCAACTATGTCCAATGTCAGGTCATCACCCAAACGGACAAATCTAGTCATATCACGCTTGAATCGATCAAGCAACACTAAGTGTACCTTGAAAAAGCATTAGTCTCAATAGTAAAGTATCAATAGAAGAAGTTGCAAGTATGTAATCATCATAAGAATCAATCTGCACAACATTAATCTCTTCAATCTTAACACTGGACTTGCTAGGAACAATGTTGCGATAATTATTTTTGTTATATCCTTTACCCTTGCCCTTTTTCTTGTGCTTGTCTTTGTGCATTTTATGGCATTGTGGCCGAAAATGACTTGCTTTCCCACAATAATGACAAGTCAATGAGACTGACGGTCACGAGACTTAAAGCAAGACTATCCACATGATTGAGAGCGAAACTCTTGAGAGTCTCTCCCACAACAGCCATTACCGCTCCTACCATTATTAACTCTAACTATCAATGCATGAGAGGCGCATGAAGCATCAACATTCTTTCTATTAACCTCTTCGATCAAGAGTGCATCCTCTACATCCTACAATTGTACCCCGTCAATAGGCATATTGGCATACATAGCAATAAGAAATGTATCCTATAATTTAGGCAATGTAACTAAGAGGAACAAGGGAAGAAGAGTACCCTTGAATTCAATCCCCTGCTAAGACAAATGACTAATAATGAAATAGAACTCATTTAAGTGAGCTAACATAGAAGTGCCCTCCTTCATGCAAAGGTCCATGAGTTGCTTCAGCCAACACATCTAAGAAATAGGGCTCTACTGGTCATACATATTGTAAATCCTTTCCCATAAGTCCCATGGGGACTGCCCATCAAAGAATATATTATAAAACACCTTCTAAGAGGGGGACAATATTATGATGGACTTACATAGCTCATCTAATTCAACCCAATCCTCTATATCAATAAGTTCGAGCTTGGCACCCTTATGTTTTGGACCTTCTCGTAGTTTGGACCTTCTCGTAGTTTGGACCTTCTAGTAGTTTTAGTTGGTACCATCCAACTTGTCAATATTAAAGATAACACTATCACTCGAGCCATTACCCACATCATGAAGGAAAACAAGTGCACAAACTATCAAAGGAGGCTACTATAATTACTGCAAAGAGCCCTAAAAGCACTATTAAATCCCAAAGCAAGAGGAATTGTTGAACCAAGATGTTGTCCATAAGTTATGACCAAAATAGATTCAAATAGAAGTGATTGCCCTCATTAAATGATGCATAGACTACAATTACAGCTTGTTGTAAATAAAGTACAACAGTAAGAAAACCAAGCCAAAACTGAGCTATCACTAAGATATGATAAATTGGAACTGCTAGGTGATATCCTATATCATGCAGGGTATGTAAGAAACTCTAGCAACCAACATATATAAGGGAAGTACCCAAAGCTTTCAACAACAATCTATCAGTGTGGTATACATCAACTGGCATAACGATCATGCATGTAGCAGGTCCTGGGGTAACTAAGGGGGCCTGCCAAAGGCACGACTTACTGAGTGGGATAATAGAAACTCAATAAGAAGTAAAGATAGATGTATACACAACTAACAAGACCTGATAGGTGCAAGTCCAAGACAAAGTCAAATTAGATTAGTCCTCAAGGCATAAACTGTAGACAAATAGCATGTAAAGAGAGCATGTACATAAAGTGAATATCCCATTATGTCAACAATCAAGCTCAACTACATAACCATAAGCTCTATATAACATCAAAGTCAATGAAGTGGCTCCCACTAGAACAAAGTCGAATGTGGAATGAGCAAGAAAAGCTGAGATACATCATGTACATAGCATCCAAGATCCAAGATCCAATGACATACATCTGGAGTATCCAAGTCAAGATGGCCAGTAAGGCATCCACTATAGCATCCAAGCTAATGAATAACATACCAATGTCATTGTCCAAAGCTCCAAAATAACTCAATCCAAGTCAAGACAAAGCCCAAATGTCCATCATACATAGCCAGGACATATACTAGCATCCATATCAGACATCTAACATCCAAGCAGATAGCCCGAGTATCATCCAATGATAATGGGCATAAACTGTCTCAAGTGGATGCATGCTATAGCAAATGATAGACAATGTCAATCAAAATGAGCTTTAGACAATGTCAATCATAATGCATTCTGGAACCATGATAAAGCATGTCACATCATCCATAAGTATCGGTACATCCCCCAAATAGTTGGTAAGCACCCCGGAGCAATAGATATGTGCTTTCACTGATAAAATAAGCTTCATCTCTATTATAAATAGTAGCAAATCTCTGTCTAGACTAAGCAAATGAAATGCTCTAATCATCCCAAAATGATCTCCAATGCATTGACATAACATCCACAAGTGATCCTATACCTGGGCATTAGTAGAAGCATCACATAAGCATGTAGAGACACTGTAGAACTCAAAAGGATAGGCTGTCCCAAAACTATGGACAGCGATGATAGTGAATGTAGAGCTCAAGATCGATGTCCAATGCCAAATACAAGTGCCGAGAGGTGTTTCCAATGATCATCAAGGTTGCCAAGAGTGCTAGGAACAAGCATAGATTGTGCAGCCTGTCCTAGGGATACTACATGGTATGCTAAGGCAAATGGGGAGCAAGGCAAGCTCCAAGGTTTGCCAGGGAGGAAGGCCTTAAAGAGGTCCAACGCAGCTAGAAGTAGCCTAGAAGATACAGAGTATCAAAAGCATACCTTCGAATGAGAAGCCATGGTTGCTAATGAAGAAACCTTTGAATGCAAGCTGATGAGGCAATACCAGACCAAGCTCATGAAAAGATGGCTCTAATACTAGTTGAAGGGAGGTGAGTCCTAAAGTGGAAGCATACGAGCAAAAGCAAGAGCTATGGTGGAAGGAGCAAGAGCAAAAAAGAGAGAGACATAAAATGTGGGAACTCCAACAATCACACTATGTGACCGACCTTCCCTTTATTCAAATGTTATTGAAAGAATAAAGAATGAAGTGACACTGCTAAGTGCTCGCCACCTGCAGTGTACAAGTATGTGAGTATGCACATATTGTCCATGTAACTAATACACGGGTGGCTAGGCATAGGCACCTTTACCCCCAACAGGACCTGGGGTTTGTACTTCCCAATTTTATCAGATGAAGAGTCATCCCAATCTTTTTTATCTTTCTTTCTCCATCTTCTGTGATCAGACTTATTGTCAGTTTGGGCTTGAGCCTTTTCCAAAGCTTTTGGTAACATGGTGGCTAGCAAATACTTCAACATCTCCTGCATGGCCTCCACCGGATTTGAATCATTCCATAGCACATCCCTACATTGAGGTGTTGCTTCTATCTCATTGCCAAGTTCAGTTGCATATCCTTCATCCCCCTTATTTGGAGGTATGCTTTGACCTATTCCTAGGGCCTGTGAGATTTCCTCTTGGTTGGTCATCTCTATTCTCACCTTTGTTCTTGTTGTGTCCACGCATGTTGATGAACCATAGCTAGCTTTCTTGCCTGAATTGCTCCCACGCTCGGTGAAGATTTAGGCTTCGCATGAGGAGAGCTTTAATACCAAGTGTGACGCACTAGGAGTGAGAATCTAGCAAGTAGAGTACTTTTCCCAACTTTTTGCTTGTCACCCATGGTTTGCACCATAATCCCCCACAAGCAGTCAACCACCTCAGTTCACAAGTACATACATACCTAGGAGAGAGTATAGCTTGCAAGAGAGTTTTGAGAGCAAAAGAGAATAGTTGTATTATGGAGGCACAAGGCCTACGTGGAGGAGGAACACTCGTTTGTTGTTACAATGCATGTTTGTGCTCTTGATCTCCCTCATAGGTGCATATGTAGGCAACACCATGATATACCTAGAGAGACCCTCCTCCCCCCTCTCTCGAACCCCTTGAGGGTTTTTTAAAAAAAAGGGCATGATAGGAGAAGTGCTTACTTGCAACAAGTAGATGAAGGGCCACATGCATCAAATCATTGGATAATTCAGAGTGCAACAGAGTTGCCTACAAATTGATGTAGTTAGCGCAGGTGACACAATTGCACACGTGGCAAGTGATGATAGAGAGCCTACAGAGAAGGCAATTGGCAAGCAAAAGTAGTGGGATTGTGATGATAGTAGGAAGCTAAATTAGGTTGCAGAGAACTATGCACGTACAAATCGACAAGACTCTTCTCTCTACATCACGTCACCCGGATATAAACAAAGATGAATTGTGCCTGGATATCAAGAATGTGACAGTCAATGCATGAACGCAGCGGATAGTTGATGTAGAAGAAGGGAAGAGTGCGCAGGCCATGTGCCACATCTATGGCTTTTACGGCCACTTGTCTGATCGCAGCAGCATTGCACCTCGCGCATAGCGACATTGGTACGATGCAATCGCTTGTGACCGCCGGCGGATCCTACTTTACTTTCACGGAAGCATGACACGCATCCACCTCAACTCGATACGCTCTCCTCACATTTAGCACAACTTGGGAGAGTCTAGTTAAATAAAGATACTTAGGAATATCCCGTGCCACATCAACCAGATATTCACCACAATGAACCCACACATGACCACAACTGGTCATCTGCGGGGGATATGACCAAGATTAAAGTGGAATTATATGTGATAGGCTCTACAGTGTCAACTTTGGGTGGGGAGAATGAAGCAAAAGACGCCAGTTGTGCTGGTGTGAACAAAGGTCATGTGACTGTGGAAACAAGGAAGAATAGCATTGTTGCAGTGAATACGAAGAATTCTCGGAGAGATTGCTCACAAAGAGATTTTTTTCATTATGTTGAAAGACATGATTACATAGGTACATGCATATGAAGGGTCACATGCAACCATTTGTCTAATTTAGAATATCTTTACACATGACACTTGTACACTTTGACTATTAACTAGTTCCAACACTCCCTCCTAATGGGAGAACTATGAATAAGAGTTTTATCATACATTATTAATACACAAGATGTACCCCATTTCCCTTTAAGAGGTAATGGTGATTCGTAACCTAAAAAACCTATATATATATATATATATATATAATCATCTTGGATCTAAAATTCCATTGATGATCAACAACATAAGAATCTTTTTCTTCAACTTTGCATCTCCATCAACATCTTCATATGTCCATGACCAATTCTTCATTTCTCGAGCTTGCACTTGACCTTTACTAGACCCCATCAAGGAAGAGAAATGCAGTAGTCTAATTATCGAGTTTTTTTTCACATAAATTTTGAGCATGTTGTTATACCCTTGCTCTATTTCCATCTAGCACAATAATAGCTTTGTGTTTGGAGGCCATTAGCATAGTAAGTGCAAAATGCATCTTGAAGACTACATTATATGGTCTTGAAGTTATGTAGAGAGATACATGTAAACATGTCATCGATGAATCCATTGATGAAGTGGAGGTACATGTTGAGGTTCAATGCAACCCCAAGGAAGCACTGAAACCCTCACCACCTACAATATTGGTAATTGTATGCTAACCCAAGATCACAATAATCTCACGTGTAATGGTGGATGGCCAAACAAGGATAACCAAATTTGCTAAATTATAAATACTTTTTAATTAAGTTAATTATATTGGCAAAGAATATCTGGACAAAGTGCTACAAAACCATGGAACCAACTTTAGATAATTTTTTTGCTTTTTAGGAAGCAGACATATGATAAAAGCAAGGGTAGATTCATATGCGCATAATCGTGAATTATTAATATAGTATTTTTTGTTGTAGTGTACTTGATTATTAATGTGTGAATGCAATGGTTATCTTACCTTAAAAATCTATGCTTTGATACCTGATGGAAAATAGGATATATTGGCACTGGCTATTGGGATCCCCAACCAACATACCTTAAGCATCTTGCACGATGTTGGAGAAACTAACCTTGCAAAGTGAGGGACCTATGCTCTTGCAAGAGTTCTAGGTTTTTTTTTGTGTGTGTGATCATTCGAGTGCTTGATAAGGCAAATGACTAAGTGGTAAGTGTCCCCATAATGTAGGATGGCTTTGGAGGCGCATGGAATCTTCAAGGAATTTGAGCTCATAAATTCCTTGTGATCATGAAAGGAGTAGGATCATATATGGCTCAACTTTGTAGGGTTGGAAGGTTCCATCATAGATAATACTATTTTTAGCCACTCTTGCAAGAGTGATGGTTACATAAAATTTATGTGAACTAGTATGAATTATTGCTATATGACCTTATCTACCATAGAAACTTAGTATGTTGCAGATACAAAATCTAATGGGAGATTTGGGAATTATAGGATAAGTTGAAATTTTGCATAAGAATAGTTAGAGTGCTATGCACTTTGCACAAAATCTAGTTTTTCATGCAAAGATGAAGGATGCAAATATGATGTATTATTTCATGAGGGAAGTGATTAAGGATAAGTGCATACAACTTCTCAAGATACAACTATTATGAACCTTAGATATTTTCTTACAAAGATTTTGACCTCCATGTGGCTCGCACGTTGCTGGAGTTGATGCCATTGGGTGAGGTCATACTCAAATATTTTCATCAATATCTTTGCTTTTAGCTCTATGGTTAAATTTTCTCCCTTAAGGGAACATTGACATTTCTGTCATCAGAACTTGTGGGCTAGAGGCCTCATGGCTATATATGCCCATCTTCTAACCTTCCTACTACTCCTATGTAGAGTGTCACTCATTATTCTTTTGGCAAATGAATGAATAAGGGGGTGCTACACCTTCTACACCCCATTGTGCATTAGCTTCTCTCTTATTTTTCTACTTTTCACTTCTCATTGTGTGCTTTCATTCACAAAAGGATTGATTGAAGAAGGACTAGAAGGGAATCTTCCTATCTCATCATGTATCCACATTTTTTTTCTTATTCTATTATCTTCGTCATGGGATGGTTATAGTTTGGCGAACATTATGTGCATGGAACTTGAGTTTGTAGACATTGATGAATGTATAATTTAGCTTTTCCTTAGGATGATGATCATTTCATGGACACCAATATCTTGCGATTTTACTCATGATGCCATTGTAAAAGCGTGTTTGCTAGTACTCTACTTGGGGAGATCGCTATGTATAAAAATTGTGTCACGTGAGTTCAAAAAAGGGGAATATAAAAAAAGATAATCTTGCATATTTAGATTCACAAGATGAAAGATTTTAAAAGGTAAAAATTTATTCACGAAAGGGGCTTTTATATTTCATTTATAATTTTCTTAATAGAAGGGTATACTTAAATCATAAAACCCAACTAGATTTTTGTGGCAGAAGGGAATGATGAACGCCAACAAAGGTAGGGTATGATGAGTATCTATTTGTGCAGAATTTAACTTTACTTTATTAACAAGAACATATATGGAGAAAGTTAAACCTGAAAAAGACCATGAAAGAGGCGGATCTAGGTGATTATAAATGTGTTTCAATTGATTGAGAAGATCATTGATGCCTTGAAAAGGGGATTACAAAGTGCTCAAAATTTTTATGAAGGTTTGCAAATGACATGATAAAACCATTGTTTTATATCTATTACATAAGGATTTGTTAAATTCTTCATGAAAAAAATAAACTTATTGTAAGGAATATATGAATTATGGTAAAAATTCACAAAGGGTCAAGAAAGTATGACAAAATAGGTTACATAGTGATATATAAAACATGACATGAATGCATGTGATATATAGGATTTATACATAGTGATATCCTTGGGGTACTCTATAAATCCACTGCTTGTCTTTCCACTTATACAAAGAAATTTGTGTATATGTTACCTAATAAATCGTATTGGGATTAGGCATATGCCATCTCAAGGGGTCACCTCAAAAAATGTAAGTGTACCATGTGAAATCAATAGAAGGATTATTTTACTTAATAAAACTTCTAAGATTACATTTATAGAATGGGTTTTTTAATTACAATTTGGAAAAAATTCGTAAGTTTCTCAAAGGAAAAGGGGTCATTTTATTACCTTATAGCATGTAAGGAAAGGGTATTTTCTAATATCCTTTGAATGTATGTGATATAGAGGGTTTACATATGGTGACCTCCCAATATGCCATGGGGAAAAGCAAGTGCTAAGACCTTCTTGTAGTGTGATTTTCATTCTCATCCAAATGCACAGTTTGGCATTTGCATTTTCATGTTCTAAAAAACTAAGCAAAGTCTCAAATAAATATGGAAGTCTAATGAACAAACATCAAAGAAAAAAGAAGCACAAAAATTTACAATTAATGAGCCTACAACTTTAAGCCAAATCATAAACAAATACATATTTGATAGAGACCTCTTCTAAATGGAAAAGGCTACATCTTAATTATGTCACAACACATGCTTATGAGAATCATAGGAGATTTTGTGCCGCGATAATCACACCACATCTCAAACAACAATGGCAATTGATAATGGCCAACCATGCATTAAGGGGGGTATCACCATATGTGAGTCTTGAGTATATGAAGTTTTCCTAAGGGAATGGAAGGGTAAGGATAGTCACAAGTGGATGGATGAGTTGGCACTAAAAGGAGGATGCATATAGTGTACCAGTCGTAACAATTTGTCTATACAAAGAAGCATCAAGCAAGACAATAAGACTAATCATTCTCGTTGAAGCTCACACTTGTGGTTGGCTCTTATTCATTCTCTATTTCCTTTTCGTTGTCTTTCTCTTATAGTTTTTTCAACTTATCATGCTTCATAGCCATGTCCTAGCTCTAGATCCATGTCTTTCAACAGTTGGTACTAGCAATATTGTTGCCCTAAATGGTACTTGCCTTTCATGTACATCTTCTTTGTGTAATGAGGGAAAAGTGTTGTCTTTTCGTGCTTAGGGTAGAGTATTGCTTACAATTATCAACTACTAGTGGGCTTATATAAGAGTGGATTTAGTACTAAGTCACTCATAACACACCATAACATTGAAAAACATAACATATTAAAAGGTTTCTATTGATTTCTCTTTATATTGTTATTTGTATGGCGCTATCATTGATATGCATGCATATGCAAGTATTCAATGAGTTTAATGGAGATGTAACTCTAGACCTTTCTTTATATTGACCAAGTCACATAATTAAAACCAACAATGTCACCTACTTACTTTGCTCAATATGCTTCTCACATTATTAAAAACAAGAACCAATAATGATATCATTACTTCTCTTCTTAATTCATTGCGAGCATAATGGTTTTTTATCCTTACTAATGGTTGGGACTCGTATGATGCATTTCATGACATGACATACTTTTGGAAGTGAATAAGTTTGTGGCTCCAAGGATGTGGGATGTAGGGATCAAACTCATGCACCCGTTGAACTCAACCCACACACAATCCACTATACCACGACTCCATTGGCATAACATGACATATTTTTGTCATAACTTCACCTTTTAATATTAAAACTTAGTAATCTTAAGAATTAGTTTAGGAATTCTTGGTCTCTTTAAAAATCACTTTACCTATTTTCATTTTGGTTATAATTCTTAAAGATGATAACAAGAAAGTGAGGATCTCTATAAGTAAAAGGAAGTAGTAATAAAGACTCAATAACTATGCTTGCTCGATTCCTCTAACTATGAAGACTTTTAGCAATAGTTGGGATATTTTCTCCCTCACTTTAGCTATGTATGCTAAGATAACTCTTTTCTCCCCCAAATAGCATGATGCCAACTTTGGTTTGGAAATCAACTTATGTCCTTAGATTTGAAAAGCTTGTGAAGGCTACCAAAAAATACATGCTTCAGAAACTATTTATTGGTCACTTAAATAGTGCACCACATCAATACTCATAAGAGACGAGCAAGAGACAATATGGGAACCTTATATTTGTTATCATATTACTCCATTTAGGAAAAGGAAAAGGAATTGAGTTATACCCTTAGCTTTGAAAAACTTGTGAGCATTATTGAAATTTTGTAAGTTTATAACTCCATTTAAGAAAAAGAAAAGGAAGAGACATGTACATCCCATAGAAAAGATTATATTAACAAACTTTTGGCATATCATGTCATAAAGCATTGAACTTCCTCCAATAGAACTCCAACCTACCAAATTGAGGGCTTGATGTTAAACTCTTTCGCTATGCACACATGAATGTTACAAATACATTTATATTCCCAAAGGTCTCTTAAAAGTAGGAGCGTGGCCCACTAAATAAGGCGTGAATAATGAGTTAGGAAAAACAATGTAACAAACCTATATTCTTAATGTAAGAGATAGTGGCACTTTTAAAAATGGGAAAATGTGCCCAATCCTTATCACATACAATTTTCTTGATATATTTTTGTGCTTAATAATATGCAAACATATGTTTGATTCTTATCATTTGCCAAAGTGTTATCTTTATTTAATATATTTGTAATATATGCTAAATTGTAGTCAGAATAAAGATTGTTCCTTATAGATTCTAGTAAGAAGTCTTTATGGCATGTGTAATAAAGTATTAGGGAGGTCTTACAATGTAGATTCCTAATCTATCCAAATAAATTTGTCATGGAGGACTCGATATTGAACTCTTTAACCATGCACACATGGATGTTTCAACTAAATAAGTATCTTTGCAAGAACTATTAAGATTAGAATCAATATTAAGATTGGTCCTTTATATAAGAAGTGGATAGAAAAACATGGCCAATCAAGATGTTACTATATAAGTCATTAATATTAAGGGATGATGGTACTTATTACAATGAAATAATGTTGCCAAACTTTCTTATATACACATTGTTAATCTCAAATCGTAGAGATTTCCCAAAAACTTCAAAAATATCAGCGTGAATTGGAACATCAACAACTTGATCATTCAATGTATACATATCCTCAAGAATAACATTGTAACATGCAACATACGAAAATGCCAATTGAGCATACAAATTAGCAAAATCACATTATCCTTGTGCAACACAACTCCCTCACGAGCATTGATAACCCCAAAATAATGAGACACTTCCAAATCCATTGCATTGCTCTCTTGAGAAACTTCTTATTGCAGCAATGGTTTCTCTTCTTGAAGCTGATTGATGACAAATAAAGTTTCAAGTATTGCACTTTCTATTATATATTCATCTCTTTCTCAAGTTTAGAAAAAAACCATTGAATTATCTCAATTGGAGATCAATTAGGAGAACATATCACATCCGAATCTTTACGAAAGCCACACAACCTTACAAATTCATGTGATTCTTGACTACTTCTTCAAATTTGAACACTTTGGAGAACTAATCATTTGCTATCAAAAAGATGTTGTTTTGAAAACTACACATATGGGTAATCAACTTGAATGTTTATAAAATTGAAATTTTGTTGAATTTCTTTAAGTTGAATTTGCAATAATCTAAAATAGTATCTTGAATGATGGAAACATGGGTATCTTAAACGAATATATCCAAAGCTGATACATTTTTCATTACAAGCACCACATTTCAAGTGCTTGCAAAAACTCCTTACTAAAAGTTGACTTAGTAATTGCATTATCTTCCACAAAATCATCAACAAAACCAAAAAAAATCATCCATGATAACTTCGTTATTGGCATAAATATGATTACCCATATGTACTATCCATACATTCATCATCATTTTGAATATATAATTGATCTTCTTGGTCCCCAAGCTGATCAACTTCCTTGTTAAAGACATTAACACCGATAGAACACTAAAATATAAGAAGTAAAGAGAAATTGTTGTCAAATTTGAAGATAATTAAAGCAACATCTTACTGGATGATCTTGATATCTGTAAGGATTTAGGAAGTGATTGCGTGCCATAGTTGGAAAGAGGATGAAAACTTAGTTAATTACTCCAGCAAACTCCAAGACTTTATGGATGGATGCCCTCTGAGTACCATAGTTGAAATAGCATTTTAGATCATCCCTTTCAACAAGAAAGAGTGAAATTTGCTTTATGTAGGAAGAAGAAAAGCAAAGCAATAGGCTTGGATGGCCTATCAGTTGACTTCTTCCAAGCTATTTGGAACATTTGCAACAATGATGATATGGTTTAGATGGTTAACTATAACTAGATACATGGAACTTTATCTGAAAAAGTAAACTTTGGCTCTTTCAAGTGTTTCATTCTGTCTCTTTCCTTGGTTTTATAGGATTTTGATCCAATTTCATTTGGATTGTTTCCACTCTTTTAATACCAATGTATAGATTTTTTGTTAATGGCATTATCACTTTATCATTCCTTCTGAAGAGGTGCAAGGGTGCCCCCTTGCACCACTTTTTGTTTGCCATTATCACTGACTTGCTTCAAAGGAAATCAGAATTGAAGATTTAGCAAGACACCATCAAAGGGCTTCCTCTACCTATTGATTGTTAAAGACCTTAATCAAGAAGGCATTGAATTTGTCTGAGAAAGAATTTCAATGAATGGGTGGCAATTCGGAGAACAAGAAGGATGTTTGGCCCACCTCAACAACAATCAATCATGATCATGCTACTAAGTTTCTTAAATTTGAATTGGGCAAACCTCTATGGTATTGGTGCAAATTGAAGGAACTTAGGAAGATTGACTTTGCTTTCTTTTTCAATTTCAAGGGAAATTGGAAAATGTAGTTTCCTTTCGTAGGTGTGGACTTCCAATACCCATAGTTAGTACCATCCAACTTGGCAATGTTAAAGAGAGCTGTGTCTTTCAGATGACCAACCAACTCTAAGAGTCTCTCTATCTCTCTATTATGTGTAATTTGCAAACAAGTAAAAGAAATGGTGGGTACGTCTTTTGGAGATGCTCAAAAGCAAGAGGACTTCAATTCAAAATTACAAAGTGAAGGATTTAGTGAAAGGGTTAACTTAAGATGTGTTCTCTTCGGTGAATATGCCAACATAGCACTCTTTATAAAGTTAATGGATTGGCATGGAGGCTTTATATTTGCAATCAACAATTCAGAATTTGTTCCATCATTGGCACAAGACTGATCATTTTAGCTAGGCTTTTGCGTTGTAAGGCCTCCTTTATTACACATGATGTTTGTATTTGGCTTTGTAAGCCATTAGCAAAACCATACGACGAGTTGTGACGATTGTGTTAGTTGATTGCTTTTCCCAAGCTTCAGTTCATGTTTGTGCTTCTAGCTATCTAGTTTGGATGTCTGGGCACAGAGAGTGGGCAATAACTTCTGTGGTGGCTTGGCTATAAAGAGGGCCTTCGCATAATACCGAATGTATCCTTGATTAAATCCGTGAACTGTGTCCCGTGTGAAACCCTTCTTATGTAACAAGTAGGCGTATGGAAAGAAGACGAAAGTGCAATGATGGAAGGCCAAGAAGGTGCAAGCACTTTTGGGACGGCCGGGTGAATGGGCCCCAAGGGCGAAGGAAATTGGAATGAGTATATGTGATGTGATGTTTACGCATGAGCGGGAGGCCCGAGCACATCCCGCGCAACTTGCGTGCTTGCTGATTGGCCCCATTTTTACCTATTTATTTGATTAATTGAACATGGAAATAAATCGCATGGACGCGTGGTTTGGATATTTTCTCACCGCGCATTTCGTCTTGGGTCTCTCTTTGTGACCGATTTTAGGGCCCTCATTAACGACCTTTCCCCCGAGCGCACAAAATAAGCCAGCGGTCATGCGGGGCTTCCCTGTTAGTTGGCACAACCATACACTTTTTCCCATTCCCCTCTCGACAAGAGAAAGACATGGCTGTGCCCTCGCCACCAGATAAAGGCACAGTGCACCAAGTTTGACAGAAAATGAGAAAGAGAACGGAAACTAGGAGACACTCCTTGTCTTACAATGAGAGAACTAGAGTTAAGGTGAATTTTTTATCTTAAGATGCACCTAAACTGATATGTAAGCCTATGCCCTTACAAGCAATGCAAACAGAATGGTCGGCCGTGGCATCCTTGCCCAATAACACTTCTTTGAAAGATAAGGATCATAAATAGTGGAGATGAGCACCTTTGTTGGGAGTTTTTCTTTTCACCGTCATTACATGCATAACATCCAATAAACATGAGGGTATTTCATGTCCTTTCTAATGCCCAATGTTTCATCTCATTAGACATTAGATTTGGATGACTCCAAAGGAAGGGTATAAAGTCCTTGAGCTTTAGTGGTGAAGAATGTAGGCCAACAAGCTAGGTCTTAATCCTTCTAATTGATTACTTATGCAAATTGCATATATTGTGGAATGACTCTAGAGCCTCTCACACTCCTTTGATGAACCAACCATCAATAGTGAAGGAGCCCATTCTTACACCTAATAACAAACATGGGTTTAAAAAGGCTACCTAATTGATTAGTACCAAGAAGCCTTACCTTCATTAGTAACATGCTTAGCTTCAAGGTTTTCCTAGTGGAAAGGGTAGTGGGTCTCATGTATGAGCTGTCCAATCCTTTTACACTGGGTGTTCTTTCCGATGTAATACATGTCTCATAATACATAAGCTTTATAAGGTGTCAAGGTAGTGCCTTAAGGCTCCTAAATTGTATCAGTTGTTTATGCAAGCTAACATGGAACCTCTTAACACCTTCTCTTATATTGTTGATGCAAAATGAATGATTTGTTGACTATCTTTGTATCGCCTACGTAATGTAATGAGCTCCGTTTACAAAACCCTAAGTTTAGGCCGAAAGTCATAGTCGATCCAAGAATTGAAATTGATTGCTGCTTCTACAACACAAAGTTTTAACACTTTTGCTTCATTCTTGCAACTATGAACAAACTATGTTTTAGTGGTGGATTGTGTAGACCAATAAGTAATCTTCCAACCCATTCTATTTTGTTGCTAATGCATTATGCTTGTGCTATGGCATGGCTATAGGGCCTCTTATGCACCCCTTTGATGTCCCATCATCAATAGTGAAAGGGGCATTCCTAAACTATTAACAAACAAAGTATTAATGATAAATTATGTAGGTTGACAAGCAAGATCCTTCTCTCCAACTACTTTATGCAAAGATACTTGGCTATAGGGCCTCTTATGCACTCCTTAATTAGCTCATCATCAATAGGAAGAGATTGATGAAGGAAGGGGCTCACCTTGACTTGTATCATGCCATCATGGTTATCCACATTTTACTCTTGATTTGGAAGGAAAAAGAGCAATGTGACATGAGATTCCCTTTGAAGATTTCAACTAGTTGGCTATTCACATTGTAGTGGTGTTGGACATCACATCTTATCTTCCTATGATTGAATCGGAGTTACTTGTTGACTTATATCCAACCGACTATTTAACACTTCATGTGTGTTTAAGGAATGGTAAAAGATGTACAAGCAAGAGCAAATGAAGGCTGATATGTGATTGAGCAGAGCATGCAAAGGACCCTAGGTTCTTAGAGCACTAGTTAATGATTGCACACATGTTGATGTGGTAAGGAATCTAAGAAGCTCAACTAAGTCATGTGTTGGTTGTTGTGGGTGGTTGTTTTTTGGCTAGTCACCCTTTGGACCTAACCCATGAGCATGGTTAGTGTGCCATCCTAGTGGGCACTATATATGCTTATCTTCTCTCTTGCGATCTTATTGCCATTTCAACATGTTTGCTCTCCTATCCCTTGATTGACACTCATTTCTTATAACAATATCTAGGATACTAAAACGAGGGCCATCAATGCAAATTAATGTAAAATGAGGGTCATCAATGCCACATAATGTGTCACAACCCTATGGTAGATGGATGCTTTTTGACCCACCACCAACACTGATAGTTGTGGGTGACTAGGTACATTTTAGAAGTTGATGCATGAGGTGATAAAAAATGATTCAAAAGCGGTGCTCATCATAGCTCATGCAAAGGCAAGGTTGTGGGCAATCACACAGGAAAATTTAGACGTTTTCCCATGTGGGAAAAGGGGCTGTTGTCCTTTGTTTTTCTCTAGAGCGTGCACAGCTCACGAGCTTCTGGGAGCTGTCACATACATAGCTAGGTGCAGTTGGAGGTAGGGGATGCCAGCTCAAGGTGGAGGTTGGTAGCCAGTTGCTCCCAATCGCATTTAGCTAGATATGTATTGCCTTTTGAGGAGAAGCTCATGATGTTGAGAAAATGTCAAAAATTCGTATTGTAGAGAAGCTCATGACGTTTGTTGTTGTTATTGAGAGTGTGGGAAGTATAGTGAGAATTTGTTTGTCGAAAGCTTCGAGTGAGTGGGAACGGAGGCTAAGCTGGAGGGAGGCAGTTAGGGGGGTGCTTTTTGGCGGGGGCAGGTGTGCAAGGGGGCCCGGTAAAAGGATCCAGACTGGACACGGGCTGAATTGATCCGATCCGGGGCAGCGCGGTGATGCTGTTGTCGATGTTGCGATGGTGAGAGGCGAGACACAGGCGGGGAAGATTAACGCTGTTCTCTGCTAATTTTGCGGCAAAGTTAGCGAGCCTTGGATCTCGCTGCTCTCTTGTTTTACCTAGTCTTGGCCTAGCCCGTCATACTATTATAGTCGGACATGCACAGCTTGTGTGCGCCATCAGAGAATCAAAGAGACACAGATTACACAGATACATAAGTGGAAGAAAAGGGATAGAGAGAGTCAAACCCAGAGAGAGAGAGAGAGAGAGCCCCCGCAGCCCCATCCTTGCCTACCTGCCCTAGCCCTGACACGCCCCCTTCCCTCTCCAGGCTCTCTCTCTCACTCTCACTCACTCTCACTCTCACCCTCTATTTTTCTTTTACCCACCAGTTGCCCCTACCCTATCCAGACGTATCCCCGGATTACCCCCCACTTACAAAATCATCAAACCCCTCCGAACGCAAATTTCTTCTCGGCAAATGTAAGAGGTATGTTTCAAAGACTAGCCCTTCTCAGTGATGTTTTTGTCAGTCCCTTTTTCGTAGATTTTTATACGTATCTCTGCTCAATCAGTCTAATCCTGCGTTAGTCAGTCTAATCACGTGTCAATGGTATGCTTTGCACATCAATCTATCAGGTCTGATGTCATGTCTGCACAGCCATCTATTAGATATCTCTGCCCAATCAGTCTATCGGGTCGCAACTGTATGTCTGCTCAACAATCTCTTTTATGCTGATGGTTATGTGATAGTATGTGATAATGGTGTGTCTGCACATCAATCTATAATGTGCCAGTGGTATCTCTGCTCAGCACAAACCCTTCTTGGTGGGTTGCTTCAGCAAAGGTGCTCAACGCCATAGCCTTTGCTGGGAAATAATTTTCATCCGCACATTCCATCAAATGACAAATTTTCCCTCCTGGTTGGCTTCCACGGTCTGCAGTCTGCTTATTAGATTCCTTCAAGGAGGAGCCCTGGAGCTTCTGACTTCAATGTGCTTAAAAAGAAAGCACATCTCGTCCAGGATACAAAACATGGAGATTTCTGATGAAATTTCATTACTCGACCTCCCCGATCTCGCCCTTGAGACTGTGCTCTCCAAATTGCCCCCAAAAAGTCTCTGCAAGATGAGCACAGTCTGCAAGGAGCTACACAGCAGATGCAGGAGTGATTATCTATGGGGGCCTCACGTCAATGCTAAGTGGTTGAAGGTCGCTGGCCCGGCAGCTTTCAAGGAGTGGCAGAGCAGTCTGCAGTCGAGCATCACAGATGAACAGTCTGCATGTAAACCTTTGGTTTGCCCATTTTCATGCTTGTGGCCTCCATCATGGTTGAAAGTACGTGCTTCAGCTGAGAGGACACAAATGCCTCTTTCTGCTGGCTCATACATGGCATGGTACTCAGCCTTAGAAACAGGTGCTTACTGGTTTCCAGCACAGGTTTACAATCGTGAGGTACTGTTTGAATTGTTGGTTGAGCTGATTGTTAAACGCAGGATACATGTAGCTTTGCAAGTTTTCTTATTGCTCGGTTTCCTGTGATTTGTGCAGCATGGACATGTTGGTTTTATGCTATCTTGCTATGATGCTGAATTGAGTTATGATCGCAAAACTGACACATTTACTGCTAGGTAATACCTTGATGCACCTTTGAATGACGAAGTATGATGGGATGTGTAGGATTTGTAAATGTCTGAAGTACAGTCTGTCGAGTTGGATCTGTATTACCAGTGGGATCATTTTCATGAAATTACACGTCATTGTGATTCCTTGTTATGATTGGCTAAGCTTACTGCTTCTGGATGAAGTTTGGATGCTATGGTTTCAATAATCATCTTCAAACCTAGTTACATCTAAATGTGCATGTTGAGGTTGAACTAAAGTCTTCTTTCTTTTGTGACCATTTTGAAGGTATCCACCACATGGTCCTCGTTCAGTTGTTGTGGAGGAGGGGGTGGAGTGGGAGAGACTGCGGGCACCACCTGTCTCTACTCCGGCACATGAGTTGCATCTCTCTGATTGTCTTTATGACTTATGTCCTGGGGATCATGTTGAAGTGCAGTGGAGACGAAACAAAACTTTTCCATATGGTAAGAGCCAGAACCTGATGTAGCAGGCTAATAAATTTTTTGGGGGTGTGCTCCATGTGATCACTTCATTGGCTGATTCAAATTGCAGGTTGGTGGTATGGTGTTGTGGGACACTCAGAAGCTTGTGATGGAGATGACAGGCATTGCTGTTGTCATTTAGATAGTGAGTCTGCTCAATTTATCCACTTAAGAAGTTGGTTGTAGCTGTTTTTTATGTCTAGTAAACAACTAAAGCAGTACTTTGTTTGTTGACTTGTGCAAGCTCTTCATGTATTAATGAAGTGGGTGCATCTGTTTAATTTGTGATGAATTTGGCAGCTTGTAAAGTGTGTTTTGGATATATTGAGATTTTTAGTATGGTTTTGCAATAGGTTTTTTGTTATATTGAAACTTTTAAAATGCATCTACAGTAGATGTTTTAGGCCATGATCTATTTACGTCTTTTTCTCTATAAACAGAAACTGATTGAGCACTGTTATCTCCTGGCCAGATATTTTGTGGCTAGAGTTTAACCAATATACACCCGGATCCCGCTGGAGGCGAGCAGCGGTTAACCGTAAGACACATCGAGAGGAAGGAAATGAGACCGAAGGCTTCTATGCTGGTATAAGAAAACTGTGCTCAAAAGGGGAAATTTCCACATGGAAAGAGCTCTGGCCAAAAGAGTCCCTGGAATAGAGGGCTTGCCACAATTCTTTTTTCCATTTCTGATTGAAAATTGAAGTTTGTACTGGAACTGGGTCGACCCATATTGCAGCTCCAAAGGTGCACAGATATCCAATCTAGTGCAGGGAGCTTGCATGTTTCACGGGGTGAAGTGGGAAAGGTTCACTGATTGCTCCTCTAGTCTCACATTGAGACTGGATATATGTGTGTATCAATGTGATTGGCATTTATTTATCTTAAGGCTTTGATTGTCTTTGGGGTTAGCCACATATCATGTATATTGCGTGTTGTGTTCCAAGCTTTCATTCGACTGTCTCTTTTGGTTTGGTAATCACACTCTCTGTTTATAAGCTGTTGAATCGGTTAACAGGATATAGTAAATGTCTCTCAGTTCACACAAAGAGAGAGCTGTAATTTTGACTATGGGATTATGTGCAGAGCTCTGGTTCCGAACTAGGTTTGGGTTTTTGTCTTTTCATCAAAGCTACTATTTTCTCGAAGAAGTTCAGTCTTGTGGCACACCTTCTTCAGGTATGAGTAAACAGAACTGTTGGAAAAACCCTTCAAAGTTTTTTGTTGCAGAAAAACCTTATTCCTCTTAAAAAGCTTTAACTACTTTGAGTAGTTTGAACATTCCTCTTTGCTGAGCAGTGTGATCTTTAGTGTTCCTGATTATGCAATAGTATGATTGTTGGACTTTTTAAAAAGCTTACATGCATGTAAGCTTAGCATCAATTCTGTAAAGATCGAAAGCCGATAGCTATTGCCTTAATGCCGCTTGAAGAGCTTGAGCTCCAAGCTCCCTCGAATAACCCATTCACGAATGAGTGAACAGAGCAACGATTTTGGGCAAGAAAAGATGGGAGAGTTACACAGATGCAGAGAAACGAGTGTCCACATAAGATTTGGATTGCAACCATTATTAAGACTTGGGTACGTATGCAAGAACTACTGACACCATGGTGAATGGGGGAGGGTATGGTCTCCATCTTTACAGATAGGACTGAAGAGAACAACTCCATTGTTCGAATTGTATTAATTTGCCCATGTAGCTTCGCACTAGACACATTTTGTGGTAAGCTATTCTAAGTTTTTGTTAATGTTTGCTAAATGATCGAAGGACTTGGTGCTCTTTGATTCATAGCAATGCAACATCAAGTGACGTGTATTAGCATTGTTAAGTACTGAGTAATGAATACTTAATGAGAGAAGTATCTGCATTAACATCATTAAGTGCTCATCAGTCTTGAGGAAGAAGAAAATGTGAGCAAGAAGCCAAAATACTAGGCTTGTGTGAGTTACTACTTAGCAGGGGGAGAGCACGACTCTCTGTCTTCTAGATTTTGGAGAGAATTAGCCGCCTTTGCTATCCGCATAGCATGGCACTCATGTAGCTCTAGAATTACACGTTTAATGCCATTTTCCCTTGTGTACTTGCACAAGCGATGCAGGCATTGGTAAATTTTTATTTGTGGCAACACCATTTGTAATGAAATTGAGAAGCATCAACATCACAATAACTCATATTCTTAAAGAACCTCAAGTTACTACTTGTACATATGATTATTGAGCATTTGTACTTAGGTGTTGCTAGCTATAAAGTCTAATTAAGATCTCCTATATAGATAGGAATTTTGGTTTTTATGGATGGCTAATATTGACCTCTTTTTTGGGTAACTTTTTTGTGTTGCAATCATTCATTTATAGTAGAAGCTTTACTTAATGCTCTAAAATTTAGCATAAGGATGTGAAATCTTGTGGTTGGTTTACTTCTTCCCAAAGATTGTGAAGGAAGGACTAAGAAATAAATTGAGGGTTTACTTTTTTCCAAAGATTGTGATAAGGGGACTAACAAACGAAGTTCAATTGTTTTTTAGGGGATGATGTGAAGCCTCAATCTAAAATTTGAGTGTAGGCTAGTAAATAAGGCACTTGTTTTCTTTTACGAAAGGAGAGCTTCACTCTTCAACTTTTGTTATGTACAATACGTGGGAAAATGTAAGCATCAAGTTGGGGGAATCTCGTTACCCTATTAAGTAGACACCCCTTTGTTGGCCTCTTTGTCCTAGAGGCCTTATCCATCTTTGCACTCTTATTGTCTTAGTAGTTTGTAATGATGTCTCTCCTCAAGTTGCTAATTATGTGAGGTCAACTAGGCTTATTGCTAGAAAGTCTCTATTGTAAACCTTTGGTCCTTAAATGTTATTTGGCATTAATGATATTAGATTAATAAATCTTGTAGTGGAAAGTATTAATGGAGCTTAGGTGGTTAGTAGATGGACAATGGTACACTTGGTGTTTAAGTTCTTTCCTCATCAATTTATGCACAAATAAGAAAATACACTTTGGGGCCTATTTTGAGGTACTATTATACATGCCCTAGTTTTGATACATTGCAAGAAATAAATGATTGATAACTAAGTAAGATGCTTACTTGGGTTTGAGTTTATGCTCTACCACAACTTAATTTTTACATGAGGAAGACTATTAACATGACAAGATGGAAGTAAATTGTCCATGTAGCATGTAAGGGTTTTGGATCTTGGTAGATCTTTCAAACATTTAATACTTCCCTTATTTGGAAGCTACATCTTGAGTAGTTGGATGCATTTTTTTTAGATTTTTATTTTGAAACTATTGTAAGGTTTAACACAAAATGTTTCAAGGGAAAAGCTCCACATTTTGAAACATTGTTGATATTTGATGATATATGCAAAAGTAAAACAATTAAAAATGAAAGTTTTATTTCATGCACAATTCAACATTATACTTTTTGGGTATTTTTTGAGCTAGCTTGTAATAAGCAAGTGGGAGCTTATATCAACAAACATGCCATCTTGGGACAAGATTGTATTGACAATAAGTTTGAGGGGGTGGAGATGATGATGATGACGATGATGATGATTCTAAGGTGAAGAAGGTGAGATTGAAAGTCCTAGACCACTTCCATGGTGTCAAACAACTAATGATCTAAGAAGAGAGAGAAGGTGCTTCCAAGCTTCCATAGTGGGTGTTTATATAGATTGGAGGGAGGGGGGGGGGGGGGGGGGGGGGTATTGGACAACTAGTCCCCAAAAAGCATGGTTCATTTTCTAATTTTGGGAAGCTCCAATTCTACTTTTATCCCACCAAGCTCTCATAATCCTAAACAAAAGGGGATGATAATCATCTTCCCAATTTTGAATAGACTTAATAAATGCAGGATGATTTATTTTTTGAGCTTATCCATCTCCTTGAATAAATTGGTGCATGTGGCCAAACATGTCTATTAGTGCAATGAAGAGGCCGACTTGGCATTTCTCCATGCGTCAAGCTATTACTTTCTAGAGCCCCAATCATGATTCCACTAGATTGGAAAAGAACCTTTCATGTATTTTTTGATGCCTTTGACATGGCTATTGGTAGTGCGCTTATGCAAAGATAGCAATAGTTTTGTCCCCGGTATTTTATGCAAGTAGAACCTGGCTCTATGGAGCTGATGTTTTGAGGCCATTATAGGCTAGTTGTAATATCACACCCTCTCAAGAGTGCTACAAAGAGTAGTACTTCCAATGGAGTAGCTTGTCATCTTAGAGAAAGCTCATCAAGGGATTTTCGGCGGCCACTTCGCTCTGCTAAAGCAACAATATGAAAAATCGAGCAAGCTGGTGTGTGATGGTCAATCATAGAGACTGCTTACCACTCCAACCAATCCTACCTTTGGAGCCCTTCCAAAAAAGGGGTTTCGACTTTATTGGTCTGATCTCTTTAGTAGATGCTTACACAAAAAACAAGCACATCCTGGTTGCAAATAATTATTGCACAAAATGGGTAGAAGCATGGGCTCTACTAGACAACACTACCAAATTAGATAACTGAATGTTTATTCTAGTATATCTTCACTAGGTATGGAACTCTTATTGAATTGGTTTGTGATAGAGGTACAACCTTTGTAAATAAGGTCATCGGAGAACTCACCTTCTTTTTTCTCATTGTACATAAAATGTATTATCCTCATTATCCACAAGCCAATGGCTTAGCAAAATCAACCAATAAGGTCCTGTGTAAAATTTCAACCAAGTTGGCATATCAGAATAGAAAATATTGGGATATCAAGCTCCCTACAACACTATGGGTCTTTTGGACTTCCTTCAAGGCCACTATCAACATGACTCGGTACAAATTAGCATTTGGTCTAGAAGCCATTGCACCTCTGGAGTATATAGTACCTAGTTTACATCTCACAGTACAAGATTGGCTCATCCCGAAGAGATCTCTTCCATTCCAGATGAAAGCCATTGCACAATTGGAAGAAGACTAGATCTATAACACCTACATTTTATCCAAAGTCCAAGCTCAACAAAAGCACCCAGTGGACAAACTGTCCAAGATTTTTTTTTCAAAATAGTCAACTCATACTAGTCTTTAAGACTCGAATGGGCAGGCTTTTGAGAAAGCTCAAATTTCAATGGAGTAGTCCTTTCTGGGTCTTTCATGATTCCAAAACTAACTCTTTCTATCTGCCAAAGCCTATCAACGGATTTCGATTGCATCACTATCACAGTGAAGGATTCCAATACCCATTTCTTACCAAACCAAATTCCCTTATCACTCCTTCTCAATCAAATTGCAGATTTTGTTCCCCATTTGTTACTTGCCTACGAATTGCTACTAGAAGCCACTTGTCTTGTTGATGTGGCATTCATTTATAAATCCCACTCATTCACTCATACTCCCAATGGTGGCATGATATCTCAAAAAACACATTTTCATCATGCCTTGTTATGGCCTATTTTGCTGGCATGATGCATATGCATTGGCTACAGTCATTTTGCATTAACCAAATGGCCTTTTAAGAAAGATTCTCCTTTTCAACACTCTTATTTGTCATCCAAGACTTGTGAGCATTGGCATGTTTCTCAAACCTACTTTCACTTCTCTTGCTTTCTCAGTTGTCCTGCCCTTCTTCCATCTTAACACTATCATGGTGACCTTCCAACTCACTATATTGAGGAGGTTTTCTCTCTAAGCCATAGATGCCTCAACTCCTTACAGCTCACTAACTTCATCAAGCTCCCATGGAGCACTATCCCAGTCCACCCCAACACTTAGTCCATCCTAGAGTAGCTCCTCAGAAGCTCCACAATCCACATTCAAGGCCACAAATATACCTAGTTTTTTGCAAAGAGAGTGTAGGAGAAGTTGTGCCTATATAAAATCCATTTTCCTGCAACCATTGAAGAAGTCTTTGGCCCCATGCTAAAAAAGGAGTACCATTTGAGCAACCTCATCGACATCCACAAATCCAAGCTCGATACCCTAAGGTTCCTGGTCAAGGCCCTCTACAAGGTGTTCCACATCTCAAAAAAGGTAGTCTCTCTCTTCTTCTCTCATCCCGATCTCCCCATTGCGTCGGTCATTGTTCCTTGTGAGTGCCTCTTTGTCAAGGTGAGATGCCTATCCCATAGGCTATCCTACATCAAAACAACGAAGGTAATGTGTGGATAGCACTTTAATCAGCTATTCCCACCACTTGCTTTAATTAAGCCCCACCCCACCAGTCAACTCTCATCACCTGTGGGGATGTCGTCCAGTCCTAACCCTTCCTAAGACCCTATGGAGTAGCACCTTGAACACCACTTGGAATTTAGTTGAGAAATGGCTCATTAGTCATTGAACTTCATCAATGGGTTCTTGATCAGGTACAACACTAGAAGTAGGACCTCACCACCCAAGTGGAATGCCTCAAACAGGGCAGCACTACCCTCTATGAGCAACTTCTGTAGAAGGATGCTGCTCTCTAGGAACACTGACAAAGACTGGAGGCATGCGAATAGGTGAAGCATATTGCCATGATGAGCCCACTAGTACCACCAACAAGGAGGATGCATCTCTGCAACCCCAGGCTCTAGACTTCTTTGACTTCTCCATAGACGTCACCACCAGTTCTATCGATCTGAAGTGGCAGATCATGGTGGAGTATTGCCATGCACTGGAGTAGTGGAACACTGAGGCAGAGGAGAGGATCGAGGTATTGTAGCAAGCGGTGTTGGACTTGAACCAAGACTGGAAGGTATAATCCACTTCTTTGGTAGCACACTCTAGAGGAACAATAGGCCAAAATAGCATGAGATATGTAGAAGGTTGGTATTGCCCATCTAGTTTAGGATTCAATGGACCCATGCCCTGCACCGAAGCACTTTTAGAGTGCCTGCCTCTAGCCCGCCTCTAGCCCAAAGTTGGAGTCAAGAAGAAACCATGCCTAGATCAAGGAGAAGAATCCCCAAATCCTTATGATCCAAGAAAGGATTAGGAAGACGGAGATCCTAACCTTGATGATCCACTCTCTAAAGACCCCTCTGCTCCCACCACAAACATCATGAAGTTAGCAATATTAACCAACTTCGAGCGGTCCACTTGACTAATTGAGCAATTCCAAAGCCCTCTCCCTCAAGTGATGACACTGCATCCATGCCCTCCTAAAAAGTGCTAAGTCCAAGTATAAACTCAGTCCAGACCTACCACATCCTAATTACATTCAAATGTGACCGATTGTAGTAGCAAATTTGGATTGAAGCCATATTGTTAATGAGATGCACGGCAGTAGAGACTGCCTCAGTCCCAAAAAATGATGTGGTAAGCCTACTTGGCTAAGCATACTATGGACCCCCTCCTAGATAATCCTATTCATCACTCAACCATACCATTCTGGGGAGGGGTGTAAGGGGCGGTCAATTGATACTTAATACCAGGCTTGTCACAAAATTGCTCAAAGGCACGTGAGACATACTCACCCCTATTATTGGTCCTTAGGCATTTTAGCCTATGCCCAAACTCATTCTCTGCTAAAGAAAGACAAAGCTGAAAGATGGCCAAGACATCAATTTTCTACTTTATAGGATAAGCCCAAACCTTACGTGAATAATCATCAATAAATATGACAAAGTACTTTGCACCCCCTAATGACTGACAATGCATGGGCCCACATACATCAGAATGCACAAGAGCCAAAGGCTCACCCATGTGTGGAATACCAGACTTTTTATGCAAATTCATAGTATGCCTGCCATATAAACAATGATCACACAACTCAAAATGCGAGTAATCAAAAGGCAGAAGATACTGCAAAGCACTAATAATTTTCATTCCCTTAAGTGACATATGCCTAAGACGAGCATGTCAGAGAGATACATGTGGAGTAGAACCCATTGATAAAACATGGTCAATAGAACTAGATACAACCAAGGGGTAGAGGCAGCCAGACTTAGAACCTCTTGCAAGAACAATCCTGCCACGAGTTATCTTCCATGCAGAATCACCAAAGCATATATGATAACTTGTATCATCAAGTTTCCCAACAGACATAAGGATTTTAGTCAAGGTAGGTACATGACATACATTATGCAGAACAAAAGTGCTACTAGAGGAAAACTATAGAGTGACATTACCAATGCCAATAATAGCAAGAGACCGATCATCACCTAAGCGCACAATACCAGATACACTTCAATAGGTATGAAACCACTCATGGTAGCGGGTCACATGAAAAGATGCACCTGAATTCAAGAGCCAACAATGTGCATGAATTGACTAAACCTCGGTCACAGCTGAGAGGCATCACATGAAGAGGCTGCTAAGATGTAGTCACCATCGGACTCCTCAAGCTACATAACATTTATCTCCTCAATCTTTAATTGGATTTTTCTTGCACCTTTTTCCCCCCCTTTTCTTTGCGTTTGTCATCGTGCATCTTATGGCACTGTGGCCATATGTGTCCTACTTTCCCACAATAATGGCATGTACTATTAGGCTTACATCCACAGGACTTGTTATATCCACGTGACTTAGATCATGACTTCTAAGAGTCCTTCCCATAATGATCATTATCTTTCTTGCCACTTTTGCCACCTCTCATGGATAAAGCATATGAACTGTAGGAAGCATCATTGTTTTTCCTGTTAATTTCTTCAATCAAAAGAGCGCTCTCTACATCTTTCAATTTCAGCCCATCAAGTTTGTTGGTACAAATCATAGTGTGAAATACATCCCAAGACTCAAGTAAAGTGCCAAGTAGAAACAAAGGATGCAGATTATCCTGAAACTCAATACCTCGTTGAAGCAGATTCTTCATGATAGAATGAAATTGGCTAAAGTGAGCAGACAATGGGTCCTCTCCTTCATGCGGAGATCCATCAATTGTTTAAGCCAATACATCTATGAAGTAGGGCTACTTTGCATAAAGTTCTTGAATCTTTTCCCATTATTTCCATGCACTCTAATCTTCATATTCAACAACATTATTGTGGAACTCTTCAGAGTGTGATAAAATGATAGTGGACTTGCATAGTGCATCTAAATTAGCCCAATCATCATCATCCATATTCTTGGGTTTAATACCTTTGTTTCTTAGTGGCCTAATCTGCAATTTTTGCACCAAAACTTGTCATATTTGAGACTTCCAATAGCCATAGTTGGTGCCATCCAACTTGGCAATGTTAAACAAAGCCGTATCTTTGAGATAACTAGCCATAATGAGTCAAATAGAGGCAGACTATGCAAAAAATATCATGATGTAATTAGCAATAAACAGGCTCAAACCATTGCCAAAACAAGTTGAAAATAAGAGAAACTACTAAAATGACCAGTTGTCCACCAAATAGTATCAAAAGTACATCAAAATGATATGATTAAGCTCAGTAAATACATCATGGTCCGCATAAAATATCTTAATGTAATAAATCATAGTAGTGAGAAAAAGAGAGTAAACTATGAGATAACAACGATCCAAAGTCAAGTATGACTGCCAGGTCAGATCCTGCATGAAGTAGGCATGTAACAAACACTGTAGCAGCCAAGAACCATGAGTCAAACACCCGAATACCTAACAAAGGTCGGTGTATGATCCAAGAGAAGATAGATCAAATCAGCCCAAAAGCATCCAATGCAGACAAGTATCTATTAAAAGCATAGACATGTAAGAGATCCCACTCTCATCTACTCAAGAAGCTCAACTACATAAACCACAAGCTCTACAATATCCAAAGATAGCATGAAGCTCCCACTGATAGAAAGATCCATGTCAATTGAGCAACCAAGCTCAAAGATAGCATGTGAATGTATAAGACATTGTGGAGCCAAGATCGTATATCAACGGAGCATCTAGAGCAAGGGATCGGTCAAGCATCACCTATAACATCCAGTACATCATGTAACTGTCAATGTCAAATCTCTGACAACCCAAATAAGCATCACGCAAAGGCGAAGCTCCTAGAATGAACGGGCTCTATAGTCGACGAACTGTCAATACCAACATGTTCCTAGTGGTGAAGAACCCCCTGCTGTGCTGTTGGATCGCGAAGGACCACTTCCAGACGGATGGAGGACCACTTTGAAAGCTCCTTCATCAACACATTTTTTTCCTCAGAGTAGCAGAGAAGAGAGATAAGTCAATTTAAGCTTAAAAGCATAATAAGCTTTAAAAAGAAGCTTATTCCCATAATTCCAAGCAATCGTGGCAGCAGCATGTCCTGGACGGCGTCGAATGCGGCGTCAACATCCTCTCGTCCTGGTCATTTGCTGACGATTTACATAAGTTCAAAAGCTTAATACTAAGCTTAATTAAGCTTAGAAGTTTTATTAATAACCTCCTACATAGTAGTTGTTCCCATTGCTATATTTTCAAACCGGCTTTTAACCTTCAGCAAGCCCCTGTTCGTATCTGCACTCTGACAGATACAATTTCTAGCGAGCAAACTGATACATGCAGTATATTTTCCACTTGGAAGAAGGATTTCATCAATTTTCGTACCTGCAAAAAGAAGAAAGATTATAAAAATCCATTTAAAAAAAAGCAAGCCTTGTAAACCCAACTTTGAGCTATGCTCATCCCGCTAACAAGATTTCGAGTGTGTGAGGTTGTTTGAAATTTTGCAGGATGATCGATCAAAATATGGAAGATTTTATGGCAGAAGGTGACTTACCAAAACCAACGATGGAGCAAAAATTGGACCTAATTATGATGCAACTTCAAGAGGAACGAAGAGTACGTCAAACTTTGCAAGCTCAACTGGCCACTCTTCAACGATCTACTGTCAAACAAGATGGACCCCAACCCGAAGATGTTATATGACATACGATTGATGTGACACTCAAGGCACAATCTATCAGGAAAGAAGCCAAGATAAGTAAAAGAAATTTCAAATTCCGTACTTTTAATGGGTTACATGATGGAAAGACTGTTCTCGCTTTTATCCGTTAATTTGATGATTATTTCCATGAAGAACAGTATGCCGAAAAATACAAACTCAAGTGTGTCACTAACCATTTAGTGGGCAGAGTATCGCTATGGTAGATTGTTATCTGCAAAAGTATTGATTTTCCTACTACTTGGGAGGCTTTTCAAAAGAAAATTTTACAAATTTTTTTTCCACCTCAATTCCACGAAAAAGCAATCAAACAGTGGGATCTTCTGCAACAAAGAGATCGCGAGCCTATTTCACAATATACCGAGCGTTTCTGGAATGCCTTATTGCAACTTCGAATACTTGAAGATGTACCTGAGGCGATCCACAAGCGCAAGTTTATGTCCGGTTTGCTTGGTCACTTTTATGTAGAGGTGAACATGTTCAAGCCAACGACAGGCTCGAGGATGCGATTTCTTTGGCCCATGATGCTGAAGACAAAATTCGAGGACGAGAAAATCGACCACAACAATTTCCAACTAACGGTTACTTCGGTACAAAGCAATTAAATTCTAACTTTCGAAGATTCAATCAAAATCTCTTTGTTCCATCTTCTCTTCGTAAATCTTAGACACGACCCCCTGCTTTACCACCAAACACAAATTCAAATCCTAAGCCATCTTTCCAGTCGAATCCCAACTTCCCTAAACTCTCCGCTATTACTAATAATGTTTCCAAAGTCAAAACCATAGTTTGCTACAAGTGCCACTAACTTGGACATCTAGTGGTGAATTGTCAATCCAAAAAACCAACTGTTCACATCAACTACTTGGGAGCGATTGAAGATAAAGACCATGAGGAAATGCCCGATTTCATAGAAGACAATGACGATATTGGTACTACTTTAGATACTTTACCAGGTATGCTAAATCCTTATTTTTTATTAATGATGAAATGTCTTATGCATGGTAAAGAAAAGATTGTTTTACATGATGAGGGGAGCACACACGATTTTATTTCTACAAAATTGGTCAACGAATTGAATCTACATACTTTTTCAACTCATTATCGCATCAAGGCTTCATTCTTAGGTACTAGATATAATGGTACACAAGAAGTTCATGACTTAGAAATTAAAATTGGCGATTATGTTGAGCACATAAATTTCTCTTGGCTTATGCTTCATGTATCTTGGATGCTCGAATGTCATGTACTTGATGTTTTGAGCTTGCATTGCTCCTTAGCATTCGATTTTGTTTCAATGGAAGTTATTTATGCTACTTTGGATGTTATATAGATTTTTGGATAGTTGAGCTTGAGCGTCCCACCATAGCTCTTTCAAGAAAGATTCAATTCTTCTCTCCTTTTAACTGGTATCAAAGCATGGATTCATGACTACTCGAGCTTGGTTTGTGGCGTCCTCGATTGATTACCTACACTCATTGGGTCTCCCTCTCGACAGCGATAACCGACTCTCTCGAGCTTTTGCAATCTAGTGACATTATTTTAGGAATGCCTTGGCATCATAAATATAATCCTAATTAGATTATTCCACGCATTCAATGAAAATTCATTCTAATGGGAAACAAATGACATTACATGGTACGCACACTTTAGATAATTTTCAATTGCTTAGTCACACACAAGCTAAACGTGCATTAAGAAAAGGTAGCAAATCCTATTTAATATGGGTAAATGAAATTGAAGCTAAGGAAAATCAGATGCATCCTAGGCACTCATAATTTCTTTCGCAATTTAAATATTGTTTTACTGTTGACTTACCACTTGGCTTACCACCTACATGTCCTGAAGATCATAAAATAGATTTAATTCTAGGTTCTCAACCACCATGTAAAGCACTTTATCGACATAATCAAATTGACTAGAAAGAAATTCCAACCCAAGTTGAAGAATTGTTAACCCGAGGACTCATTAGGCCCAATAGTTCTCCTTTTGGTGCACTTGTCCTATTAGTTAAAAAGAAAAATAACACCTATAGGATATTCATTGATTATCGTGCCCTAAAAAAGATCACTGTCAAGAATAGATATCCGATTCCTAGGGTAGACGACCTCATGGATAAACTACAAGGAGCCACAATATTTAGCAAGATAGATCTTAAATTTGGATATCATCAAGTACGACTGGATACACCTGATATTTTCAAAACTGCATTTAGAACTAAATTTGGTCATTATGAATTCCTTGTTATGCCTTTTGGTTTAACTAATGTACCAGCCACATTCAATCATATGATGAATCACATATTTTTGAAGCATCAGCATTGTGCAATTGTTTTCTTTGATGACATATTGGTTTTCAGTAAGAATGAGAACGAGTATTATGAACATTTATCCTTGGTTTTAAAATTATTGAAAGAAAATCAATTATATGCTAATCTTGAAAAGAATGAAATTTTCCAAACCCACATTGAATACTTAGGACATATTGTTTCATCTGACGGTATTAAAGTTGATCCTAAAAAGATAGAAGCAATTTTGAATTGGTCGATACCTAAAAATGTGCATGAATTACATTCTTTCTTAGGTCTTGTCAACTTTTATAAAAAATTTGTGAGAAATTTTTCATTGCTTGCATTGCCTTTGATAAAATTATTAAAGAAATGTATTGTGCATCATTGGTCTGATAATCAGCAAAAGTCTTTTGATTTACTGAAATATGCCTTAACACATGCCCCTATTTTGCAATTATCTAACTTTAATAGACCATTCTTCCTAGTAGTCACTGATGCTAGTGGATCTGGAATAAGAGTTGTTCTTATGTAAGATTCACATCCCATAGCCTACTCTAGCTGCAAACTTAAACCATATGAACTCAACTATTCTACTTATGATAAGGAATTGCTAGCTGTAGTACAAGCTTTACGTCAATGGAAACACTACTTAATGGGATCTCAATTCATGATCAAAACTAACAAAAAAAGTATCAAACATCTCCTTAGTCAGCCACAAATTTCTGACCGTCATATTAAATGGGCTTCTTTTATTCAAAGTTTTCATCCACTTATCCAATATCAACCTAGAAAAGAGAATGTTATTGCCAATGCCTTAAGTAGAAGACCAAGTATCCATAATATCTTTGTTATATCTTTTGATTCCCTTATCCCTATAAAAGATAACTATGACCAAGATCTCAGTTTTCACATTGATTGGAATAAATTAGTTGCAAATAACTAGATTCCAATAGATTCATTGTCTTATACTAACGGATTTATGTTTTAGGAGAAAAGGTTGTGTGTAACTGCGTGCAAATTCATTGTCCCCCATATCAAGGTTATAGAGGTATTATTTCTACTTTGCGTACATTGGTTGATGATTTTTACTGACCACAGATGGAATCTGATGTTTCTAACTTTGTATCTGAGTGTTTAATTTATCAAAGAATTAAGCGACACCATGGTAAGCAATATGGTTTATTAATGCCTTTACCGATTCTTAAATGACCATGGGGACATATTTCAATGGATTTTATAAGTGGTTTGCCTAACACCCAAGCTAATCATGATATGATTTGGACCATTGTAGATCGATTTAGCAAACAAGCATATTTCATTCCATGCAAGAAAACATTAACTACATCTCAAGCTGCTCAATTGTTTTTGAAAATTATTTTCACCAATCATGGTTTGCCAAAAGTTATTATTTCTGATTGTGATTCTAGATTCTATAATAATTTTTGGACTACTTTGTTTGCTAATTTAGGTACAAAGATTGATTTCTCATTTGCATTTCATCCTGAAACAAATGGACAAATAGAAGCTACTAACAGTACCATTTTAGATCTTTTGCTTTCATACACAATTTCAAAACCACAAACATGGGATATACACTTACATTTACTTCAGTTTGCATACAATAATACACTACGTACAACTACATAAAAAGCACATTTTGAAATCATTTATGGACATAGATTGCCTACACTTGTTACATCATTATCAAACAAAGTTAAAGCTGCTGATGATATTGCCAATACACATGCTACTATTTTTGCTAAAGTCAAAGACATGATTGCGAAAGCCTAGCAATCATATACTAAACAAGCTAACAAGAAAAGAAAAGCTATGAGTTTCAAAGTTGATGATTATGTTTGGTACGCATTGAAAAGAGGATTACAAAGTATTGAGAAACACCCTGTTATTAAGTTAGCCCCTAGATTTTATGGACCTTTCAAAATCATTCACAAAATCAATGACAACGCATTTAAATTAGAATTACCCCAACACTGAAAAATCCACAATACTTTTCATATCAGTTTGTTACGACCTTTTAAAGGCGAATTACATGTTCACCCTATTTATGAAAACCCTCCTTTGTTAGAAGAAAAAACTGAAATCCTTGAACTTGAAACTATTATAGACACTAACTTTATGATCACTAGAATTGGCCATAGATACTCTAGATATTTGGTTAAGTTTAAAAATCATCATGTTAAAGAGGCCCAATGGATGCACGCTCATGACCTAAGTGTTTACTCCTCACTGCTCACTCCACATTGAGCTAATAGCAATTGAGGACAATTGCTATCCCACCCCGGGGATATGATGCCAGGAGGCATATTTCACAATGGATTTCATGAGACCACGATGGATTCCGTGAGTTTTTTATTCCAGGTGGATTCTGTGAGGTTTTGCGGTGGATCTCGTAAAACTATATTTATTTATCGAGGCTCGTACACAAGGTGGATTCCTTGTGCAAGAAGTTGACAGGGACACTTGTCCTTTTCGGGTATCATGTTAATTTAATGTACACGTGAGTGGTTCCACAATGGGTGATTCCACAAAATATATATTTAAATTAATGGATGTTTATGAGTTTAGAGTACACTCGTATTAAATTAAGGTTAGTACAGAGTTTCAACTTATTTATTTATTTTGTAGGTGAAGAAGACTGCTAGGTATTCACTTTTGTCGGTTTAATTTTATTATTTTCTAACAATTGTGAATGCTTCAGTTGATGTGTAGAGCAGGCAGTGGTGGTGTTGGGAAGCACTAGGCGATAGGGTATATTCAAATTACCTAGAAGGAATTATCATTTTTGATGGGTACGCGTATTATTATTAAAGGCATGGCACTCATATCTATTTAGGCCGCTTATTTATTGAAGCGCTTGGTAAATATTTATTATTTTGAATGCGCATGGACGCATGGTTTAAATATTTCATTATTAGACATTGTATTTGGGCACATCTCGACTTTTGGGCCACCCAACCGCTTTATTCTTTATTTGAAAAAAAATAAACACAAAAGCTAAAGCATGCTTATTGTAAAATTGGGCTATTTTTAAGCTTTGAGATGAATAAATTTATAAATACATGCCTTGTAAAGTGCTCACACAAGGCATGGGGGGAGATTGTATCCAATTGGTCTTTTTACCTCATGTCGTGTAAGTCTATCTTCTTGTTTTTTGAGCTTAAAGTAGAGTTCTTTGTTCTTGGGGACCTTTCGACACTTGCTACGTATGCATCCAACATTCGATTTGCACACCAAACATAGACAATGTAAGGAGCTTGCATTTCTGACATTGCATCAAATCATGGACTGAAGAGTCAAGCATAGATCATAGGCATAATGACTGTCACAAAGTATGCCACTGTAGATCAATGTCAATCAAATGCCAACCAAGACAGAGCTAAATTGAAGCTTAATAGGAATTCTAGAGCAATACAAGATGCGTGCAACCTCCGTATACATCCGTGTAGTCATATGAGTCACCTGTGACTAATAGGTAGAGCATATACACTGACCAAATAGGCTTCAGCCCTGGTTATTACAATAATAAATTCACTGTCAAAACTGAGTAAACTAGTCCTCAAATGAAGCTCAAAGCCACCTCAAATCATGGGCATATGATATACCAATGCACTAGCATCAATAGCACACATGAGGAGTGCATATAGAACACTCGAATCATAGCCAGAAGCAATAGGCACATAAAATCCCTGTTAAAAGTGGTTTAGCCTTGCTATATACAACAATGAATAGATTATCAAACCAAGCTATTTTAATACCAAAATTGGCTCCAAATCCAATGCATAACATGGGCATAGAATTCCTATACATGTAGACATCACTTCCCGGCATCATAAGACCAATAAAGCTGACCATAGAAGCATCAAATAGAGTGTTGTCCTATATTTCCAGCCAGAAAGTCTCAGCCAAAACATAGTAAATGAAGTTGTCAAATTTTTCTAACATCAAGCCCAACCAATGACATAGCATCCCCGAATATATAAGCATCAACCGGGCGGCATAATCGGGCATCATCCAACCAATGGCAATGAGTGTAGACATCAATAAGTGCTACCCTGTTTTATGACAGCTTGTAGACTATTATAACACTCCAAAACTAAAGCTTAGCACTCAAAAGGAATACAAGAGTGGAAGGATCAATGCCAAATATCAAAACCAAGTGTATAAGTGCTTGTATAACTACCCAATGAAGAAGATATGTTGTAGGAGATGAAAAATGTGAGCTCCTGCCAAAAAAGGGCATGTTCCACACAACATGATGCTGCACCAATAAGGTGATGGCTATGGGGGTTGCTCCAACTTACTCGAGAAGGCTCATAGAGTGTCGAAGAACAATGCAATCGAAAGGAAGCTCGAACGGAGTGGCTATGGCTGCCAACAAAGAGATGATTGCTGTAGGTATTCGAATGGAAGTTGAGAGTGACCAAGATCAGCTCGTAAAGAATAATGCTCTAATATGAGATGAAGGGAGGTGAGCCCTGAAGTGGGAGCACAACCGGGAGCAAGAGCTATGGTGGAAGGAGCAAGAGCAAGAGAGAGACACACAATGTTGGAACTCCAACTGTCACAATGTGTGACCAACCTTCCCTTTATTCAGATGTCATTGAAATTAGAATAAAGAATGAAGTGACAGTGATGGGTGCTTGCCGCCTGTAGTGTGCAGGCGGGGGTACTGTCAGTGTAGTAATACATGGGCGGCTAGGCAAAAGGTGCCTTTATCCCCAACAATTACCTCTAATTTTTGTTGAACAAGGTCTATTTTATATAGTAAGTTGTCTACTAGATGTAAACATAATTTCATGAGGAGGATTTTGTGGCTAATAATTTTCTTTGAAGACATCAAGATGCTATATACTAAAGAGTCTTCTACTTTAGTCTTCATTTTAACCAAAATTTTGATTACCTCCAAACATTCTTATATCTTTTGTGATGCTAAAAATAGAGAAGTACTAGTATTGCCTATAATCTCAACCACCATTTTGTTTTTGAGGGCAAAAACCATAGGGCAAGGATGGAATGTAAAGAGTTAGCAAGATATAGTATTTGGGAAAAGTAAAATACCAAGATACAATAGCTAGCTATAAGATGTAAGCGACTTGTATTTTTTTCATCATTCATCTCAACAACCAAAATAGTCACTTCATCTCTCAACTTCTTGTAGGTTTCATGGCTTCACTCCACATCTATCTCCCATTCTAGTTTTTCTCTCTTCTCACCAATCTTTCTCTCCTCATTTCTCTCTCTTCTGCACTCTTCTCTCTCCTCTCTAGTTTCCTTCCAAACACTATTTTGCATCAGTTCAAGCCACTAATGGTTGCCCAAATATAAGCAAATTGAGCTATTGAAGACCTTGAATCGAGCCTCAATGGCTCCACAAGAGAAATCACATCTTTTTCTTAGATGTGAAGCTCAATGATGAGGATAATATATCTAGTAAGATATGGACAACAAGTGCCAATTTTAAAGAAGAAGCTCGAATCCTCAACCTTCATAATACAAACCTTCACTTCTCTTACTCCTTGCTCCAAAAGCACAAGCTCCAATGAACACTAAATGCCACTTTGATACTGGTTGAGAGGGAAACAATGGTGGGATGCGAGATAGAAGCTATGGAGTGTAAGAGGATGATTAAGAGAGAGAGAAGAACACGAGAGTTATGTGGGTACAAAATAAACAATACCCTTATTTTTTTGTTATCTTTACTTATATATGATTATCTAGAGTGTTCATATACAAAGGGTGCTTGCTCGACTATTGGCCATTGGCATTTACCCCAATATTATTGACAATGTTTGATAATTAGGTTAACACATTTACATAATCAATTATTATATATGATGTTAATCATACATACATTCAATAGAATGTGTATACTTAGATGTAACTAGGTATTTGAATACTTAGAGTTTTTAATGTACAAGTTACTAGGATTTACAATATCCTTAAATAGGCATTCTTTGTTTCATGTATTTCAATACTAATTTCCTATCATATGTGTAATAATTTTCCTAGATATTATATCCATTTTAGAGGATGATCCTATGTCTTCCTCCCCATGCAAGTTACTTGTAGTCCTAGTAGATTTTCCATCCTAGTTAGACGACTTCAATATACAAGACCATTTATCTATCCTAGTTCAATCTCCAAACATAATTGCTTAAGTCTAGAGATCTTATATCGTTCAAGCCTATAAGTTCAAAGAAAATGATTTATTTCTACTTCATAATTTCTTAATTTTAGAAATACTACATGGCTAAGTTCAAAGAAAATGACTCCCCCTTGCTTCATATTGAAAACAGAAGACTAAAACCATTGAAAAGCATCCAAAGATAAACTATGTTCAATATATTATAGACTACTCTATTTGGGCTTTCCTCCTCGTAGCCAAATTCATAATCCATTCCGTATTAGCTTGCTAAGACCCTTTAAACGAATATCACATGTAACTCTAGTTGTAGATATCCCTCCATTATTAGAGGAAGATACACAAATTTTGATACTTAAAGTGATTCTTGACCATGACTAGACCGCAACTAGAACTACAAGTTAGTATCATAGCTATCTAATGCACTATAGAAATCATTCTATTGATGAATCTCAACGGATTCAAAACTTAGTGCTAACTCTAGCTTATGACCATATAGTAAATGCCTACCACTTATAGTCACCTTAATGTCTTGCAAGCATAGATTTGCTACATTAGGTAGTATTCCATGGAGATCCATGGTTACCTTATTTTCATAGAAAATGTACAAATTCATCACATGAGGAAACACTAGCACATAGTTGATTGACCATGTGGTTTTTTTAATTTGATTAACTAAGAGCAATTGATTTTTAATCCTAGGAAATATTATGAAATTATAGAGTCTACCGAAACTCACTATGAAAATAATATGGTTTTTATTTTATTTATTTGTGAATTTGGTTTATTTATCACACAATTCGTGACTTGTTGCATGAGTGCACACATATGATATTGGTCAAATTATGGCTAGTAAATTGATGGAAGATACTAATGTGTTTTGTGTTACAATGAACATATTATTAGATGGAGTTATGGAGAATAAATATTTTGAAGAAGTTCATTTAATGTGTAGAAATTCATTATGGTTGAATGCTTCATAACATGGATTTATTGTATTCTTGTGTGATTCGTAGCATAAGGAAATTGTAAGTGCATATGCAAATTTCTTTGGATACAATTATTTTATAAGGCCTAGTAGGCTTGATTTTTATTTTGTAGATCTTAATTTAGGTTCCATAGAAAAAAGATGTTAGAAAATATTGAAGTAAAAGCATGGCATTCATGCAAGGAAAGCAAGAGTCCAAAAAGGAGATGCTTTTCAATGTACATGCATGGGGGAGGTGCTCGCCCATGCATTAGGGGAAATTATACCCAATCTTATGCCATGCATGTCTTCTCCATTCTTTTATATCTTGTAACTTTTGTTCTCTTGAATTCTTGGTTTAATATGTGTAAATGTATATTGAAGGATTAGAATATGTTTGTTGTTTTACACAGAATCTAAGTACCACCTTTGAATTTAGTGCAATATGTACCACTTTTGTTTGCAGGTCTAGATAGGGTTTTATACAAGCTTGAACATTAATCCATGCCTAATGGAATGATGACATGGATAATAGGGATTTGCCTTTTCAGAGGCTAGATCCTTGCTGATTCCCCCCCCAATCATTAGTATATTCATCGATATGAGTTTTTGCACATGGAAGAATATGCATTCAGATATCACACACACACACACACACACACACACACACACACACACACACACACACACACACACACACACACACACACACACACACACACACACACACACACACACACACACACACACACACACACACACACACACACACACACACACACACACACACACACACACACACACACACACATATAGAGAGAGAGAGAGAGAGTCGAGTGTTGACATTATTTTTGGTGTATGTATCCACAAAGTCATCTTAATGATGTTATCAATCTACATTCCGATGACCAAGCATGTTAATTCACCAAATAAGGATTGGACAATCTATATTGGTGTCCAAATTCTTCAATTTTCCTTGTTATTGCCTACTCTAAATGTAATTCAAGCTTGTATAAATGTTAACATGCTTATAGTTTCATTACCTTAAACATCAGTTGTGTGATTATATGATAAGGCTAGCCCCCTTACCTCAAATGTAAAATGTGTGATTGCATAACGTTAGCCAATGTATTGAAAATTTTGTCTCCAATTAGCAAAGTTCAAATGAATAAAAACGAGTTTCACATCTCCAAATGAGAAATTAATTTAGGTGAATATTAGATAAGGATATTACAATGAAGAAAAATACTTAAGGTGAAGATGATGTAGGCCTCACATCATATTGAGCATAGGTTTTAATGCTTGTGTAATTGGTTTTTATCACCATCATTTTTTAAAAACAATGTGAATGTCATTGTTTTACAACATAAGATTTCCTTTTCTCATTTTGAATTTAACCAATCCATTTGTAGAAGAGTACATAAAGGAGTCACTTATGTATTTACAAGTCAATGATTTAAAAAACATTTCAATCATGCACTTTGCACAACACGATACATTCAACATTGTTTCTAGTGCATCATTCATGCGTGCCATAGGCCTTTGGATTTTATTGTTGAAATCTATCATTTGCTTTGCATTGTTTCTTGTTGAGTAGCCCTGTTCTTAATATTAGCCAATAAACTGGGATTGTCACCATTCAGGATGAGGCGATATATATTATGCATGACATGATATACACCTATTGTTTCTGAAAACTTGAGGCTTTAAGAAAAATGAATTTCAAAATTTTCAAATAACCTTCAAAAGTGAAAGAATAAGGTTTGAAAACATTGACTTTGTAGCGTTGTTAAAATTGAGAATGACTAGCAAATAAAATTTGATTTAAAAATCCCTCCAGAGTGTTGAGTCAAAGGTTTTTGTGATTGCTACTAGAAATGTTAGGATGTGCTTAAATTGTGAACATTGTATGCACATGAAGGGGATAATGGATAAATGGAAGGGATGATCTCTATACCTCAAGGGAATTTGAAGGGGAGAGGGTGGGCACTAGAACGATATTACAATAGTTAGCAAGAGTTAGGCGATAGAATGGTAATTTATCAGAGTGACCTCCTCCCCAACTCCATGAATGACAAATGCCCATGCGTAAGGCAAGTCACTTGACATCAATATCCTGCTTAGTATTCAATCGTAACCACACAATTGCGACATTTTGACGGTGGAGATTTGAAGAGAAGAAGCATCATCAGGCAGAATGGCTCGAGTACGAAGCACGAGACAGAAGGATTTGTGTGAGAGAGAGAGAGAGAGAGAGAGAGAGAAGAGCGCGCTGTATAGACCAACGATACATGCTAAACCTACATTTAGAAGGATGAAAGGGTCTGCATGCCTGAAGTAATTAAGCACACAGGATCGTCGACTCTCTCTCTCTCTCTCTCTCTCTCTCTGTCTGGTGGAGCTCCCTTCAGTCCAAGAGCAGAGCGCAAGAAGAATGAATAATTTATGGAAGCTCCCGGTTCATGCAACCCCTCACCTCAAGAACGCTCCTTGATGTACGCAGTATGATATGCCTCTTCTTCAAGGAAGAAATGCATGAACCGGCAGCTGCCAGCAGCACATATATCATCTCCCCCCACTATTGGACTGAGGGCAGCTCCAGCCCGATAAAGCAAGAGGTGGGTGCGAGTGATCCGGACCGCCAGGTGGCGGTCGGCTTCTCTCACCTCATGTATACTTCACGCTCTCTCTCTCTCTCTCTCTCACACACACACACACACACACACGCACGCACATTTATGCGTTGCTGAGAAACAGGGCCGATTCCCTGAAGACATGCAAGGGAAGGGATGATATATAGTTAGTGCGACCTCAGATGGAGGTGTGACTGCGGAGGCTACTTACATATTTGGTGCATTTATGTAAAGGGTCGCTATGCTATAACAGGCCAAACCCCCCCAGCTCCTAATTTGGCAGAACATGGCCTTGTCCGCTTGCTTCCTCGCTGATCCCTCTGTCGTCTTCCTTTTCCTTTTCCTTGCCTGCACAAAAGTTGCTCTTAGTGGCAGAAAAGCAAATACCCAGGATCTCAGAATCCTGCACGTTTTGTTGTTCTCGTGAGGAGCCCCCTCCCCCTCCCCCAACCCTCCCCTTCTCTCTCTCTCTCTCTCTCTCCCCCCAGTCACCCTACTCCTTGCCTATAATAGTGTCCAAATGCAGTATACCGCCTTCAATAGTATGGCTTGTTAGAGCCAGGTCACACCTAGGGGGGAGTGGGTGGAATGGATCCCCACTCCCCCTACTAATACAAGGGGTGAACCCTATACTTGCAAGGTGAGGGGCAAGTTGAAACCCCTATATTGGCAAGGTTTGTGGGGAGAGCTTTCCCCTCACACTCGTCCTGCTAGCACCCATTTAGCATCATGCTAGTAGGGCATGAAGGGGATCCTAGGCCTCCCATTGGATACCTTCAACACACATGTAGACCTTTTTCTCTACGCATTCAATTGAATTTTTTTTTGTTAAAAATTTTATTACCATGCTTGTCATCATCAATACCTCCTCTCCGTTCCCCTCTCCCTCCATAGTATGGTACCACCTCAAGGTGAGTGGAGCTAGATTTTTAGCCCTTCGCCCCGCTCACACTTTAAATGGCATATGACTATGCTACTTTATGAGAGCCAGAATGGAAGAGAGAGCAAGCATGCATGTGTCCCAATGAGCATCTATCATGTGCGCAAAGTAAGGTGATTTGTTGAAATACCTTCCTTTTTTGAGGGTTGATTTGCATGCATCCTAGTTCTTAACATCACATGTCCTTTACTTGGCCAAAGTCATAACCCACTAGCATAAGGAGGCATGATTATACTGGCACAAAAGCTGTATGGATCAAGCCAAGAAGCTCAAGAAAGGCATATGAGACCACCAATGATGAAAGATCCAAGACCAAGAATCAATAAGACATCATGAGCATATAGGCTCTGTAGCCTCCAAGTAGAGCATCCATTGACATCAACTGTATCCCAAATATAACTCTGGCAAGCCAAGAAATATCCCAAGTAAGTTTCGGAAAGCCAGATGCAAGACAAGACAAGGCACTAGTAGCAATCGGCTCCAAACAATGTAACGGGGGATTTAAAAAAGCAAGCCTCCAATTTGAAAAGTTTTCACAAAATTTTCCAAAACTTGGAGTTTTTCAATGTATTTGCCAAAACTTGGAGTTTTTTCACAAAATTTGTAACTTTATGAGGGATAATCTTGTTACCCATATTGAAAATTTGTATTAAACAAGCTATTCAAGGGACAATTTTTTTCAAAGTTCTCTCAAAATATACCGAAGAGAGAAAAATGAACAAAATTGGGTTTCTACCACACATCTCAAAAAGTACCCTTATCAATCAGACTAATCTCTAAAATTATGAGTCAATCTAAACAAAACACAAAAAGAACTCAATATAGGAAAATATAATTATTTCTCTTGCAACTATTTAGGCAAATTATGAAAGCCACTCATATATAACTATTATATAGTATCGATATGTGGACTTGATAGAGCAACAAATGTCAATATCTTCCTCATCTTTTTTACTAATCACTCCAAAGCTTCTCATATATGCAATGGTTGTAGGGAGCTTTAACTCTAACATATCTACAAGGGATATATCATTTTCATCCTCTTGTTGAAAAATTTGGCCAAGTATTTGTTCAACCTTTCCAATGGCAAAGATTACATCATTTATTGACCACTTCTCATCATAGTTTGTAGCTTTTGACAACGAATCTAGTTTACCATTTGCGGTTCTGAAGGTCTTTCTCATGTCTAGCTCCTCCTGTGTAGGTTTAGGCATGATTTGACTCATGTAGAATTTAAAGAAAACCTTGTGCTAAAAATAAAAATTAGTAGAATTGACTATGGAAAGTGGAAGGAAGAGCAATATGCAAAAGAGAAGCAAAGAGTAGAGTTGTTGCATAAGGACGGGAAGCAACCATATCATGGTTTGGTTCAACATCAAACTTGGCCATGGTTTATATCAATAGCAGACTTACCAATCAAAGGTTAGATGAAACATGGTTTAGATAAAAAATACCCAATTAATAAATGAAAATTAGAAATTAGAACATCGTTTAGATAAAAAACACCTTGATAACGTGATAAGGGGAAGCAAACAATTGAGAAGGTGTAACATGGGAAGGAGAAGCAACCATAATATATATTGTGACTAGAGTAGATGATACATGATTAGATTCTATGTAACCATGCTTTCCATAATAGGAGTAAAGGACAAAGATCAAGATTACCTTAAGAAAAAAGTATCACAATCAACAAAAACGAACTTGAAACATCAATACCAGGAAAAATGAAAATACTTTGCACACAAAACAAGAATGATTTATAAAGAGATATTTCACACATAAATAGACAATCCTCTGAGGAGAATTCAAATGAAGTGATCAATAAGCTTTATGAAACAAAATCGAGATTACCTTGAGAAAAAAATTGTCACAACTAGCAAAAATGAACTTGGAGCATTAAAATTAAGAAAAATAAAATTTCTTTGCACACAAAATAAGCATGATTTATAATGAGGTCCATCACCTACAAATAGGTACCCCCCTCAGTGAATACCAAGCTTTATGGATGTATTCATCATAGCAAAAGGCAAACAATAAACTTGCATACTTTTCATAATAGGAGAAGAGGAACAAGATCTAGATTACCTTGAAAAAAAATTGGCTCAACAAAAATGAAGTTGGAGCATCAAATCAGGAATTTTGAAATTACTTTGCATACTAAATAAGCATAGTTTATAAAGAGATCCCTAACCTATAAATAGATGGTCCCCTCAATGAATCAAAAAAGCATGATCAATAATTCCACTTTTAGATCCTCGTCCAATCATGTCCACAAACGGATAACTGGTCCATGATTATGCTCAAAAAGAAAAATACCAAATATGTGGTCCCTTCACATCATGTATCCAAAATGAATGTCCATCTCCACTTCTTCATATGCTCTTTAAATCTTTCATTCAGTACTGCATGGTCCCCATCTCATTGAACAATAGCCAACATAAAACTCTCAAGTCTTTGATTTGCATTTTATGTGTCGCGGAAGGGCAAGCATAAAATTTAAATCAGTTTGCTTAAGGGAAGGTTGATGCATCATCATATGTTGATTTTTGTCCATCCCAAGCACACGAATGTAGACATAATACATGTGCTTGCAGGCCAGGAAGGGTTTACTTTCCAACTCTCTCTTTTGAAAGTCAGGACACGTGCAAAAGGGCTCGGGATTGACATGCACCTCATACAAATGCTCTGACATAACATAAAATATGACTTTCTCATTTGCCACCACTACTTTCTCTTCCATGAAAACTACATCCAATGCCTCAGCCAATGCAAATTTTCTTTCTGCATCCTTAGAAATACCATGTCTCCATTTTTTTCTTCGCTTGCCACTTGAAGAGGTAAGTGGTTTTGTCCCATGGGTCGTAGTATTTTTGGGGGTAGGTGGAATGCCATCATGCTTGAATACAAAACCTCCTTTTATAAGAATTGAAATCTCCTCTGCAGAAGCATTGGTGCCCTTGTCAATAGACCAAATCCTTGGTCGCAAGGGCACATGCTTAACTTGTTTATCAACATCCCATGTATGCTCCACATCATGACTGCAAAACCAGAACCATTGTGCAATAGGCTTACCTTGAAATTCCCTCTCTAACCAAAATGAAGGGCATAGTAACCCAGGTGATCTACTTTCTATCACGTTGCAGCACTTCTTTCTATTTATAATACCAAAACATTTTCGTTTGCAATGAATAGGCACTTCTCACTATTAACTTTTTCAAATGGGTTAATAGATCATCAATTGTGTGTGAATATTGCCAATAGTTTTTATTTATGTGTGAATCTCAAAATATAAAGATAATTTATGTGTGAATGTCAAGATATTTTATTTATACCAATAGATTTCATTTACTTGTGAATGCCAATAGGTTTCATTTATTAGTTATGTGAATGTGAATAGGTTTTATTTTTGTGCGAATCTTAAAATTTAAAGACAATTTTCAATGTTGTAGTGTAACAAGAGCACATGTCAAACCCAACCTAGGCCATGAAATTTTCATGTTCCAAAAGTTTGGCATCGCTGATAAACAAAGCATTTTGGAAAGGATGAGCCCTTCTCAAAGATAGTGGGCTGAAATAGAGTATGAAATTGAGGGAAAAAGTAACCATGGCAATGATCCATGGTACAAGAACCCATGTTTGCTAATATCGCTTTTGGTGTGGAAGGTAAAAAGTTTGGTATAGTATTTTAGTTTTTAGCATAACAAATTGTGGTATCTTGAATTTAACCATAACTAAGAATAGTGTATTGGTTTTTCTATTTAGGATTACTATAACTCTGCCATACTCAAAGAGGAGGCCCATCTCAAGGAGCTTGCATTGCCAGAGGCAAAAAGAAAACAATTCATAAACAAAGAGCAAGATAAATTGAGGGACAAAGGATACAAGTACCTTGGAATAGCTAATCCTGCGCATGGAGAGGATTTCTTTTCTGTTTTGTTTGCGTTGAATTGGGATGAAAAGAACATGATGGCTATTACCAAGGACAAATTATATGCCATTTGTAGTGCTAATATTGCTGCGGAGAGGTATGTTTTCCTCATGGACTAATGTTCTCTTATTTTTTGGAATTGAACATAATTTGGTTCAACAATATTGAAGTTATGTTTTGTTCAATAACCAATATATTAGAAAAAGGGAAATTTTACTTCTCATGACTGTCACAAAGGCAAAGGACTCCACTATGTCACACTTTGCGGATGTAAGGAGATTTCGTAGCTACATGAAGTAAGAGGTGTATTGGTTTCATATGATTGGAGAATGCTCCTTATTGATCAGGAGCTTACAAGTTGATGGCACTGAGATTCCAGGAGGCTTTGATGTTTTTTTTAAAGGCCAAAGACGTTTACATATTTTAAAGGCATTTGCAAATATTTTTGGTGAAATGAAGAATGTTGGAGACTCTGAGAAGGTTCCAGAGCTCACACAATCAAGCAAGAGGGTGGTATACATGTATTTCTAGTATAAAGAAACTATATTTTCTAAATACCATATGTACAAATGTATTCTAACTTAAGAGTGCTTTTGTTGTTTGTTCTTATGTTTTTGGAAAAGATGGTTGCGTAGTCTATAGGAAAGTGGAGTGCTAGAAAGCCTCCCTCCTCTAGTGGAGGAGTGGATGGACTTGGGATGTGAAAATTGTATGTTCTCAAAAGCACTGCTTGAGAGGGGTCTGTCGGAATGGGAAATGCGTATTTGTCCATGGTGGATAGAGTATCCATTGGATGACATTCCACGGCAAGAGATTGAATTAAGAGAGAGTAAGTACTTTGAGAGCCAAACATAGTAAATATGTGGTAACTCTTGCTCTTAGCTATTTGTTTAGTAATACTTGCCTTATATGCAGGATTTCTGGAACAAAATAGAGTAATTTCTATGCACAAAGAAGAGGATGAAGGAAATGGTACTTTCTAAAAATGTATTCGTTTAACATGAAACTTATCATAACTTTTTAGACTTTTGTGTTTTCTTAACTTTGTTGTTTTTGCAAATTAGAAATGTCCAATACAATAGACATGGTCCCTCATGTTGTGGGGATAAAGGTGACTTGTGGTGGTAGCATGGCAAATGGTATATTGGATGGAATGCAAATTTTTAGTTTGATCCAAGTAGCCTTGTTTCTAATTTGCATGAATATGATATTATATTGTGTTGACTTCACACTACTTAGGTGCCATTATTGATGCAAGTGTTGATACTACAATGAAGAAAAAGTCCATGGGAAAACGAAAGAATATCCCCATGATAGATGATGCGTTGAAGCATAGCAAGGGTAAGACAATTTGCATGAATGATAGAGTTTAGGATTTTCATTTGACGAGTCAATTTATTAAAGTATTATTTTGTTGTCTTTATATTGCGTAGGTAATATAAGTGAATCAAATGAGGTTGGTACAACAAAGCGAAGGTCTAAACACAAAGAGAAAGCTGTTTCATTGGATGAAGAATTAGAAGGTGAATCAAGTATCATTTTTTGGATTATTGGAGTCATGCTAAAAGTACATTTTTGCATATAATATAGTCAACTACAAAAAAATGGAAGTACAGATACAAAGGTCAATCATGAATTTATGATTGTGTTTATAATCATGTGTAAAATCTTGTAAAACATGTGGGTTGATGTGAAAAATAACATTTGTATAAATATACTCTTATATGTAAAAATGAAAAGGCTATGTTATGCTTCTTTTAGCACAAATCATAAATGTGATCTACACTTTACACTTTCAATCGCACAAACTTTGACCTTCTTCCCTACAGTTTCCAAACATGAAGTTGAAAGAGCATCTAAATGTCTAAATCTCCAAGCGATATATATACATATACATATACATATATACATACATACATACATATATATATATATATATATATATACATATATATATATATATATATATATATATATGTATATATATATATATATATATATGTATATATATATATATATATATATGTATATATATATATATATATATATATATATATATATATATATATGCTTGTGCGAGCAAGCCCATTGGAGGATTCTTCATAGCACCAATAGCGGCCTTCTCATAAAGGATTTGAGGCATGCTTCTCTTGGTATTTAAATAACTTATTGGTGAATTTTTATTGGGTTTCTTCTATGGAGGTTAAATGTTTTGTTCTTGTTTGGTGCATTTGGAATGCCATTGCTCGTAAAGGAAATGTGATGTATAATGCTAGATGTAATTTGGTTCTTTTATTATAGTCTTGAACTATTTTAGATAGTATACTCCTTAGTTACACTATATTCATTTTCACATTGTTGATATGTAAGATGTCTCATTTATGAAGGTAAACAACATTGAAGAGGAAGACTTGGAAGTTAATAGAAAGTTAAACACATGGTTTTGGCAAGGACGATGGATGATACACACTATCTTTGATTCCAAAATGTGTACATTGTAATCTTTGAGTTCTCATATATTGTATTTAAGCCAAACCTGGCTTCCAAGACTTTATCTATACTCATGTACAAAGTGAATACAAAGAACACTACTATTTGACCTTTGTTGTCTCAACTATGTTATTCTGTGTAGTCTTTCACAATCAATGGATTCAATTCATGAAAATAATGCCCATCTAGCATGCAAGGGGAAAATAAAAGAACCTTGGTTATAGAATTGTGGCTTGAGGAATAAAATCTACAATCAAAAGATCCTTGATTTTTTTCTCTATGCCTAGTGTGTTTTAAATCATGTTAAATATCATGTGAAATTTATAGTGCTAGCATGTGTATATTCGTATTTAAAAGATTTTGAAAATTATAGACCGTGACTAGTTAGATGCACAAGTAAACTGGCACTTCTTATTCATAAAATACACGACAGTCTTTTGACATGACTTGTTACACAATGGTAGATACAATTGTAAGCTTTTCTTCTTAGTTTAAGAAATGGTTTTGTGAGGCCACCTATCTATTTAAAAAAGGGGGTGTGAAAGTGAGGTGTTTGTAATATTTCTTTGCATGTGGTGTTAACTTTTTTTCTCAAAGTATCCTACTCACAAGGCCAAGTCTTTGGGCGATGAGAAGAATTTCAATTTATCTTTCGCTGATGGCAATGGGGCCTTAGGTGCATAATAGCATTTAAAAGAGAAGAGGATCGATAGAATGCTAAAGGATTCAACTATTGGCACTTTTGTCACAATGAAAGGCCTATGATATAGGAATATGAGTTGTGTGCATAGCCCCTATGTGAAGGGGGTTTATAGGGTTAAAAGGATACCTTGGTTAAGCCTTACGTGAGGCTTGTCTTATGAATATTGGGCCGCTTAGCTATGTGGAAAATCAAGGAGACGTCTCGATGATTTAGTCACCAACGGGATGCATGAAAATAGAAGGATTATCTTCTTGGCATGTATTTGGTGGTGATGCATGGATCCCATCTTTAAGTTAGATGATGGATTGGCTCTCTTGCATGTCCGCCTTGTGGTGATGCTTCGCTAGCACTAAGATGATGTAGGATGGCGAAAAATCTATATAACACGATCATTTGAATGGTGGCGAAGGTCCATGTAGGGCCGTCGAGATGGTTCCTCGATTCCTAGCCTCCTTTCTCATCCATAATCTCATTTCCTCAAATCTCATAAGCTCTACTCTAAACGCTTTGTAAAAATGAGCCTAAGAGCCCTTTCACATGGGCCAATGTTTCTTTGAAACCTTTCTCTCTTTCAGCACCCGAACCATACATGTAAATCCTTGCCAGAAGATTACTTTGAAGGCCTATCATATGGGCATGTAAAGTTTGAACCAAGAGCTACTAACAAGTAACAAAGGCTAACCTCATAGATTTTTCTTGTCTTTCTTGGAGTTATGTGGCATTTTTTGTTTTATGATTCTATTACTTTTGTGGTGAAGATTGAGATTATAGGACATTTAAAAACTTGAATGTTCGTTGGTGATTCAAGTCTCCTTTGCAAAGATTCATCTTATCATTGTATGCTATCAAAGAGCTAATCCCGGGGCTTCTCTTTGTCTTGAAAAAAGAATATTTATGTTTAAGGGAGGAAACAACAAGCAGTAAGCAAGCATCAAGGGAGAGTAACTCACCAAGGAGAGGAAGAAGCGCCACCACCCGCCACACCAAACACCCAAGGTGAGTCCTCTTTCTCTCTCTCTCTCTCTCTCTCTCTCTCTCTGTATTAGGATTTATGATTGCATTTTATATAGCACAAATAAATCATGAATGGCAGTCGTCGGACTGAAATCAGTCGACTGAGCGTGTTTGCCAGCACGTCTACATTAGATGACGCTACGTATAGTGGATCATCTGGCTTCATAGAGTGACCTTCTCCCTGAACCGGTTGCAAAAATAGATGGTGTACCATGTTGTCCAAAATCTCATCCTCTACGACTTGATGGGGCATTTCATGAGGGCTACTATCATGGTCGTCAGTCTCCACTCTTCTTGAAGACTCTGCCTCCTCACGTCGACGTTTTGCAGCCTCTCGACGCTCGGGAGGGAGCATCTGAGGATGTGGCACCGCATCCTGCTCAACCACAAAAGGGAGTTTCATGTACGTTGATATATATTGAGTAACATAGACTAGCAATCTTAGTGTTAAAAAAAAACAATGAATACCGGTGATTTTTCTCGGTCCCATTCTCCATACATATTGAGGTGTGACATTGCAACTCGACGTTGTATGAAGGTTGTACGTACTCCGTTCTTCGTGCGTCCCTCGAGATACTTAACTTGCAAACAATTTATGGATGGAGTAATGTCAGTTTGAATGCGTTATTGAAGTAGGTATCAATTCAATTTGGCTTATGAATCATAATATTAGTTGTTCTATTTTGAAATCAGATACAAATATACGTTGGTGGTTTTTTAACTCACTTTTAAAAATATATGTAGGTTATTATCACAAATGCTTCCAAAAGGAAACAAATTGCCAACTAAGAGAGAGCAAACAAGACATTACTTGACATCTCTGGGAGGCCTCGATTATGTCAAGATCCATGCATGTGTCAATGATTGTGTCTTATTTCGTGGGATTCATGAGTTTGCACGAGAGTGCCCTGTTTGTGGTGAATCAAGATACGAAGTGGAGATGAAGTCAATGGATGTGCCTCGTAAGGTTTTGCGACATTTTCCAATTGTTCCACATATAAAACTTATGTTCAAGTGTAAGTCTATTGGAAAGCTCATGTCATGGCATGCTAGTCATCGTTCAAGTGATGAAAAATGGAGGATCCCTACAAACACACCGGCATGGCAACATATAGATAATTTGTGGCCCGTTTTCAAAGAAGAGCCAAGAAATTTGAGATTTGGTTTAGGTATGGATGGAATCAATCCATTTGGCATCAAAAGCACATCATACAGTGTATGGCCAATGGTATTGGTGAACTATAATATTCCTCCATCCATGGCAATTAAAAAGGGACATGTAATGTTGTCCCTTCTGATTCCTGGAAAGCACAAGGTAAAAAACATGGACATTTACTTAGAGCCTTTGATTGAAGAGTTAGAAATGTTATGGGAAGGTATTGAGGTGCAAGATACAAGCGCATCTACATCCTCTAGAGATTTCACGTTGAAGGCCATGTTGTTGTGGACCATGCATGACTTTCCAGGATACGGAGAGTGTTCAGGTACATGTATATAACTCTATATTTGAAATTCAAGACTTGAATCAATTGCATTTTATTAATTCACTTGTTTATTTAGGTTTAACCACATCAGCATATCATGCATGTCCTATTTGCGGTCCCTCTCTAGTTTCCTCTAGGCCGGCACATTTAAAGAAGGTTATCTATGACAATCATCATCGATTTCTTCCTATTGACCATCCCAAATATGTTCTCCCTACTAATGGAATGACTCCATAATCTCTAACCATTCGAGATTGGAAGGAGAGATGGATTAATGCGGACAACCACCCTCCACTCGGCATGAATCGGTAAGAAGTGCATTTCTCTCGATTGACTTTAAAGTATTTAGCATGATGAATTGTTTACATAATATATTGTTTGTTTGTTAGGTTCTCTATATTTTTTCGTCTTTCATACTGGACTGAACTCAAGATCAATCACCTGTTGGATCCCATGCACATATTCAAAAATGTTGTATCTACATTATGAGATCACTTGATAGGGGCTCGTGATTCAGTCAATGTAAGGGAGGATTTACATAACATTGGTCGCATGAGATGAGCCTGGCCATGCATTGGACCTAGAGGAAAGATTGAGCTACCCCATGCACCTTGGATGTTGTCAAAGAATGAGGAAAAAATAGTGAAGGAACAAATATGTAGCTTCCGAACACCCACAGGATGTATGAGATGTCTCAAGGGAGCCTTCATAAAGAAAAAGAAAAGAGGTGTGGATCAACTATCTGGTTTGAAGTCCCAAGATTGGCACAAAATGATTCAAGTAAGGGTATCTCTAACCATGAATATAGTAATTCTCAAATACATCCTGACAGATACGTGAGCTCGAAGGAACTTGATCCAAACACATTGCAAGATGCTCGAGTATTATCTGTTGAGGTGGTTTATTTGGTGGAGGAAATTTTTCCTCGATCCATTTTGACTACTCAATTACATTTACTCGTACATTTGATTGATGAGATCGCACTTTGTGGGGCAGTTCATGCAAGGTGGATGTTTTTTCTTGAGCGCTTTATGAAAACCTTGAAAGATTTTGTGAGGCAAAAAGCACGGCCTGAGGGAAGCATGGCTAAGGGTTGGTTAGTACAATCATCCCTTGTTTATATCTCTGAATATCTTGCTGAAGTAGACCCCTCTCAACCACGACTATGGAAAGATGATGAAGACTTGAGGATGACCTCTATAATACCTCAAGGAAAAGGAATGAGTAAAGTGCTAACAAAAGAAGAACTTCGTAAGTTAAATAGTTTGTGTGTGCTCAATAGTGATGTAATGAGCAAATGGGTGACACTATATAATGAAGCAAGGGCAAGAAGAAAAAGCGAAAGACAAGCACGCACCAGATATGGACGTAATGTCTCATTTCCAGATCATCTAAATGCACTCCCACGTCATATTGATATAGATTGGTTACATGAGGAAATGGAGAGAATGGAAAAAGAGGAGGAAATTAATATATCTCAAGAAGAGTGGGAATACACACGAGGTTGCTTATCAAAGGTGAGACATACTATCAATTAATTTGTTTCTATAAGTTATATTTTATATAAATAATTGACATGTTTGATCTTAATCTTTTAGTACTAGTACACATTATTCAATGCTATTTGGTGTGAGGGTAAACATATTCAAACTCAACGTATAGATGAAAAGAGAAATACCCAAGATTGTGGTGTCCTTGCTCACTTCGAGGATGCCAATGGTACCATGGAAGGTTATTGTGGCTTGATCCAAGATATTTTGAAGCTTGACTTCAGACGTTTCTCTATATATGTACTGGATGTGAAGTGGTAATAAATGGTGAGCATTGCACAATCAGACGTCATCCAAGTGGTTTTGTAATCATTAACTCTACAAAATTTCACCAAAACAAGAATGACACATTAGTACTACCTCAACAATGCGAGCAGGTATATATGCAAAAGCTAATTTTTTTATATGTATACATGTGATACATATACACAATATAATAAGTATTTAAGTTTCTTGCTTTTGTTTTTCAAATACATTGTGTATCATCCAATGGTAAACAATAACCGATGGTGGTCTGTCATCCCTATATCTAATCGTTCAAAACCAATATATGGTAATATTACCGACATAGAGATAGCATATGACAATCCAACAATTAATGATGATGTACATGATGACACCATAATGGATGATATGCGTGATATAGTACAAGATAAACCTCGCGAGGATGTTCATGGAAACACAGAAGAAGACAATAATGTGATTGTCGATGATATTGATGAAGTTACTGAGCAATATAGCAACACATCTGATAGTGGGATAGAATTATTTGTTTCGTTACCTCTTGGTAACATAGACCTAGAAGTAGATAGTTTAGCAAGGGCTGATCTCATTGAAGATGAGATGGATCATTCACTGTAACATACTTAATTTGCTTAATGATTCAATATGTATTCTTAATTCTATGGTTTTTATCATGCGCACACGTGCATACTCAAGAATCAATAGTCAAGTTAAAGCTAAATTGAAATTTCCATAATAAAAAGGAAGTATTTTTTATCATCTTCAAGTAGAGAAATTACGAGATACATGCAATGCTTGCTACTAGTTGTATAATAAGGTTTCTGTCGCTTACCGCTAATTACTTATATCAGGCTTTTCAACTAGAGAAACTGCCATTCATTAGAGAGCAATGCAAAAATAATTATTAACTCTGGTTTTTTTATTATATTAAGTCCAATTTTAGGTGGTTAAATAATTACGTGTCTGAAGGCGCGTCTATACTAGCGTCTATTTACGTGGATATATAGATGCAAAATTCGCACCTATTTACACGCTCTTTTACACGCACATATAGACGTAATTATAGACGTGTCTGACTTTGCGTATCTAACATGCGCGTCTATGCCTCGTTTCTGTTGTAGTGCTTCTGCCTACGCAGAAGATGAACCTCAGTTTACCAGAAAATCCCTTCTGTCTGTGCAAAAGAAAAGAAACCCTATGAGATTTTCGTTCCTTCACCAATGCCGGGGACTCCAGGATCCCATCCTGATTTGTGTGAGGGTCAGGCAGTTCTTAGGAGCGATCGTCGAGAGATTTATGCCCAGAGCCCCCCTAGCACTCCCGCCTCCTCCTGTCTAAGGGATTCCTCACTGAGAGACCTCTCACCGTCAGGGCTGGCCCAAAGCTCCTCTCACGGAGATATAAAACAATCCCCCTTGGAGCAGGGTTCCATGTTTAGCCATGGGGGAGGCATAGGGTGATCTTTCCTCTTATTATCCTGCTTATATATTTACAATCAGATCTAATTGTTGTTAGCACAATCAATCTTTCCTGTGCAATCGTCAATGCATGCACAAATAAAAAAGAAATAGCAGCAAGTGTTTTTAACATAGGAAGCAGCCCCACCCAAATCTAGGGTTTCTCTTTTAAGGTCCCACCTTATTCTTAGGGTTTCACTTCCTACTTGCAACTCTTTTTCGAGATCCCCAAGTTATTTTGCAAATCTGAAGTCTATTATATCTATATGAAAAATTTGGTATTTTTTCCCTAAAAGATAATATGCGCATTTATACCTATGGCAAGCAATTCATGTACTGTCTTGCCCTAACCCGCGCTTAGCAAGATTTCAAATGCTTTTCCAAGTATGTTTAGACTTTAGAATTTGTATCAACAAATTCTTATCAATGTCCAACAAGTCATGTAGACTTTTGATATTTATTTAATTTTCTGATCCTGATAGTTTCAGGGTTGTCGAGTATTTCATACTTGTTTTTGCTTCAATATTCTCGATATTTTAGGTTAGGTTTTCTCACTGATTCGTACATGGATCAACTCATGATATTGACTCTCTCGCTAATATAATCATTAATATTAACATTTCATGTGCTTTCAGTAAGAAAATATTTTTTATTTTATTATACTCATATTCTATGGTTTAATCGATGATGTCCATTGCCGAACTTTCAATGTTATCTAGAAACATCAATTTTCATTTAGCTATGTCCTAAGTGCAATGTTGATTGTTTTATTAAAAATCTTTTTTTTTGGCAATGCAAAAATCATAAGTGTAATTTTTTTAAAATCTTTCAAACATTGAATTATATTTTCAAAATTTTCTATTCAATTTTTTGTTGATTTAATGCACTGGTTATTTCATGATATTATCTAAATGATTTTCTATAAATTATTACAAAACTCATATGTGGTTGTTTATCATTAGCAAAATGAAATAGAGATAGTCACTTTCAAGGAAAAATTATAAAATATTCCCTTCTCTAATACCGTCTACCGTTTTTGTGTTATTATGATCACATGCGTCATTAATGAAATAACAATAAATATCACGAAACAAACCATAATTAAGATATTTTCTTAATGACTGGCATATAATACTTTTCCAAGTGAAAGAGTCTTTTCAATGAATAGTTAATTATTATACTACTTAGGTTATTTTCCTAAGCGGTGGTTTATATGCATTTTCTTTAGAGTGCGTTTGTAATTGTTTAAAGCAAAATATAGTGATATGCTTATAAAAAATTATTTTTTTTCAAACTGATGAGATGTTACCTCTCTCAGTTTTGCTATAATGGGGGTTTTGCCAATTTCTACTGTGTTATTTTCTCCATCGGTCGCGTTCCTTGCTTCCCTTGCTTCAAATGGGATTTTTGAATTTCTGTGACCTCATGGAGCCATGGATGTTAGGTGAAATTGATGTGATAGTTCAAGGAGAGTTGGTGGTCGTTTAGAAAAATTTTGCTAGCATTTTTCTTAGCGATATGGCTGTATGGGAGGAAGGCGTAAGAGGGGGTAGAGAAAATGGAAATGACGTAGAAGAGGGGTATTTTCCTCCTTCAAGGCTCAAGCTACAATGGAAAAGAGAAGTAGAGAAAATTTTCCATTATCAGGAGGTCTTCCTTCTTGCTTTCTTTGTGAAGGAGAGGGGGTGTGCACTGGACTCATTCTTTTGGCTACTTGTCAAGATTCAAGTGAGCTTTATTAAAAATGCATTATTATTTCCTACCTGTTGGATGGTATTTTGGAGTACTAAAAGGCTCAGTCATTATGTATGAATGTAGAGATAAGGACCTTAGTTTATAGTACATGACATGAGTGGGTTAACTCAAGTCTATGTTCAATTGATATGGGGCGTTTAGAGCCAAAAAGACTAAGGAAAATCAATGTGTTTTATGAAAAGTAGATTTTTGACTATTCTAGGAAGATTTTCATAAATTTTCCCTCATTGGCTTACAAAGACCTATCTAATCAATTTGAGGATCTTGATGACTATGTTTTGGGTCTGTATGTAGAAGTTAGAGCATAATCAAGTGGTGCACAGATCAGACGCCGTATGCGCACGTAGTGAGCGTCAGAAGGTCCCCAAGAACAAAAGAACTCTACTTTTTGCACAAAAAACAATGAAGAAAGCTTGCACGACATGAACAAGAGACCAATTGGGTGCAATCTCCCCCCATGCCTTTTGTGAGCGCTCCACAAAGCATGTATTTTATATATTATTCATCTTCAAGCTCAAAAAATAGCCCAATTTACAATTAGCACGCTTTAGCTTTTTGTGTTTGCTTTTGTGCCACTAAAGAATTAAAGCTATTAGGCGCCCAAGAAGTCAGACGATACCCAAATACAATGTCCAATACAAATATTTAAATCGTGCGCCCATGCGCATACAAAAGTAATAAATAAATATCAAGCGCTTTAATAAATAAGCGCGTCAAAATATGGACGCCATGCCTAAGATACGTGCCCATAAAAAATTGATGATAATTTGAATACACGCTATCCTCCAATACTTCCCAATGCCACCGCTGCTTGCTCTACACATCAACTGAAGCATTCACAATTGTTAGAAAAATAATACAATTAAACCGACAAAAGTGAATACCTAGCAGTCTTCAGCTACAAAAATAAATTGGTTAGAACTCAATCCTAACCTCAATTTATTACGAGTGCGCACTCTAAACTCATAAACGTTTATTAATTTAAATATGTATTTTGTGGAATCACCCGCTATGGAATCACCCATTTACACATTAAATTAATAAAACACCCGAAAAGGATAGGCGTCCCCATTAACTTTTCGCACAAAGAATCCACCTTGTGTATGAGCCCGGTAATAAAATTTTATGGAATCCACCGCAAAACCTCACGGAATCCACTGTGGAATATGCCTCCTGGCATTATACCCCTGGGGTGGGATAGCAATTGTCCTCAATTGCTATTAGCTCAATGTGGAGCTAACAGTGCGGGGAAAACACTTAGGTCTCTAGCGTGCATCCATTGGGTCTCTTCAACAGGATGATTTTTAAACTTGACTAAATATCTAGAATATCTACGGCCAGTTCTAGTGGTCATAAAGTCAGAATCTATAATAGTTTCAGGCTCAAGGATTTCAGTTTCATCATCTAACAAAGGAGGGTTTTCATAGACAGGGTGTATAGGTAATTGTCCTCTAAAAGGTCGTAATAAACTGATATGGAAGGTGTTGTGAATTTTCCAATGTTGTGGTAATTCTAGTTTAAATGCATTGTCATTGATTTTGTGTATGATCTTGAATGGTCCATAAAATCTAGGTGCTAATTTGACAACGGGGTATTTATCTACACTTTGTAATCTTCGTTTTTCAATTCGTAACCAAACATAATCATCAACTTTAAAATTCATAGCCTGTCTTTTCTTGTTTGCTTGTTTTGTATATGATTGCTGGGCTTTGGCAATCATATCTTTAACTTCATAAAAAATAGTAGCATGCATGTTAGCAATATCATCAGCAGTTTGAATTTTGTTTGATAATGATGTAACAGGTGTAAGCAATCGATATCTATAAATAACTTCAAATGGTGCTTTCTTTGTAGATGTATGTGGTGTGTTATTATATGCAAACTGAAGTAAATGTAGATATGTATCCCATGTGTGTGGTTTTGAAATGGTATAAGCACGCAAAAGATCTAAAATAGTACTGTTAGTAGCTTTTGTTTGACCATTTGTTTCAGGATGAAATACAGATGAAAAATCAATATTTGTACCTAAGTTAGCAAACAAAGTAATCCAAAAATTATTGCAGAATCTAGAATCACGATAAGAAATAATGACTTTTGGTAAACCATGGTTAGTGAAAACAGTTTTAAAAAACAATTGAGCAGCTTGAGATGCAGTTAAAGTTTTCTTGCATGGAATAAAATATGCTTGTTTGCTAAACCTGTCTACAATAGTCCAAATCATATCATGACTAGCTTTAGTGTTAGGTAGACCAGTGATAAAATCCATTGAAATCTGTTCCCATGGTCGTGATGGAATAGATAATGGCATTAGTAAACCATATTGTTTACCGTGGTGCCTTTTAACTCATTGACAAATTAGGCATTCAGATACAAAATTAGATATATCAGTGTCCATATGTGACCAATAAAAATCTTCAATCAATATACGCAAAGTAGATATAATTCCTCTATGACCTTGATATGGGGGACAATGAATTTCATGCAAAACAAATGATCGAAATGGAACAGTCACACATTATCTTTTTTTATAAAACATAAATCCATTAGTGTAAGACAATGAATCAATAGGAATCCAATTATTTGCAACTAGTTTATTCCAATCAGCTTGAAAAGTAGGATCCTGATGATAAGTATCTTTCATAGTAATAAGGGAATCAAATGATATCACAGAAATATTGTGAATTGTCGGTCTTCTACTCAAAGCATCAGCAACAACATTCTCTTTTCCAAGTTGATATTGTATAAGGGGATGAAAACTTTGAATAAAAGCAGCCCATTTAATGTGTCGGTTAGATATTTGTGGTTGACTAAGGAGATGTCTAATGCTTTGTTGGTCAGTTTTGATCATGAATTCAGATCCCATTAAATAATGTTTCCATTGACGTAAGGCTTGTACTACGGCTAACAATTCCTTTTCATAGGTAGAATATTTAAGTTCAGATGGTTTGAGTTTGCAGCTAGAGTAGGCTATGGGATGAGAATCTTGCATAAGGACTGCTCCTATTCCAGATCCACTAGCATCAGTAACTACTAAGAAGAATGGTCTATTGAAGTCAGGTAATTGTAATACAAGAGCATGAGTTAAAGCATGTTTTAGCAAATCAAAGGACTTTTGTTGATTGTCAGACCAGTTATACACAATACCCTTCTTTAAGAGTTTTATCAAAGGTAATGCAAGTAATGAGAAATTCCTCACAAATTTTTTGTAAAAACTAGCAAGACCTAGAAAAGAACGTGATTCATGCACATTTTTGGGTATCGGCCAATTTAAAATTGCTTCTATCTTTTTAGGGTCGACTTTAATACCTTCTGATGAAATAATATGTCCTAGATATTCAATTTCTATTTGGAAGAATTCACTCTTTTCTGGATTTGCATATAATTGATTGTCTTTTAGTAACTTAAAAACTAAAGACAAATGTTCATAATGCTCATTCTCATTTTTACTGAAAACTAATATGTCATCAAAGAAAACAATGACACAATGCTGATGTTTCAAAAATATGCGATCATTCATCATACGACTGAATGTGGCTGGTGCATTAGTTAAACCGAAAGGCATAACCAGAAATTCATAGTGTCTAAATTGTGTTCTAAATGCAATTTTGAATATATCAGATTTGTCCAATCTTACTTGATGATATCCAGATTTAAGATCTATCTTACTGAATATGACAGATCCTTGTAGCTTATCCATAAGATCATCTACCCTAGGAATTGGGTATCTATTCTTAACAGTAATTTTATTTAGGGCACGATAATCAATGCACATGCGATAAGTATTATTTTTCTTTTTCACTAATAAGACATGTGCACCAAATGGAGAACTACTAGGTCTAATTAATCCTCTGTTAAGCAATTCTTCTATTTTGTTTTGAATTTCTTTCTGTTCAATTTGGTTATGTCTATATGGTGCTTTACATGGTGGTTGTGTTCCAGGAATTAAATCTATCTTATGATCTTTAGGACGTGCAGGTGGTAATCTAGGTGGTAAATCAACAACAAAACAATCTTGGAATTGGGAAAGAAATTGTGCATGCCTAGGATGCATCTGGTGTTCTTTAGCTTGAATTTCATTCACCCATATTAAATAGGATTTGCTACTTTTACGTATTGCACATTTAGTTTGAGTATGAGTAAGCAATGGAAAATTATTAGAAGTGTGCATACCATGCAGTGTGATTTGTTTTTCTTGAAAATAAATTTTAATTGAATACGTAAAATAATCTATATCAGGATTGTATTGATGACGCCAAGGCATTCCTAAGATAATGTCACTAGACTGCAAAGGTACAACTAAGAAATTTATTCATTCAGTATAATCACCAATTTTCATTTCTAAATTATGCACCTCTTGTGTTCCATTATATCTCGTACCTAGGAATGCAGCCTTGATGCGATAATGTGTAGAAACAGTATGTAAATTCAATTCTTTGACCAATTTTGCAGAAATAAAGTCATGTGTGCTCCCATCATCATGTAAAATAGTCTTTTCTTTACCATGCACAAAACATTTCATTGTTAATAAGGAATGGGGAGTTGTCATACCTGGCATAGTGTCAAAAGTAGTACCAATGTCGTCATCTTCTTCCGTAAAGTCCGGCATTTTCTCACATTCTTCATCTTCTATTGCTCCCAGATAATTGATATGGACGGATGGCTTTTTGGATTGACAATTGGCTGCTAGATGTCCAGGTTGATGACATTTGTAACAAACTATGGGTTTTGCTTTGGATACATTATTGGTAATTGTAGGAAGTTTAGAAATGTTGGGATTTGACTGTAGAGATGGCTTAGGGTTTGGATTTGTGTTTGATGGCAAGGCAGGTGGTCGTGTCCAAGATTTACGGAATGAAGATGGAAGAAAACGACTTTGATTGAATCTTCAAAAATTTAAATTGAATTGTTTGGAACCAAAGTTACCATTAGTTGGGAATTGTTGTGGTCGCTTGTCTCATCCGCGAATTTTGTCTTCAGTATCATGGGCCAAGGAAATTGCATCTTCAAGGGTTGTTGGCTTGAATATATTGACTTCCGCACAAAAATGTCCAAGTAGGCCAGACATAAACTTGCATTTATGAGTTGCTTCAGGTACATCTTCGAACATTCGTAGTTGCAATAGAGCATTCCAGAAACGTTCAGTATATTGGGAAATAGGTTCGCGATCCCTTTGTTGTAGAAGATCCCATTGCTTGACTGCTTTTTCGTGGAATTGGGGAGGAAGAAAATTCTGCAAAAATTTCTTTTGGAAAGTCTCCCAACTAGTGGGACAATCAACGCTTTTGCAGACCACAGTCCACCATAAGGATGCTCGGTCAACTAAATGGTTAGTGACACATTTAATTTTGTCTTTCTCAGCATATGTTTCTTCATGGAAATAATCATCAAATTGACTGATAAAAGCAAGTACAGTCTTTCCATCGCGTGATCCATTGAAAGTACGAAATTTGAAGTTTCTTTTACTTATCTTTGTTTCTTTGCGAATAGATTGGGCTTCAAGTGTTGCATCGATGGTACATCGTATAAGATCTTCAGGTTGCGATCCATCTTGGTCGGTAGTAGATCGTTGCAGATTGGCCAATTGAGCTTGCAAAGCTTGTCGTGCTCTTTGTTTCCCTTGTAACTGCATCATAATCAAATCCAACTTTTGTTCCATTGTTGGTTCGGGTAAATCACCTTCAGCCATAAAATCGTCCATGTTTTGATCAGTCATCCTGCAAAATTCCAAAAGACCTCACACACTCAAAACCTTGTTAGCGGGATGAGCATAGCTCAAAGGTGGGTTTACAAGGCTTGTATATATTTTTTTAGTTTGGCTTTTGTAGTATTTCTCCTTTACGATTGCGAAATTCGTTGTCACAACCGTCTTCCAAGAAAATAATTGTGCGTATAGACTGCGTGTTGATGATTGATTGCTGTAATTTTCTTCTGTCAGTTCACAGGTGTGAACGGGGGCTTCCAGAGAGTAGTAGACTGAGTCTTGTGCAACTGAATACGAACTACCTTTATGATAGTTGTTGAAGATGACTTGTAGGACTTTTGTGACTTGGGTAACTTAGAGAACTTGGAGTCTTTAGTCTAAAAGACTAATCGTGAATTTGGAGGACTTCAGGAGCTTTTCGTCAGAGTCAGCGACGGGCAGTACATGCTGCCACTGCCGACGATTGAATTTGGGGATTGAAGCTTCTTATTAAGCTTCTTTTAAAGCTTAATAAACTTATTATTAAAGCTAAAAACTATGGCTGAGATTTCTTATCTGTTCTTCCACTAATTCATGAAGGATCTTCCCGTGTGGTCCTCCGCCTGTAGTGGCCGGTCCCTCGCAATCTGAGTGTACAATAGGGGGTTCTTGACTGCCAGGAACATGCTGGTATCGACCGTTTGCCACGAGACTGACTGTAGAGCTCGATCGTTCTAGGAGCTCTGCCTTCGTACGAAATTGTAAGCGATTGGAAGCTCTCGATCTCAGCTTCGCTCTGATACCACTGGTGCACAGATCGGACGCTGTATGCGCGCGTAGTGAGCGTCAGAAGGTCCCCAAGAACAAAAGAACTCTACTTTTTGCACAAAAAACAATGAAGAAAGCTTGCACGACATGAACAAGAGACCAATTGGGTGCAATCTCCCCCCATGCCTTGTGTGAGCGCTCCACAAAGCATGTATTTTATATATTATTCATCTTCAAGCTCAAAAAATAGCCCAATTCACAATTAGCACGCTTTAGCTTTTTGTGTTTGCTTTTGTGCCACTAAAGAATTAAAGCTATTGGGCACCCAAGAAGTCAGGCGGTACCCAAATACAATGTCCAATACAAATATTTAAATCGTGCGCCCATGCGCATACAAAAGTAATAAATAAATATCAATCACTTTAATAAATAAGCGCGTCAAAATATGGACGCCATGCCTAAGATACGTGCCCATAAAAAATTAATGATAATTTGAATACACGCTATCCTCCAATGCTTCCCAATGCCACCGTTGCTTGCTCTACGCATCAACTGAAGCATTCACAATTGTTAGAAAAATAATACAATTAAACCGACAAAAGTGAATACCTAGCAGTCTTCAGTTACAAAAATAAATTGGTTAGAACTCAATCCTAACCTTAATTTATTACGAGTGCACACTCTAAACTCATAAACGTTTATTAATTTAAATATGCATTTTGCGGAATCACCCGCTATGAAATCACCCACTTACACATTAAATTAACAAAACGCCCGAAAAGGATAGGCGTCCCCATCAACTTTTCGCACAAAGAATCCACCTTGTGTATGAGCCCCGGTAATAAAATTTTACGGAATCCACCGCAAAACCTCACGGAATCCACCGTGGAATATGCCTCCTGGCATCATCAAGTTACAAGAAATTCAGGATAGGACGACACTCCTGACATGGGGGGGTCACTCATGAATATATGTATATATAACGTGAGTTCAAAATATGGGGTTTTTTAAACACCATTTTATACATTTTTTATATATAGAAGGGTATCATATAAAGGGGTTACTTACAAATTGAATAGAAAAGGGTTGTGTTTTATTCAAGAAAAATTCACAGATTAGGGTATTTATAAATAGGCCATGAACGCACGTTATATAGAGAATATATATATAGTGAACCCCCCGAGACACCTAAGGGCTTTGAGATAGGGCAGGGATTATTGGTTCTAGCAAAAATTTTTGTTTGTAATTCAAGAGGGTATCTATATGTTTAGAGTCTATATACATATTTTTCTTTTGGTTCTCAAGTTGCATCTTTCTTCCATCTTTTCTATTCTTTGTGATCCCTTGTTGATTGTGGCTTATCATGAAACCCCTTTGACACCATTTCAAGTCGAAGATTATGGAGTTGACTCGATGTTTCTCTTACATGGTAGATGCAAGAAGTAACTCAAGGTTACATATGTTTTATTATTTCAAGTGAGTTTTGAATGGTAGCTATTTTGATTAACTTTTGATGGAGTATCAAAAATATGTGCCATTGAGATTTGTTAGATAGGCATGTCATATCAAGTGAGAGTGGAATTTTGGTGCCGAGAAGTGCTTAAAAATAGCTAAAAATTATGAATATCAAGGGAAAAATATTCAACGTCGAAGGCAGCGGCTCGATCTAGGACGATTTTAAGCGCCAAGGTGCTTTAAAGGCGCTCGAGCGACACTTGTTGATTTTTCATAATTTTTCAGATAGTCGTGCGGGTTGACACGAGTTATCAGCCAATGTGGGATACCAAGCCGGACGCCCAGGATTTTTCAGAGCTCAATTCCGAGTCCGGACAGGGAAGGGGCCAAGAATTGGTCAAGATTTGAAAGGGTGGCCACAACATGGACCAAAGGGGGGGTGCCCTTTGGGGGAATTTTAACCCCCCAACCAAAAGGCATGCAAGATGGATGAAAAATCGTGGGAAGGAGAAGAAAAGTGAAGGAAGAACAGCACCGATTTTTGTGCCATGAATGGATGGGAGGCATCATGGCTGTTACACATACCCTGCCTAATGGATTATGGGGCTTCATTCCCCTCCGTCTGTGGACTCTATCACCTGTCTTCGCTCCTCCATTGGTGGCCTGAATGCTGAGATGGAAATCTAGTCTTTCTCTCTCCTCCCTCTCTCTCCCCTAAAGGCAGATTCATGTGGTGAAGAGGAAGAAGAAGAATGGATGATGGATGCTTGTCCAATGAAGACTGGATTGCTCCATGGTGTAAGAAGATTGAAGATTGCTGATTGTGGACTGTCATGAGCATTAATGGTGGCTGGAAATCAGTCCTAAGATATGGCAAATAAAAACCCACAATCCGCAAAGAACGGTAATCTCATTTTCACAAAGAAAAATGGTGTTTTTTTTCAATTTGCTTCATGAATACTTGTTCCCATGAGATGATTATGCATTATAATATTGTTTGCAATGTCTTTCAACTGTTTATGCTCAGAAAATCAGAAAATCATAAGTGTTGTGGATGAAATTAATAGTGTAAAACCCGTAAAATACACAAAATATGGGAAAATTGGCTGTTTTTGAGATATAAATGGAAAATATAATAAGACACACCAACTAAACTTGTGTTTTTGCTGCAAATGAACCTAAGGGCCACAGCCCACAACTCATTTTGAATTTTTAGTCATTAAATATTGCAAAAAATACAAGAAAAATAGGGAAAAAATGGATTTTGAGTGCCGAAAATTAAGGAAAAATAAGATTCATGTTTGTGGATGTATGGGGGGTCTGAAGTATGAGGTTTAGCCTCAGTTCAGCCCTACCTTTATGTTCCAGTGAGTTTTTATGGCTTTTTATACCATAAAAACAGAAAAATGAACCCTAAACCTATGCACCATGCACAACCTAAACGGGTGAGGGGGTAGAGTGTATAAAAGGTGTTTAAATGCTGAATGAAATGATGAAAAGCTTGCTGGTTTTTTATGCATACCATTTAGATTGATTGATAATTAAAAATTAAGAACCTAGTAGCACGAGGGTTTCTCGGTGCTAGGTTCATGCAACGCAGCATATGAGTAATAGTTGAAATCATTGAAAGAAATGTTTTCCACATGTGCACCAATGCTGATTTTCTTAATTGATTGAGCACCTGGACATTCACAATTTGCATGAAGCATGAAACTTAAAATGTATCAGACAATACCTCCTGGATGCATGGCAATTGCTTTCTAGAGATATGACCAATGTTGAGTGAGTAAGGTTGTCCAAGCTGTAGGCTAGGCGTTGGGTCTAGGGGAAAGAAAGTGAGGAAGCATGGTATATCTCATCGAGATACGCGAATCATAAAAGAGAGAAGTTTGTGTGCATATGTTATATATGTTTAGCGATGCATCGAGGGGCCAATCCCCAAGGTATAGGAGAGTCGCAGTGAGGTAGCGGCAGCCAGCCGTGGGAGGACCTCCTATGTTTGTGCTTCGTGCTATTTGGCAATGTGCTAGGACTCCCTCTGAGGAGTGTTAATTGGGTTAGAGTTGGACTACGAGACGTGATACAAACGCAAGATGTTTAGGAAGATGATGTATGTGTCATCCACGCTCCTGGCCGCGAGGCCGTGGGGTTGTTGAGCGCATGATAGAGGTCTGGCTAGTGCATGAGCCAGTGCCGGCCCGTTTTAGGTCCCATCAGTGGTGCGTCTGTCGAGAGCCGCTTAGAAGTGGCTGTCCTCGAATCCTGGTTGTCTAGGGACCATTTAGCCGTTTATGCCAAAGGATACTGAGATTGACCCATTATTCATCGATAAGCATCGTCTAGCGGAAATCCAAAAGCAAGAGAGAGACGAAAGAGCTACGCGACGTGCTGAAATTCTTAGGAGGTATTCCCCTAAGCGTAGCGGTGCTGAACCCTTACGAGGGAGTGGATCTAGTGGTCTTGGTGCCACGAGCAGTAAGTTAGGAGAAGTGGAAGCTCTAGTGCTCCCCTTTCTTCCATAAGCCAGTCTACATCAAGTTTACACCGTCCCCTATTGCTAGTGTAAATCCAATTTCCGTCATGGCGCAGCCTATTGCAATTCCTAGAAGAACGACGGATTTACCGGCTCTAGGTTAGCCGCTACCCATTTTTAATGGGCTAGTTGAGGAAGATGTAGAACTCCACATCAGGGAGTTTCAAAAGCTGATGTTTAACTGTCGCATCCAAGAAGAAGGACATTTAATGATGTTCTTCAACATGACTCTCAAAGGAAGAGCTGCCATATGGTATCTTGGTTTAGAAGCCGGAACCATATTGAATATTGATGCATTTTACGGAGCTTTTCGAAGGGAGTTTGCCCCTGAAAGGGGTGGGCAATATTGGTTGCGTGTACTCAACGTGACCCGCCAAGAACCACACGAGGATATTCGTGCTTATGCGAAGAAAATAAAAGAGGTTTTCCGTAAGTTGGACACCTCTATTCCTATCCCCGCAGCTACCCAATTGCAATATTTCCTACATGGTTTGGACTTTAATATCCAGTTGCAGTTGAGTAGTGTCCCTTTGGGGGATATAGATACTGCCATTACAAGAGCACAATAAGTGGAATCCCGACTACAAGCAGCCTATGCCTCTCGAGGCAATTCGAATATAGGTCTAGCATTGGGAAATAATATGGTGATGGACAATGGCAGTAGTAGTCAAGGGATAGCGATGGCTAATCCTAATGGGAGAGGGAACATGATGCAGAATGTGCCTTTATTACCAGCTCCCCCTAGCATGTCGATGCCTACGGGCAGTCAAATGGCTCCAAATGGTGGAGGCCAGGCAGTTAATCCTAATACCATGACGGTGGTTCAACAACCAGTGCCTAATCGAATTGTTAGGCCGATGGAACGACAAGGTAATGATCAAGGCTACGAGTCGAGTGCTTCCAATGTTCTTGGCGAGGTTAAGGACATGAAGAAGCATTATACCGACATGATTACGGAGCAGTATCGACAAATAGCCGTTGATGTTAACTTCCTCAAAAAACAACAAAATTTGATAGTAAGTAGATACCCAGATGAGGGTGCACCTTCGAGGTTTAGTTGCAAATGGTGTGGTGGGCAGCATTATCCAAGAAATTGCCCAAATGTCAAGTGCGACATCTGTGGGAAATCCGGCCATTTAGCAGCCACTTGCTAGAGTAAGATTAGTTCCCTCCAGCGAGGTAGTCGGCAAAACCAGGGCCTGTTAATCATCGTGCGCAAGGAAATGATTCCCAGCGAGAAGACGGGCCTAAACAAATACTCCAACGACCAAAGACTACAGTGGAGGAGCTACCTAGTGGTAGTGGGGTTAGTTTGATTGAGGCTGTACGCGTTAATGACGTTGAAACCTCTAATCTACGAGCTGTTCTTACAAGAGGTCAAAAGGGTAGAGAGGCCGACAAGGATAAGCGTGTCGACGGAAACCCTAAACAAGGCGACAAAGGAACGCAAGTTCTGGATCCTGCCATGGAAGGGGGACCTCTGAAGCCCGTGGAGAGTAAAGCCAATGTTAAGAAGGATAAGGAACCACCAAGGAAGAAGATGAAAGTTAAAAAAGAGGCAATAAAGCCGGTTCAGTGACCTAAAGAGCGGATGGTTTGGCGTGAAAAGCGAGCTCTATCGAACTATCATGAATTTGATTTGGCGAGCTCTCTTTGTGAAGTAAGCCGGATGTGAATCTTTTACAGCTTATTAAGCTTTCCCCAGGAGTACGCAAGGAATTTAGAAAGATCCTGCGTACCGGGTATATCGTAGAACCTTTGGGTATTGCGCGAGTTGGTGATGACTGGGTTCGAGCATGCTGAGAAGCATTGCCCAAGGGTTGTAGCCTATGTCGATGGAATATTAGTAGATTATGCCATTGTCGACACGGGATCATCTGTTAATATTATGAGTTCTGAACTGATGGAAAGGTTGGGTCTTGCGATCCAGAAAGATACCTCCACAATTCTCAGAATGGCGGATGATAGTTTGAGACAGCCGGAAGGCTGCATTACTAAGGTCCATGTCACTGTTGCAAATGTAGAATGCCTGTTGGACTTTAGGGTGATTCGTTTTGCAGGGCATCCAAGTTACCAAGTATTACTTGGACGACCTTGGATCTTGCAAGCGGATTGTCAAGTGGATATACCCGCCGGTCGGCTGATATTCGGTAGAGGTGCTCAGCGCGTGGTGATTGATGCCTATCCTGAGTCCCCGAAAAGTGAGAGAGCTTCTCTATCTTCTACAGAATTGGAGACATTAGAGGATTTATCCACCAGTGAGACATCATCGAGTGATGAGTCCAAAGAGGGATCTACCACGGAAGACATCTATCAGATCACTTTGAACGAGCCGATAGAGGCCCAAGATCAAATAAGAGATGCAGATGTTATCAAGCTAGACCTTGGTATGCCAAATGATTCGCGGCCAATTAAATTAGGTTCTATGCTCAGTTCAGTAGAAAGGGAGGACTATGTGTCCCTAACTCAAGAATTCCGCGATATCTTTGCCTGGAGTTATGATGAGCTAAGGGCAATAGATCTACTACTCTAGGGTGGTCCCATCACCAAAATTATTGTTAAGAAGGTTATCTAGACCTTTCTTCGAAGAAATATAGACTCTTAGAAGTTTTTATTGAGCCTCCATACTATCATGCTATCAATGTATCTGATTTCCATGGGAAACCTTCATAGTAGAGCCCTTACCATGATACAATATGTTCGGTTATTGAAAAAAAATAAAATTAAAAATGTTCTTTCTCCTCTAATTATGCAAGGTTAATAACTTTTTAGAATACTATGTTGAAATGTGAGAATTTTTATATAAAATCTCAATGACGTATATTAAACTAGTTCTTTGATATTCTAGTTCATGTTAATCCTATTGAGTTGCAAGAGAAGAAATCCCTTCTCAAGCAAATAAAACCCTGCAAGTTTGATGGGAAGGGTAAAGATGTAGAGATGGATGCTAAATTTTGGATGGAATCAATGGGGGATTATTTTTGAACCCCAAGGAGAAGCACCCCCTAATTAGGGCATATTAGTTCAGTTGAAACTAATAGGGGAAGTGCATCTTTGGTGGAAGTAGCAGCATAGAGACACCAGAATCTTGGAGGTTATCATAGCTTGGAAACTCATAAAGGAAGTTGTGCATGGAAGGGATCTTTCTCCTTCCTATTGTGACTTGAATATAAATGATTTTTTCGAACCTCACAAATTAGGGTTGAGCTTGGAAGTGTACTACTACTTTTGGTTTGTGACTTTGAAGAAGTATGCTCTACTTAAGGATATTGCTCAATAAGTAGCTAAGTGTTGTCAAGGCTTGAGTCCTCTCTTAAATACTAAATTGGAAGCAACATGTCCCACAGATTGTTAGAGGCTTTGATAAGAGGTAAACCACAGCCTCCAAGCAAAACCAAGGAATGTTAGATATTAGGGTCAAGGATCACCCAATAAAGGACCACGTGTCTTCATACTGATGCGAGGAAGAAGGACATTGTTAATAAAAATGACACCTTTGTTTCATTAAATCAAAGAAATGGCAGGCAAAGGTGTTTCCACTACAATGAGCTAGCCATTATAAAAGATAGTGCCCTAAGTTAGATCAATCTCCTCAAAGTAATGGTACTCTAAGGTGTTTCCACTATAATGACCTAGGCCACTATAAAGGATAGTATCCAAGTTAGACCAATCTCCTCAACAAGAATAATTTTGTGGCCAAAACAAATGTGCAACAACAATAGGAAGGACTGGAGAAGAAGAAGAAGATCCCTCAATGGAGGTAGAAATGGAAAGAGGGATGATCCATGCTATGCTTGATAAGAAGAGATCAAATAGCTAGTTCTTAGTGATTGAGTCACTAGTGAAGCATCAAGGTAAACCATTCCAAATTTTGATAGATTGTGGAAGTACTCATTCTTTTATTTCTCTAAAATGCACATAGAAACTAGGCATAGAGGTTGCACCAACAAATACATTTTCATAGACTTAAAAAATAGAAAGGAAGTTGTATATCACAACAAACTAGGAATATAGAGTTTGATCAAGGAAATGAGTGAACTTGGGTGCTCTTGAATGGTTGCTAGGAATGGACTGACTAATCCCCAATGATGCTCATATCCATTGTGAAAGAGGTCAAGTCTCATTCAAAAAACTAGAAGGAAATCAATTAACAACTCAAGGAAAAGCTAGAAAATCAAAAATCCATTTGGCTAAAGCTTCACAAATAGTGCAAGGGCTAAGAAAACAATTGCCTTATACTTAAAAAAACTTAATAAAATTAGTTAGGACAATGAATTAAAAGAGGAACCTTTGTGGATGAAGGAGTATGTAGACATTTTCTTGGAAGTGCTAGTTGAACTTCAACCTCAAAGAATAGTTGATAATGAAATTCAGCTAGTTCTAGGAGCTATTCCAATTTCAAAAAAGCCATACCAAATGTCCATCCATAAAGCTTTCGAGTTGAAAGAACAACTCAAGCAATTACTAGATTAGGGGTATATCTGGCCCAGTAATTCACCATGGGGAGTCCCAATTGTGTATAGTAAATGAAAGACAGAACCCTTTGTCTATGCATTGACTACGGTGGACTAAATTAGGCACAATTAAGAACAAGTATCCAATCCCTAGGATTGATGAGTCACTTGAATGACTTCCAGGACCAAAGATGTTTTTAAAAATTGACTTAAGGTCTACATACTATCAAATAAGGATAAAAGAATAAGATGAATCAAAGCTACCTTTAAAATAAGCTATGGATTCTATGAGTGCATTTTTATATCTTTTGGGCTACAACCTTCAACAAATTTGTTGAGACTTGAATTACACTTTAAACATTAGTATGCATGTAGGCGCCCAAGTTACTATGTATGAAACGACCCTTGAATATCATGTGAAGAGTGACTATCTTGGTTGTGACTCCTTGTATGCATATTTTTGGATCTTTATTTCATAAGCAATAAAAATCCTTCAAGATGGTGCCCTATTGGGATTGTTTATGTCACAACCTAAATTTTTGTCTCTGTCTCCTAGAAATTAGATGGTTTTTCCTATTGTTTCTATATTCAAGAAATATGTGGCTTGTAACACTTAGGATTATATGTTCTTGTGGTCAACTATGATGTATATTCTTGTGGTCAACTATGATGTATATTGTAGTTCTATGTGGCACTCTTGAAACTTATGTACTTTCTATGGTAGTTCTTTGATTCGGGAATTTGTATCCTATAGTATGAATATTTTAGGTAGAGCACTATTTTACCTTGATTATGAAGGGCCATTAAACTTTGGTGATCATACCAATTTCATGTGCAGTGCGCTCATTATTTAGGGATTAGGCATGGAGAAGATCAAGTGTAGAAATTTAGTGCAAGAGGGCACGGCTCTAATTGTAGTTATCAGGTTCAAGGTGCTTCAAATGGGTAACATTTATGTTAGGACAATTCCCTCAACAAGGGGATTAGGTCCTCACAAGGGTAAGATCATGGGAATTAAGGGAATATTTGAGAAGGGAAACCCAACGCATTTTCTTTGAGGCCAAATTTGAGGTAAAAATGGATGGAGGAGTAGAGGCTACATGAGAAGTGCATGCTGAAGGAGAAGCATAGACTGATCAAGACCTGCACATGGAGGAACATAAGCTCGATGTGATATTGTACTAAAAGATATTCCATCCACACATGTAGTAGGAACAAATGGCAATGATTATGAAAATTTGGAGGTACTCCTCCTAATGATTTGAGAAGAAATATACGGGATATTTTGCTGATAGGAACTACTCTTTTTGGGTTGTTTGATCACTAGGTCTTGGTAATATGAGTAGAAAAATGTCAATTCGTGTAGTACCACCCTAGAACCCTAAGGTATGAGCAAAAAAAAATCAAGGGAAGAGAAAGAAGACCTTGATTATCATGTGGCTCAATTTGAAACAAAGTGGATAGCAAGTGGCTTTAACCAATTCTATGGAGACCAAGTTTAAAAGTGAGAGCTAGATTTTAGGACCCGATTTGTTCTTGAAGTGCTGGAGCCTCGTAGGCTATTCATATGCATCAATGAAAGAGAGAAGGGGATGGGGAGTGATGACGATTTTGAAGCAAAAGATGCTAATGGAGTGGTAGAGGACGTAGATCGAGGTTAGAGAGCATGTCAATGGCAAGAGGGAAGTGTCACCGGCCTCTCAATCTAGGGATACACATCTTGAACACATGGGTTTCTATAAGTGGTCTTTTTCTTTGTTTGATGAAAGATAATTGAAGGAAATGATTGATGATGATTGATCTTGGTTGCATATGCTGAATTATCTCTAAAATGAAAGAAAAAACAAGGAATTTTGATGATAGTGATTTTTTCCTCAAAACACATAAAACCCGCCAAGTGCGGTTTTTGAAAATTGGGGGTTTTAGAGTGTGTTTTGAAGAAATCATGTAAATTAGGGGTTTTAGTGAGTGTTTTGGGTTCCCATGGAATAAAAAATGAATATGAAAACGGGGCTAAGTATTTCTTATCAGTGAGAGTTCACAATTTTGATTTTTCATAAATTTTTGAAGAAAATAAATAAGTGGCGGTCTCGGAATCTAGGTCATGAAGGGACCTACGTTTATTGTGTCCATTAGGAGTGTGCTAAGTTGCCCATAAAATGGGGTTCGTTCAAGGATGGAAAACCTTGGCTTTCCCTATACAAAACTTACTGATGGACTTAGTCAGTTAGTCTTCTACAAAATATAATTTAGGTGATGAGAAGAGTAACCAATTAGTGGTTAACCCATCCTCTAATGTGATGGCATAGGCCAAGGTTCGCCTTGGTGTGGTCTCTACCCAAGAGAAATCATGTATAACCATCCATCAACCTAGAGGGCATGGAAAAGTATGTTGGAAGCTATGGTGGTCATGGCATCAACAAGTGATTATGCTAAAGCCGTAGTGCCATGGGAAAAACTTGACATACAGTGGAGGCAGTTATGGATGAAACATCCCATGGGGTGGGGCATCGTGCCAAAATTTTAGGTATCACAAGGATGTTAGAAGCCCTAGCCGTAAAGAAAAAACCGTTGCTTAAAAGGAACGATCCCTAGGTCCTAAGTGCTAAAGGGTATTTTTGCTTTTGATGAGGGGCAGAAGCTCCTAGATAGAGCCATCATGGAACTGCCTAGGAAGGGAGAAGATATGGAAGATCCTCTAAGAAAGGATCAGAATGACATGCTAAGAGCTATAGGCCTCCCTAGACCACTTTATGAGTTGGCAGAAAGGGACATTAAGGATAGTATTAACCTTCCTACACCATTAGAGGTGGAAACAAAAGAGGTCAAAGACCTTAAAAGGCTGGAGCTAGGTCATGACGAATATGAAGATTTTAATGATCCACTGTTGATCCCAAGAAAGAGAATTGAATGCCCTCCTCCTTATAGGGATCTTCTAGTGTTTCATGGGTTGGTAAATGAGGAAGCAATGTTGCAGTTAAAGGAATACAGTCTAATGTGCCTTTCAATTGGGCTTGATGACACACATCGGATGCTTGTGTTCTCTAGCACCATGAAGGGAGTGTTGAGAATTAGCAATCACACTCACTAAACAGCCTCTTTGTATGGAACTTCAGGGCCAAGGACATGCAGGCTAACCTATCCCATATGCACAGTGGTGCCTACTGCAGTTTCCTACTTTCCTATAAAGCATTGTACTTGCTTCCTTTTCTTAATGCAATGATAGTACTCTTTTCTTTTCAGTGAAGTGTCAATGTCATTGTCCACATACACAAGATTGTGTTTATGAGTCCAAGTCTCAATCTTGGAACCTAATTCACTTGTGTAACAAATAGTGTCTTTGTCTTCTCCATCATGAGTCCACACTTCTCCTTCCATCCACCATAAGTCACTGCCATGCTCTAGATCCCGCATGTTTCTCAACATGGTATCAGAGCCCAATCGGGCATGGCTCAGCTCGGATTAGCTCTCCTCTGCCCTCTCTCAGCTCATGTTAATCTCTGGTCAGCTTAGTTCCATCCCATGACTTCATCTCCCAACTCTACCCTCACTTAAGCTTCCATGGTAGCCATAGCCAGCAGCACCCTGTCAGATTGAGCTGCTTATATCTCACTCCACAGGTCAAATATCTTGGAGCTTCCTTCTGGAAAAGTATTTCCAACTCACAAAGCTTCCCTGTATCACATCAATCCATGACTTTTGGCTATCTGAAGCTCAGCATTGTGAAAATTTCCAGTCACTGCCATAGTCTTCAACTGTGACCTGTAGGACATACCCTCCATGGAGCCTTCATATCTCTCTCTGTAGAGCATATCTTCATGAACTTTCTTCTAGACATATCTTCCTCTACTTAGGGCTCTCCCTCCTGGCACAAAAATCGACCACATTGGTGATCTACAGCCCTGACATTGTAGAAATTCGACATCGCTACCCAAATCTACGCTGTGCCTGTTCGTCCACTCTACGCGCGCCATACAGGCCGCGATCTTGATGAGGAGGATAGGGATTTTGAAGAGCTTGAAGTAAGCTTCATTTCCATAAAAAAAGTTTTGGAAATGATCAACCATAGCTCCTGCAATTTGCAAAAAACCAGGCCCCTATCTGAAACCCTAAACTGTCAGCCATAGCCAAAATCTCTCAAGCTTCTTTTTTCCTCATTTTTCTCACTCCTGACACTAAACCAAGCTAAAGCCCACTCTAATCCATTGACCCAGCATCAAATCAAGGAGGGGAAGGACCTGAGAAGATTGAAGAACGACCGAACGATCCCAAACAAGAAGAATCAAGCTCAACATCAACACTGACATAGTGTGTTTTCACACTGTCATTAATTGTGTCTCTTGACACATTGCAATCTGCTCTTCTACTGATAAAATCTCAGAATTCTGGTGTTGATTTGCTGCTGATCTTGCAACCTCAACATGGGAAAAGACTCTCCAAATGCTCGATTCAAAGGAGTCGGGTTCCACACTTGGCAAACCCGCATCAAGCTCATCCTGATGAAGAAGGGTCTTTGGGCCATCACAAATGGCAAAGAGAAGAAACCCCGAGATGCGGACCTTACAATTACTTGGCAGAAGAATGATGACAAGGCACAAGCCATCATCAAACTGGAATTGGACGACAGCTACATCCATCATGTGGATGCCTGTGACACGCCCCATGACACTTGGGATAAATTGGATACCCTATTTGGTGCACAGTCAAAGCCATCTAAGTATGGTCTATTAATTGAATTTTTCCGACTTGATATGAAGCCTCATACATCCCTGGCTTCCCATCTAAATTACATGGAAAGCCTGCTTACTCAACTTGCAGGAATAAAGCTAAAAATGGATGAAGATGTCTGTATTGGTGTCTTGCTAAAAAGTTTGCCTCCTGCCTATGATAATGTATCAACCACTCTAACCAATATGCTTGATCCTCAACTTGTTGATATTAAAGCCTCTCTGCTAGAGGAAGAAAAGAAACTTAAAAGCAAAGAAGAGCCTAGCACTTCAAAGGATGAACAAATGTTATATGTAAACAACAGATACAAAGGTAAAAAGGAACCGCTCTTCTGTGACTTCTGCAAAAGGACCGGACATACTGAGAAGTTCTGTCATGCTAGGAAGAGGTCCCAAAAGGCCTATCTTGGAGCTATGAAAGAAGAAGAAGACCATGGACAAAAAGATGAAGAAGAAGATGAAGATGAAGACCACCAGGATCGGAAGGACAAGACTCATCAGTCCTTCTACTCTCATTACTCTGATAGACTGTTTTAAAAGCCTTGTACTTCCTTGCCCTAATGCTTCCTGCCATAAGCTTTGTAAACTCCTCATGTAACTTGGCATTACAGTCCCTGTACACTTTGTGAGGCCCCTGTTACAGCCTCTGGATGTCCATCATGTTTTGGTGCCCACACTTAGCCTTTTCTGCGACAGCCTCTGGTGTCTACCATGTTTGTGGTGTGCCCACACTTTGCAGGTGGTTCTCATTACAGCCTCTACACACTTTGTGCCTTTCTAGTTGTGATTGAGGAGGGGTGTTGAGAATTAGCAATTACACTCACTAAACAGCCTCTTTGTATGGAACTTTAGGGCCAAGGACATGCAGGCTAACCTATCCCATATGCACAGTGGTGCCTACTGCAGTTTCCTACTTTCCTATAAAGCATTGTACTTGCTTCCTTTTCTTAATGCAATGATAGTACTCTTTTCTTTTCAGTGAAGTGTCAATGTCATTGTCCACATACACAAGATTGTGTTTATGAGTCCAAGTCTCAATCTTGGAACCTAATTCACTTGTGTAACAAACAATGTCTTTGTCTTCTCCATCATGAGTCCACACTTCTCCTTCCATCCACCATAAGTCACTGCCATGCTCTAGATCCCGCATGTTTCTCAACATGGTATCAGAGCCCAATCGGGCATGGCTCAGCTCGGATTAGCTCTCCTCTGCCCTCTCTCAGCTCATGTTAATCTCTGGTCAGCTTAGTTCCATCCCATGACTTCATCTCCCAACTCTACCCTCACTTAAGCTTCCATGGTAGCCATAGCCAGCAGCACCCTGTCAGATTGAGCTGCTTATATCTCACTCCACAGGTCAAATATCTTGGAGCTTCCTTCTGGAAAATTATTTCCAACTCACAAAGCTTCCCTGTATCACATCAATCCATGACTTTTGGCTATCTGAAGCTCAGCATTGTGAAAATTTCCAGTCACTGCCATAGTCTTCAACTGTGACCTGTAGGACATACCCTCCATGGAGCCTTCATATCTCTCTCTGTAGAGCATATCTTCATGAACTTTCTTCTAGACATATCTTCCTCTACTTAGGGCTCTCCCTCCTGGCACAAAAATCGACCACATTGGTGATCTACAGCCCTGACATTGTAGAAATTTGACATCGCTACCCAAATCTACGCTGTGCCTGTTCGTCCACTCTACGCGCGCCATACAGGCCGCGATCTTGATGAGGAGGATAGGGATTTTGAAGAGCTTGAAGTAAGCTTCATTTCCATAAAAAAAGTTTTGGAAATGATCAACCATAGCTCCTGCAATTTGCAGAAAACCAGGCCCCTATCTGAAACCCTAAACTGTCAGCCATAGCCAAAATCTCTCAAGCTTCTTTTTTCCTCATTTTTCTCACTCCTGACACTAAACCAAGCTAAAGCCCACTCTAATCCATTGACCCAGTATCAAATCAAGGAGGGGAAGGACCTGAGAAGATTGAAGAACGACCGAACGATCCCAAACAAGAAGAATCAAGCTCAACATCAACACTGACATAGTGTGTTTTCACACTGTCATTAATTGTGTCTCTTGACACATTGCAATCTGCTCTTCTACTGATAAAATCTCAGAATTCTGGTGTTGATTTGCTGCTGATCTTGCAACCTCAACATGGGAAAAGACTCTCCAAATGCTCGATTCAAAGGAGTCGGGTTCCACACTTGGCAAACCCGCATCAAGCTCATCCTGATGAAGAAGGGTCTTTGGGCCATCACAAATGGCAAAGAGAAGAAACCCCGAGATGCGGACCTTACAATTACTTGGCAGAAGAATGATGACAAGGCACAAGCCATCATCAAACTGGAATTGGACGACAGCTACATCCATCATGTGGATGCCTGTGACACGCCCCATGACACTTGGGATAAATTGGATACCCTATTTGGTGCACAGTCAAAGCCATCTAAGTATGGTCTATTAATTGAATTTTTCCGACTTGATATGAAGCCTCATACATCCCTGGCTTCCCATCTAAATTACATGGAAAGCCTGCTTACTCAACTTGCAGGAATAAAGCTAAAAATGGATGAAGATGTCTGTATTGGTGTCTTGCTAAAAAGTTTGCCTCCTGCCTATGATAATGTATCAACCACTCTAACCAATATGCCTGATCCTCAACTTGTTGATATTAAAGCCTCTCTGCTAGAGGAAGAAAAGAAACTTAAAAGCAAAGAAGAGCCTAGCACTTCAAAGGATGAACAAATGTTATATGTAAACAACAGATACAAAGGTAAAAAGGAACCGCTCTTCTGTGACTTCTGCAAAAGGACCGGACATACTGAGAAGTTCTGTCATGCTAGGAAGAGGTCCCAAAAGGCCTATCTTGGAGCTGTGAAAGAAGAAGAAGACCATGGACCAAAAGATGAAGAAGAAGATGAAGATGAAGACCACCAGGATCGGAAGGACAAGACTCATCAGTCCTTCTACTCTCATTACTCTGATAGACTGTTTTAAAAGCCTTGTACTTCCTTGCCCTAATGCTTCCTGCCATAAGCTTTGTAAACTCCTCATGTAACTTGGCATTACAGTCCCTGTACACTTTGTGAGGCCCCTGTTACAGCCTCTGGATGTCCATCATGTTTTGGTGCCCACACTTAGCCTTTTCTGCGACAGCCTCTGGTGTCTACCATGTTTGTGGTGTGCGCACACTTTGCAGGTGGTTCTCATTACAGCCTCTACACACTTTGTGCCTTTCTAGTTGTGATTGAGGAGGGGTGTTGAGAATTAGCAATTACACTCACTAAACAGCCTCTTTGTATGGAACTTTAGGGCCAAGGACATGCAGGCTAACCTATCCCATATGCACAGTGGTGCCTACTGCAGTTTCCTACTTTCCTATAAAGCATTGTACTTGCTTCCTTTTCTTAATGCAATGATAGTACTCTTTTCTTTTCAGTGAAGTGTCAATGTCATTGTCCACATACACAAGATTGTGTTTATGAGTCCAAGTCTCAATCTTGGAACCTAATTCACTTGTGTAACAAACAATGTCTTTGTCTTCTCCATCATGAGTCCACACTTCTCCTTCCATCCACCATAAGTCACTGCCATGCTCTAGATCCCGCATGTTTCTCAACATGGTATCAGAGCCCAATCGGGCATGGCTCAGCTCGGATTAGCTCTCCTCTGCCCTCTCTCAGCTCATGTTAATCTCTGGTCAGCTTAGTTCCATCCCATGACTTCATCTCCCAACTCTACCCTCACTTAAGCTTCCATGGTAGCCATAGCCAGCAGCACCCTGTCAGATTGAGCTGCTTATATCTCACTCCACAGGTCAAATATCTTGGAGCTTCCTTCTGGAAAAGTATTTCCAACTCACAAAGCTTCCCTGTATCACATCAATCCATGACTTTTGGCTATCTGAAGCTCAGCATTGTGAAAATTTCCAGTCACTGCCATAGTCTTCAACTGTGACCTGTAGGACATACCCTCCATGGAGCCTTCATATCTCTCTCTGTAGAGCATATCTTCATGAACTTTCTTCTAGACATATCTTCCTCTACTTAGGGCTCTCCCTCCTGGCACAAAAATCGACCACATTGGTGATCTACAGCCCTGACATTGTAGAAATTTGACATCGCTACCCAAATCTACGCTGTGCCTGTTCGTCCACTCTACGCGCGCCATACAGGCCGCGATCTTGATGAGGAGGATAGGGATTTTGAAGAGCTTGAAGTAAGCTTCATTTCCATAAAAAAAGTTTTGGAAATGATCAACCATAGCTCCTGCAATTTGCAAAAAACCAGGCCCCTATCTGAAACCCTAAACTGTCAGCCATAGCCAAAATCTCTCAAGCTTCTTTTTTCCTCATTTTTCTCACTCCTGACACTAAACCAAGCTAAAGCCCACTCTAATCCATTGACCCAGCATCAAATCAAGGAGGGGAAGGACCTGAGAAGATTGAAGAACGACCGAACGATCCCAAACAAGAAGAATCAAGCTCAACATCAACACTGACATAGTGTGTTTTCACACTGTCATTAATTGTGTCTCTTGACACATTGCAATCTGCTCTTCTACTGATAAAATCTCAGAATTCTGGTGTTGATTTGCTGCTGATCTTGCAACCTCAACATGGGAAAAGACTCTCCAAATGCTCGATTCAAAGGAGTCGGGTTCCACACTTGGCAAACCCGCATCAAGCTCATCCTGATGAAGAAGGGTCTTTGGGCCATCACAAATGGCAAAGAGAAGAAACCCCGAGATGCGGACCTTACAATTACTTGGCAGAAGAATGATGACAAGGCACAAGCCATCATCAAACTAGAATTGGACGACAGCTACATCCATCATGTGGATGCCTGTGACACGCCCCATGACACTTGGGATAAATTGGATACCCTATTTGGTGCACAGTCAAAGCCATCTAAGTATGGTCTATTAATTGAATTTTTCTGACTTGATATGAAGCCTCATACATCCCTGGCTTCCCATCTAAATTACATGGAAAGCCTGCTTACTCAACTTGCAGGAATAAAGCTAAAAATGGATGAAGATGTCTGTATTGGTGTCTTGCTAAAAAGTTTGCCTCCTGCCTATGATAATGTATCAACCACTCTAACCAATATGCCTGATCCTCAACTTGTTGATATTAAAGCCTCTCTGCTAGAGGAAGAAAAGAAACTTAAAAGCAAAGAAGAGCCTAGCACTTCAAAGGATGAACAAATGTTATATGTAAACAACAGATACAAAGGTAAAAAGGAACCGCTCTTCTGTGACTTCTGCAAAAGGACCGGACATACTGAGAAGTTCTGTCATGCTAGGAAGAGGTCCCAAAAGGCCTATCTTGGAGCTGTGAAAGAAGAAGAAGACCATGGACCAAAAGATGAAGAAGAAGATGAAGATGAAGACCACCAGGATCGGAAGGACAAGACTCATCAGTCCTTCTACTCTCATTACTCTGATAGACTGTTTTAAAAGCCTTCTACTTCCTTGCCCTAATGCTTCCTGCCATAAGCTTTGTAAACTCCTCATATAACTTGGCATTACCGTCCCTGTACACTTTGTGAGGCCCCTGTTACAGCCTCTAGATGTCCATCATGTTTTGGTGCCCACACTTAGCCTTTTCTGCGACAGCCTCTGGTGTCTACCATGTTTGTGGTGTGCCCACACTTTGCAGGTGGTTCTCATTACAGCCTCTACACACTTTGTGCCTTTCTAGTTGTGATTGAGGAGGGGTGTTGAGAATTAGCAATCACACTCACTAAACAGCCTCTTTGTATGGAACTTCAGGGCCAAGGACATGCAGGCTAACCTATCCCATATGCACAGTGGTGCCTACTGCAGTTTCCTACTTTCCTATAAAGCATTGTACTTGCTTCCTTTTCTTAATGCAATGATAGTACTCTTTTCTTTTCAGTGAAGTGTCAATGTCATTGTCCACATACACAAGATTGTGTTTATGAGTCCAAGTCTCAATCTTGGAACCTAATTCACTTGTGTAACAAATAGTGTCTTTGTCTTCTCCATCATGAGTCCACACTTCTCCTTCCATCCACCATAACTCACTGCCATGCTCTAGATCCCGCATGTTTCTCAACAGGGAGAAGCTAGGAAATGGTACTAGAGCCTCCCAAGAGGGTCAATTAAATCATTTGATGAGCTATGTGATAAATTTTTTGATGAATATGAAAAGAAGGTGCCTATGACCCATGTTTTAGGATAGCTTATGTAGGTTAGACAAGAGTCCTATCCTTTTGCTAAAGAATATGCTAAAGCCTTTGATGATATTCTTAGGCATTGGCCAAGAAGGACTACTGCGTTGCCAAGTGATGTGCTATGTGAGCTCTTTATGAGTGGCTTAGAGATTAATACGCAAATCCAAGTGAGGATGCAAGAGCCTAAATCGTTAAAGGAGGCCAAGATGCACGCAATTGACCATGAGCAATATATCCAAAGATGTTGGGAAAACTTTTGGGTTTCTCCCATTCAGTGCAAGTGCATCCAAATATCCACCCTTTTCTACAAGGAGAAGATTCATTTGGTAATACCAAGATAACCTTGATAGGGGATCTTGGTAGCCAGAATTTACAAGCAAGAAATGGCAATTCGACGAGTAGTGATAATATGCCTCTTGGGGATAAAAAGATTCCAAGCCCAACAAGTCCCATCAAGGCTTGCAATGCTTCCATGAGAGGTAGTTGCGACGGTCACATTGATAGAACCAATGGGCCTACCAGTGTGGATGAGTGTCCAATGAGTGGTTCTAGTTTTTCTCTTAGTAAGACTCTTAAGAGACCTTTCCAATTTATGGATGAATCATGCTTTCGAGTAGATGTTGTTCCTTTTGGTAAAAGCATGGTTTCTATGAATAAGCAATTGGAGAGTGGACAAAGGCAAGAAAAGACATCTCATATGAAGAAGATGCAGCATGCCCAAGGTCCAACTCGATGGAAGTCATAAGGATGTGAGGCCATCTAGCTATAGCAATAAGTCCACTTTGAGTCCATTAGACCAATGTGGAAAAATGAGGCAGTATAAGAATATAAAAAGGAATATGAGATGGGTTTGGAGATCCAAAATTTCTAAATGTGTGGTTGGTGTGCCAAATGAAAGGCCAAGAATTCCATGTGGATATGCCTTGAAAATTTCCCAAGTGGATGAGATCAACGGCCATAATGACACATCTGACAATATGCACAACCGTAAGTTGCATCTAGGTGATGGGCCTAGGGTTAAAGTTCTACCTAGTTTTGGTTGCAACATTGACCTATGCCAAAATCCAAACAGGGAAGGTTTGAATGAGCACAAAGGTGTGATTCATGAGCCCAATGAGGTCATTCATAGCCCAATGAGGTCATTCATTTAGCTCATAGTACCCAAGAAGAGATGGCCCTTATTACTGAGATATCAGTAGAAAGGCTTGGGCTAGTGGATCTACAAAAGCCCAAGATCAAGCTTTGAGCTAACTCACATAAGTAGTATGTGACTAGCCCTCACATCTCATGATATCTTTTGCCTTGGCTGGCTAGATAAGATGCAATATATATGCCAAAAAATCCATCCATTAGATGCAGCCAAATGAGCTATTTTTGTTAGGCCAAGAGGGCCAATTAGTTTGCAGTAAATTTCATTAGGCCAAGAGGGCCATTTGTCTGTTTAGTGAGGATGCATTTTACAAGTTTTGTTTTAGTGATGTGCTAGACAGATTATCAAGAACTCGGGGGGAGCCTTTGCTGCACTGGAGCTTCTCATGGCCCAATCCATAGGTGATATCTTTCCTTTACGAGTACCTTATTTTTATGCTATATATATCTATGTACTTGTGAGGGATTTCTTTTGTTGGGGACCGGAAATCAAGGCATGAAGTCCCAAGTATAGGTCAGGTATATACGAGGGAGGTCTAAGTAGTCGTTGCCTCCTGTAAAGGCATTGTTAGGCATTAAAAGACCTTTTTTAGAAGGCAATCCTAGTGACCCTGTTCTGCTGACCTGCTAGGTAGCCATTCTAGGAGTTTCTGTTAGTTGTGAGGCAATTAGAAAAGCCTACCATAAAAAATATATGCAAAGAAGAAAAATCCTGCATATTTGAAAGAATAAAAATATATAGAGGTGCTTAAAAAGGGGTTCTAACCCCTATAAAAATAGAAAACGAAAGAAAAAAAAGTGGTATGAGCTCTTGATCATTGCCTTGCGAAGGCCTGGTAGGTTCCTGGGGATGAGTCAGACCCGAGGCCCAATACCTTGCCTTCCTAGGCGTGGCATCCAGCTAGAAAAGAAGAGAAATAAAGAAGGTTGGAGAGAAAACAAAAGTGAGCGGAAGATGAAAAGGAAAAATAATTAAGTGTCGTCTCATGAGGGCTTGGTAGGTTCTTGGGTACCGATATAGGACCTCAGATCGATGCCATGTTCTCCTTGGGTCACTACGCTCAGCTCCCTTCTTTTTACAAGCCCGAGAATGAAAAAACATCAAAAGCTTAAAAGAAAAATGTATTAAATAAAAACTATATCTTGATCAAGCTATAGGAGTCCTCACCTCTAGGAGGAGCTCCTGGTTAAGTTGTCCTCAGTTAGGTAGGTATTTCAGACCACCACTTACGATGACCTTTTTGATAGTTATTTTTTACTTGGACGTGTTGGAGCAACTGGTTAGTGACTAGCTTTGGGCTTTCTATAAGATTATGCTAGGCCTACTCCTCGTGGATGTCATGAATTGGTTTTGTCAGGGGGTAAGGTGAGAGTTGTGATGGGTTTTATTGTGTATCTATTTTGTATCAACTTGTTGCTCTTTGTGGTTGTGTTTATGTGCAAATTTGTTTGTGGGATTCGCTGGGCTGAGTCACCTATCCCATGGTTGCCAATGAGAGGTAGATTTTAGGACTCGATTTGGACCCGTTCTTGAAGCATTGGAGCCCGTTTTGGAGCCACAAAGTGCCCAAGAGGCGTTAAAGAGCCAATTTTCATGAAAAATCAAACGATGGCGGATGGCTAAGCTGGAGTTTCCCAAGATGCATTTGGACGTCACGAATCCAACGCAAGTCTCAGTTTGTCGATCGGAGGTTGTTTGGCCCCCCATTTAATCCCCACAAGGTTTGGCATTATAAAGCAGCGACTAGATCCTGGAGCTGAAAAGTGTAAAATGGGGCCCAACTTTATAGGTTTCAATGTAATGAAAGCAATCAACCATGGAATGAAATCTAACTGAAATTGAAAATTAACTAAGCTACAACAAAGAATTAACAAATCTATTGCACCAAGACATCCTCATCATGTATTATTGGTTGGAGATTCAAAAAAATACATGACGGCCATGGCTGAGTGCTTCATAGGCTAGTAAGAAGCTAACTCCAAGAAAATGGTAAAGCCAAGATTATTGAATGATCAAAAGATGTCTTGCCTTTGGCCTCTAGTCCCTTTTATTCTAACCCTCTTCCAAACTTAAGGGCTGTTCACACATGTACATATAGGCTAAAGCTAAATTTACAAAGGCTGGAATTAATCCAAGGTGCAAATATTAATGTTGTATTTTTCCTTCATGACAAACCATCCCTTCCTGAAGATGGTTTTGTCCTCAAAACCAAGAAGTAAGGGCCTATATCCAAGTCAATAATGATAGTAATCATGCCCATTCATCTTCCAAATGATAAGAAAGCGCTGTCCATGAAAAGAAGACCTTTTGCATACCAAACTGAGAAAACTGGCTGCTGTCCAAACAGGGCTGATTCACTAAAACTGCCATAACTTTTGATATATTGGTCCAAATATGGCGTACGAGGTGTGGAAACGAAGTATACACTCCCAAGCATCACCCCATAACATCAGAATCAAATTTTGATGAAGTCAGGACAGTTTTATTGTCTGCAGAAATTTCATACAGCAAGCTGTCTCTGCACAGTCACTGCATACTGCATCATATATCATCCTGTAATAGCCAAGGAAAGTTACTGACATAAGTGGATGGTTGCCAAGAAGACTCTTCAATAGGCAAATTCTTCCACTTAATAAGATACTCAATGAGAGTACGATTTCTGAGAACTTTCTCTCTCTTTCCAATAATGCTTTCAGGTTCATATATGATCAGTCCTGCCTCATCCAATGGTGGTAACTCTTCCAATACTTGTACATCGGGCCCAACATACTTCTTCAGCTGTGAAATATGGAATACATCATGTATTCTAGTGGAGGATGGTAGCTGAAGTTTATAAGCAAGCTCTCCAATTTTGTCTAGAATCAAATATGGTCCATAAAACCTATGAGCAAGCTTGTTATTCCCACCCTTTAGTGAAGCATAATGCGTCTTGGGCACTTTGAGAAATACCCAATCTCCAACCTTGAAGTCTAAATGTCTTCTTTTCTCATCAGCATAGACCTTCATTACGTCTTGTGCTTTCCTTATGCTGTCCTTGCATTGCCTCATGAGCAACTCCATTCTTTCCAACTCTTCCTTTGCTTGTGGGTTGATGTCTTCATGAAATAAAACTGATGGAAGTTGAACTTTATACCCATAAAGAGCTTCAAACGGAGACATCCCAATGCTCATGTGATGCGTGTTATTATAGCAAAATTCAGCAAGGTGGATCCAACGATCCCATGAAGCTTGTGTGTCATGACAATAATGCCTAAGGTACACTTCCACCCAATGATTGACTCTCTCCGTTTGCCCATCAGTCTGAGGGTGATAGGCCGTGCTAGGAGTGAGGAAAGTACCCATAGAAGAGAATAGACTTTTCCAAAAGTTGCCCATAAACTTCGAATCACGGTCTGATACTATTCTCATAGGCATACCATGTAGTTTGAACACACCTTCCATAAATTGCTCGGCGACTTGTCTTGCTGAATATTGGACTTTAGTTGGGATAAAGTGGGCTGATTTGGTCAATCTATCAACTACCACATAGATACTATTCCATCCATGACTGGTAGTAGGCAATCCCGTTATGAAGTCCATGGAAATATCTGTCCATTTGCCCGTAGGTATAGGTAAAGGCTGAAGTAAGCCAGCTGGTAATAGAGTGGAATCCTTATTTTGCTGACACTCCAAGCATTGAGATACATACTCTTTAACATCTTTCCATAGACCTTTCCAATAAAAACTTTGATGAACTCTATCAAACGTCTTGAAAAGGCCCAAGTGACCAGCCATTGGCGATGAATGCATCTCTTGAAGCACCTTCAACTTGAATTTACTGCTGGGAATCAAGTACACTTTACCTTTAAACCATAAGAGGCCATTATGCACTTTAAACTTTGGAAATTCAGCATCACACCCTTGCTGTAATTTCTGTAAAATATGGGCAGCATGCTCATCAAGCACATATTCCTCTTGAATGTCTTCAATCCACTCCTTATAGATGGTGGACACAGTAGATAGACTGCATGCCCACATTCTTGATAACGCATCAGCCACCACATTATCCTTGCCAGCCATGTATGATATTTCAAAATCATATGATTGCAAAGTAGCCAACCATCTCTTTTGCTTGGGAGAAAGATTGGGCTGCGAGAGAAAATATCTCAAGACCCTATGATCGCTTTTGACTTTGAAGTGTGTCCCATAGAGGTAGTGGTGCCATTTCTTGATTGCATGTAAAATAGCAAGCATCTCCTGCTCATAAACATGCATCTCTCTCTCTTTGTCATCAAATTTTCTGCTCTCAAATGCAATGACACCATGCTCCTGTACCAAAACTGCTCCCAAACCTCTACCACTGGCATCTGCATAAATGGTAAAAGTCTTGGAGAAATCAGGGCAAACTAGTATGGGTGCTGAAACAAGCAATTCTTTCAGCTCATTAAAGCTCTTGTCCGCGATCTCATCCCAAAAGAAGGCCTCCTTTTTCAGCCGATCGGTAAGAGGAGCTGCAATATGAGCATAGTTTTTCATAAACCGTCGGTAAAAGGATGACAAACCAAGGAACCCTCTTAATGAAGTGGCATTGGTTGGTGTAGGCCATTCTTTGACGCACTGAACCTTCTTAGGATCCACTTTGGTTCCATCTTCTCCCACTATATGACCCAAGTACTCCACTTCCTTTGTCATAAAAGAGCATTTAGTGGCCTTGGCAAATAGTTTGTGTATCCTCAATATGTCAAAGACCTCTTTTACATGCTGCAAATGGTCTTCTTTATTCTTGCTATAGATCAAAATGTCATCAAAGAATACCAAAACTGTTTTAAAGAGCAATGGCTGAAGTATCTTATTCATGAGAGACTGGAATGTGGCTGGAGCATTTGACAACCCAAAAGGCATAACCATAAACTGATAAAGACCCCTCTCCGTCCTGAAGGCTGTTTTGAATTCATCCCCTTCCTTCATGCGTATTTGATGATATCCCGATCTCAAATCAATTTTTGAAAACACCTTGGCATCCTTCAATTCATCTAAGAGATCATCTATTCTAGTTATGGGATACCTATTCTTGATAGTGACCTTGTTGAGATCGCGGTAGCAAAAGGTGATTGGCTTGCCTTAATGAGACCCATTTCCAAAAGCTCTTTGACTTGGCGTTCTACCTCTTCTCTTTCCACTTTGGAGAGGCGATATGGTGGTTTGTTGATGGGCTTTGTATTGGGCAACAAGTCAATGGGATGATCCACTTCTCTTTTGGGAGGAAGAGAGATAGGTGGCTGGAAAATATCATCATATTCTTTCAGCAAATTACAAAGACATGGGTCCATATTGTTGGTAGGAGAAGAGGGCTGATCCTCTTCAATCTTGGAAAGAAGAATGGTGAACATACATGCCTTTGCATTTATCTCTTTCTTAACCTTCTTGGGACTGATCATCTCCATTCTTTTCTTTTCAGCTCCATGTAGTGTTACTTGTTGTCCACACCATTTAAACTCCATTTCCATGTTGTTGAGATCCATGGTAAATCTGCCCAAAGATTTCAGCCAGTTGCAGCCAAGTATTATATCAATGAGACCCATTTCTAATGCAATTAGACTCACTGATGTAGTGCACAATGGAGAAAAGGTGATAGGTACATTTGGACAGCATTGATTGCTCATTTCAAAATTTCCATTTGCCACTTGGATTTTGAGTGATGTAGGCATTTCATGCGTATTCAATTTCAGCCCATTGAGTGACTTAGCATTAATGAAGCTATGTGTACTTCCCGTATCTATGAGTATATGAGCGGTCCTTCCCTTGATTTGACCTTTAAGGCGTAGGGTATTATCCCCTCTTGAACCACTCCATGCATCACTTGATATGGCACATAGCGATGGATGTAAATCAGTCCATGAATCATCCAAATAATGACCACCCGGGTCGAAAGGAAACCCATCCATCGGATCATAGAACTCTTCATGGACATTCTCTTCATTTCCATGCACCTCTTCTTGAGTTGTTGTGACATCAAGCTGAGCCAAGCTTCCTTCAATAGATTCACCATCGGAATCATCCTCGATGATCATGCTAATCTTCATATTTTTGGCTTTGCATTTGGACTTATGATCGGGTGACCATTTCTCTCCACATTTGTAGCATAGACCTTTAGCATACATATCTTTGAGCTTATCATTCGATACATGTTTGCCTTGAGTAGGGACTGAAGTTTTGGCATTTATATCAGTCCTCTTTCCATCAAATCTATTTTCAGCATTAGGTCTGAAATTACTGCTTTGTTTTGTTCAGATTCAAAGAGGCAGAGTGATGAAAGGCAGAGTGAAGCAACAAGCTTCCTCTCTCACACACTATAATCAAACCACACTGAATAGTGAAAGATACAACCTACGGTCATAAGACCATTCACACCAAAGGCACCGACTTATTTAATGTATCTAACTACTATGGCTAGACTAGCTGTGTCCAGCTCATGTCGGTCAACACACACTAAATGAGCTTGATATTCTAACACTCCCCCTCAAGCTCAAGACAGCATATGTACTCCAAGTAGCTGTCTAAAACCACAGAACTTATCTTTACCCAGAGACTTGGTAAAGATATCTGCTACCTGCTCATCAGTCCTCACATGCATAAGATCAACCTTTCCTGCAAGGACCATCTCACGAATAAAGTGGTAGTGTACCTCTATGTGTTTTGTCCTGGCATGGTAAACTGGATTCATGGCCAGGAGTACACTACTCAGATTATCACATAACAGTTTCACTGGAGCATCAACCTGAATATCCAAGTCAGCCATAAGCTTGAGCAGCCAAGCAATCTCACATGCTGCCAATGCAGCCCCCCTGTACTCTGCCTCAGTACTAGATAAAGCAACCGTAGGCTGCTTCTTGCTGCTCCAACTGATCATGCCGCTACCAAAGCCAAAGGCATAGCCACTCGTAGATCGTCTGTCAGTTGAGCATCCTGCCCAATCTGCATCTGTGTATCCAATCAGTATCAAGGGCTTATCTCTGACATAGAACAGCCCATAGTCTACAGTGGACTTAACATACCTCATGATGCGTCTAACTGCATCCAAGTGCGGCTTTCTCGGCTTTTGCATAAACTGGCTTATCAACCCTACTGCATAGCTCAAGTCAGGCCTAGTGATGGTCAAGTAAATCAGACTGCCGACCATCTGCCTGTACATAGTCACATCTTCTACTTCAGCCCCAGTGTTCATGTCTAGCTTTACATTCTGGTCCAGAGGTGTATCCAGTGGTTTGCATTCAGCCATGCCATACTTCTTAAGCATTTCCATGGCATAGTGCTTCTGCATCAGCCATAAGCCATTTTCAGCTGGTACGACCTCAATACCCAAAAAATACTTCAGATCTCCCAGATCTTTCATGTCAAATTCAGATTTCAGCATCTTCATAGCATGCTGAATTCCCATGTCATCATTTCCAGTGATTATCAGGTCATCAACATATATGACCAGCACTACCAAGCCACTGTCAGTCTTCTTTGTAAACAGGCTGTGATCAGCCCTGCCAACAACAAATCCAAGACTCTGCAAGTAACTGCTGATCCTAGCATGCCAGGCTCTCGGAGCCTGCTTCAGCCCATACAGTGCCTTTTTCAGCCTGCACACATAATGCTGAAAATCAGGGTGCTCATACCCTTCCGGCTGAACCATGTATACATCCTCTGTTAAATCACCATTGAGGAATGCATTCTTAACATCCATCTGCTGCAATTTCCAGCCTTTTGCAGCAGCCAAGGCAATAACAGTTCGTATGGTTGCCATTTTTGCAACCGGGCTGAATGTTTCATCATAATCCAAGCCATACTGCTGAGCATATCCTTTAGCGACCAGCCTTGCTTTGTACCTTTCTACACTGCCATCAGACTTACATTTGATTTTATAAACCCATTTGCAGCCAACAGGCTTTTTCCCTTCAGGAAGTGGTACCAAATCCCAAGTCTGATTTTCAGCCAAGGCTTTCATCTCTTCGTCCATAGCCATGCACCAGTTTTCATCCTTTGCTGCTTCAGCATAAGTACCTGGTTCTTTGATCTCCATCACTTTTGTCATGTATGCATAATGCTTTGCAGAATAACCAGAGTACGTCAACCTGTCAACAGGGTATCTGACCCTCTGCGATCGTCTAGGCTGTGGTGCACTACTCGATTCACCTCTCTCATGAGGCGGAATGTACCTGTTCTGCCTCGTGCCAGGCGTATAGACAGTCGGAATACCAAGTTCGCTGTCTAAAGTATCACTAGACTCATAGCCCGAAGTCATTCTGCCAGGTGTCATCATACCATCCTCACTAACTTTCTCTTTTCCTTTGCTGTCCAAGACATCATGTCTGTCCAAGACATCATGTCTCCCCCTCACTGACATACCTGTGTCAGTGGACGGTGAGCTCCTCAATCTCCCTGTCCATGGGGATACTGTCTGACTGATAGGTCCTGTCATAGCAGTGCTCTGCTGCATATCAACTGTAGATACATGAGTGGAAGGCAGATCGGATGGCACTGCAACTGGTGAGACATACCAAGAGCCCAGCTCATCAAAGATGACATCCCTGCTTACCAAAGTCTCCCTGGTAGAGGGATCATAACATTTGTATGCCTTCTTCTCCTGCGAGTATCCAATGAACACACTCTTATGCGCTTTGGGATCCAACTTTTTCCTTTTCTCATCTGGAATGTGCACATAAGCAAGGCAGCCAAAGACCTTCATGTGTCTTACATCCGGCTTATAGCCATAGAGCCTCTCAAACGGTGTCATGTCATGAATGCCTGCAGTGGGAGTCCTGTTTAGAATATATGCGGCTGTCACAACAGCCTCTGCCCAATAGTAGAGCGGCATATGCTTCTCATTCATCATGGCCCTAGCAGCTTCCATCAGAACCCTGTTCTTCCTTTCAGCTACTCCGTTTTGCTGCGGAGTGTAGCTGCAGGTTAGCTGCCTACGAATGCCATTTTCAGCCAAAAAATCAGCAAATTCATTGGAGACATACTCCCCACCGCTATCAGATCTCAAGCAAGAGATGTAACACTCAAATTCCTTCTCAACCTGTGCCTTAAATTTCTGAAAAACAGCAAAGACCTCATCTTTTGTTTTCAATATGTGAAGCCAGGTATATCGACTGTAGTCATCAATGAAGGATACATAGTATCTGGAACCCCCCATAGATGCATTATGAGCTGGTCCCCAAACATCAGAGTGCACTAACTGCAGTGGTCGTGTACTCTGTCTTACATGCCTGACAAACGGCAATCGTGACTGCTTACCAAACTGGCAAGCCTCGCAGACATGACCAATATCTGAATATTGGAATCTAGGTAGCCCTGTTACCAGCTGCTTCTTCTGCATGGTCTGCAGCCTCTGCAAATTGACATGCCCCACTCTCTTGTGCCAAATCTCTAAGTCCCTGATAGTGCCAGAACCCTGAGCAAACATAGCGGAATTCAGCTCTGGCAGTGTAGCATCAAGAGTGAACATTCTTCCATTTCTGTGGCCTTTCGCAATCAACTTGCATCCATTGCCAAACTCTTCAATAAAGCATCCATGCTTATTGAAGCGAACCTGCAAATTCTGCTCTGTCATTTGACCCACAGACAATAGGTTCTTCGTAATCAAAGGAACATGCAAAACATCATGAAGATTCTTCTTCCTGCCATCATGTACAACTAGAGGCACTTTGCCTTTATGCTCAATGCTATGCTGCGTGTCATCACCTGTGCATACATAGCCATGCTTTTCAGCCACCATATCCGTGAACCAATCACCATGAGGGGTCATGTGATTCGACGCCCCCGAGTCAATGTACCACATTGCATCATCAGATGATTTTTCAGCAGCCTTATCTTTGACATATTGCATGTCAGAGAGCTTCAAGGCTCTTCTAAAGTATTGCATATGCTGTATATACACTGTATACAGCAGTTCAGCCTTCTGTTCCAGGTCTGTGTACTCTGATTTTAGCTCATAAGAGAACTCCAACACAAGCAATGACTTCTTGTAACCCTGAACTACCTTCCAGTGTCTGCTCACTAGCATTTGATGACCTTTTGTACAGTGCTCATGTCAGTTTTGCTTCAGCAGAAGCCATGCCTTCAGCAGGCGCAAACACGCAGCCTGGGCAGATCTGTGCTGCTGCACATCTTGCTCATTACTATGATAATGATGCACTCCCTGGTGCTCAATCAGTCCTTGGAAGACTCCTCAGCAAGCCACAACCCTGCTTCAAGCCATGAAACTCCAATGCTTCACAGTACATACCTCTAGTGTGACCTTTGATGGAAATGACAGTCAGTCTTCTTCTTTTTCCAGCTCTTCAGTTCACTCTTCAAGTCTTCTTATTGAGTGCATTCCACCAGTGAGCCCATTCATGGCTCTGATACCATGTTCAGATTCAAAGAGGCAGAGTGATGAAAGGCAGAGTGAAGCAACAAGCTTCCTCTCTCACACACTATAATCAAACCACACTGAATAGTGAAAGATACAACCTACGGTCATAAGACCATTCACACCAAAGGCACCGACTTATTTAATGTATCTAACTACTATGGCTAGACTAGCTGTGTCCAGCTCATGTCGGTCAACACACACTAAATGAGCTTGATATTCTAACATGTTTTGACCCAAACACAGTAGGAAAAGTGGGTATCTTGCTGTAGGTATTGCTGTAAGTATTTGATGGCTTCCCAATATGCTGAAAATCAGTTTTAGCATGCCCATAATGGCCTGATGTCCTTGAGAACTGCGTAGGCTAAAAAGAATGCCCTGTTTTTGGCTGAAAACCCTTGTATTCTGCCCATAACGTTCAGCCAATTGAATGGCAGCTTGTAGGGATGTAGGATTCATGGCTCCAACTTCAGAAGAAAGAATAGGTTCCACACCAAATATGTATTTATTCAACTTGGCACTATCGGAGACCCCATGAACATACATCGAGAGGTTCAAAAACTGATTTGAGTACTCTCTAACCGAGAGACCACGTTGCTCAAGAGCATACCACTTTTTCTCTAACCTCTCTTTTTCAATAGGGGAAACAAAGACTTCAATCATAGCATTTTTCAATGCATCCCAAGACAAGAAGTCATGTCCCATCCTCGCCATATATCTCCACCAAGTGTGAGCATAGCCTTCTAGATGAAGGGCTGCGAATTTTACTTTGGCATTCTCGGGCCTTGGGTAAAGAGAAAAATACATCTCTAACTTGTCAAACCACTCCTCCAACTCCGTGGGTGAAGGATTCTCTCCCTTGAAGTTTGAGATAATTATTTTCTCCTTGTACTCTCTCTCGTATTGAGGAGGTTGTCCATTAGGGTGCTGCTGCCCACTATGGTTTTGTGGCCCAAAAGAATTGCCAAAAGGTCCTTGCCTAGGATATTCATTATTTCCATGCCCTTGTGCATAAGGAGTTTGCTGTCCATAATGCATACCATGACTTTGTGGCTGGAAACAATGTCCTTGAGGATGAAAGTATGTATTGCTCACATTGGGAGGTTGTCCATGCATCGGTGAATTGAAAGGTGGTTGCTGCCCATTATTTTGCTGATTCCAACCATGATTTGACATGGGACTTGGCCTATTGGCCTGCACTTGAGGAGAGAAATTTTGTTGTGGCTGTCCAAAAGCATTTGGGGCTGAATTCACATGTCCATGTGGCTGCCCATAAGAGTTTGGGGTTGAATTAATATGGACTTGCTCATAACCACCAACATTTGCTTGAGGGTAAAATTGCTTGTAGAAAGAGTTGCATCCATGGATGTCTTCATCATGCTTTGAGTTTGTTTGCACTCTTTCTTGAAAATCCTGCCCATGTGGCTGAAAGTGACCCTTTTGTTGATGGAATTGTGGCTGAAGTGAAGTGGGATGAGCAAAATCCTTAGCTTTAGATGATTCTCCAACTTCAAATTGACCTACCACCTTAGGAGTAAGTGGTTTAGGTGGTTCTTCAGCCCTATGCGGGTGTGGGATATTAAGACCAGCTGTAGGCAACATTTTCTCACCAAGAAGTGCTACAAGCTTGTCAATACCCAACCTCATACCCTCGAAACCTGATTTCATATCCTTTATGTCATTTGACAATTGCTGAAAACTGTTTGAATTCATTGAGATATGAGACGTCTCTATGGGTTGATTGGTAGGGGAGTGAGTGGAGCTTGCATCGACCTCATCGTTCTCATAATGCATTCGATAAATGGCATCTTGAGAAGTGTCATGATGTTCACCCCTTTCCTGTTGATGTTCATCCCTATCCTGCTGATATTCCCTCAATTCTTCATTGATAGTATCCAAAACAGGGTCTCTCTTCTTATTTCTAGCCATGGGTTGATTTCTGTCCTGAATTTCTGTAATAGAAAAACTTGATTATCTTTACTTCTAGAGCTCCAAATTACGAGGTCTCTGGCTTTGTTCAAAGCTTGAAGAGCCCTCTATCCAATGATCTATCAAATGCAGAAAATGGATGAGTACAGAAATTTCTGTAAGGGATTTTCTGTTGCTGTCTGAAAATTCCTGCAGGCAGTGAATACCCTGTTCTAGTCAATTAATGGCTTGTACAATCAATACCCAGCATGTACCAACTTCATAACCTTGTAGGAGAGTCTCATACATCTGCCCATACTGAAAATGACCTCAGTAACCAGTAAAATGGCTGTCTGACTCAAAGTAGACTGCAATCTTTAATGAGGGTATGTACACATACTCTGTTCCAATCTTTCAGACTGAACCATAGTGTCTTTACCATAGGATGTATACATTTTACTGTAGCCATATGTCTTCATACATTTGCCATACCATACATTTGCCAATTATCATAAGAACTCACTGTCCATACTCATGCTGTAGGCTGATTTCAAATGCCTTTGAGATTTGTACCTGCACCTAAACTTGAAAATACGTGGGATCCGAGACCCGAGGGGTTTGCAAAGTTCCCTCTCGGGCCGGGTTGCGCTCCCCTTCAGGGTCCTCGTCGGTAGGGGAGGGTCACCTCACTATTGTCCTACCGACTCGCCCGGCATCCACTTTTTCCTCATGGGCAAGTACATGGCAAGTGAATTCTAGCTCTAAAAATCAGTATGATATGCATGGAATAGGAAGGAAATACAATTGCCTTTCATTTGCCCTTTTTCATGATATGCAAGATTGAAATTGAAAAGGCTGAAATGTAAATGAGAAGTGGAGAGGTATTTACCTCAGCAGTGACTCACTGCTTACAAAGTTTTTCTCACTTACCAATTGGGTAATGATTTTCTTATGATCAAGAGGCAAAATAGGCAATCAATTTCATGTCAGGGTTAGGCAATGAAAGATTGAGTAATGAAGCTCAAGAAATTACTGATTTCAGTGAATGGAAATAGATGGGTAATGCTCATTCATTATGGAAGAGTTTGAGACATTTAGAGATGGCCATTTCAGTAAAATTGAAGAGGTTTAGTAAAGACAATGATTGAGATAACCTATAGGCTTCATGTAATGCATTAAGCTATGAATGAAAGCTTCATTTAATCCTCTTATTTCTCTTCAGCAATTGGAAATGAGATCAGCAACAATTGGATGTAAAGAGAAATTAAGAGTGATTAGAGTACCTCATTTGATTGATTGGAGAAGAGCATTGTTGATGGAATGACCTTCAATCCATAATGCTTGACATAGGTGGGCTGAGCTTGATAATCCAACAAAAATCAGTCCAAGAGATCTTCAATATTCAAGGATAATCCCTTCCTTGACAAGCTTCAGCTCCATTAATCCCATGAAATCTCCATGACTCCATGAATGATCCAAATGAGGGTTGATGAAGACCAATTACCTTCTCTACTTGAAGTAGGTTGCAATAGGTAATAGAGAGGGCTTCAATGTGTCCAAGAGATCCCGAAATTTGAGAGGGAATGCCAAAATTAATGGCATAAAAGCTTCAGGCTGTCCATTGAACACCTAGACCTCCATTGGCTTCAATCACTTCAATGTCGGTCCAATGTTGATGGATTCTTGAGGGGAAATGGTTAAGGAAGCTTCAGAGATGCTTTGCCCACAAAAGCCCCTTGAATTGCTTTAAAAAATTTCAGGAATCTTTAATGCTGTCCCAAACGGTTACACATAGAGTTTGCAATCTCCATATCCAAGCTCCAACAAAGCTTCGAGCTTCAAGATCAGTCAATGTTGGTACTAGGATGTATGTAGAGGCTTCAGGGAGTATAATAGAACAAAAACCCTTTGATCTTGATGAAGAAATCTGAGAAATTTGAGTGCTGTCCAGAACTGTCATAAAACTCCATAACCAGGGTTTTGAAGAAGAGGGAAAACTCCAAACTAATAAGGATCTTGAAGAAATTGGTGAAAGATCACTTGCCAAAGGTTTGAAGATCAATAGCAAGGCTCAAGGGCATCATTACTCAAAATTTGATCACGCAGTATAAGAGTATGTGCTGGCGGCGCAGACAGCGTGAGTACATACTCACGTCCTGGAAATCAGCAAAGACACTAAGTAGCTACATAAGCTACTCTTCTTGAAGCTCTTGAGGCAGTGGAAGAGGTCATACAACCCATTCTCATGATAGAAGTGAGAAGAAGAAGATCTGATGTGGTCTTGGCCATGGATTCTTGTGGAAAGCTTGAGGAAATGAGGAAAAGGGAAGAAGAAACCCTTTCTTCTCAAAAGTAACCACGGTTAAAATGTCCTGCAACCATTTGTTTGTACACTTACCCCAAATTTTGGCTCAATCTTGATCACGTCCTGCTATTTTGGCTGGAGCCTTCCATTTCTTCCCTTGGTAATGCCAAGAATCACCATCTTCATCCTTGTTTGTAGCAGACCTTCACATATAACTCCGGTTTGAAATCTTCATGTCCTGTCAAGTCCTGTCACTCAAATTCCTAACTATGGTTTGCTCTCTCTAGCCTAGGAAACTGAATCTAGTACTTGAAAATGACTTCTGCAAGGATCTAAGCTACAGCTCTGATACCAATGTAATGAAAGCAATCAACCATGGAATGAAATCTAACTGAAATTGAAAATTAACTAAGCTACAACAAAGAATTAACAAATCTATTGCACCAAGACATCCTCATCATGTATTATTGGTTGGAGATTCAAAAAAATACATGACGGCCATGGCTGAGTGCTTCATAGGCTAGTAAGAAACTAACTCCAAGAAAATGGTAAAGCCAAGATTATTGAATGATCAAAAGATGTCTTGCCTTTGGCCTCTAGTCCCTTTTATTCTAACCCTCTTCCAAACTTAAGGGCTGTTCACACATGTACATATAGGCTAAAGCTAAATTTACAAAGGCTGGAATTAATCCAAGGTGCAAATATTAATGTTGTATTTTTCCTTCATGACATTCAACATCACGAAGCTAGCCATCTAGTTGGATCATGAATTAGATTTCTTTTGCCCTCTCAAAACCGAAATATCCACTGCGGGATAGTATAAACACAAAAGGCTACAAAAATTGTTGCGAATAAAGAGGGAAGTGTCAACGCCCTCTCAAAATATGATCGGTGTCTCTTTGATACACACCCGTTTGGAGAGAGAGAGAGATTCTCGATCAGGGCAGAGAGAAGAACGAGATGGCTGTAAGCTTGCTCATTTTAATGGAGGATTCAAAAATCTAATTTTCTAACCTTTCTCTCTCCTCTCTCCTCTTATAGACTGTTCATATGCATCAATAAAAGAGAGAAGGGGATGGGGCATGATGATGATTTTGAAGCAAACAATGCCAATGGAGTGGTAGAGGACTTAAATCGAGGTTGGAGAATGCATCAATAGCAGCAAGAGGGAAGTGTCAACGGCTTCTCAATCTCCTTGAGCACGCGGGTTTCTATGAGTAAGTGGTCTTTTTCTTTGTTTGATGAAATATAATTGAAGGAAATGATTGATGATGATTGATCTTGGTTTCATATGCTGAATTATCTATGAAATGAAATAAAAAATCAAAAATTTTGATGACATAGTGATTTTTTCCTCAAAACACGTAAAACCCACAAAGTGCGATTTTGAAGAAATCATGAAAATTGGGGGTTTTAGTGAGTGTTTTGAGTTCCCATGGAATAAAAATCAAATATGAAAATGGGGTTGAGTGTTTTTTATTAGTGAGAGTTCACAATTCTGATTTTTCATAATTTTTTGAAGAAAATAAATAGAAAAAATTGGGAAATTTAGGTTTTTAACGATAAATAATTAGGAAAAAATATGATTAATATTTATGAATGTTTAACAAGGCTGAGGTATGAGGATTAAGCCCTAGTTCAGCCTTGTTTTTATGTTAGAGTGCAGTTTTATTGCTTTATATATGAAAAATGACATAAAAATGAACCCTACACCTATGCAACATGGCAAAACCTAAACGGTCAGGGGCAAAAGAGATTTTAAGAGTGAGAGATTATTGGAAATACATAAAATGCTGACTCATTTGGTTTATGCATAGAATATAGGCCGATAAAAATTTAAGTTTAAGGAGACTAGTAGCACGAGGAAACTCGGTGCTAGTCTCTGGCAGCGCAACAACAACAAGTAGATCGAAAATCATTAAAGGATTATTTTGCACACCATGTGGCTAATTTTTAATCATAAAATTCTTTCACACAATGGTCATACACTTCTGCATTTTTCATGCCACATGGTACAAAATCTCAATGCATAGCACTTGATTGCCTAAATAAATGACCACCAACGTGGAGTGTGTGAGGATTCCTAGGCTATAGGATAAACGAGTGGTTCCTTGGGATAAGTTCAATGTGAGGAAATATCAACTCATGGATCATTCAATATAAAAAGAGTGGAGCTTGTAGGTTTGCTTTTTAATGTTGGAGCAACGCATCAAGGGGCCAATCCCCGAGGTGTAGGAGAGTTGCAATGAGGCCATGGTGTTTCAACTGAGAGGTTTCCTCCTGTGTATGTGATACATGGTATATTATACCAATGTGTACGAGATATTCCTTTAAGGAGTAGGGGAAGGTAAACGTTGGATTGTGTCCTATTACAAACGCAAGATCGATATTAGAGTTTAGTGTAGCGTGTCCCTTAGACACTCCTAGCCGCGAGGCCGTGTGGGGTTTCTTGCGTGTCTTAGAGGTCCGACTAATGGTAGAGAGCTAGTGTTCGACCTATTTTTTGTCCTGACAAAAAGCAAAAGTTTGTAGCTAGTCTCTAGGAGAAGGCTATGGGTTGGCTTAGTAGTTATGGTATGGCTGCCTTCACTATCTATGACACATTGAAGATTTGATATCTAGAACATTTTAAGAAATATAAAACTCCCAAAGATATTTTGAGAAAGATTAAAAATATAGATAAAAAATGTATGTTGGTTGAGGATTATGCTTAGAAGTTCATGAATTTGTTGAATACATTGAATGTGGTTGATGGACCATCTCAAAAAATGTATATTTCTTATTTTATTAAAGGCCTAAAGTGTAAGATTTAAGTTCCTATTGCAAATGTGGATCTTGCACCTAATGATACATTAGATACTTTGGTCAAAGTTGATATGAGAGTGTAAAGAAGAGTAGGTACTGGTCGATTGAAAAACCGTAATGATGAAGATTCTTCATACTCAAAGGAAGAGTCTGATTATTTAGATAGTGATAGCGATGAAGACAAGATGGATTCGGAATGACAGTCATATGATGATTCAAGTATTCAGAGTTGGAAGAGATTACAGAGAAAAAACATAAGAAGAAAATGAAAACAAAGTCTAGAGAAAGCAAGAAAAAGAAAGCACATATTAAAGATAAGAAGAAGCTTGAGGATAGTAAGCCTAAAAAGAAAATTAAGCAAAATTTGAGGGAGTTAGGATTTTCTAATACACAAAGAAAGGAAAAATATTATGAAACATGTCAAAGAAATGGACATGAAACCAAAACTTGCTGGTATAACCCTAACATCCACATAGGATAGCAAGTGCTACTGATGCAACCTAGAGCAAGGATTATACAACTGGCTATAGTAATTCAAGTATTTCCTAATGTTGTCATGCCGCTACATGGACACCGTGAAAAACCCTAGAGTGTGTCATCATTCGGGTTTCTTATTAATATAGAGAGCCAATGTCATATTAGTCATTAGTGTTAGTATCCATAGTATGGATAGTTCCAAAATACGATATTTTTGGACAAGTTTAGCCTATTTTTGGTATTTTGGATCTTTATTCTTGTAAATATTCTAAAAAAGTGTAGAAAACTTCTAGGGTGACATGCAAAAAGCAAGTTTCTTTTCAACTAGTTTGAGAGATCTCATGAAAAAGAAGGGGCTTCTGCATAATGCAATGTGTGATTGTAGTTTTTAGGTACCAAACAATACTTTGAACAAGGAGAAGGAGAAGGAGAAGGAGTGATCTGGGAGAATTCTGAGGAGGTGTCCTAGAGTTCCCCCTCCCCCCCCCTTTTAGAGCCAATGAAACCATTAGATTTTCCATCTAAGAAGCAAAGAAGAAGCTAGTGTTTGGTGCGCATTTTTGGTATTCCAGGGAGGTCAATGAGATATAATGCTTGGAGATTTCTTCCAAGTAGTCCCTCCGAGACAAGGATTTTGTTTATCTTCTCATGTTCTATCAATACATAGTGCTTTGAATCATTGAGCTTTGTCTTTATATTGTGTAAAGGCTTTGGCAGATTTGAATCCCTTGCATATTCTTTTTCTTCTCTTCTATCTCCTATTCTCTACTTCCTTCTCTCTCTGATCCTTGGTGGATACGACCTTTGACTAAAACCCCTCCGACATTGGTGAACCCAACGTGAAAGGTCATTGAAAGAAAAGGCATGATAGGAGAACCTTCAAGCACAGTTTCTAGTGACATTTTGCAACAATTAGTGCAGAATATGAACATGCTTATGCAGGTATAACGACAACAACATGTGATGTAGGCTTCTGCTCAAACATAAAATATTGTGCTGAATGCTCTCGAGGTAGTAGAGCATGAGATGAAGTTGTTTAATGGCAAGAATATATATACGTATTTGCATACCTATGCTCACACTGTACATGAATTGAAAGCCTAAGTTACTAAATTGTACATGCAGGATGCTAACTGGGTAGCTTTCAAGAATACTCTCAAGGAAGATTTTTACATTCAAGACACCATTTTGATTACTTGCAAGACTTTCTAGGAGTGGGTTCTAGAATATAATAAGGGTCTTGTGGCTATAAAGTTATTAAGAGAATTTGAAAGTCAGTTGTTTGAGTAGTTACATCTTGCAAAACAACAAGCTCTTGCAAGTTAGAAAAATGAATTGTTTCTACAAGCGGCAGATCTTGAGCTTCAAGAGAAGCTTGATGATTTGTTAGAGGACCAGACTATAGAGAAAAGGCTTAAAACAGAGTGGAGGCATGTTAAGGAAGATATCACTGCATTGGTGAAAAAGGCTTAAAACAGAGTGGAGGCATATTTAGAAAGCTATTAGTGCACTAGTGAAAAATAATAGAAGAAGAGAAGTATTGCATGTATCTAGCTTCCCCACTATTACAGGCAAAATTGTTGATGTATCCAATAAACTACCTACTTCTATGGCTAACCTATGGTTGTACCTGTTGTTCCCACTGTTACAGAAGATGTATTAGATGCATGCTTTGCATGCATCCAAAAAGAGAAAAGTTATTGATAGTGAAATGTCTCATGCAGGGCAAGAAATTTGTGACATAACTGGCTGGGAATCATCAGTAGATGCATATTTTGAAAGGAGAGAAGGATCGAAGCTTGCTTGGAAGAGCTATGGCGGGAGAGTAAGAGAAAAAAGAGAGAGAGACCAAATGGAAACTCCAACAGTCACCATGTGTGATCGGGCCTTCCTTTATTCAAACTATCACTAAAAGAATAAAGAATAAAGTGACGATGAGGGCGTTCGCCCCACCTCCTGCAGTGTGCAATGGCGGGTATTGTCAGTGTAGTAATACACGGGCAGCTAGGCGGAGACGCCTTTACTCCCAAAAACCTCCCATTTAAAGGTGAATCTGCCATAGTGAGGAGTGAAAAGAAAAAAAGAAAAGATAGTACAGTGTAGACATGTACAACAGGATGAGGAAAAACGTCATCTCATCCAATGCCAATCAATCTCCTGAGGAAGGCAAAGCATTTAGTAGTGAGGCTTTTCGTGAGTAGATCTGCAAGATTTTTGTTAGTGGAGATCTTGACAAGGTCAATAGACTTGTACTCCACAACCCCACGTATAAAGTGATACCTCACCTCAATGTGTTTCATCTTCGCATGGAAGACCAGATTCTTGGCTAGTTGAATAGCACTCATAAAATCCGAATGCAGCGTAGCTATATCATCAATCCCGAGGTCATGAACCAAACGGCCCAACCATATGGCCTCCTTGCAAGCCTTAGTGGCTGCAACATACTTGGCCTCAGTAGTAGAGAGAGCCGTACACTTTTGAACCCTGGACATCCAAGAGACAGCACCTCCAGCATAGGTGAATCCATAGCCAGAAGTGGACTTCCTACTATCTGCATGTCCTACATAATTGGAGTCTGTGTAACCCACAACTCCTGTATCCTAGCTTCCATAGTAAATATACATATTTGATGTGCTCTTCATGTATCTCATGATACCCTTCACGGCATCCCAATGCTTCTTGCCAGGTGTAGTCATATAGCGTGCCTCAATACCAACTACAAAGGCAATATCTGGATGAGTGGCTATCATGGCATACATCAAACTACCCATGGCTGATGCATAAGGGATCTTGGCCATCTCGGCCCTCTGCTTATTTGTCTGTGGAAAATCACCATGTGAGACCTTTACATAAGAAGGTAATGGATAGCCAATAGGCTTTATGTCCTGCATGCAGAAACGCTCAAGGACTTTATGAATGTAATCCCTCTATGAGAGGTAGAGTACTCCTTGATGCCTGTCACGCTTAATGCGCATACCAAGAATGTGAGAGGCCTGTCCCAAATCCTTCATCTTAAAGCTCTTCTTCAGCTGAGATTTAAGAGTATCCAGTTCATCATGAGATTTCCATGGTATCAGAATATCATCCACATAAAGTACCAAAACAAGCAATGAGCCATCACAGGCTTTCTTCATGTACAAGCACAAATCCATAGCACTACGAGTGTATCCCTGTGACTGCATAAAAGCATCGAACTTATGATACCACTCCCTAGGTGCCTGCTTCAAGCCATAAAAACTTTTCTTCAACTTGCACACTAAGTGCTCCCTGCCAGGTTCTGCAAAGCCCTTAGGCTACTCCATGTAAATCTCATCATGCAAATCCCATGTAAGAAAGTCATCTTAACATCCATCTAGTACAAGCCCAAGTCAAGCTATGCAACCAAATCCAAGACTAAGCGCAGGGTGGTCATCTTAACCATAGGAGAGAATACCTCATCAAAGTCAACATCATGCTCTTGCTTAAAACCCTTTGCTACCAATCTAGCCTTCTATGCCGGCTTGGGATGTCCAGGGGTACTTTTCAGCTTGTACACCCACTTGCATGGTAGAGCCTTCTTGCTAGCAGGCAAGGAAACCAAATCCCAGGTCATATTCTTATGCAAGGAGTCTATCTAAGACTGCATAGCCCTCTCCCATGAGTGACTATCACCCCTATGCATAGCCTCATCATAGGTGAGAGGCTCTCCTGCATTTGTAACCAAGACATAGTGCATGGAGGGCTCAAATCTATTAGGTGGACGTCTAGCTCTAGTAGACCATCTCATTGTAGGCTCTGTTGCCTGTCCAACACCCTAGTCATGTTTATCAACTGCTACTGCATGCTGTCTAATTGGTTGGGTAGGAGCACTTGGCTCCTCCTGGAATATAACCCTGCGTATCTCTACCACCTTCTTAGGTTGCCGATGCATCTTGTCTTCATGGAAGATTACATCATGGTTGCGGATGACTTTCCACACCTGCGGATCCTAGAGGTGGTGACCCATCTTGCCCCTGCATCTCCATAACCAAGGAATATGCATTTAACACACTTAGGATCCAACTTGTTATGGTTGTCCTTGGGCACATGGTAGAATGCCTCACATCCAAAGACACATAAATGCCCATAAGAGGGAGGCTTTCTTGTCCATACCTCCTCTCCAATAACCTAGAAATACAAACCACTGGGAGGTGATCTATTTATGACATGCACAGCTGTACTGACTACCTTAACCCAAAAACTCTATGGCAGGCATGCATGGCTAAGCATATTGTGTACACGCTCTTGAATAGTTCTATTCATCTGCTTAGCCAAACCATTCTGGGGTGGGGTATAGGGGGCAGTCAATTAATGCTTAATATCCCTCTCATCACATAGCTGGTCAAAGGCACATGACACATATTCTCCCCTATTTTCGATCCTAAGGCATTTCAGCCTATGCCCCCAGTCTAGTTCTCAACCAATGCAAGTCATCTCTGAAACACGACCAAGACATCTGACTTAAGCTTAATGGGATAAGCCCAGACTTTACACAAAAAATAGTCAATAAACCTCACAAAATACTTTGCACCACCCATAGAGACAGGGCATGGGCCCAAATCTACCAATTCTAGGGGCTCACTCATGCTTGTCCTACCCAACTTCTTATGCGTATTCCTAGTTTGTCTGCCATAAAGACAATGCCCACATGAATCAAAATGTGCATAGTCAAGGGGCGGTAAGTACTGCAAACCAGAAAGCATTTTCATTCCCTTCAAAGACATGTGGCCCAAACAAGCATGCCAAAGAGATACATGTGGGATGGAACCCATTGACAAAACATGATCAACAGAGGATCCATCAACTACAAGAGGATAGAGGCTGCCAACCTTGGCAGCTCTAGCAAGCATGTCTGCCATGGGTGATCTTCCAGGCAGAATCCCCAAAAGAGACATGAAACCTAGCATCATCAAGCTGCCCTCCTACAGACATAAGACTGCGTATAAGCGCAAGTACATGACGTACATCCTGTAACAGAAGAGTACTGCCAGTAGAGAGCTGTAGTCTTACATTCCTAATGCCAACAATAGCAAGTGACCTATCATTACCCAAGCAAATTGAGCCAGAGATAGTGTGGTAGGAGTGGAACCACTCAAGGCACTATGTAACATGAAATGAAAGCATAAGAATCTAAAAGCCAGCATTGCGCATTTATAAAGTGAATCTTGGTCAACGACGTAGCATCACAAGAACTAGCTACAAGTATGTACTCCCCATCGGAGTCATTAGTTTGGAAGACATTTATCTCCTCGATTTTCATACTGGGTTTTGTAGGTACCATGCTGCAATGAGAGGACTTTTCTTGTACTTTGTTTTTCCCCTTCACTTTGAGCTTTTCATTGCGCAACTCATGACACTATGGGCGTATATATGACCCTTCTTGCCACAATGATGACATGTCACATTAGCATTTCTCCCATGAGACTTGCTACATGACTTACCACTCGACTTAGACCTAGACTTCTACGAGTCTCTGCCATAGCCATTCCCACGGTCATTCTTTCCATTACCATCTCTACCTCTAATAGTCAAAGCATGCGATACACAAGAGGCATCCAAGTTCTTACTGTTGATCTCTTCCTGCAGAAGAGCACTCTCTACATCAAGCAAGTTCAAAGTAGTAGCAGGAGCACATAAGGCAATGCAAAATACATCCCATGACTCAATTAAATTCCCAAGCAAAAACAATGGGGTAATCTCATCATTGAAGGTAATGCCCTGCAAAGTCAAGTTGTTAAGAATAGCATGGAACTAGCTCAAATGAGCATAAATCGTCATATTCTCCTTCATGCACAGGTCCATAAGTTGCTTCAGCCAATACATCTGACTGGATGGACTTTTCTTATCATAGAGATTCTTGATTTTATACCAAAGCTACCAAGCACTCTGTGCTTCCTCAACCACATTGTAATGCACCTGTTCAGTGAGAGACAAGTGAGGGTGGACTTGCATAACTCATCAAGCTCATCCCATTCATCATCAGTCATAGTTTCAGGCTGCTCGCCATGCATCCTTAGTGGCTTTATCTGTGATTTCTACACCAATAAATGCCAAACTTTGCTCTTCCAATATGCATAATTCCTATCATCAAGCTTAGTGATGTTGAAGATACCACTGTCAGTGGAAGAAGATGCCATATTGGAGTTCAAAACGGTGCAAAAAATTCAAAACTGCTTGCTGTTTTCTATTTTTGTAAACAGCCAAAATACCACCAAAACCAAGGAAAAATGACCATGAACTGATAGCTAATGATGCTGCCCACCAAGTACCATCAAAAGTACATAAAATTAGGATGATTCAACATGAAAATTCCATGCTAGTCCATGCATAACTGCTTGCTGTAATAAATTACAGCTAGGTATAATGAGAGCAAATTGTAGGCAAAATGAATGCACCAAGTCAACCACTAACTATCAAAGCATAACCAGCATCAAGCGGGCATAAATCAGTATGTGATAGTCATACGGACATAAATCAAACACCCAAGCATGTCAAATGAATCTGTTAGTAAGGCAACACACCTCCTGTGTAATAGGACAAAGTGTACACAACACTGGCAAGATCTAACACAAATAGATGTATGCTCAGGAAGTGCAAATCCCAAATCAGCCCAAGTACATATGTGAGGACCACTGTATATCAATGATATAACATACAAGTGAAGATCCCAGTCTCAAGTATCTGAATGATCAAGTAGCATAAACCGCCTGTCAAGCATCCAAAGACACTCCCACTAGCACAAAATTTGTAAATATCAAGCAAAGAAGCTCAATAAGGGCATATGATAGCACCAGTGCCGAAAGATCCAAGATCAAGCATCAATGAGACCTCATGAGCATATCGGCCATATAACATCCATACATAGTATCCATATACATCAAGTACATCCAAATTGCAACTCTGGCATGCCAAGAAATAGCCAAAGTAAGCTCCGAGAAATCAAGCCAAAGTAAGGCTCAATAGCATCCAACTCCAAACAACGTAATGGGCATGTAGTAGTGGCATAGGCCAAGCATGTCAAGACCAACAGTTAGACATAAGTAAAGTACATTCCATAAGTACATCAAAGATGGAGATCTAAATGCTATGCAAAGCGAGCTCAAGCTCAACCAATGATACGAAGAAATATCAAGCTCAAAGTCAATCCTCGATGATCAATACATCAAAGTACATCTCCAGAGCATGTCCCAATTCCAAGAGGCATAGACAAACATGAAGTAATAGGCTTCAATCCATTGTTGTACAACAGTGATTTTTACTACTTAGAACTGAGTATTTGCAATCCTTACATCAAGCCAAAGGCATGGCAAAGCACTAGCATTACATCCACCAACCAATAGGCATCAATGGCCTAGCATACAGGCATCGAGTGAAGTGTAGATGAGCTCCAATCTTCATGTAAAGGTCTGTGACAGACATAAACAGTAGGTCTACTATATACACAGTCAAATTGGACCTGAATATCAATGCCCCAAACCCTCTACAAGGCTCAAAGCATGATAGGGATCAATCCAAGTAGTGTCACAATGCCCAAGAGTCCAAACATGATCATCAGCAAGAGCATAGGAGCTATCCAGGGGCTGCGAAAAATAGGCGCAAATCACGTTGATTTGCTGATGGATTCTATTTCTCTTGCTAAGGCTATACCAGGTGGAAGAGGGCTCAACCTTGAGCCAATGAAGGCCTAGTTCAAGCCCAAGGTAGCCTACAAAGGCTTTAGGTAGGATATGGTGGGAATAAACTTCAATGGTGGAAGCTATGGCTGCCCCTGATCTTGCAAACCCTATTATACCTATGAACAACAATGAAACCCTGAAGAAAGTGAATGAACACCTCTAATGCAATGCACTGAGAGTGCCTAAAGGGGCCAGGAAGAGAAGCCGAGGAGTGATGGGAGCTCGAGAGAGTTGGTTATGGCTATTGAGAGGGAGACCCAATGAGTGTAGGTAATCAATAGGAAGCTGAGGACACCACAAACCAAGCTCGAGTAGCCATGAATCCATGCTTTGATACCAGTTGAAAGGAGAGAAGGATTGAATCTTTCTTGAAAGAGCTATGGTGGGAGAGCAAGAGCAAGAAAGAGAGAGAGATACCAAATGGGAACTCCAACAGTCAAAATGTGTGACTGAGCCTTCCTTTATTCAAACTGTCACTGAAAGAATAAAGAATAAAGTGACAGTGATGGGCGGTCGTCACCTACAGTGTGCATTGGCAGGTATTGTCAGTGTAGTAATACATGGGCGGCTAGGTGGAGGTGCCTTTACCCCCAACATATTTAGCAAAAGGGAAAAATATGCACGTACTTGTGGAAAAGAAACAGAAGAGAGATGAAGATAATGCAAGGACATCTAAGAGAGTGACAAGAAGTGTGGATTAGCCTAAAGCTACAAATCAACCACCTCTCGAGCATGTTATGGAAGAGGTTGGGGAGGAGCAAAAATAGGATAGCAAATGAGAGGGCAAAAAGAAGGGCAAACAGTTGGATATAAGCTACAGTCTAATATTGAGACAGCCACAGATCCTCTAGTGTGGAAGAGTCAGTCATTGCATATGTAGATTTTCTTAATGCATTTGAAGAGGTTTACGAAGCTCATGTTTTACTTAATATAGAGACTTAGAGGGAGATTGGTGGTGTGGAATTTATATGATTTGTAGGACATAGTTGGTTGTCTTTTAGACAATATATGAGCTAGAGGCTATGAAGATAGAGGATCGTGTGTATGATGCTCCATAGTTGGAAAATGTTTTAGATGCTTTGCTAGACGCCTTAACAAGCAATTCAAATATGCTTCAAGATATGGACTGTTTCACTATTTTTGGTAATGGTCAGCATGTGTTGGATGCAATATGTTTGATATAGTACATAATTGTCAGTATAAGCAGATTTCTATATGCTAGACTTCAAAAAGGGCAAGCATGTTGCTATATTTTTGTTGATGGGTACATTTATAGCATGCTTATAGAGATTCAACAGCTTGTAGTATATGATGCACACCCAAGGCCTAATGACCCCCCTAGAGTGGATGCTTGGTATGGTATTAAAGTTGTGAAAATGCTAGTCATTTTGATCTATGATCCAAGGGGATGCCTTCTTATGTGCATGATGAGTGACAAGTTGACACTATGGGTGTTTGACCTAGGTGGTGCATTGGTGGCACATACCGGAGGATGTGTAGGTTCAGAGGGGGTGGATGTTGTGCTGCTATATGTGGACACAATGTGAAAAACCCTAGAGTGCATCATCATTAGGATTTATTATTAATCTAGAGAGTCAATATCATATTAGTCATTAGTGTTAGTGTCCATAGTATGGATAGTTCTAAAATACGAGATTTTTGGACAAGTTTAGTCTATTTTTGATATTATTTCTTGTAAATATCCTAAAAAGGTATAGAAAAACTCTAGAATAGAGTAAAATGCAAAAAGTAATTTGCTTTTCAACCAGTTTGGGAGATCTCATAAAAAAAGAAGGGGCTTTTGAATTCAAGCGGCACGTAATCACAGTTTTTATTGGGGGTAAAGGTGCCTCTACCTAGCCACCCGTGTATTACGACACTGAGGACAATACCTGCCATTGCACACTGCAGGTGGCGGGAGCCCGTCATAGTCACTTATTCTTTATTCTTTTAGTGACAATTTAAATAAAGGAAGGCCCGGCCACACATTGTGGTTGTTGAAGTTCCCACTTTTGAGACTCTCTCTCTCTTGGCTCTTGCTCTCCATCCGCCATAGCTCTCACCGCCAAGCTTTTTCCTCCTGGGTTCCACTTCCCTTTTAGTTTTTAGGCAACAAACAACACTCCAAATGCAAAGAAGAAGGAGTAATCCGAGAGAATTCTAAATAGGTGTCCTACAATTTCTGACCCCCCTTTTGAAGCAACAGAACCATCAAATTTACCGTTTGAGCAGCAAAGAAGAAGTTAGTGTTTAGTGTATGTTTTTGGTCTACCAAGGAGCTCTAGGAGATCTAATGGTTGGAGATTGCTTCCAAGTAGTCCCAGACAAGGATTTTTTTAATCTTTTGAGGTTCTATTAGTACATAGTACTTTGAATTATTGAGCTTTGTCTTTATATTGTGTAAAGTCTTTGGTAGATTTGAATCCCTTGCCTATTCTTTTTCTTCTCTTCTATCTTCTCTACTTCATTCTATATCTGATCCTTGATAGATACGGCCTATCAATTAAAACCTTTTTGACAACACAATGCCTCAAAGATCCTTTAGGAGACCAACGAGGATGCCAACAAGAGAGCTATGAAGTAACTTTTAGGGATAGTAGCACAAATATGAGCATGCCATTATTGTGGAGTTCAAGGACACTTTGTAGGACCTAATTGTGAACTATGGGAAAAATATAGGATTGAGAGAGGAATGGTAGTAGTAAGGACCCACAAGAATGTAAGACTTATAGAATAACCTCATCAATAGGATCCACTTACTCCATTAGCAATAGGTCTAGTTGAGTTACTTGACCAAGATGAACAAAGTAAACCCCTAGAGATGCACTAACTGCTAGTTATGAGAATGGCCATCAAGAGAAGAGCAAGGAAGGGGAGATGAGGTGTCAAAGTAATGAGAATGCTACAAGTATGCATATCTTATGTGACTATTCCAATTGCATTAAAGTTGAGGATTATCCTGAGGAATGCCATTACTAGAAGTCAAGCATATAGGAAAATTTAATTGGAAATGTAAGAAAAGGCCAAGAGGATGGCCACTAAACAAGTTAAAAAATTGCAAAGAGAGGCAATAAAAGCAGCACTTGAAGATTTTGAAGATTAGGTGTGGCAAGGGAGCTTAAATCTTGATCAAGAATACTGACAATCTTAAGATAAAAGTTCAGGAAAGTTGCATGGAGGAAGCTCAAAGAGGAGCTATTTTAGGCTTTAGCAAGATGTTCTTTGCAATTAGCCTTAGACCAAATCTTAGACTTGATACTTGGCTTCAAGGAACTCTAGGGGAGATCTTGGGTATTGCTAAGGGAAAATATCATGAAGAGATCATCGACATCATCAAGAGAAAGAGAAAAGTGATCCAAAATACAAAAGAGCTTGTCATGCAAGGTATACAAATTGAGGAGATAGATGAGAACAATGATGAGGATGCTCTTGTTGATCATGTTACGATATGTTAGGTTGTGTAGTATTAAGAGGATGAGATGCCTATGATGGTTTCCTACAGCCAATACTCTAGGAATCATTGGGCCAATGTGACTATGGAGAGTGTATTCAAGATTGGAGAGTTGATGATACCTTGTGTGGCCCTAATTTATCATGGTTTTGATATCAATGTCATGGTTCATAGTCAGTATGAGAATGGAAAGTGGCAAATTCACTTAGCCAATAATAGTATTGGAGAATTTCATGCAACATGCCTAAATGTGAAGGGGATATAGGGGATGTCTAGGACAATCATTAGTTTTTCGTTTATAACTCATGCTTATATGTTGTGATTTTGGAACAAGCCTACACCACTAGAGTACAAATGGAGGCTAAGTAGATGGATGATAGATTTGCTTCTACATAGATATGAGTAAAGAATAGAAAAAGGGCTATCCAATTAATGATAGGTTGTGTGAGTTATCCACATGATAGGGATACATTGCAGGATTTACCTTTACCTTCTAAAGGTCATGATTTTCACTAGATACCATTGTTCATCAGGATGATGGTTGTACGGGAGGAGAAAAGCTCTCACACCCTAGTAGCGATGCTTTTCTATCAAGATTCATTGGTCTTTTAGTAGAGAGTTCAAAACTTTTTTACAATGTTTCAGAGTTTCTGAGAGCTATTAGGCAATATGTATGTAAAAAAGAGAAAGAGTTTAGAAGAGAAGGTTTCTTATAGGGTGATGAGTGGATGGGATTTATGAAGGTCTATCTTATTTGGATACTATTGCAAGCACAAGTTCATTCTTTTGACATGTATGATGAAATTTGAAATTTTCTCAACAAAAAAAGGAGTTTGCTGACGTATTTCAGCAAATAGAGACGAGGGTTGACTTCTTTTAGTCAATAGAGAAGAAAAGGATTGATTTATGTCAGCCAAGAGAATTGTGGCCTAATATTGTATTTTAGCTCAAAGAGTTGAGGGTTGATTTATTTCAACCAAGAGTGATACTGAGGGCTGATTTGCTTCAGCCAAGAGAAGAGGGCTTTGTTTCTGTGCAACCAATAATGCATCGGGTTGATTTACTTTAGCCAAAAGAGAAGAGGCTTGTTCATATGCAATCTATAGTGTACAATGTTGATTTATTTCAACAAAGACATTCATGTGCTATGCATTTATAGGAAGATTTTTTTTTGCTAGCGAAAAGAGATGAAGCCATAATGTAGACTAAATACAAGCTAGTTGATCAGAAAATATAGTTGATCGTTGGACCACTACCTCGTGATAGTGATAAGCACATGAAGAGGGATGCAAGGTAGCCAAATATTAGGAATCAAGAGCATGTTGGGCATACATTTATTGGAAAGAGAGAGCTGAAGATTGGATTTGAAAGTTCTTGCTTTTTATAAAGAGAAAGAGGGTTGAGGAGATGTTGATGAGACGTGGATAGGCTTTTCCCTTCTCTCTACATGAGACTAGGTGTGGAGATCCATGGATTGTGTCACTTATGGCAATCTTTTCCATTCCTCACATACCTTGGAATATCAATCCTATTCCAATACCTAGAGCCCACCTGTCAAAGTTGATTGAGCTATTAAATGAGAAGATTAGAATTAGAAGAATGGAGCTCTTAAATTAGTACAATACATACAACCAATAAATAGATTACCCATTTGGAATTTTGGAGTAGGGCTAGCTGTGGAAAAGTTTGCTACGGCTTTTGTGGAACCTGCTATTTATTGAGAGATCTCTACTTAGGGTATGACTAGTTTCAAATAGCATTGGAGAGTAGAGATTTGATGATGGATAAACTTGACTCCTTTGGGCCTTGTTATGATGTGCCCTACCTTAGGGGGACTATGAATTTTGTAGCTCATATGATCAACACCATGAAGAATGTCCTTAGATATTTCATCCCTTAGCTTACTATGCCATTCTTTGATGATATGCCGACTAAGAGCTATGTAGAAGAAGAGAAAGATGAGACATTCGATGATCAAGGATGCATATACATTGTTGCAGTACACATTATAGATCGAGAGAGGGCCTTATCTAGGTTTAGAGGAGGTTTTGACTTTGTTAGGACATAAGTCTATTTTTGGTGTGAATGTTGTTATTGTGGAACATATGTGTGGCTCATATGGTAGAAAGCCTTCTCTTGAAAAAGTAGATGCCATCAAAAGATAGCTAAAATTTGTACTTTTATATTAGAGGTTTAGAGATTTCTTAGAGCTTGTATTTTCTCTCAAGGGATTCACTATATCACATGCATTCAATGCCTATTTATAAATATCATTATCTGTGAGTTTTTCTTGAATAAAACATGACCCTTTTTTATTCAATCTATAAGTAGCCCCTTTATATGACACCCTTTTGTATGTAAAAAGTGTAGAAAAATAGTGTTTTAAAAAACCCTTATTTTGAACTCACATGATACATACATATGTTCATGAGTGACCCCCTCAAGTGTTTTCTATATGATCTAGATTCCATATTTAATGTATAATATTGCAAATGATTTATATTAACTCTTGAGAAAAGGGTCATAAGGTACACTAGGGTGATAAAAACTTTGAAAAAGTTGTTGAGGGTAGCTCCGACCCTTAGAAAGGTAGATTATACATTCAAGAGGCCTATAGTGATTATAGTGGACACTAGTCCATTGGGATTGGTCAGGCCATTGGTGAGGAGATGATGAGTAAGGGAATAGGTATGCTATGAGATTTGGAGCAAAAGTCTTGAATGAGAGACAGAGGAGATACCCACAAATTAAAAGAGAGCTTTGGGAAGTTGTGACTACTCTCAAGTGACAAAGAGTACTTTACTGTTGATTTTGTTGTGGTTGAGACTAACTATATTTCTTTGTTATGGATGATTACCAATTACTCCATGCCTAATATTACTTTGCTCAGGTGGATTTCATACATCAAGTCCATGAACCTTGAGTTTAAGCATGTTGCATGTAAAGGCAACCCAATTGCAAATATGGTTAAGAGCCAAATTTGATGGTGAGGAGTCTAGAATTCTTGTTGATGATGATGAGGTTGACATTTTAGCCATACAGGTAGATCACTTTTGTCATGTTTGATCTATTGAGAGATTCGATGAGACTATGTATATGAGGGAATGGTTGAAAATCGATTACCATTTGAGCACTTTGACTAGATAGGCTAATTGGAGTGATGTTGAATATAAAAGGATTAGAAGAAAAGCCTATGGATACTTCTTGAGAGATGTATCGCTATGGAAACACCTAAGGAAAAGAGGAGGGTAGCCATTGAGATTAGTCTATGATAGAAGTACATAGTTGTAGGTGATGAAAGAATTCCATGAGAGCTTCTAGGTAGGACATAAAGGATTTTTAGAGACATGCAATGATTTCTAGTTGTACTCTTCTATGCAACATAGGGATGAGCTACATCTAACCTACCACTATGTGTGCACTATAAATGGGCGATTGATTTGGTCACTATGCTGGTTGGTCTTTGGTAGATGAGATACATTGTTCTAGCTAGAGAAGATCTAACCAATGAGGTTGAGGGAAGAGCATTGAGGACTAAAGCTACTTTTATTGTATGCAAGTTTCTACTTGAGGAGATCTATTGCAAATATGGGTGCGTTGGGAGGATCACTACATATCGAGGTGAGCTTGATGCCAATGAAGCTAGGGAGTTCTTATCTAGGCTTGGTATTATATTGGTCTTAACTTCTTCATATAATCTCGAGGGTAATGTGAAGAGTGAAATGGGTCATCCACCTACAATGAAGGGCCTAGCCAAAGCTTGTGCTAGAAGGATCAGAGAGTGGCCATAGTTGTTGCCTTTTGCTTTATGGGTGGACCATACCACATTGAGTGTGATCACAGGATTTATGCCTACAGAGTTTATGTATGGGCAAAAGCTAGTGTTTCCCATGTTAGAGACTTGTGTACTTAGAGTCTTTTGCCTTGGCAGGATGATATGTCTAGAGAGGAGCTCTTAGCTCTTTGCATACAATAGCTTGAGAGAAGACTAGGTGATATGCAAAGATCATTGTAGAAGCTTAAGGAGGCAAAGCTATGGAGTAAGGATAGGTTTAATAGCATACAGATGTTGAGGCCTAGAGCAATTGATGAGCCTAGACTGGGTCTTGGTCTATGACATTAGTATCAAAATTCAACATAGCGTTATCGACAAGGTAGCTAAGAGATGGTTTGGGCCTTATCTAGTGAAGCATATCCATGACAATGCTACTTATTTAGTGTTAACAAAGCTTGATGGGACTGCCTTGCTAATGCCCATTGTGGGTAAGAGAATCAAAGTGTTGGCATATGTAGGGGTTGTACAAGGGATAGTAGCACATTGATAGCTAGTCTCTCAACTCACAAGCTAAGATTTTCCCTCATCTATGTCCCAATCAAGATCAAGTTCTTTCAATAGTTCTTTAGATCTTAAATAGGAAAATAAGTAATCTATGCATGACAAGAGAGAAAATTTGGATATGATGGATCTGGCTTCTTGCTTTTGACTAGTCTTTCTTCTTTCACTCATCAACATATTCACTGGAATGATTCTCTACACACGTTGATATTTATGCCAGTGTATGTGTTGGTATATGCACTTGTATGTACATTGATATATGCATCGATATCATTGATATATGCACTAACATATATGTTGTTTATATTGACACACAAAGATGAAGTTTTCACAAAACATATTCCGATGGTAGGGATTAATATTTCGAAGCAAATTCATGCGTATCTCTGTCAAGTTGGTTTTTATTGATATATCCTTCATATACTATAGTGGATGTTAATGCATAGAATTGCAAGTTTATTGTCCACTTTTCTAGTTGTAGTATTTTGAAAGGATTCAATGTAATACTTTAGGTTCCATTTCCACTTCTTCATCTTCATGTTTTGTGTCACTAATTCTTTCTTAGCATATTGTACCTGCACTAGCAAATTCCACTTTGGTGCCAAAGGGAAAACTGTTATTTTCCAAGAAAAGAGGGGTTCATTCTTTTGAGGCTAGATAAACCAAAGAGTGTTGGCTTTGAGCCATGACCAGACCTCGATGGGCATTCCATTAGATTCTTCTAGAAACAGGTCCTTCCAAGTAGCTGTTGAAAGTAGAGACATTTGAAGTAGACTCAAAGTAGCCTAAGGGCAGTAGTATAACAAGCAAAGTAAATTGCATGCGGAACATTTTTAAAGCCCTCCTTCCTATATAATTAGGGGATTCCTTTACTTCCAAGGCTTAAAAAATGGTCTAGTTATTACTTCTGTGTGGAATTACCCTAACATTTGTTTCTTTTGAGAATATGACTACGATTTCAAAAGTTCTTTAATGATGACTCCTAGATGATGACACAGATCCTCTTTTGTAATGTTGTCGTTAGCGTAGGAGTCGAGACAATGCTGATTGGTGCAACTTGCAAGGAGGAGAGGCAAGGAGGAGCATCATGTTCATTATTTGATGAGGTTTCGTTATGTGTGACAAAAGAGGTAATGGGCAGTTGTGCGACATGGACAAATTTAGCATAGGGAAGTAGAGCCATGATCGTCTCTCTTGACGATAGATAGGCTCTAGAGACAATGAGCAAATCAGTCAGAAGACGCCATCAGTTTGGACTACTATATCAGTCTATAATAACGCTCATCGAGCCATCAGAGAGACAGGCATTTGTCGTTGTCTCGGCGAGCTCGAGAGTGACAAAGACCTGAAATTCAGCTCGTCATATTTTAATGCTATCATCCGATGATACTCACCTCATGGCGTGACTGTAGTTGTCGTTATATAATTTGTACATAGTGCGCCCCCGATGGGCGATAATAAGAGCAAAGACAGTGAGAGAGGCAGGCAGAGGCCGGCGCCTCGCGTCGTCTGGCGGCTTTAGGATCTCAGCGTCTCTTCCTGCAGCTCCATTGGTATTATGTCCGGTCCTAGACTTCTGCTTTGCTGTATATTTATTAAGGAAGGTCTGTCGTGTCGTGTGGCGTAAAGGACGCAGCGCTGGCGACAAAGCGGCCGCACTGCCCCTCCCTTGTTCTTTTGCTCTGAGGATCTCTCTTGACTGATGAATCTTCTTCTTCGATCATCATGAATCATGATGATGGGACAATATCGCGTCACGCAATCCTGATCTCTCCCCACCCCACCCCAATGTGTCGTGTCACCCTTAGCCCCCTAGTTTGCATGGCAATTCTCTGTTCCCTCTCTGTATTTCTTCCCACGTCGGTCGATCTCAGAAGATGCCGATATGCTTCTGAGAAGAAAATTTGTTTTGACACAGACCACATATTCTGAGACATACCGAATATTTCTAAGAAAGAGCAACTACATTATTTTATTAAAAAAGATAAAGACCATATAGCGTGAAGTGCAGCGTTTGAAAGTGGAAAGGGCTCTGAAGTGAACCAAACAACACTTGTCAAAATTTTGGAGTCCCTAGGATTTTCTTGCTATATGCACCATCACTTTACCTGGCTGATGAACTTCCGACCTATCATAGATATTTAAGAGGAAATATGTGCATCAACTCAATGTGAGCCAAATTAGCATTACAAAAATTGGCATAGAGTTCTTCATAGCAAAGCTAGGGTGGAGCTTGGACTTTTTAGTTTCTTGCAATATCATTTTTTGTAAAGTGAAGTATATTGGCCAGCTCCTTCTCAACTTCAGAAGATTCTTCTTTGTATTATTGAGGTATTGTTTAGCATCACTCCTTAAGCTTTCCCACAACCCCTTTCTGAGTTTCATTGCATGTTGTTGTTCTACATTTCTAATATGCTACATGAAGTTCCATCTTGGTTATCATAAGGAAAGGAGAAACCTATCATTAAACAAAGCCTCATTTATCCAATTCCAAATCCTCCAAAGTATATGAGCCCTTGGCCAATTCCAAATTCCAATGGGAAGACCATTGGATTCCTATAGAAGCAAATTTTTATGTATCATATTGTACGAATGAAAGTTTCTTATCACAAGATTTAGAAATTTTGAGTAATCTTCACTCAATCTACAAGACAAAAAGTGGTAAAAAGGGGTTTGTTGATATGTTTTAAGTCTAGGATAAATTATGTTACCAATTCCTAGATTTTATGCTCTTTCACTTCTCAATGTTGCTTTATGAAGCTTCGACCAAAGGAAAGTGAACATATTAGCAAGTATATTGGGGGACCAAATGCTTCTAAGTCTAATCCTCCTTGGTCCAAGTATCGATGGAGATGCCACTTATCGTTTAACATCATAATTAGTCCGAGAGGCTATGGGGGAGAGGTAATTTTCCAATTGATTCAATGGCTATACAAGCTCTCTTTATATAAATTACCTAGGATTGAATTAACCCCTACTCTCGATTGCCAGACAAGCTTCCATTGATTGATTTTGTAAGGTCTCTTACCTTTAGCTAAAACTTGATCTTAATGTTTTGTAGATTGCATCAACTAGCTTTTTGGAAGTCCTAAAGATCTTCCCATTTGTGGAACCCCTTTTCGAAAGAACTTGTACAACCCTCGTTAGTAGACCCAAAGCTCTTCCCATTTGTGCACTCCCTTTTTGAAGATTTTGTATAGCCCTCCTACAACACGTGGTCAATGAGAATTCCATAAATAAATTAAAACAGACATAGTCTTTGAAGGACCAATGAAGGGTGATATTGATCCTCTCATTTTGTAAAACAAATTTTTTTCCTCAAGGTTAAACAAAGCATTCCATAGATTTTTGTGATAGGCTAGAAGCCTTGTCTGCAAAAGTTTGATTTTTGGATAAGATACCTATGATGCCATTTAGGTTTTTCATTTTTTGGGATAAGATACCTATGATGACATTTAGGCTTTTTGATTTTTTTGTATCCCTTAATATAGAAGTGCCCTATATTCCTATGAAAAAAAAACCCAATCTTCAAAATGGGTGGTTATGCTCTTTGCAGTGATAATAAACAAGTAGCCTACATTCTTATAAAGAGAATAGCCCACTCTTAGATGTAGACCTTCCATACCACTTTTAAATCCTTCTGGTATTTTCATCCCCACCTAGAGAAAGGACTTATAATGACTCCAATTCCTTCAATGTTGCCTGGGGGGCCTCAATACAACAATAAGTTAATAGTGGATGCTATTAGCATGTCCTCAAGGACTATAGCTCTGCATGTCAATTTGCATTGGGAACCTTTTGAAAACTCATTTATTCCCCTTAACCTAGCCATGACCCATTGAAATCTTTGATTTTGGGTAACCACGACACCCATTTATATTTGTAGTAATCTAAGGACATTTCCATCTAGTATAAAAAAACAAGGCTTCTTAGCTAAGAGCAATGAAGAAAGAATATTGATGAGGCTTTTATTGCATATTTTCCTAAGGTTAAGAAGTAAATCACATGCTAAAAATTACATTCTAGTAGTCTAAAACATTTACCACCAAATATCACAAAACATGGCCCCTTAACAAATAGAAATGAAGGAAGAAAATTGATGAGGCTTTTATTTCATAATTCTTAGGGTTAACAACTAAATCACATACTAAACATGGCCCATTAGCTTAGAGAAATGAATGAAGAAGATTGATGAGTCTTTTAATTTTAATTTTCTTAGGGTTAACAACAACTAAATTTGCTATAGACCCTAAAGTGCTTTAATTGAACATGAGTCATTATACATAGACCCATTAGCATCTTTAATAAATTGATTAATCATGAATTCTTTATCACATTCAAGAAGAGGAATACCTTTAGGATTTCCAACATCAATTTTAGATTGCATTAGCCATCCTAGAGTATCTACAACTATGGTGATAATACAAAGCCAAGGGATAATCTTGTTGATGGATTTCCCTAGGGGGAAGGGCAAGGGGTGAGTATATCGACTACAAGAATAGGGGATTGTTAGCCATGGGCCTAAGAAAATGTTAGGCATTTCTATGTGGTGCTTGTCAAAGGCATGACATATGTAATGATATTTGTGTCTCTTAAGTAAGGATTTAAAGCATCACTTATGTGACGATATTTATAATGAGTTTGCAACATTGATAGACTAAAATTTGATGCATAGATGATACCCACAAAATTGCATCATGTAAGTGATACCTTTGATTAAAATTTTCCACAAATGCTTCTCCTAGTTTCATTTTTTGTCTCTTTTTGGTGCGCTATCCTCTCACTCTCTCTCACTCTCACTCTCTCTCTCACACACACACACACACACACACACACACACACACACACACACACACACACACACACACACACACACACACACTCTCTCTCTCTCTCTCTCTCTCTCTCTCTCTCTCTCTCTCTCTCTCTCTCTCTCTCTCTCTCGCTCTCTCTCTCTCTCTCTCTCTCTCTCTCTACGTTGCCATGGCTATGTGAAAAAATCTAAACACATAATTTACTATAATATTTCTCGTGCATGTTAACATTTTTTTCATGTAATTGTTACTAGATTGGTTAAGATGTTAGTTCTATGGTTTACTATAGAGAAAATAGGATGTGTATTGTAAGGATAAATGTGGTATAGAGGTAGTTTGAGAAAGACTATCATATCATTTTCTAAATAAGAGGTAACCTTCAAGTCTTATCTCCACATTCTTCTTTCTCTTTTTATTTTCAAACTAAATTTGGTTATATTAGGTTTTTTTCTATTTGGAGTTTAGAGCCCAACTATTATTAAGGGAGAGACAAAATGAAAGTGTGGATATGTTAATATTTCATAGTTATATCTTTGTTAGCTTTGTGGGAGAGAGAGAAAGGGAGGGAAAGGGAGAGGAGAACTAGAAAGGGAGGAAGAGCCAAGTTGAGAGAGAGAGAGAGAGAGAGAGAGAGAGGAAGGAATGGGAAAGAAAAAGAGAGAGTAGAGATGGAAGAGAGCTATAGAGAAAGGGAGGATAGAGAAAGAGTATATACTTTAAGCTAGAAAATTAAGATGCAATTTATCTAATGTCTTTCATGTGCATGTAGATGCAAACTCAAATTCTAATGTATATAATCACTAGATTGTTTGTCCTTTGTAGAGAAAAATCATTATTAGTCATTTTCTACAATACAAGATGGAGTCACATCCTAACTTGGAGGGGGTAGCTCCTCTTACTCCACATACCATGCATACATCTTTGCAAGGGGATCCTCACACATATATGTTGTCATTTTCTCCTAGAAGAGCAAGCTTCGAGTGTGCCTCCAAGGTATTCACAACATTTAAACTTTGTAAATTAATATGTAAAATATATCCTTTGTGTACTCCTTAGAGTCATAGTTGAACTTGGATAATGGGATTTTATCTTATACATATATAATTATAATGTTTTTCTTAAAAATGGATCAAGTGCTTTGATTAGGTTTACTGATTCCTTCCAATCAAACAAGCAATCCATGTTTGACAAGATAGCAAACATGGACATGACTAACTCTTTGACCTCCCTTATTGTGTCGATATATGTGCCAATATGGTAAATATTGCACACATTAGAATAAATTCCATAATTATTAGCGATGATTATGGTTTTGCTATAGTAACAATTAAGTTTCTATATTATGTAACTCCTATAGTACTAGCTTTACCTTTTTAAGATGAAAAGTAGTTCCAAGAGCATGAGTCATCACACAAGAGTGGCAAGAGTAGTAGCCATAGGTTTAAGCACTATGATAGAGGCTATTTTGGTGGTGGCTCAACACATCGATACACTTACGGTAGTAAAGCATTGTCATAGAGTAGAAATGGTGTGAAATCATGATATAAAGAATTTATAAAGTCATTTCTTTTGTTTAATACATTGAAAGCTCTAAGTTATTCTAAGCTGGAGCATTTTACATTTATAGGGATAACAACATGCTAAGGTAGCTAGATCAGGAGCGAGATTGTGAAGAAGCTTCAAGAGTCATGATTTGTTGAATTTCACAAAAATAAGAAGGAAAAGAGTTGCAATTTGTTCATGGATGCTCAATAGTAAGATACATGGGATGCTTGGTGCATTGTGACAACCTTCTATTTGTCAACCCATTGGAAGTTAGTAGATAGAGTGCTCTTCAAAACCTATGCTATCGAAACCCTCAATGGTGCTATAGCAATCCTTAGAAGAATGAACCTTAATATATTCAAAACTAAATATCTTCCCTTGTGCAGTGGAATGAAAACCAAATTTAGAGATGTTGAAAAGAAGGAGGTAGAAAAACTATTGGCAAGAGAGTCCTCCAAAGACTGAAGCTCTTCTAAATCTGTTTTGTTGAGTACAAACAAACTGGGTGGAGCTAACTCCTTGATGAATGATGTGATCAAGAGGCAAGCACTAGAACAAATCCAGAAACATGAGAAGAGAGAATGCAAAAATCAAAGATGAGAACAAGCTGGCAAGAGAAGCCTCCTTTGATGCCCTTGTGACACTCTTTAAAGATGTCCTAATGGTGAGTCAAGGTTCCCTTCCTGGCCAAATCTGTCATTCAGGAAAAAACACATAGAACTAGGAAAAAAACTTAGGGAATTCCTACAAAAAACCAAGACACAAACCACAATTGAGATAGAAAAAATTAAAGAAAAGAAAAAGATTAACAAGACTAAACCAAACCCCAAGCAAACCATATGATAATTGTTCTATTATGAACTCATTTTGATCTGTTTGGTCTAGTTATCAATGTTAGAGTTACGATGTCACTTGATTATATTTTATTTGGATTGCTTGATTACAGGGGATTCAAGTGCTTGTTTGTCCGCATATTATGAAGCTATCGGTCGCATATCTACATAGGTTATGTTGAAATTTTTCCATAGATGTGGATGGGTAATAACTACACGATTTTCTTTTAGCAAATGATATTAGCAATAGTTCATTATTAAATTATGCCCTTAATGCACAATGAGTCATAGTTCTCGTAACCAAAACCCACGTAGATTGGACTCGAGTGGACGATGATCTTTACAAATGCACTTCCTTATCACAAATTAGATTATGTTTGGTGCAAAAAGCGCATGCATGAATGACAATGAGGGATTCATTTTTATTTACAATTTGAATGTGTTTGTAGCACATGTGTGTGTGCATTGTGAATAGGGAATTGATTTTAATTTGCAAAATTATGTGGGTGCTTATGTAAGGTGTGCATGTAACGGCGGGGGTTCCTTTTACAAAATAATGGTCGGTTGATTTTAATTGAAAATTTTGTGGGGTGCATTCTATTAGTTTTATGGGTGCAACGGTTAGGTTAATTTTATCTACCATTACCATATGTGTTATTAATGTGCATGTCAAAAATGGATCGGAAAAAAATGGAACCTAGTAGTGTGTATGTGGCACCCTCAAGGTTTTATGGCACAGTGGAAAAAGAAGCAACAAAAATCCCACGTCTAGAAAATATGTAAATAATAAGACAATAGATCAACTAATAGAGAGTCGATCTCCTAGACAATTTTTTAAAAAATGATGGCTAATATCTATGCATACAGTAAAACAATAGGAGTGTTTGGTTTTATTTGTTAGTTTTGATCATTTTGGCATTTCGATTTTTTGAAAGTGTGTGTGAATTTATGATTTTTGTAGGGTATTCTTTTCTTCCATTTTTTTGGTTTTCTTTTGCTTTGTGTATGTAAATTATATGTGAGTTGGGTGGGTGGGGAAGAGACCTCAATAGGACATAAATAAAACATGATATCATTTAAGGATCAAATAGTGGGGTATTCATGAATGTATGCAAACGAGATGCACATGGACTCGTCCCCACACTTAACATGAACACATCCATTTGTCTAATCAACAAGGGCATAGTACTTGACCATGACCCATACCCTTGCATTCCCAAAATTAAAACATGTCACACATATAACTAGTCGCACAAGAGGTAGGGTTAGAAACACTTGGGACAATTAGTTATGGATCATTGTTGAGGTGCTATGAATCAGAGGTGTTTGGTGCAGGAGGTACCACGGCTCACTACAGCATGCACCCAACATGGTAGGGACTATGAAATAGAACCCAAGGGGTAGCATTGGTGATGAAAAATTGGCAAGACATCGATGGTGAAGAATACAACACTCAGTCGACAATCACTCATGTTGGGATGATAAAGCAGTCACTCACCCCATAGCTCACATCGCTCGGAGAGGAGTGGAATGCGATTCATATCTCATGCTTCATGGTTTAGAAGTTGACAAGGGGAATGATGCAGAGGAAGTATACCAACATGCACAATTGATGGTGCATTAGTGCATCCCAATCCATTTGGCATATGTGCGAGAAGGAAGGTTAGGTAGCCTTGCAATGCAGTGCATAGAATAGAATGATGTGTCTTATGATGATGGCAAAGGCTTGTCCCATGTGTGTGCATAAGGAAACAGAAACATACTTAGTGCTACTGTTGTAACGTTCCTCAAACATCACCTCTCAGTTAATGATTGAAGAAAAAATCAATCACACTCAGTCCCCCCTCTGTCTCACATTCTGTTGATGAATACAGAAGGACAACCTTGTTCTTGACACCCATTGATATAATCCGCATTGCCACTTGTATGCCTTGTACACAATTGATGGTGGAACATTGCATCTCGCCTTGTGCTAGCATATAGTGCAAGAAGGAAGGTGGGAGAGCCTTATAGTGTCGTACATAAGAAATAGATCATGCTTTATGCATTGAGAGACCCAGCTCATGTGTGCAACACTCCATTCATACGTCTCACCTCTCATTTGGATTTAAAGGGTAAGGACTGGTCGCTCATTCCACCCTTTGTCATCTCACACTCGATTAAGAGATTCAAAAGGCAACCCATACGTACATTCCCATTCGATTAGGATGAAATCTTATATCACTCAAGGAGTAGTCAATGAAGATCAATTGGACTTGTTGTTGATGATGTCAAATATTATCTATTGATGTAAAGGTGTACCCAAGGAGGTAGCCTACAGATCAAGAAATTATATTGGAATATAGAAATATGTCATCTACTGAAGGAGATAGATGCTTTGTAGAGAGTCGCAAGACATAGCACACCAAGGGAGGTGGCTTCAGAACCGGATCTTGGAAGTTCGATTGAGGAATCAGCTAGTCTGGATAATGGGGTTATACCACCTTTTTCACAGCCAACTTCTTATCCAAGGATATTTGCCTCCTTTTCTTGGAACAAGGCCTGCTGTGGTAGGGAATTTCTTCCTTTTCTCCCATAACAGCTTGTGTGTTTTTTTTTCTTTTTTTCTTTCTTCCCTACTCTCAAGGATGTTTCCACATTTTCTCAAAAAGTAGATTGCCATGATAGGGAGGACCAAAGTCCTTTTCTCCCATGCCCTTTTTTTGTTTTTTTTTTGTTTTCTCTTTTTTTTAGGGCTAGATTTCGTAAAACTCTATTAGTTCTTCCATAGTCTTGTTAAAAAAATGTGTATCTCTATTACTTACCAACCATAAGGGACTGCCAGAGTGAGTGATGCTATTCTCATACAAAAACAAGGATATGATGTTGCCATCATCTTGTTTGACAGCTTTGGCTTCACACCACTTTTTCATGTAATCTGTATATACCAAGATGTACTAATTCTTCTTCCTTCTGGTTGGAGAATCAATTGGGCCCATGAAATCAATATCCGACTTTTTGAACTGCTTTAGGAGAGAAGGATAGGCTATAGTGGAATAGCACTGTATTCGGTAGGCTTTCCTATCCATTGATAGGAATCACAAAGTTTTGTTGTAGTCGTATGCATCTTTATGTAGTGAAGGCCACCAATAACCTGCGAGGAGCAGAGCCTTCCTAGTTGTCACTTCTCCTACAAAGTATTTGCCACACGGTTCGTCGCCACACATCTCCTGCAACACATCTCCACAACACTTCATCTTTTTCTCTCTTTGTACAAAGCACTACCTAGCAGGGTGTAGGGGGTTGATTCCAACAGAAGCTTTTTCTTCTCTTTACTAGAGATGTCATGGGAATATTGTTATGTGTCTAGGAGGTTGGCTATGTTTTCATACCATGGGTTACTATTTTGACTAGAAATAAGGAAGCAATAGGGATGCCTAGATCATCCGGCACCTCTTCTTCATCTTGAGGGATCTGCGATAGATGATCAGCCAAAAGATGGGAGTGACTAGGCATGGTAACCACCTCAAAGTCAAACTCTTGGAACAGAAGGATTCATCTCATCATTCAGCCTTTCACATCTACCTTATTCATCAAGAAGGACAGTGCCTCATGATCCAAATAAAATTTGAAGTGCATAGATAATAGGTAGTTTCAAAAATTCTCTAAGGAAAATACCATTGCGAGGCATTCTAACTCCATCAATGTGTACTTTCTTTCTCTATAAGTGACCTTATGACTTGCGTAGTAGATAGGTTGATCTAGCTTGGATGAGCCTTTTTGACATAAGATTGCACCTAATCCTTGTACAAATGCATTAATGTGTACATGAAAGTTCTTCATCCAATCAAGAGATTACAGGATGGAAGCTTCAATGAGACACTACTTCAAAGTGTTGAAAGCTTCTTTACAATGAGTGTTCCAAGTAAGCTCTACATCTTTCCTCACAAGCTTATGCAAGGGGGCTGCCTTTGTTTTGCAAAATTTGCAATGAACCTCTTGTAATAGCCTACATGGCCCAAAAGTCTCCTCAACCGCTTGAGGTTAATTGACGTTGTTAAAGCTGCAATATTCTCAATCTTCATGGGACCTATTGCTATCCCTTGTGTAGAGACAATGTGGCCCAGAATAACTCCTGAAGAGACTCCAAAGACGCATTTATCAAGGTTGAGGGAGATCCCATACTCTCGGCATCGATCAAGCATTGCTCCAAGTGTCCCAATGCTCATGGATTAGGCCGTAAACACAGAAATAATCCAAGTAAACCTCGATGAAATCATGCAGATGATTTTGGAATGCGGCCATCATCACTCTTTGAAAGGCAGCAAGGGCATTACAAAGCCCAAATGGTATCGCTCTCTATAAGCATAGGTTCCCCATTCTGTTGTGAGTATTATTTTAGATTGATCTTCTTCTGCTATCTGGACTTAGTTGTGCCCATTGAATCCATCAAAGAGAGAATAGAGCTCATGTTGTGCAACTGTGTCTAATAGTTCGTTTGTGAAAGGAATAGGGAAATGATCATTCTTTGTCTTGGAATTCATCTTGTGAAAGTCCACACATATTCGCAGCTTTTCATTCTTCTTGGGTACTGCCACAATGGGCAAAACCCATTCGCTCTATCGGCCACTAGATAGATAAACTCAACTTTAAGGAGCTTTAACAACTTTGCTTTCACTAGGACCAAGTAATTTGGATTCATATGCCTCTATCTCTACCTTACACATTTGGCATCAAGATCTAGGTCGATGTGATGCTGACATACCATGGGATCAATCCCCTTTAGATCTTTATATGACTATGCAAACACGTCAAAGTTCTCCTTTAGCAGGTCATGTAAGATGGAAAACTCATCTTTTGGAAGACTGATATCCACCTTTAAGTGACGTTTAGTGCCATCTATATCCAAAAAGGTTAATTTCTTTAGATCCTCCACCTCATAGATGAAGGTCATGCAGATCGCTTTTGGGTATAAATCTGACTCCTTCAAGGGAGTGGCCTCATTGTTTGATGCTATGGCCATGTAACAGGGAGACCAATACATCCATATCTCTATCTCACTATAAGAAGTACTTTTTGAAGTCATTCCTGGTTTAAGTAGCATATATTTACCCATCGATAGAGATTTTTCTTCTTTCAGGAGTTGGCCGATAGTGCTTACTACTAGGGACCGTGCCTCTGTTTTCTTGGGAAAGATCTATCTTTGGAGGATTATGTTAAGACTTGAGGTGGATCCATTACCTTTTTTTGAGCCATACAACTTTACTACCACCTTGTTGGGTCCTCTACTTAGAGTCAAGGTTTCCTTGAACCAATGTGTTTGTGTTCTTGCTTCAAAGAGCCATGGTCTTCTCAGCAAAGGATATGAGGTCTCATAGGAATTTGGTTTTACCACCAGATAGGTTAGCCAATGGACTCATCCTATGAGAGTTGTCTTCACATATGGGAGAATGCCCAAAGGCTTAGTTCTACTTTGGGCTGCCAATCAGATAAGCCATAGTGTAGGCTACATACCTTGCAAGCCTAGATCCTTCATTGTCACATTCGTCATTATGTTCACTGATGAGCCTATATCAATCCATGCATCTACAATAAAACATCTTTCAATCCAAATTCCAATCTATTGGGAACTAGGATCCAAGAAATCATTAGCCACATCCACTTCTTTCGTAGGCTTTGAAGCTTTACTAGACTTGGAGGCAGCTATGGGAGTAATGTTTAGGTCACATCTTCTTGCCAGTTTACTTTTAATTTTCTTTCAGCACAACTACAGGATATCATCAGTAATTATTGAAATTTTAGGTTTTGTTTGAAGATCTCTAGGTCTTTGACCAAGTCATACTGTTTAATGGGATCCACGGGCTTCTCCAGCAACAGCTGACTAGGAAATGGGGCAACACCCACTTTCATCTTTCCTCTTGCTTTTAGAAGTGGTAACATCTGCACTTCTTCAAGTACTAGAAGAACTTCTACATCCTTGATCTCTTGGATCTTTGGTCTTGCTTCTGTAATTGTCTTTGTATCCTTCTATGGCATTGGATTGCTTTGTACTATATTGTTCTATTATGTACTATTCTGTTTCTCCTTTGGTAGATTAAACTTCACTGTCTTGGTAGAGGGAACGTAAACCATGGATTCTCTTTTCTTGGCATGCATTATTGCGTCAACTTTCAATTTTACCAAATTGGAGGTAGGTTCTTGGGTCTTCTGTTGATTATTAGTGGTGTTGGCTTTCCTAGGAGCTACACTAGGACAATCTTTTGTAGTGTGGCCTTCTCCTTTGCATTGACTACATAAGGGCTTATAATCCATGGCCCTTCTATGGTTTGGACAATTTGGTAAGATATGTTCCTTTTCTCCACATCTATACTACTCCACTTCTCATCTTTGACGATCGCCAAACTATCGTCCTTTGTAACTTTGAGAACTTGAAATGAGGACCGAACTCTCTAGGCTTGGATCTGATATCTTGGGTTGTCATCTAAGATTCCAAAAAATTAAATCTTGCTTCTTCGTCTTTCTTCCTTTGCTCCTGCATCTCCTTTTTCAAAGAGAAAATATCCTTTGTATGGTTCTTTCTTAAATAGTTTGAATAGAAGGCTCCAGGGATGATTGTTTTTCAGGTACATTCAGTGGCTAAATATCCTACCTGATGGTACTTTCTGCACCATATATTAGATCACATCACATCTTTTCCACCTACTACAGGGTTGGATATGCTGGTGATATTTACCTTTAGTGTCTGTAGCTATTCTGTAATCACATCCATCAAAAACTTCTCGATGCTTGCAAGAAAATTGGACAAATAGCTCTTCAAAATTTCTCCTCTTGGAGTACTCGCAATAGGGTTTTGCGAAGTCTCTATAATCTTTGCATAGACTGGTTGGGTTGATCCGAAGGGTCCTTTCTTCTGATTCAAATTCATAGTTCCTATTGAGATTGGTGGTTACTGATTCTAGTTTGTAGGATTCCACTATTGTTATTGAGTTACCATTAGGGGAAACCGTTTAAAGCCACTGTTGTTGTGGTTGAACCATCATTTGAGGTAATGTTGTCTACGGTGGCTACTGTGGATTCAATGCATTGTACTGTGGTATTGTTTGCATTTGAGGGTAGAGATAGGGAATAGTCCCTAGGACTACATTTGCTGGATATATCATTCTTGGCATGGGGGGAGGGAAGACTCCTCTTGCACCTTCCACTGTAGCTTGCAAGCTGACTGGTCTTCTCAACTTCACAAACTTATGAACTTTTGGTTGTAGGCCTCTAAGAAAAACTCCCTTCTAGATGCCTTCATCCAAGTGATGGTTGGTCCATGTCTTCAGTATGGATTCCATTCTAGAGACATATGCTTCATTCACTTAAGTTCATGAAGTTCTCTCGCATCCACTCTTCAAAACCTTCATGCTTGAATTTAGTGAGGAAGGCCACCTTCAAGTCATCCCATGTGCCAAAAGTTCCTGTTGGTTATCTCTAATACCATTGAAATGCCACGCCTTTGAAAGTGACGGGGCATAACACCAACCAATGCTTGGGGGTTCTGGCATTGTTGGCTACACATGCTACCATGAACTCAACTATATGAAGATCAGGGTCTTCATTGCACTCTTCCTTAAATATTGGCAACAAGACTACATTTGTCGCTAACTTGCCATCCATGTTTTTAAAAAAACAACAAACAAAAAAAACAAAAAGAAAATCAAAAATAAAAAACCAAACACCCACTTTACATTTTTAAACAATTTTTTTAAAAAAAACACATAAACGCCACAAAACAAATCGAATTTCAATTTTGTACCAAAAAAAAAAAGCAACCCACCCAACATAACTTTAACCTAGAAAAAAAACCCAAACAAAACAAATAAACCCCCACCACCACAAGGCATAATTTCTTTAGGAAGAAGACTTAAGCGAAGTGGACATTCCATTATTGATCAGATTGCCTCTAAGACAAGAGCCTAAGCATGTGTCCATTACTTGCGAGTGCTTCCTAGCTTTTCCATGCAGTAGAAGGTTTTGCCAAAGGGTGCCAAAAAGCACATGGGAACACATCAACTACGATGGGTGATAGCACCTTTTGAACCTCCTACGCTTATGATTCAGCATCTTCCCCTTCAAGTCCATGATTATTCTATTTTGCTAGATGCTAATTGCATTTGTAAGTCTGGTTTTCATCTTTTTGTGGCCCTGAAGTTCCCTCTAGTGGACGAAAGACTTTATTACTCTTTTCTGAAAACTTACAAGAAGCATTCAAGCTTGGTTTATGGCTATCGTTCCTATTTATCCCTTGTCATTGTTATACCAAGGCCATGTTCCTACCCTTTGCAACTTCCCCTGTGCCTAGTGGTAATCATTTATTATCCCAGCACTATTGAGATTCTTGCCCTATTGTGCAGAAGGAGACCTCTATTCCTTTGGTAGCGCATAAGGTTATCACCAATTCAGGAGGATCACTGGTACATATTTGCTTTCCCCTATGGAAGCAATTATGCCAATTCCTCCAAGACCCAATTTATGCTGGCTGATTTATATTAGTCGATTTATGTCAAGCAAGCCCGCATATAAGTGCTTTTCCAGGGAACTATTCATTGTATTTGTCAGAATCCTTGAGGGGGTTAAGTTTAACTAGACAACATTTCTCTTGGCTAAAATGGATCAACACTTTCAGTTTATAAAAAAGGGTCAACTGAGTACTATTTCTTATGCGGATTTTCTGCACAAAACAATTCAAGTGGCACTGACCCCAAGTGGCATTCCTGTGCTTGATCTTGCCCCACTTCCTCAACAGTCTCCTCCTTTTGTTCCTTCTCCTCCTCCTATGTAACCCAACTCAAATTCAACAGATGGGCCCCCCTATCATGTTGATTCATAAGAAGTGTCACACACACGGTCCTCTTGATCCTGCCCCTATTCCATTGCCTTTGATACATACTCTGATATTTAAGGTGTTTGGTGCCTCCCTTCCCCCATTCCTTGCATGTCCTAATTTGTTTGTGATACAAGGGAAGGTACACTCACTGGATGATTCACAAATTCCTTCATCCCTCCAGACATTGATTATTGGCACCCTGTTTTCCTAGCTCATATCAAATGTTCAAGTTATAATGGAAACAACTTTGACTTCTTGTCTTTAGACTATCTACACAAGAGTTTCTACATCTATATAGCAAGGCACTCGAAGATTTGGCTTTAGAAAGGTCTTCCCTAAGTGACATATATAAGAAAATGCAAGGAGCTAATATTTTAATGGATTCACAAAAAGCTACTATCAAAGAGTTGGAAGTTAAAGTTGCAAGCTTAGAGGCTGATAAGGTGTCCCATTACTAAAGAGGAGGATGATGCTTTGGCAGATATGCTTACTTTTGCCACGAAACTTATTGTTTGTTAGGGTGAATTAAAATATGCCCAAGTGACTCTGGAATCTCAACAAAAGCATATTGATGAGTTTCAGTCTAAAATAGTTACCCCCTCTATTTCCCCTCCTGCACCTGTTATTCTTTTTGTTTTGCCTTCTAAGGAGGAGTTGGAGTATTTGCGAAAACAAGTTAGGTTGTGTGATATCTTTGCTACCAAGGTGGAAAAGTTATAGCATCATATGGATTGTATCGAGAAGCTTTTACTCATTATAGTGAACTTGTCTCCCCTCCGCCCTCTTTTTGACTTAAATATCATCAGTTGAGGTCGGTCTTATTTATCTCCTTGAGTAATGTGGATTTAGCGTCTAGATGATGGTTGGCTAGATCTTTGGTCAAGTGATTTGCTCAAATCAATGTTTGCTTGAGCCTTGGATGACATGCTTGAACCTCAAGTTAGATTGATCTCTTTCATGTATATTAAAGGGGATTTGCAAATTCTAGATGAGGATTTGAAGTGGTCTACAAAATTTACATCAGTGCAACGTATCATGATGTAGAGGAGTTGATTGGCATCCTCCTTTGGACAACACTATCCTAGGTCAACGTTGTCAATAGAGTACTTTTTATAAGTTCAATATGTAGCAGTTGCATGCTAAAGTGTTGCAACACATTGCTGATAATCCCTTGTTTATTGGGGAGTTCTTCCAAAATTTTATATTTCATTGTTCTATTTATACTCATGATCCTCATGATCTTATTTTCTATTCATTCATTACTTTTTTTCTTCCTTCTTATATTCATCTTCTTACTACTATTCTTGATTCCATAACTATTTTATCTTTTACCCATGCTTTATCCTCTCATATTTCAATATTTACTTCATGCCCTTTTATTGTTGTTGATCCTACTACCTCTTCTCCTCCTATAGATCCTTCTCTTGTTGTTCCTCCTATTCCTTCCACCTTTTGTTCTGAATCACTTCAAGCCTTTTTAGTATATTTTCCTCCATTTCCAACATCATTATCCCCTTACGCTTTCCCTCTTTTTATGACCTATCATATCCACCTCTTCAATGTTCTACCCTCATTCCTATTCCACCTACTACGGAATACGTCGATCTTCCACCTCAATATGTATTGGATACTCTTGGATTTGGTAATGACATCCTTTATCGACGATCATGGACTTTTCATGATTTTGTGAACATGACACATATTTAATTGGCCTCTCATTCGTGGGTCGTCCTGGGAGACTTCCTCAACATGTTTGAACTCCTGTATTAAATGTACTCATATGCATGCTCAATCTGAGGATATTTCTATACGTCTTGATGCACATTTTTGCTGGTATCTTGCCTTCATGCATCAACAATCCAATCTGAACACTCAGAAGACCATTCTAAATCTAACAATAAATCCTAATGAGAATGTGACTATTGCTCAAATGGATGTGATGTACTACTTTGCAAAGGCTTTTTCTTCCAAATTCATTACATTGTTGAAAAGGATGTATTATTTTCAATTCCTTTATAATGTACCTCTCCACATTGTAGACGAGAGTAAAACCCTAGAACAACTAAAGTTCACGGGGGATTCACTAGTAGTAATAAGGAGATGTCACCTGCGTGCAAGAAATATATGAAAATACCCCTTATCTACCCCCTATTTATGGGACCTTACCTTATAAAATGTACATTCCTTCCCTTAAATAACCCCCTCCCTTACACTCATGTGGTACCATATGGTAAACCCTAGTAGACCCCTCAGGCTCAAGCTTAGCATGAAGTTTAAGAAGAAATATCTTCATCCTACATAACAGTAGTGTAGTTTTTGGATGTATCATCTTTTTAATGAAAATTCTCATTCTTTTAGCTCTCCATTTCTGGAGATTGGTTCCATTTAGACTACATTTTGTTGTGAATTCTATGTTCTATATTATGTGATGCATGTGGTGTGTATATTACCTTTGTCACGTAGAGACGATGAAGTTGTTGTTGAAGAAGATTGAAGCTGAATTTGATTAAAGCTTATTGGACATTGAAGTTAAAGATTGTATGAATGAATATGTGCTACAATGCAAAAAACTCTTATATCCTTTACTAATTTGTTTGATTCTAGTTTGACTGTTAAGGATTGATTTATACTTTACAGTGTTTTCCTTTCGTCAATTTGTTTGCTAGATCCAAATTATTTTAAAGAATGGATGGAGTCGTGATTAGTTACTACTTATCAAATGATTGCTAATGAAGATACAGTGATGAGAAATTATTTTGATCTTTTATTCTTTCGTGTTTCAAGGTTGCGCGGCGAGGACACTCCTTGATTAAGTGTCAGGATATGTTGAGGGTTGAACAATTGACTTGTTTTTTGGTTGATTTTTGTTGTTTTTATGAGTTGAATGGTTGATCTTAAAGGTTTATTGAATTTATTTTTAATGTATTGAAAGTGTTTTGGAATATGTTGGGATGGTTTGAGTTTGTTTGAGAAGTCATGATGGTTTTTCCTTGAGAAATGATGTTCTGATAAGCTCTGTAATGAGTTTGTTTGGTTATGATAGGGTCTGTTTTGATCTATTTTCTTTCTATTTGTGAGGTTGAGATTGTGAATAAGTATTTTGAGGATTTATTGAGAGTATTTTGGATAGTTTGAAGTGGTTTTAGTTGAAGTTGTATGGTCTTTATTCCTTCTGTTGATCCTCTGTAGTATTCTGTTGAGCTTATCCATTGTCTCTGTTATGTTTGCTTTTGTGAATGTTCTGATGGATGGATGTTTAGCTTGGGGATACTTTTGAATCTTGAAAAGGAAAAATTAAAGTTCAAAATAGCTCAAAGAAGTAGAGGAAGTAGCTGAAGAAGACTTGAAGTGAAGACTACAGTGACAATGACAATAGTGGGCTCTCAAGGGATACTGTATTGGCTTTGGTGACTCTTCATATCACACATACCTCTTGGAAGGGAATATCCACAACCAAGAGAGGTTTATTAAGGATTATTGATTATAATTCCAATGTACTATTGAGTGAGAATATGTGTGACAAAGATAGAGTATGAGAGATAGTCATTTCTATACTAAAAAACATTGTATCTATATGATAGATTATTAGAAGACTATGAAGACATTGAAGATGAATACTATGTGATGAAATATTATTCAAAGTGGAGCATTGTTTTGTGTTTTTGTGGTCCTTTGATGGATTCTAAGAAGATTATGAAGAAATATGATCAAATTTTTTAAAGATAAAGTCATAGGAGATTCTTTATATGATGCTGCATGAAGATTTGTTATGCATGGTGTTCTTTTTTATGTTGTGGTTACATAAAGGATGAAAATAAGCTTGTTGATGAATACAAGTTAGATTTTCACTAAAAGATACAGGCAACATACCAATGTTCAAAGTGACACAAATGTTCATTAAAAAAGGTTTAGGCGTCTCTACAAATTCGTCGAAGCTTGTATCACTATTTGTGTTGCTATTTGCATCGCAAATTGTGTTGCAAAAGTGAGGCAAATTGCAACACAAATAGCGATACTTTGTGATGCAAATAGCGATGCCAATAGTCACAAGTGTAGTAAATTAGTGACTCAAACAGTGACTGTTACAAATGAAAAATATTTGGTGGTAGGGCAGCAAGCTTTCCTGCCACCCATAGCATCATATATTGTATGGGTGGTATATTCTTTCAATGGTCCAGAACGTTGTGTCTAAATACTTGTGGCACAAATCTCTCATGCGAGATATCACCCTCCTCCCCTCATCATTCGTGATTATAGCACATGTTTTGTCATCTACGAGGTATCCATATCCTACTGGGGTATGTCTAAGGTGTGTTCTATCCCACCTATAACCACGCTTCTAGGCATAACCAAGAGACCCTTGTATGTCTTGCATAGTGTTGGGAAAGTATATCTCAGAGTAGCACCCATAGGGGTGCCACCTACGTGGAAAGTTGAGCGAAATGTGGAGTCACGGGAATAGATGTCCCTATAGGTGTGACAAATCCTGTAGGTGACAAGTATCCACCAAATCAACAAGAGGGAGACACTGCATCGATACCTCCAAAAAACCCACTTGAGATACCCTCTCTAGAACCAATATGAGAGCGAGGAGTAGAAACCCTCTCTAGAACCAACCGTAAGCTCACAACATCCACATCTCTGAATCACCCCCAAAACCAGTCTCTCCATCCAAGACCATCTAGAGCATCGACCTCATCTACTAGAAATCGGAGCATGCCAAAGTAGACCCCAAGGAAGAGGAAGTCCAAGAAGACTATTGAAAGGTATTGCCACTTATGCTAATTTGTCTCGAAGTTATATTGCCACTTATGCTAATTTGTCTCGAAGTTATTTTACCACTTACGCTAATTGGTCTCGATGTTATTAAGTATTGCCACTTACGCTAATTTTTCTATTTATGCTAATTTATCCCAATGATATTACTTTTTGGAAAGAAAAGATTTGTCTTGGAAAAAAACCTGTTAGAAGTTGAAGTATAATGCATTCAAAATAAACATGTTTGTGATTGCAAGCTAGGTACTGATCGTTTCTAAAATTATCAGGCTAAAAGATGGATGACTAAGTATAGATCGCCAATTGAGGCAGTATTCCGGTGAGCACAGTACGTTGACTGAGGGAGTGTTTCTAATGACGCTACAGCTCCCCTAGGCCAGCATGAATAAAACTTACTCCAAGAGGTTTTTATTTTTTGTTTCGCATTTGTGAGAATAGACCAATCACGATGCAAAAGGTCTTGTCGTAGGGAACTCTAGTCATTAGTAGGAGGAGGTGAGGTACCAAGGGGCTCTGGTCAAAACTCCTTAGGCTCCTACAAACTGCACTGCCCTTCGATTTCCAAACTGTGTCTTGGAAGTTCCAATACTAGTTAAGGAACGGAACTTGGAGAGAATAATACCTTCGAATAAGAAAGTATTTGTAAAATGTCATTTTTCTGAAAGAAACTATTAAGAAGGAATTGCTTTACTCTATTTTTGTGTCATGAATTAAGGCGTATAATGAATTTGTATCAAGAAATAATTCAAAGAAGCTATTTTTATATGTTGAACCTAAAGTGGTAGGTAATTAGATAACTAAAACTAGTCTCTCAAGGGAAGTGGGAGGATGGTCCAGACCTATGGTGGGATAGTCTCAGTAAGTTGAGGGCTTTCATAGAAAGGAATAAAAATTACACTTGATGGACCATTAGAAAACTAGAAGGCCTGATTCACATCACTTTAGAATCCATTAATACTAATTAGCCCCTAGTAATAGATTTGACCAAAAAAACTATTGAGAAGTAAGCATGGGAACTCTCCTTATATTTGAGAGGATAAGGGTAGCTAGGTGTAAATTGACTAGAGGACAGGGGAGCAAGGGGAAACCCTAACCCTAACTTCTTCAGTGGTGGCTATATAAACTGCCTAAAGTACACACTCACAATTGAGGAGAGTGTACTAGTTGTACCTTGAACAACTAACTAAGCAAGATCTTCTTCCTGTACTTGAGCTCTCTCTCTCCCTCTTATGCACACTCTCTCATGCTTCCAACTCTTCTTTGCCACAAAAACTCAGGTGGATCCTCATGGGAGTGGCCGGAACTTCCACTGTGGGGTAGACTCAAGCAAGCCTAGTTAGCAAACTCCGAGGGTTTTATCAAAATCCTCGACGGTGCTTCCTAAGATATCTCTTGATAGACTACTAAGAACGTACCACCAAGAAAAGCTTGGGCGGCACGTCATAGTTGGTATCAGAGCGCACGATGATGTAGGATACAACACAAGTAAATAAAACTAGTTATATTTACAACATAAAATATATTTCCCCTTAAGTAGTGAAATCTTCTCTTATTGATATATGTTCTTGATTTGTGGCAGAAATATGAACCTTGGAAATGATTCTTGATTTTCCAAGTTATGTTTATGTCAGTAACGCACTCCTCTAGCTTTAGCTGGAGAAACTAGATGGTGCGGATATTAGATTATAAATACAATCCTTCACCCCTGTATTACGAAAAAGGCAATGCATGTTAAGCGAAGGGTATTGTTACATTGATGCAAACTGTCTTGCTTACCTCCATAATAATTTAAAGAGGTTAAGGTGGATGGAAGCCCTAAGGTTGCCAAGATTCATCTCTTCTATGAGGCCAGAGTAAACTCAAATATGTTCACTAGAGGGCAACAGGTCAAACTAAACTGGTACATCTATGAGGAGGTTACAAGGGTTATACTGGATGATCGAGTCATGGTTGTAGGATGCTCCAGTTGCCGCAACAAGAAAGATAAATTACCTAATCTTCCTCTAAAATATAGATTTCACGATATTTATTCTCAAAATCCTAATTACTATGCGATGGATGTATTGCAATGACATGCCTAGATTGTGGTAGAAAAATCTTTTCCAAGAATAATATGAGCTCCTGAACTACTCGAATAATGTATTCCCTTCCTATTTATGTATAAAATTATTTTTGTCCATCTGTTTGTCTCCTTTATAAATTAAAAAAAATGGTAGATAGATTTTTTTTTCCTGATTAAAAATTAAAACTCTCTTTTGAAGTATACACCTTAATCATTCTTGGAAGGACAAGTAGTACATAATTTTCCTCCTAAATTAGTGAGGTAGAGTAAGTAAGTAAACGTCATTTTTTTTCTGAATATGGTTGGAAAGAAAATTGATCATAAAATTGCATAATTCTCAGAACGTCACCCTGAATCTCAATACTATGAAAGCCCATGAAAAGAAAGTTCTTCTCAAGTAGTACAAGCCATTGGAGTTCAATGATAAAGGAAGGGACATTCCAACTGAAGCAGAAACATTGATAGAATCTATGGAAGACTGTTTCACTACTGCAGGGAGACTGCACTGTCAAATCAAGCCATGATCACAAACTAAAACTAACAGGAGATGTCCGTCTTTGGTGAAAACAATGGTGCAAGGATCAAAGAACGTCCAAAAGCACTATCACTTAGGACAAGATTAAGGATACTGTGTGTGGAAGATATCTTCCACCCACATATCAAGCCCAAAAAATAAACGAGTTCTTCAATCTAAAGCAGTTGAGCCTAAGCCCATAAGCCTACTACTCCAAATTCATAACACTTCTAAAATATGCATCTATGATGGATGTTTCACAGGAAGTATCCAAATTTTGCAATGGTCTGAATTTGCCTCTGAATACGTATCTTGAATCAATGAGAGCATTGAATTTACAAGATGCATTGATTCGAGTAGCTTCAATAGTTCAGGAGATTGAACAAAGGCCAAGAAATACAAAAATTTGAAACAGAAATAGTCAGAATAAGGGCAAATTCCAAGGTTATGCAAAAAGAGCCCAAGGACAGTACCAACCAAACAAGACGAAGAAGGCTAAATCAAATGCAGTAGGAAGCTTTATACCCATAGGAAGGAGCAATGAGACTCCAAGGTGTTTCTATTGCAAGGAACTTGGACATTTCAAGAGGCAGTGCCTAAAGCTACAGTTTCATAGGCAAAGCCAAGATGCTAGGTGAAAGGTCGTTGGAATAAACCTAAAGGAGATCAGTAACGATAAAGATCCCATGATGGAATCCAATATGGAAAGAGCTAGAGTAAATGCCATTCTCAATAAGAAGGGTCCAAATCACCAATTCTCAATACTTTAAACACCAACAGATTATCAAGGTAAACCCTTTCAAATTTTAATTGATTGTGGAAGTACGCACTCTTTTGTATCACCAAAATGTGCAAAAAGGCTAGGCATAAACACTATTCTTGCACCTAGAATGCTTGTGCAATTAGCAAACAAAAAAGAAGTTACATCAACACAACAAACTAGCAAGGTAGAATTTAGCTTGGATAGAAAATCTTCTAAAATGAACTTTCGAATTATGAAACTCGGAGCTTATGAGTGTTTGCTAGGAATGGATTGGCAAATAATGCCCATATCTATTGTGGAAAGGGCCAAATCACATTCTAGAACTCAAAGGGAGAATAAGTAACCACTCAAGGAGAAGCAGGAAAATCTAAGGTTCAGTTAGCTAAAGCCTCCCGAATAGTAAAGGGACTGAAGAAAGGATTAACTGTCTATCTAATTAAGCTCAACAAGGCTGAGCAGGATAGTGAAGCCAAGGATCAACCATCTTAGCTAAAAGAATATGTGGATGTTTTTCCAAAAGACCTGACAAAGCTCCACCAGCAAAGGGAAGTAGATCATGAAATTCAACTCATTCCATGTGTTGTCCCCATCGCCAAATGGATGTACCGAATTTCAATTCCTGAAGCCATTGAGCTGAAAGAACAACTCAAATAGCTATTAGACTAGGGATACATCTAGCCAATTAATTCACCATGGGGAGCCCTGGTTTTATTTCAGAAAAAGAAATATGGAACACTCCGCCTTTGTATCGATTACTGTGGATTAAACCACGTGATAGTGAAAAACAAATATCCAATTCCCAAGATAGATGAGTTGCTTGACTGACTCCAAGGAGCAAAGGTCTTTTGAAAGATCAACCTCAGATCAGGATATTATCAAATAAGAATTAGGGAGGAACATATCCCTAAAATTGCTTTTAACGCAAGGTACAATCATTATGAGTTTATTGTGATGTCGTTTGGGTCAACAAATTCTCCTCCCACCTTCAATAGGTTGATGCAAGACATTTTCTAACCCTACCTTGACAACTTTGTCCTCGTCTTCTTTTATGATATCTTAACGTATTCCAAGAATGAAGAAGACCGTGAACCATGGCTACGAACATTTCTTGAAACAATGAGATCCCACAAATTGTATGCTAAAAAGAATTAATGTGCTTTCTTTAAGAAGCAGATTCAATATCTAGGATTCATAGTATTGAACTGATGGCATTTCAGTGGATCCTGCCAAGGTCCAAAATGTAAAAGATTAGCCACCCCCAACAATAGTCAAGGAAGTGCGAAGCTTTCTAGGGCTAGCAGGCTAGTATAGAGTCTTCATTAAAGACTATGCCTTAATCGCCTCTCACTGACCTTCTCAAAAAGCAGGTCTCCATTACATGGACGTCCACCGAACAATCTAGTTTTGAGAAGCTTAAGTAGAGTTTGGTAACCGCCCCTATCCTAAGGCTACCCAACCTCAACAAAGAATTCGAAGTCATAACTGATGCAAGCTCTCTTGATTTGGGTTGTGTGCTTATGCAAGAAGGACATTCAATAACCTAGCTTCAAGAAAATCAAAGATCCATGAAAGAAACTATGCCACACATGACCTAGAATTACTTAGTGTAATTCATGCCTTTAAATTATGGAAACATTACCTGCTTGATAATAAGTTTTGTCTAGTCATAGATCATAAAAGCCTAAAGTGGATTTTTACTCAACCATATATCAATATGAGACAACACAATGGATTAAGACCTTGCAAGAATTTGACTTTGAAATCAAGTATAGACCAGGCAAGGAGAATGTGGTTGTGGATGCCCTAAGCTATAAATCATTCCTTAATGCTCTAATTCCTAGAAGAACCCTCTAGGGCTAGAACTCTTGCCACAATGATTTCAATGCCCAATAACCCTCTCATAGAAATGGCTAAGAAAGAGGTAGTGAAGGATCCAAGCTATCAAAACTTTTTAAGAGAAATTTTCGTCAAGGATTCAAATCCAAAACTTAAGACTAAGCATCAAGATTTTTCAATAAACGAAGAGATTGCCTAATAAACTCAAATGAAAATACTTTGGGAAGCTCAGGATTCTCCATTTTTGGATCATCTTGGTTATGCTAAGACTCTTAATATAGTTAGAAGAAGCTTTTACTAGGAAAGACTCAAGGGTGATGTACTCAATTATGTCACTAAATGCCTAAACTGCCAACGAATTAAGGCCGCCATACTGTTTACCATGGTGTCTTTTAACTCCTTGACAAACTAAACATTCAGAAACAAAGTTAGATACATCAGTGTCCATATGTGGCCAATAAAAATCTTCAGTCAATGTACATAAAGTAGATATAATACCTCTATGACCTTGATATGGAGGACAATGAATCTCATGCAAAACAAATGATCTAAATGGAACTGTCACACATAATCTTTTTTCATAAAACACGAATCCATTATTGTAAGACAGTGAATCAGTAGGAATCCAATTATTTGCAACTAATTTATTCCAATTAGCTTGAAAAGTAATATCCTGATGATAAGTATCTTTCATAGGGATAAGGGAATCAAATGATATCACAGAAATATTATGAATTGTCGGTCTTCTACTCAAAGCGTCGTCTACAACATTCTCGGTCAGATAATGGAAACTTTGAATGAAAGCTGCCCATTTAATATGTCGGTCAGATATTTGGGTTGACTAAGGAGATGTCTAATGCTTTGTGTCAAGATTGTGGGAGAGAAGAAAGGAGTCTCACTTGTAGCTTTCTTGCTTGCACAATGGGGGAATACACACAAAGGTGGAGGCTGAAAACAGTTTTTCTCTTCTTAGTTGTGTAAGCCAAAAAGAAGTCAAGTACAAAGAAATAGAAGAACCCTATATATGGGTCTCAAACCAAACTCAACTAACTAAGGTGGCATACTAACTGAGCCACGAACTAGAGTAGATAAGGATAGCTGTCATCTAGCTATTATTCATGGGCGGTGTACCAACCGCATCTACAACTGACAAGTCGGTGATATAAATGCACAACGGTCACCCTGGCATATCACGAGTGGAGCTCGATATCTCAACACTCCCCCTCGAGCTCAATCCCAATTCCTGCACACCAAGCAGGTCTCTGAACTTGCGCAGCTTCTCTGCGCCCAATGCCTTTGTAAATATATCACCTACCTGATCCTCTGTGCTGACATAAACTAGATCAATAAGACCTAGTAAAACCCTCTCCCGCACATAGTGATAATGCACCTCAATGTGCTTTGTTCTAGCATGATAGACTCGGTTATTTGCCAAGTGTATACTGCTCATGTTGTCACAATAAATGACAACTGGCCCATCTGTAGGCTGATGCATATCATAAAGTAGCTTATGCAACCAAGCTACCTCACATGCAGCCATTGTTGCACCCCTGTACTCGGCCTCTGTGCTCGACAAGGCAACTGTAGGCCGTTTCTTGCTGCTCCAAGTGACTGCAGCACTCCCAAAAGAGAACACATATCCCCACTGGTAGATCGTCTATCAGAAATACTACCAGCCCAATCAGCATCAGTGTATCCATGCAGCTGTATCTGAACCCCAGTCTCATAAAATAGTCCATACTGCAATGTGGACTTCACATACCTGAGTATGCGTCTAGCCGCATCCAAATGCGATTTCCTTGGAGCCTTCATAAACCGACTTACCAATCCAACAGCATAGCTCAAATCTGGCCTGGTAATAGTCATATAAATCAAGCTTCCTACTATGCGTCTGTACATAGTAGGGTCTTCCAGAAGCTCACCTGCATCTGCACTCAGCTTCACATTTTGCTCCAAAGGAACTGAAATAGGCTTACAGCCTGTCATCCCATATTTGGACAACATGTCCAATCCATACTGCCTCTGCAAGAGCTGTATCCCACTTGGTGATCTAATCACCTCAATGCCCAAGAAATAACGCAGCTCTCCCAAATCCTTCATCTCAAACTTCTGCTTCAATAGCATTTTCACATGAAGGATATCTTCATCACTGTCACCTGTCATAATCAAATCATCAACATAAATGACAAGTAGCATAATACCTTTCTCTGTTTTTCTCACATAAAGTGAGAAGTCTGCCTTGGAAATCTGAAAGCCAATAGTGACAAGATATTGTCCTATCTTGTCAGACCATGCTCTAGGTGCTTGCTTCAAGCCATACAATGCTTTCTTCAACCTGCAAACAAACTCAGGATGAACAACATGTACATAACCTGGTGGCTGCTCCATATAGACCTCTTCTTTCAAGTCACCATGCAAGAAGGCATTCTTTACATCCATCTGATGTAAAGACCATTCCTTTGATGCAGCCATAGCAATGACTGCTCTTACGGTTGCCATCCTTGCAACCGGACTGAATGTTTCTTGATAGTCAATGCCATATGTTTGTGCATACCCCTTGACTACTAATCTTGCCTTGTATCTGTTCACAGAACCATCTGCATTGTGCTTCACCTTATAAACCCACTTACAGCCAATTGCATTCTTACCTTTAGGCAAAGGTACCAATTCCCATGTAGCATTTGCTTCCAAGGCATCCATTTCTTCATCCATGGCTTTCTCCCATTTTTCTTTTCCCATGGCTTGCTCAAAAGAAGTGGGTTCTGGTTCCTGTATCACTTTGACCATATATGCATAGTGAATGGTTGTAAATCCATCATATTTCAGCCTATCCACATGATACCTAGCTCTCGTAGACCTGCGCAAAATAGGTTCACTCCCAGGTGCTCTCAAAACATCCCTGGTCTTCCTTACTCCAGGTGTAACAATAGAAGGAATACCCAACTCATCATCAATGCTCTGTTTTGAGCCACTGGATTCACCATCCACATAAGAGTGACCTGCATTTACATCAAACATGGGCTGATCAACCTTCTCTTTTCCTTTTCGTGATACCTGCATACCACTATCTACATTGCTTTGAGAAGATTCTCCTGATCTCAATCTGCCTGTCCATGGCGAAGAATGTGAACCACTACTAGAGGACACTCCAGGTCCACTAATATTTTGTGACTGCTGTTGTGAATTCTATGCAGCATTACCACTTTGTGCATCTACATCATCAATCACATTTACTGGTTTATACCAACTGCTCATCTCATAAAAAACAACATCTCTGCTCACTGTAAACTTACGAGTAGAAGGGTTATAGCATCTATACCCTTTCTGCTGTAGAGAGTAAGCAATAAAGATGCACTTCTCATTTTTTGGATCCAACTTGGATCTCAACTCATCTGGCACATGAACATAGGCAATGCAACCAAAAAATTTTAAATGAGAAATATCTGGTTTCCTACCAGTATACCTCTCCTCTGGAGTCATCCCATGTATTGCTGCAGTGGGAGTCCTGTTCATTATGTAGACTGCTGTAGCAACTGCCTCAGCCCAATAAAAATCTGGCAGGTCTTTTTCATTGAGCATGGCACGAGATACCTCTCCAATATGCCTGTTTTTCCTTTCTGCAATTCCATTTTGTTGTGGGGTATGACTGCATGAATATTGCTGCTTTATGCCATGCTCCTGTAGGAACCTTGCAAACTCATTTGAGAGGTACTCTCCCCCTCCGTCTGACCTTAGGCATTTTATTTGCAGTCCTGTTTCTTTTTCAACCATAGCTTTAAGAGTTTTGAAATACCCAAAAACTTCACTTTTCTTTTTCATAAAATACACCCAAACTTTTCTGCTATAGTCATCAATAAAAGTGACAAAATAATGACAGCCTCCAAGAGATGCAGCTTTAGTAGTCCACACATCAGAGTGGATTAATTCCAATGGCTTCTTACTCTCTTGAACATGTCTAGGAAATGGTTTCCTTGCCTGTTTTCCAAACTGACAGGCTTCACATACCTTATGCATTTCTGCAACCTTGAATTTAGGCAATCCTGCAACAATGTTTTGGGCCTGCATTGATTTAAGTCGCTGTACATTAACATGACCAATGCGTTTATGCCAGATATCAATATCTGCAACTACACCGGTCCCATGTGCAAACATTGCTGCACTCAATTCAGGCATGTCTGCATCCAATGTAAACATTCTGCCCTTCTTCTTTCCTTTTGCTATCAAGCGACCTTTATTTTTCATATCCTCAACAAAGCATCCATGAGGATTAAATCTAACCTGCAAGCCCTGCTCAACCATTTGACCAACAGAAACCAGATTCTTGGTGATATTCGGGACATGAAATACATCGGACAGGTATTTCTTTTTCCCATCCTGCATAGACAAAGGAATTTTTCCAATCTTCACAATAGGATGTGCAGTATCATCACCAGTCTCTACAAATCCTGGTTTTTCCATTTTCCTTGCATCCTCCATCCATTTTGCATGACCTGTCATGTGGTTTGATGCACCTGAGTCAACATACCACACATCGTTGCTTTCTTCTGCACTTGTCACAGAATTGTTCATGTGCTGCACCATAAACAAATGCTCATTTCTGTCATCACCCTGTCTACTAGAAGATGCATAATTCCCTTGTTGCAATTTTCCATTCATGATGTCATTCTGCTTTTTATAGCAGTCTTTAGCCATATGACCCATTTTACCACAGTAGTAGCATTCAACATTGCTGTTTGCATTTTGGCCTCTTTGCCATCCACCACAACCTCTTTGGCTCCCCCTACCTCTAGAGTTACCACGTCCTCCTCCATAGGACTGGTTTTCTTGAGTTTGCTGCATATTCTGATTTCTACCACGGCCTCCAAATCGGCCTCCTCTACCTCTGCCTCTACCTCTTCCAGCATTTGAGTAGAAGACAATTTCTTTTGAAGTTTCTCCTGAAGAAGATGCACCACCATTTCTCTGCTCCTCAGAAATTAGAAGAGCATTCCTCAAAATCAGGAAATCTTTCACGAACTGCAATGGATGTCCGAAACTGTGCATAATCCTTTCCTAGACCATTCAAGGTCACATAAACTAAATCATCATCTTCCACTGGCGACCCAATGGAAGAAAGTGCATCTGCAATCTTCTTCACCTTCATGTGGTAGTCATTGATGCTCATATTTTCTCTTTGCACATTATGCAACTCTTGCTTGAGCTGCATTTTCCTGGCTTGCGTATTTGTGTTATACATTTTTGACAAAGTATCCCATGCCTCCTTTGGCGTACTTGCATCCTGAATATGCACAATCATAGAGTCTGAAATACTGATAGACAGTCAGTACATAACTTTCTTGGCTCTCTCATGCCATGCTTTGAATGCGTGCATTTGCTATTGATTGGGAACATCAGCAAGAACTGGTTCTTCTTCATTTCCTGCAACAAATTCCCAATATCCTTTTCCCATAAGGAAATTCGTCATTCTAAACTTCCATGCTTGGAAGTTATTCTTGTCAAGCTTTGCAGTTACAATCTGTGAAAGAGAATTAGACGCCATTACAGAATACTGCAAAAAATTCTGTCACTGCAGAGAACACAGCTTTAGCCTCACGTGCAAATCTGTAGAACAGTGGCTGCACAGCATAAAACTGGGCCTTTTCCTGAGTGCGTGCAGAAAACTTCCGCCTCCAAAACAGGGCCTGAAATGGCCTCAAATAAAAAAAACAGGATCGCCAAGGGCTAAAGCCCTTACCCGCAGCATATACTGCCCTCTTGCTTCACCGCGAAGGGCGTCTCAACCTGAGACAATGCACTCTTGCAATTTCCGGCTGTGCTACCTACAAAGATCTGCTCCCAAAACAGAAAATGAAAGCAACACTGCTCCTCTTACCAGAACACCGCGAGCTTGGCTTGCTTTCTTGAGCTCCTTACCACGAATAAGGCTCTGATCCATGTCAAGATTGTGGGAGAGAAGGAAGGAGTCTCACTTGTAGCTTTCTTGCTTGCACAATGGGGGAATACACACAAAGGTGGAGGTTGAAAACAGTTTTTCTCTTCTTAGTTGTGTAAGCCAAAAAGAAGTCAAGTACAAAGAAATAGAAGAACCCTATATATGGGTCTCAAACCAAACTCAACTAACTAAGGTGGCATACTAACTGAGCCACAAACTAGAGTAGATAAGGATAGCTGTCATCTAGCTATTATTCATAGGCAGTGTACCAACCGCATCTACAACTGACAAGTCGGTGACATAAATGCACAACGGTCACCCTGGCATATCACGAGTGGAGCTTGATATCTCAACACTTTGTTAGTCAGTTTTGATCATAAACTTAAAACCCATTAAATAATGTTTCCATTGACGTAAGGCTTGTACTACAGCTAGCAATTGTTTATCATATGTAGAATATTTAAGTTCGGATGGTTTCAGTTTACAGCTAGAGTAGGCTATGGGATGGTTATCTTGCATAAGGACGGCTCCTATTCCAGATCCACTAGCGTTAGTAACTACTAAAAAGAATGATCTATTGAAATCAGGTAGTTGTAATATAAGAGCATGGGTTAATGCATGTTTCAATAAATCAAAAGATTTTTGTTGATTGTCAGCCTAGTTATAAACAATACCCTTCTTTAAAAGTTTAGTCAAAAGTAATGCAAGTAATGAGAAATTTCGCACAAACTTTCTGTAAAAACTAGCAAGACCTAGAAAAGAACATAACTCATGCACATTTTTGGGTATGGGCCAATTTAAAATTGCTTCTATCTTTTTAGGGTCAACTTTAATACCTTCTGATGAAACAATATGTCCTAGATATTCAATTTCTGTTTAGAAGAATTTACTCTTTTCTGGATTAGCATACAATTGATTGTCTTTTAACAACTTGAAAACTAAAGACAAATGTTCATAATGCTCATTCTCATTTTTACTGAATACTAATATATCATCAAAGAATACTATGACACAATGCTGATATTTCAAAAATATGTGATTCGTCATGCGATTAAATGTAGCAGGTGCATTAGTTAGACCGAAAGGCATCACTAGAAATTCATAGTGTCCAAATTGTGTTCTAAATGTAGTTTTGAAAATATCAGATTTATCCAATCTTACTTGATGATAACCAGATTTAAGATCTATCTTACTGAATATGGTAGATCCTTGTAGTTTATCCATAAGATCATCTACCCTAGGAATTGGATATCTATTCTTAACAGTAATTTTATTTAGGGCACAATAATCAATGCACATGCGATAAGTGTTATCCTTCTTCTTTACTAATAAGATAGTACGCTAAATGGAGAACTACTAGGTCTAATTAATCCTCTGTTAAGCAATTCCTCTATTTGATTTTAAATTTCTTTCTGTTCAATTTGGTTATGCCTATATGGTGCTTTACATGGTGGTTGTGTACTAGGAATTAAATCTATTTTGTGATCTTCAGGTCGTGAAGGTGGTAGTCCAGGTGGTAAATCATCAGCAAAACAATCTTTAAATTGAGCAAGAAATTGTGTATGTCTAGGATGCATCTGTTTTTCTTTAGCTTGAATTTCATTCACCCATATTAAATAGGATTTTCTACTTTTACTCATGCACGTTTAGCTTGAGTATGAGTAAGCAGTGGAAAATTATTAGAAGCGTGCATACCATGCAATGTGATTTGTTTTCCTTGAAAATAAATTTTAATTGAATGCGTAGAATAATCTATGTCAGGATTATACTGATGACGCCAAGGCATTCCTAAGATTATATCACTAGACTGCAAAGGTACAACTAGGAAATTTCTTCGTTCAGTGTATTCACCAATTTTAATTTCTAAGTTATGCACCTCTTGTGTTCCATTATATCTTGTGCCTAGGAATGCAGCTTTAATGTGATAAGGTGTAGAAACACTTTGTAATTTCAATTCTTTCACTAACTTTGTAGAAATAAAGTCATGTGTGCTACCATCATCATGTAAAATAATCTTTTCCTTACCATGCACTAAACATTTCATTGTTAACAAAGAATGTGGATTTGGCATACCTGGCAAAGTATCTGAAGTAGTACCAATGTCGTCATCATCTTCTGTAAAGTCAAGCATTTCCTCACATTCTTCTTCTTTCATTGCTCCAAGATAATTGATATGGACAAGTGGCTTTTTCGATTGACAATTGGCTGTTAGATGTCTAGGTTGATGGCATTTGTAACAAACTATGGGTTTGGGTTTAGATACATTATTTGCAATGGTAGGAAGTTTAGGAGTATTGGGATTTGGCTATGAGGATGGCTTAGGGTTTGGATTGGTGTTTGATGGCAAAGCAAGTGGTCGTGTCCAAGACTTACGGAATGAAGATGGAAGAAAACAACTTTGATTGAATCTTCTAAAATTTGAATTGAATTGCTTGGAACCATAGTTACCATTAGCTTGAAATTGTTGTGGTCGTTTGTCTCTTCCGTGAATCTTGTCTTCAGTGTCATGGGCCAAGGAAATTGCATCTTCAAGGGTTGTTGGCTTAAATATATTGACTTCAGCATAGTAATGTCCAAGTAGACCAGACATAAACTTGCATTTGTGAGCCGCTTCAGGTATATCTTCGAGCATTCGGAGTTGCAATAGGGCATTCCAAAAACGTTCAGTGTATTGGGAAATAGGTTCGCGATCTCTTTGCTGTAGAAGATCCCATTGCTTAATGGCTTTTTCATGGAATTGAGGAGGAAGGAAATTCTGCAAAAACTTCTTTTGGAAACTCTCCCATGTAGTGGGACAATCAATGCTCTTGCGGACCACAGTCCACCATAGAGATGCTCGATCGACTAAATGATTAGTGACACATTTAATTTTATCTTTCTCAGCATATGTCTCTTCATGGAAGTAATCATCAAATTGACTGATAAATGCAAGTACAGTCTTTCCATCTCGAGATCCATTGAAAGTACGAAATTTAGTTTCTTTTACTTATCTTTGTTTCTTTGCGGATGGATTAGGGTCCATCTTTGTCGGTTGTAGATTGTTGTAAATTGGCCAATTGAACTTGCAAAGCTTGTCAGCTCTTCGTTCTTCATCAAGCTGCATCATAATCAAATCCAATTTTTGTTCCATCGTCGGTTCGGGTAAATCACCTTCAGCCATAAAATCGTCCATGTGTTATTCTGTCATCCTGTAAAATCCAAAAGACCTCACACTCTCGAAATCTGATTAGCGGGATGAGCGTAGCTCAAAGACGGGTATACAAGGCTTATATATTTTGTTTGGCTTTTATAGTCTTTGTCTTTTGGGATTGTGGTATTCGTTGTCTTCGTAGAAGTTGCGTATAATCTTCGTATGACCTGCGTATGAACTTCTGCGTTTGCTGAAACTGGTTCAGCAAGTCTGCAAATAGGAATAGGGTCTTCTAGAGAGCAATAAACGGTTTCTGTGCTTCTGCGTGTGAACAGTCTTTATGGGAATGGTTGAAGTAAGTCTTTATTGACTTCTGTGACTTGCAGGACTTGGAGAAGTAAGTAAGCTTGGAGGACTTGGTAGACTTAGGAGTTTTAAAGCTTATGTGATTAAGCTTAAGATCTGATTGTCAACGAATTTGATTTTAGGAGGGGGGCCGTTTTTCGCCGTCGTTTCAGACGTCGAGATGCCACGGCCACAAATCGTCAATTTGTGGGGCTTAAGCTTTGTAATAAGCTTTTTTTAAGCTTTAAGATAAAGCTTTTAAACTTTTGAGATATGGAGCTTACTGTCAGTCTGGTTGAAAAAACGACTTGTAGAAGGAGATGTCTACGTGGTCCTCTGCCTCCTAAGGCTGGTCCTTCATGATCAAAGGATGCAGATAGGGGTTCTTGACTGCCAGGAATACACCGGTATCGACCGTTCACGATGAAATTGACTGTAGAGCTCGATCGTTCTAGGAGCTCCACCTTCGCGCAAGATGATAAGCGATTGGGAGCTCTCGATCTCACACTACAACAGAAACAAGGTATAGACGCGCATGTTAGACGCGCAAAGTTGGGCGCGTCTATCATTGCATCTATATGTGCGTGTAAAAGAGCGTGTAAATAGACACGAATTTTGCGTCTATATATCCGTGTAAATAGACGCTAATATAGACGTGCCTTCAGACGCATAATTATTTAACCACCTAAATTGGACTTAATATAATAAAAAAACCAGAGTTAATAATTATTTAACCACCTGAAATTGATTCTTGAGTATGCACGTGTGCGCATGATAAAAACCAAAGAATTAATAATACACATTGAATCATTGAATAAAAAAACTAGAGTTAATAATTATTTTGCATTGCTCTCTAATGAATGGCAGTTCCTCCAGTTGACAAGCCTGATATAAGTAATTAGCGACAAGCGACAGAAACCTTATTATACAATTAGTAGCAAGCATTGCAATATGTATCTCATAATTTCTCTACTTGAAGATGATAAAAATTACTTTCTTTTTATTATGGAAAATTCAATTTAGCTTTAAACTTGACTATTGATTATTGAGTATGCACGTGTGCGCATGATAAAAACCATAGAATTAAGAATACACATTGAATCATTAAGCAAATTAAGTATGTTATAGTGAATGATCCATCTCATCTTCAATGAGATCAGCCCTTGCTAAACTATCTACTTCTAGGTCTATGTTACTAAGAGGTAACGAAACAAATAAGTCTATCCCACTATCAAATGTGTTGCTATATTGCTCAATAACTTCATCAATATCATCGACAATCACATTATTGTCTTCTTCTGAGTTTCCTTGAACATCCTCGCGAGGTTCATCTTGTACTATATCACGCATATCATCCATTATGGTGTCATAATGTACATCATCATTAATTGTTGGATTGTCATCTGCTATCTCTATGTCGGTAATATTACCATATATTGGTTTTGAACGATTAGATATAGGGATGACATACCACCATCGGTTATTGTTTACCATTGGATGATACACAACCTGTATTTGAAAAAAAAAAGCAAGAAACTTAAATACTTATTATATTGTGTATATGTATCACCTGTATACATATAAAAAAATTAGCTTTTGTATATATACCTGCTCGCATTGTTGAGGTAGTAGTAATGTGTTATTCTTGTTTTGGTGAAATTTTGTAGAGTCAATGATTACAAAACCACTTGGATGACGTCTGATTGTGCAATGCTCACCATTTGTTACCACTTCTTTAAACCACTTCACATCTAGTACATATATAAATAATCATCTGAAGTCAAACTTCAGAATATCTTGGATCAAGCCACAATAACCTTCCATGGTACCATTGGCATCCTCGAAGTGAGCAAGGACACCACAATCTTGGGCATTTCTCTTTTCATCTATACGTTGAGTTCGAAGATGTTTACCCTCACACCAAATAGCATTGAATAATGTGCACTAGTAGTAAAAGTTTAAGATCAAACATGTCAATTATTTATATAAAATATAACTTATAGAAACAAATTAATTGATAGTATGTCTCACCTTTGATAAGCAACCTCGTGCGTATTCCCACTCTTCTTGAGATATATTAATTTCCTCCTCTTTTTCCATTCTCTCCATTTCCTCATGTAACCAATCTATATCAATATGACGTGGGAGCGCATTTAGATGATCTGGAAATGAGACATTACGTCCATATCTGGTGAGAAATGCTTGTCTTTCGCTTTTTCTTCTTGCCCTTGCTTCATTATATAGTGTCACCCATTTGCTCATTACATCACTATTGAGCACACAAAAACTATTTAACTTATGAAGTTCTTCTTTTGTTAGCACTTTACTCATTCCTTTTCCTTGAGGTATTATAGAGGTCATCCTCAAGTCTTCATCATCTTTCCATAGTCGTGGTTGAGAGGGGTCCACTTCAGCAAGATATTCAGAGATATAAAAAGGGATGATTGCATTAACCAACCCTTAGCCATGCTTCCCTCAGGCCGTGATTTTTGCCTCACAAAATCTTTCAAGGTTTTCATGAAGTGCTCAAGAAAAAACATCCACCTTGCATGAATTGCCCCACAAAGTGCGATCTCATCAATCAAATGTACGAGTAAATGTAATTGAGTAGTCAAAATGGATCGAGGAAAAATTTCCTCCACCAAACAAACCACCTCAACAGATAATACTTGAGCATCTTGCAATGTGTTTGGATCAATTTCCTTCGAGCTCACGTATCTGTCAGGATATATTTGAGAATCGTTTATTTTTGTGTAGAAATTCAAAGATATATAATGAAAAAATACAATGTATACACACCTCACAAGCTCTCCCATCTTGTAAATGATATCACGTACATCTTTGGATACACAATGGGATATGCTAGTAGGAAGTACGAACTAAATGTAAACAATATTCATAGATCAAATGATTAGTTGAGAAAAAAGTCGTCATACCCCAAATTTTACACATAGTTACTCCACTAATTACTATATTCATGGTTAGAGATGCCCTTACTTGAATCATTTTGTGCCAATCATGGGACTTCAAACTAGATAGTTGCTCCACACCTCTTTTGTTTTTCTTTATGAAGGCTCCCTTGAGACATCTCATACATCCTGTGGGTGTTCGAAAGCTACATATTTGTTCCTTCACTATTTTTTTCTCGTTCTTTGACAACATCCAAGGTGCATGGGGTAGCTCAATCTTTCCTCTAGGTCCAATGCGTGGCCAAGATCGTCTCATGCGACCAATGTTACGTAAATCCTCCCTTACATTGACTGAATCACGAACCCCTATCAAGTGATCCCATAATTTAGATACAACATTTTTGAATATGTGCATGGGGTCCAACAGGTGATTAATCTTGAGTTCAGTCCAGTACGAAAGATGAAAAAATATAGAGAACCTAACAAACAAACAATATATTATGTAAACAATTCATCATGCTAAATACTTTAAAGTCAATCGAGAGAAATGCACTTCTTACCGACTCATGTCGAGTGGAGGGTGGCTGTCGGCATTAATCTATCTCTCCTTCCAAAATCGATGATGATTGTCGTAGATAGCCTTCTTTAAACGTGTTGGCCTAGAGGAAACTAGAGAGGGACTGCAAATAGGACATGCATGATATCCTGATGTGGTTAAACCTGAGCAAACAAGTGAATTAATAAAATGCAATTGATTCAAGTCTTGAATTTCAAATATAGAGTTATATACATGTACCTGAACACTCTCCCTATCCTGGAAAGTCATGCATGGTCCACAACAACATGGCCTTCAATGTGAAATCTCTAGAGGATGCAGATGTGCTTGTATCTTGCATCTCAATACCTTCCCATAACATTTCTAACTCTTCAATCAAAGGCCTCTAAGTAAATGTCCATGTTTTTTACCTTGTGCTTTCCAGGAATTAGAAGGGACAACATTACATGTCCCTTTTTAATTGCCATGGATGGAGGAATATTATAGTTCACCAATACCACTGGCCGTACAGTGTATGATATGCTTTTGATGCCAAATGGATTGATTCCATCCATACCTAAACCAAATCTCAAATTTCTTGGCTCTTCTTTGAAAACGGGCCACAAATTATCTATATGTTGCCATGCTGGTGTGTCTGCAGGGATCCTCCATTTTCCATCTCTTGAACGATGACTAGCATGCCATGACATGAGCTTTCCAATAGACTTACACTTGAACATAAGTTTTATACATGCAACAATCAGAAAATGTCGCAAAACCTTACGAGGCACATCCATTGACTTCATCTCCACTTCGTATCTTGATTCGCCACAAATAGGACACTCTCGTGCGAACTCATGAATTCCACGAAATAAGACACAATCATTGACACATGCATGGATCTTGACATAATCGCGGCCTCCTAGAGATGTCAAGTAATGTCTTGCTTGCTCTCTCTTAGTTGGCAATTTGTTTCCTTTTAGAAGCATTTGTGATAATAACCTACATATATTTTTAAAAGTGAGTTGAAAAACCACCAACATATATTTCTATCTGATTTCAAAATAGAACAATTAATATTATGATTCATAAGCCAAATTGAATTGATACCTACTTCAATAACGCATCCAAATTGACATTACTCCATCCATAAATTGTTTGCAAGTTAAGTATCTTGAGGGACGCACGAAGAACGGAGTACATACAACCTTCATACAATGGAGTAGATGACGCTACGTATAGTGGATCATCTGGCTTCGTAGAGTGACCTTCTCCCTGAACCGGTTGCGAAAATAGATGGTGTACCATGTTGTCCAAAATCTCATCCTCTACAACTTCATGGGGCATTCCATGAGGGCTACTATCATGGTCGTTAGTCTCCACTCTTCTTGAAGACTCTGCCTCCTCGCATCGACGTTTTGTAGCCTCTCGATGCCCGGGAGGGAGCATCTGAGGATGCGGCACCGCATCCTGCTCAACCACAAAAGGGAGTTTCATGTACGTTGATATATATTGAGTAACATAGACTAGCAATCTTAGTGTTAAAAAAAAACAATGAATACCGGTGATTTTTCTCGGTCCTATTCTCCATATATGCTGAGGTGTGACATTGCAACTCGACGTGCTCGAAAAATATACCCTCGACAACGATCACACATGCATTTAATTTTTCGTCGTAGCCATGCATCTCGATTATGAAGACGTAATGTTTCATCCTCACTTGAGGATGTACTCATTGACTCATCAGCATGCACCACACTAGGTGATGATGACGACATGATTAAACATAATTCATGACAACATCAAAATATTTGTCATTCATATGTTTACATAAAAACTTCAAGCTTGCGTATTAATTATTCTAAGATCTCAATTTTAAATACACAAAACTCATCATAAATACATTAAAACTTATGATAAGAATTCACTATCAAAACTTATCTTAAAAATGAAAAATTATGATAAAATCTAAATGCGTGTCTATATCTGTGTTTACGTACGCATCTAAATTAGTGTCTATTTACGCGTCTAAGTTTGCATCTATACGCGCATTTACGTAAACTTAGACGCGCATATACACACCAAAATAGACGCACACATGAAAATTCAAAAGATACTTAAATCATTTCTTTTCAAACTACGCCTTTCCTTTCCTGCGTTTTTTGCGGTTCTGAAGCTCGAGTTTAGCCAACATGCAGTCTCTTCATGCCTCACCTAGTCTCTTCATGCCTCACCTCCTCATGACTCACCTCTTCTTTCATTTCAAACACACAAGAGGGGAAAAAGAAAAGCCAAGGAGAGGAAGAAAGAGAGAGGAGAAGAAGAAGAAGAAGAAGCAAAGGGAAGAGACAACAAGTAGCAAGTAAGCATCAAGGGAGAGTAACTCACCAAGGAGAGGAAGAAGGAGAAGGAAGAAGCGCCACCACCTGCCACACCAAACACCCAAGGTGAGTCCTCTCTCTCTCTCTGTCTGTGTATTAGGATTTATGATTGCATTTTGTATAGCACAAATAAATCATGAATGGCAGTCGTCGGACCAAAATTAGCCGACTGAGCGCGTTTGCCAGCGCGTCTACATTTCAGTGCAGACGTAGGGATAGACGCGAAGCAATGTTTTCTCTCATTGCGTCTGAGGCTACGCCTCAGAGCGCGTGTATTCTGCGTCGGAGACGTGAGAATACACGCGCTCTGCACAGAAGAGACTTTGACTTCAGATTCGCGTCTCCAGGTGCGTGTATCCTGCATGTGGGACACGCGAATACACGCGCCCAGCCCAGAAGCTTTGACTTCAGGGTCGCGTCTCCAGGTGCATATATTCTGCAGTCGACACGCGAGGATACACGCGCGCGCCAGAAGCATTGACCTAGAAATCACATCTCATAGCATGTCTATACTGCATCTCAGATGCGGATATACACGCACTCTAAACAGAGGGTTGACTTTAGGGATGTGTCTGAGAGCGCGTCTATCCTGCATTTTAGACGCGGTTATAGACGCGCCAGCCAGCTCTGATAAAAAACAATTTTCATTGCCCAAACAATATATTTTTGTAATGATGAATATGACCAATCCCATGTTTGTGTTTATAAATTTTCTTGATTCATGATAAAATTTTTAGAAGCTTTAGCCTTCCAACGTAGTGAATCAGGTAGCATTATACTTTCGATACCATATTAGAGATTTTGGGAATCTTCTCCACTTTCAAATAAGGAGTAAAGATTTGACCAAGTGGCTAAATCTTAACCCCATATTTGAGAGTGGGACTCCTAGAGATTTCTTATTTATGAGAAGCATTAGCACTTAAGTTTTATGCTCAATGTCTAAAGAAAGCTAGATTATTAGCACTTTCAAGTGCCATGAGCATCCATGTATTTTTTCTATGGGATTTCTACACCTTTGTTTCACTTAAATGGACCTTAGTAAGTGCTTGCAAAATACACTTGAAGAAAATGAAAATGTGTGAGTATCAAAAGCCTTCTCTTACATAATGATTCTAGGCTCACTGAATGATTTTTCATAATTAATGTTGGATTGGATCAAGGATTATGGCTCTTTGAAAATGTTTAGGTGTGGATGAAGGTAATATATGATTTTTTGTATGCAAACAAATTTGTCTTTTTCGTGTGGTTTTTTTGCAGATGTTGCATCCTGGTTCATCTAGCAATGACCCAGATTTGTATTGCATGAATGATACATTGGGCTTGTTCGGCATGGGGGTCAATGCATTTTTTGGAGGTTTTCCTAGTAGGGAAGACTTCATGGGAGAGATGACCAGACACCTTGGCCGCTGTTCCACAACAGACGAGGTGTTCAGCATCATGTCTGGAACGCCTTTGACGTCTTTGCCTGGCACTAATTCCCAAACTCCAATTGCAGGTACTCCACGTGCAGCACCTGTACATGCATCGGTTGAAGCACAAGCTTCAGCCGACGCACGTGCATCTGCAGAAGCATGTGTATCCAGCGAGGCAGAGGGTAGTCGTCAGAGAGGGAGGAGGGAGTGTCGAGGGGGAGGACGAGGCTTGTGTGGGGGTTGCCTAGGAGGTGGCGAGCGATCACCCTCACCAGTAGATCACATAGAGGAGCCTGTACGCCAGTACTATAGAGTTACAGATACTGGTGGCATCTTCCATGATGATGAAGAAGGGATGTAATGGCATACATGAGGAGCGTTGTGCATGCGACGTATAAAGATTGTTTCGTCTACTTCAAAAATCAGAAAAGCGGCTTGTGGCAGGAGGTGTTGAGGGAAGTCCATAGGAGGTATCCAAATCCTGAGGGTCAGTGATTCTCGGATGATTGGGGATGCACAAAAGTGAGGGATTTGCTTCACAACAAAAGATCCCACCTCATGACACGTGCCAGGGACTCACTGCGGAGATAGCAGGAGGGGCGTGGAGCCTATAGCCAACCACCTATGTGCCACCGCATAGAGTGGAAGAAAACCAAGAAGAAAGCAGCAGAGAAAGTGAAGAGTCGCCAGCATGCAGAGGCGCGATGCATCCAAGTGGAAACCATGGGATCGTCGCATAACGGATCGGTGGCAGAGAGTCGTGGAGGCAGAGTTTGTAAGTATATTTTGATTTCTAGTTTTTTAAAATTTATATTTCTTTCAATTCTTTATATAATTTTTTCTAATACATTGTGTCTCATAATTATTTGTATATATCATAATTGTTTTGAAGACTACTATCGTTGGTAGGATACCTACTCCTAGAGAGGTAGGTTACCATCGAGGACATAACCGCGCAGCCACATGGCTTCACTTCTATGAGGCTCCACCTGAGACCTACAGTCCTTGACAAAACTGTCAACCCTCCAAATACACAAGCAACAATTGTAGAGTTTGGAACATGCTCCCCATGTATAGCTATCAATATCACAGGAATTGTTTTCAGAATGAGAAAAGCTGCCTGCGCAAGTGAGAGCTTTTTCAGTTGAATTTTCTTCTCCGCCGCCTTCTTGTATCTGTTATCGACTGTCATTCTGTAAGGATGATCGAAGCCATCCGTTCCAGAGGCCTCGAAGACGAAGCTCCTGCTCAATGCCGCATTCCTCTTTCTCTCTTGTAATTTTCTGTTACGCTATTGCATCATACAGCATACTCGCAGAGACGTCTAGGCAGGCAGGCCGACGTCCTTCCCCAATCTCCTTTTCCGTTCCCTCCTCCAACGCATCTGTCTTAGGCATGGTAATCAATGGGTCTTCAAAGTGCAAATCCTCAGTTACTGCAGCAGCAAGGTTCTCTTCATCGAGCTTGTCGTTCTTCTTCTTCGTTCAGCCTTCAGCTTCCTTTCTTCATTGTCGTCACCAACGTGATCTTCTGACATGTTGATTTCATTATTTTCTGCAGATCAGAGTCCGTCAAGGACTTCCTTTATCTTCAGCAAAGCTCAGTAATACTTCTTTCCTTCAGTTACTGCAGGTTCCTCCGATTGTCTTAGAATCTTCATCATCGACTCCAGCTCCTTTGCAACGTATTGCGCCCCTTCTCCCTCTGTTCGTCCCACACTCTCCTCTTGCGCAAGGCTTCCGCACTCAGTCTCGATTCTCCTAAGCTTTTCGTTGTTTGTTTTTTTCCCCTTTTTCCAGATTGCATAGCACTCTCCCCAAAAGCCATGCTCTGTTCCTCCCTATTCGCGTCATTCCTCCCCTTCTTTTTTCTCCTGTCCATCCTCGACCAGCGCATTCACTGTCCGAATCCTTTGCTGCCTTTTTCCCCCCCAAATAGCAGTTGTCTCCTAAATTCGCATTCTGCCTAATCAAGCAGCCCCTCCAAAAGCTTCCTGAACTGGTATATCCAAAAAAAAAAAGATTGTGCCCACGACACTTGCCACAAAGAAAGTTCATTACCCCATGCGTGTAATCCTACAGACTGTTTATAACCAAAAATGTCATATGACCCGAACATCTGAGCATTCTCAACATAGGTATCTAGTCTTTGTCATAGTAAACATATAATCACAGATCAACATTTGCAAAAAGTTAGACACAATTCTCGAAAACTCAGCATGATTGTTCTGCTTCTGTTGGTACAGGAGACAACTTCTACGTGCATTTCTTTGCCCTGGTCTTCTGCTCTTAGTTGGCTGCCACTTTTCAAGATGCAAGAGAATGTGCAATTATCTGGAGTGTATTGCATAAAAGCGTTTCAAAACCTCCCAAAAAGGCCCATGAAAACATCTCCAGAATCCATAGAGGCCTTGAAGAAACATCCAGTTGTAGATGTTAGAAACATCCTCACGAAGCCCATAATCAACATATCTTGAAATAAGTATAGCCATGAGATTGCATCTCGAGTTATCAGTCTACCAAAACTCCTTATTCTTCTCCGTCTTCAGCATAGAATAAAAGAGCAAACATAACAACTAAGTATGTACAAAGTATCAAGTCACACACATGACTTTTGGGTGGTTTTCACACCTCGAATGCGCAGCAATACGACATCCACCCCCTCTAATCCTGCGCATCCTCCGGATGGGCCAACTACCCATGATCATTATCATCAAGATCCACAAACAAATCAATCTCTTCGTTATGCATTTCCGGTAGATCAACAAGATTATCAGCCATATCATCTGTCTCTTCCATTGGAGTTTCTTGTCGTTGCTCTTCTCTTGAAAATTCTTCGAATGCATAATCCTCATCATCTCTTTTCTTGAAAATCTTGATTCTTTTTCCAGCAATAGGCACTCTAAGCACTGTCCCATCCAATTCAGTCAGCTCATATGTTGCATTATCAAAGACATGTCTGACTATATACGGCCCAAACCATCTTTTCACCATCTTCCGAAGTGCAGTATGCTGATTTTCAAGGCTGCTATCAAAGACCAATACCCAATCTCCCTCTTCTATTGCTCTTGGCCGTAAGCGATGCCTACTGTCAAACCTGTCCTTATTCCTTAGTCTAGCAACCTTCAACCTGTCAATAGCTAGATGAATATCCTCAGGTCTCCTCTCCAACTGTCGAATCCGAAGAGCTAAGAGCTCCTCTCTCGTCAAATTCTCCTGCCAAGGTAAAACTGACCAAGTCAAAGCACAAGTCTCAATCGGCATAACAGGTTTCTGACCATACATCAACTCTGCAGGCATATATCCTGTGGTAACACTATGAGTCGTACGATCAGCCCATAAAGCAAATGGTAGAAGTCTCGGCCATTCTCCAATCCGTCCTCTGCATGCTTTGGCTAATGCTTTCACTATCAGCGGATGCCCTCTTTCACTCTTTCCGTTTCCCTCTGGATTGTATGCTGTGGTTAGAGCCAATTTGATTCCTAGCTGAGAGAAAAACTCCCTAGCTTCATCTGCATCCAATTCACCTCGATCCGCAGTGATCTTACCCACACAACCATACTTGCAGAAAATTTCCTCCAATAAGAACTTACACACTGCACTAGTGGTCTTCGTTCTTAAAGATCTGCCCTCAACATGATTAGTAAGATCCTCTCTAGCCAAAACAATGTATCTCATCTGCCATAGACCCATAGGCATGGTAACCAAATCAACTACCCACTTATAATGAATGCATAGTGGATAGGTCGGATGAAGCTCATCTCGATGACGCACTACTGAATACATCTGGCAGTCTCTGCAAGTCTCAACAAAGTGAGAAACATCTCTATACATTCCTTTCCACCAATATTTCTCCTTGATTTTCTCATAAGTAGCCCATACTCCTCTATGACCAGCCCAAGGACTCTCATGAAACTCCCTCATCACCTGTAACTGTGTCTCTCTATCGCAGACAACCCGCAAAGGTAATCCGCCTCTTTTCTTCGGATGCTTCCAAAGAAATCCGTCCTTGAGAAAATAACCATAGGCTTTCCTTCTGATCTTCTTGAACTCTTCATCTGTCCATTCATCTCTTTTGCTTAGTGTACTAAGGTACCTGCCAATCTGCAACCAATCTCCAACATAGAGCTCTTCTGTGAAAGCCACAATATCATAGACATGACAAACATGATCAACCATAGTGGCTGAAATTTCTGCATCATCCTCTTCTGCAAGTAGAGTCTCCTCATCATCATATCTGGCTCTAGACAACATATCTGCCACTGGATTATCCTTCCCTGCTATGTGTTTAAATTCCGGATTTAATGACTTGATTTATGCAATCCATCTCAACATGGCTATATCCGGAGTAGAGCAACTCGTGATCATACCAATCAATGGCAAGCAATCTGTCTCTACCACAACTGAAGCTCCAATAAAGTACTCCTTGTCACATTTGAGAGCCGTGACAATTCCCAATAACTCCCTCTTGATTTGCGGATATCTCCTCTGTCTCTCGTTTAGGACTTTCGCCCCAAACCGAATAGCATACCTATTTCCATCTGCATCATCTTGACCCACAGCCCAACCTATGCCAATTGGACTAGTGTCAACTGTCAATACAATAGGCCTATCACAATTATAATCCGCTTTCCTGAGAGTAGGAGCATTCTGCAATAACTTCTTCAATTTCCGCATGGCTCTAGTGTGGCTCTCATCCCAATAAAATTTCTGCCCCTTTCGAAGCAACTGATACAAACAATCTGCTATGTGTGCAAAATGAGGTATCCAAATCATATAAAACACACAAGCACCAATGAATCTCCGTACCTCTGAAGTGGTAGAACAATACTCCGCAATCTTGCCTATAGCATTCACCTTATCAGGTGAGGGTTTCCTGCCATAATAACCACACATATGCCCAACAATAACAACCTCATTCATTCCAAAAACAGATTTTTGCCCTGAAAGTGTCAAGTTCACTTCTTCTAACCTGGCCAAAATCTTCTCACATGCTGAAATATGATCAGCCACAAAGTATCTGCATCCCTGCTCATTTAGGCTTTCATTCTTCTCTTCTTCTGCACACCCCTTAATGGGCACGTCATCCAAGAAAGGCATAGTAAGCTGAGGTATGTAATCACGAAGGACCTTATGCATGGCATTCATCATATGCGCAACAGAATTAGTGGCACCTTGAGGCAAGGTACACATCCTGACAAGCCCAATAGGAGTTCTCATGGTGGTTATGTCCCTGCTTTCCAAAGCCAGCTGAAACTGATCATATCCTGAATACAAATCACCCAAAGAATAGATGGCACGTCCAGCAAATGCCTCTGCAAACTCATCCACAACTGGACCAATACCAACATTCCTGATAGTAACTCTGTTCACTGGCTGCATGTCCTGAATAAATCGAAGAGTACCATTCTTCTTTGGAACTGTAAACCACCTGTTTGAGTATGGTGCAGATGAAGGCTCAAGGATTCCCATCCTGATTTTCTCATTCAATAAATCAATCAGCTTTGGCAAGTGTGCTTTAGGCACTGGAATAGGTCGGAGATTCCATGGAATATGAGGAATAGTAAAAATGACCATAGGAGCAACAATATCAGGATTCACACAACCAATCTCATGTGGGAAAAAAGCAAATCCCCTTCCATGACGCTCAAGCATCTCTTGAAAGCATTGCTTCTCCATGGGTAACAAGAAATCACCATTTCCAATTTTCAATTCAGCAAGTGTCTCTGCTGAAAATTTATGACCAATATGCTCCGGATTCCTCAAAATTTGCTGTTTAGCAGCCCTCTCTATTTGCTGATCACTGTCAGATGGAAGCGGTACAGCAACCGGCTTCACCTTCTTATCCACAGTTTTGTATTTCGTGTCAACCCTGGCTTCATTATGCTCTTCTGCATTACATAAACCTTGCTGTAAATCAGCAATTCTGCACTCCAATGGCTGAATATTCACAGCCCTCTGCTCTATGGACTGCATAGAAACAGCCCCAAACTCTGAATGCTGAAATATTTCAGCAGTAAACTCTGTTGGCTGAAAATTTTCAGCCCTCTGTCTCTCTGAAAGCTGATCATAACCAGCTAGAAACTCTGTTTGCTGAATTTCTTCAGCACTCAACACTCTTTGCTGAGTAACCTCAGCCTCTAACTCAATTTGTGACACAAAATCTGCAATTTCATGAAACATGTCCAGGGATTGCACTAATACATTACCATGGCAATTCAGCATATCAGTTTTCAGCATATCTTCCATCTCTGTCATCGTATCTACACAAATCACACTGTCATACATCCCATCTATGTGCTCATCATCCTCCAAAATTCCTGCATTTTTCAAATTTTTCTCCTTCCTGCATATATACTGCCTAGCAGCTCTAGGCAACCTAGAAGTCTTCTGATAGCTCATCGAACTGTTTGCTGTAATCCCAACATAACCGGAGGAGAAAACACTGCTGCCAGGAGGCGAGAACTCCAATCTCCTCTCCTCTGTACCACCGTCGTCTCGCGAAACGGCGGTACCTAATGAAAACCCGAATCCCTCACAGTGGGCAAGGGTGCATCTCTGAGAGTATCTCTGTTTCTAACATGGTTCACACATACAGTCATAAACTGAACTGCTCTCATAACATCTTTACTGCGAATCCGTGCATAAGCAGATCCATCATCCATGACCTTTGTTTCCATGCACATCTCTGTAATGAATGGCTGACCAAGAATTATGGGATAAGAGCATGAATCCTGCACAAAGAAATGAAAATCCTCCTCTACATCACCAATAGAAACCCTGACATTAGGACAAGCAGCATATAAATCACCTGCAATGTTATTGGCGGCTCTCATACGCCACCCATGCTCTACATCCATAGGCCATCTGTTACTCTCATAAACTCCACGAACGATGAGATTAATCTCTGAACCATGATCAACCAATGCAACATAAGGCACCTGTTTTTCTCCAACCTTTACCATCGTCTTTGTAGTTGCCCTAGCCCAATGGCTCCGCGAAAAGTGACTACGCGGTATCAAAACAGGCTCATCAATTTCAGCATAATGCATAGGCTGAACCCTCTTCTCTACCTGCGGCAAAATAGAAGCATTATCAACCATAACCTCATCATCATCCTCATCCAACTCTCCAATCAAAACTCCCTGTGTATCAATGGTAGCCAATGCATGTCTTTTCCTCTTCAGGACCTCCTGAAACTGATCCTGAAACTCTCTTTTTGAGATGCCCAAAATCTCAGAAATAGTGAAAGTCACCTCACTGCCAAGTATCTTATCATTAAAGATTTTCTTCATGTCTGTAGATGTCTCAATATCGGACATCAATCTGAATCCTGGCTGCTTTCTCTCTCTAGGCTCTTGCCTCTTTTCTCTCTTTTGAGCATCCTCCATCTGTCGATCTGGCCCTGGTCTTGAAGACGGTCCTGCAGTAGGTGGAGTAACAAACTCACCCCCTCTAGTCTTCTTAGCTGCACTTGGATTTTCTTCATCCCTCTTACGCTTCTCCTCAACAAATACATCTGCACCATGAGATTTAGCCAAATAAGCATAAATAGAATACCTGTCAACAGGCGAGTCCCAACCTGTCTCTGATCTGATGCTAGAGCCTGCACTAGTCAAAACAGTTTGCTGAATTTTCCCCTTGTTTGCAGTCTCCATAGCATAAGTCCATAGTACGGACTGAGTCTCTGATCCTTTCTCAATCTGTACTCCATATGCAGAAGCATCACCTCTAGCCGTCACATAAGAAGTACGCGCAGCCATGTCCTCCACTAACTTCTTCATTCCACCTTTACCAAAGTTGGTAGCAAGTGGAGCTCCTGTCTCAGTCAACCAAATCTTACCATCTTGCCCCCAATATACCAAATTCTGCCTCCTTGCATCCTGGAAAGAGTCACAATCCCTGCAATGCTGATGCTCCGTACTATCACACCAAATACATCTTCGATCTCTCCTAGGTGCACTAGGAGCACTCCTAGGTGCAGTAGGAGCACTAGAAGAAGTAGTAGGCACAGTTGAAGCAAACTGCTCTTTCAACTTTCCCACTAACTCCGCTTTGACCGATTCAAGTGTCAAATCTGTGATGCCTTTGATTATGTCATCAAGAGAGGTAGGCACCGATCGAGTGGATGGTTTTGGAGCAGAAGGTGTAGGCATCGGTCGTGGAACAGGAGGAATAGGTGGAGTAGAAACAGTAGGCACTGGCATAGGCCAAGAAACTGGCTGAGGAGGAGAAGAAATAACAGGAATAGAAGTAGGCATAGGAGCTGATGATGGTGTAGGTATCATGGAACCATTCTGTAGGCGAGTCTTCCATATCCTCCTCTTGGTCAAAGTCGAGACTGCATCCTGAGCATCCTGCCAATCAGTTTTAAGACCCATAGGCTTCGTACGATCTTCAAGAAGCTCACCCAATTCTTCTTGAAGAGCAGGATCTGCAGCTTGCAAGAAAAGCTCAACTTTTTCAACATCCAATGCTCTTTGTTCAATGGCATCAAGCTGACTATACCTCTCTTCAAATTCTCGAATCAACTCCGAAGCAGCGAGACCTTTGTTTGGCATGTAGACCCACTCTCGGAATGACCGCCGAGTAGCCATACCAAAGTCCTCAAGGAAGTATTCTTCTTTCAAGGCCTTCTTAAAATCTTGCCAATGTGTATTTTGAATAAAAAGATCAGTCACTTTTGTCCTCAAAGCAGGTGTGACCAGACGAAGGAAGTACTTACTCATAAGTCCAGCAGGAACTCCAAAAAACCCCATCTTGATCTCATATGTCTTCAAATATGCCGAAACATTACGCCCATCAAATAGCTTCTTCTCACTCTCAACTGCTTCAATAGCCTTAGTCGTGCTGTTTGCATTCTCCTGCTCCGAATAGAGTTGCCTTTGCTGAGACAACTGCTGTTGATGCAATTGTTGTTGCTGCTGCATATACAATTGTGTTTGCTGATTTTGGAGCTGCATATACATGGACATATTCTGCAAAATCTGTTTTAGATCCTCCGTTGAAGTACTTGACGCAGCAGTCATTGATGGAGCTGAAGTAGACGCAGCTGGAATTGTAGAAGAAGCTGAAATAGAGGCTGAAGTATCTCCCATCCTGAAATTTCTGCGACGCTTTCATGTCGGGTTCACCAAAGATGTCGAAGGGTTTTCGAAAGCAAAGTCGCAACCACAGAGGACTTTGAATAATTTCAGGATAGAAGATCAAACAGGTAAATAATCAAGATGAGAAAATGGTCCCAAGACACTGTTTCAAGAAGAAGAAACTTGAGCAGCCTCTGAATTGTCAGAGATAGTCATCAATTATGGCTAATAAATCAGATTTCTGGCACTCTTTGTCAGGAACAAACATAATTTCTGCTGAGGAATATGGATGATCAAAGGAAAGCTTAGAATCTGCCTTGAAATCTCATGTTTTCTCATCAATCATGATACACAGGCATAAAAGCAGAAATAGCAATCGGTGAGCTAGAAATTTGGACAGCACGACTTCTTTCTTCAAGTTAGTTTGATGGTATGGTTCAAGGACTAATGGTACTTAAATCAAGACAAAACTGATGGCTCTTCATGAGGCATTGACATGCCATCATCTGAATTAGAAAAAAAAAACTTTGCAACATTTGGATGAGGGCTTTTCGATTCAAAAGGTTTTCAAGCCACATCTATTAACACCGTATGAGAGAACATAATTCCCAAGCTCAAGTTTCAGTTGTAATTACTGTTGTTATTCTCCCAAGGATGACTGCTTTTCTTCTCTTCTATGGACAGGTTGTTCTTCTTCTTCACACATATCTCCTCATGAGCTACAATAGAGTTGATTCATGTTTCATCCCTCCATACCCAAATCTTTCTGCTTTGGTAACGTGCCAAAAGGTAGTCTTCTTTGATTACACGAGTTTACACTGCACATAATAGTCTGGGGTGTTATTTAGCTCTATTCTTCGGCCGAAACACAGAAATCGACATGCTAACAGAAAGCCTCAAATATGGATGGCTGAGGGGGGTAGGTACTGTCTGCATCTGGGTGCTTTCGATCTCCCTGTTCTCTTTATCTCAGGTGCCAAAATCTGTTTTTGTGTGTACAAATCTGGCAATGTGGATATAGGGCTTTGATGCCAGTTACAGCCTTTGCTGTCGATGACAATGCGAGCCGGATTTGGGCCTGATGCTACGTCAGTTGGGTGAATCGACGGCTACACATACTCCTTTTCTATTTGGACTTCTGCTTCATGTTATGCAGGTCCTGGGGTTCATCAACTTTTTCGTGATAGACACTGCAGTAGCGAAAATGTACAGAAATTCTGATGAGCTCCACCTGAGACCTACAGTCCTTGACAAAACTGTCAACCCTCCAAATACACAAGCAGCAATTGTAGAGTTTGGAACATGCTCCCCATGTATAGCTATCAATATCACAGGAATTGTTTTCAGAATGAGAAAAGATGCCTGCGCAAGTGAGAGCTTTTTCAGCTGAATTTTCTTCTCCGCCGCCTTCTTGTATCTGTTATCGACTGTCATTCTGTAAGGATGATCGAAGCCATCCGTTCCAGAGGCCTCGAAGATGAAGCTCCTGCTCAATGCCGCATTCCTCTTTCTCTCTTGTAATTTTCTGTTACGCTATTGCATCATACAGCATACTCGCAGAGGCGTCTAGGCAGGCAGGCCGACGTCCTTCCCCAATCTCCTTTTCCGTTCCCTCCTCCAACGCATCTGTCTTAGGCATGGTAATCAATGGGTCTTCAAAGTGCAAATCCTCAGTTACTGCAGCAGCAAGGTTCTCTTCATCGAGCTTGTCGTTCTTCTTCTTCGTTCAGTCTTCAGCTTCCTTTCTTCATTGTCGTCACCAACGTGATCTTCTGACATGTTGATTTCATTATTTTCTGCAGATCAGAGTCCGTCAAGGACTTCCTTTATCTTCAGCAAAGCTCACTAATACTTCTTTCCTTCAGTTACTGCAGGTTCCTCCGATTGTCTTAGAATCTTCGTCATCGACTCCAGCTCCTTTGCAACGTATTGCGCCCCTTCTCCCTCTGTTCGTCCCACACTCTCCTCTTGCGCAAGGCTTCCGCACTCAGTCTCGATTCTCCAAAGCTTTTCGTCGTTTGTTTTTTTCCCCTTTTTCCAGATTGCAGAGCACTCTCCCCAAAAGCCATGCTTTGTTCCTCCCTATTCGCGTCATTCCTCCCCTTCTTTTTTCTCCTGCCCGTCCTCGACCAGCGCATTCACTGTCCGAATCCTTTGCTGCCTTTTTCCCCCCAAATAGCAGTCGTCTCCTAAATTCGCATTCCGCCTAATCAAGCAGCCCCTCCAAAAGCTTCCTGAACTGCTATAAAAAAAAAAACAGATTGTGCCCACGACACTTGCCACAAAGAAAGTTCATTACCCCATGCGTGTAATCCTACAGACTGTTTATAACCAAAAATGTCATATGACCCGAACATCTGAGCATTCTCAACATAGGTATCTAGTCTTTGTCATAGTAAACATATCATCACAGATCAACATTTGCAAAAAGTTAGACACAATTCTCGAAAACTCAGCATGATTGTTCTGCTTCTGTTGGTACAGGAGACAACTTCTACGTGCATTTCTTTGCCCTGGTCTTCTGCTCTTAGTTGGCTGCCACTTTTCAAGATGCAAGAGAATGTGCAATTATCTGGAGTGTATTGCATAAAAGCGTTTCAAAACCTCCCAAAAAGGCCCATGAAAACATCTCCAGAATCCATAGAGGCCTTGAAGAAACATCCAGTTGTAGATGTTAGAAACATCCTCACGAAGCCCATAATCAACATATCTTGAAATAAGTATAGCCATGAGATTGCATCTCGAGTTATCAGTCTACCAAAACTCCTTATTCTTCTCCGTCTTCAGCATAGAATAAAAGAGCAAACATAACAACTAAGTATGTACAAAGTATCAAGTCACACACATGACTTTTGGGTGGTTTTCACACCTCGAATGCGCAGCAATACGACAACGATATGAACAAGAGACCAATTGGGTGCAATCTCCCCCCATGCCTTGTGTGAGCGCTCCACAAAGCATGTATTTCATATATTAATCATCTTCAAGCTCAAATAATAGCCCAAATGACAAAATAGCACGCTTTTGGCTTTTGAGTTTGCTTTTGTGTCAAATAGAGAATTAAAGCTAATGGGCGCCCAAGAAGTCAGGCATACCCAAATACAATGTCCAAATACAAATATCTAAATCGTGCGCCCATGTGCATACAAAAATAATAAATAAATATCAAAGCGCAATCCTATGTGCCTGAGGTATCTCATAATACCTTTCACTGCTTCCATTAGGAAAAAACTGCTCATAAATGGGCCTTTTAGTCCCCCCCTCTCTCCTCCTTAAAGCAAGGAAAAGAGGAGAGAATAATAGTAAAATAATCCTCTTTTCTCTCAACTTTTGCAATCTCTTTTTTCTTTTTTATATTATCTACAAAGATATACTCAAATTCCTTCTCTCTCCTCATTCAAGCAGTCTTTTTCAACCAAATTTTATATTAAAAAAGGAGTTAGTTACGGGAGTGTGGTGCTTCATTTTCAATGCAAAATGATTAGTAGATATGAGGTAATTGATTTTTTAATCGAGAACAAGGAAAATGAGATTTTGGAAGATTTTTTTAAAGATATTTTGGGGATTTTTTATATTCTAGCTTTGGGTCAAAAAACAAATCAACTGGTCAAATTTCGTGTTTTTGGAAATATTTTTGGAGATAAAATAGAAATGTCTAAAATATGAAAAGTCTTGGACATCCCTACCCTCTAAGCTATGTTCCCCATGTCTATACCCTCTCATGGCTGTGCATATACTTTGGTAAGCAGAAGACATCTATCATTGGCTTTACGGATGCAAACTATGTTGGACATGTAGACTACAAGAAGTCCACTACAGGGTATGTGTTTAACTTCATATGGGGATCTGTCTCTTGGATATCTAGGTTGCAGAAGTGTGTTGATTTGTTTGCTATGGAGGTAGAGTATGTGGCTACCACTAAGGCATGCAAAGAAGCCTTATGGCTGTCACGTTTGGTTTCTGAGCTTGAGTTTACTGAGGTTCGCGTTCTCCACTGTGATAGTAAGAGTGCTATCATGTTAGCACGAAACCCTGTCTTTCTTGCAAAGACAAAACACATACATGTGAAGTATCATTTCATCCAAGAAAGGTACTTGATAGCAAGAGCATTGAGTTGGTCAAGGTGCACATTGATGATAACCTTGCAGACCTTCTCACGAAGGGTCTTCCATCAAAGAGGTTTGCCCATTGCTGGCATATGATGGGTATTGGATAGGTATAGTCTTTTCAGCTTTGTACATACTTAGAATTAGCTGATTCTTTTCCTCTACCTTTGGGAAATTGCCTTTAGGGGGGATGTTGTTAAGATAAAGGGCAGTGTCCGTGTCCACTCGTAAGGTCCAAGCTGTACATAGTACATATACCTATCTAAAATCATTATTGAGGTAAACTCTTCAGTACCACAAATTGTGTGTCTCTATCTCTTCTCTCTCTCAACGTGCATCTCTACATAGAAGCTCCATTGCAGCTAACTCAATAGGATTTAAAGTGACTAGAATGAAGATGGTAGAGCTTCAACATGTCATAGAGAGCAATAGATCTCCAAGTATAAATGAGAGAGAAATCTTATTGGAGATGGATCCCACAATGATAGGGAAAGCAGAACACATATTGATGGCTTCAACTCTCCTTCTCTTTCTCTACATCAACTCTCTCTCTCTCTCTCTCTCTCTCTCTCTCTCTCTCTCTCTCTCTCTCTCTCTCTCTCTCTCTCTCTCTCTCTCTCTTTGTGTTTGTGTATAGACAAAATCTCGTGAATGAGAAAAGACCAAGGCTAATGAGTGAGGATTAAGGGTTTTATAGCTCGCGGGGGGGGGGGGGGGGGGAGAGATACCCCTACCTTCTTCTCTCATTCTTCAGCGTTCGACTCTCTCTTTCATTTTCATTGAGGTGACAGTGTGTGTGGTTCATACGAGGAGGGAACTGCCAACTCTGTGTGTGAATTGGGAGGAGGCGAGGAGCATGAAGGAGGTGCTAGGGATAAGCCAATTGATAGGAGTGACATGATGGTGAGTAGATGGGGTAGGAACTAGGTAAGTGATAGTTAAAGGTTTAAAGTTTAAATGTTTCTTTTTTCTTTCTTTGATTTCTTCCTTATTAACTATTTAACCCTTATTAATGTGTGGGGTAGGGCATAAGAGGAAAAACAAAGGCCAGGGATGTTTCATGTGTGTATTGAAGGCTCAAGATACTTATTTGTGTGTGATGAGACAATAATAAGTATCAAGAATAAGTATCTTGAGAACCTGTTTTCAAACCTACTTTGAAAACCAAAGACATTACATGCATTTGTCCTTATGGAATATTCCCTAGAGTCACAAAGAGTTTAAAAGGACCAAAAGTGAGTCTAGATCCCCCTTGCTGTGATCTATTTAATGTCACAAGAGGCTCTCTACTCAATTTACCTAATGGAGCAAACACTTTGATAAGTCCATTTATGGCTAGGACTACTAGGGTATCTAATCCCATTTTCTCCCCTAGCTTTCATCTCTTAGTGCCAAAAAATACTTCATGGCAATTATTTTCACATGGTGGATAGTATCCTCCTTGGTCATTCTTATGCTTCAATGGGGGCTTTATGGCAGGGCATTTAGTTGAATTAAAAATATTGACATAGTTTGTGTCTTTTGATCACTTTCCTATTTTGGCAAGGTTTACTTGCTTTCATGATAGTAGGATGAACAAGGCCACCCCCATTTAAATTGAATTGTTTCAAGAGGTGGATTCAAGATGTATGCTCATCTTCTCCTTATTTTTGGAACCTTATTTTAAACTAGGATATTAAAATTACTATTGATATTTTCTTTTCTAAGCGCTATAATCAAGAGCAAGCTCAATGTAAAAGGGACATGGTCCCCTCGCTTCATGCCTCTCTTATGGTTGATATTGGTTTTGTAGCATTCGAGATGAGATTGCTCTTAATCTCTTATAAGAGGTTGAGAACTTTCTTGAAGCTAATGAGAACTCCCTACTCAATCATGCAAGAATTCACTCTTGAATGCAATTGCATCATGAGAATGGTGGAAGGCAAGAGATTGTCTATCATTGAAGTTCTTTATAGCTCTCAAGATGATGAAAGCTCAAGAATGAATTATGGAAATCATTGATGAGGAAGGTATCAAACATAGAGGAGATAAAAATATCGTTATATCTTTTCTGAATTTTTGCTTGCCATAGTGCATTCAAAACCCAAAAGGACAATTATTATGATAAAGCTACACAATTCTTAGACTATGTGCCTACCTCAATATCTACCTCATGGGTTGTTGTCTTAGACTAGCCATTGTTTGTAGAGGAAATTCATTTTTTGGTCAAGTGCATAAAGAAGAATAAATCACCTACTAGAAAGGATGGCCTTCCTAGTAGAGTTTTTTCAATATTCTAATACACCTATGGCAAAGATCTCACTAACATGCTTAATGTAGTTTGCAAATGTGGAGAGATGTCCTCTCAAGTTAATGCTAGTGTCATCAAACTCATTACTAAAATGGCAAGAAGGGTTCAATGCAAAGGACTAGAGACCAATTACTTTACTAAATGTTGCCTATAAAGTTTTGGCAAGAGCTCTTTAAGGATTCATATCATTCTTGTAGAGGTTATCCATATCATGCAATTTGGTTTAATTCAAGGGCGTAAGATTCATGATGCAATTCTTAACCTTGTTCTTTCTATTGATCATGTTATCTCCCTTAACCAAAAATTAATGCTTGTAAATGTTGATTTGGATAAGGCATATGACAAAGTCAATTGGGATTTCATGACAAAGTTATGCTTGTAAAAAGGATTTTTCTTTTTACAGAGTTAAAACTCTTTTCTTGAATGCTATAGCTTTGGTCTCCATTAATGGTTATTTTCAAGATGCCTTTGTGCTTAAGCGATCTAGGGCAGCCCCATTGGCCCCATTCTTATTTTCCTTGGTTCAAACCCTTTTCTTTGGAATATTGACTCATTATTATAGAAGAAAATGCTAAGTGGGAATGCAAGTGTATCTAGCCATTGTGGATGAAAACTCAAAAGTGGATAGATGCCTTAAGTTTTCATGATGTGATCACATGAAACAAGCTCTATTGAGTGTTAAGGGTAGAATGAATCCCATTTTTGACCCCCATCACAATGAGGTTGGAATATTATTACAAAGGTCATTCCCTTAGCTATATGGGAAGCTAGATATAGGAAAGTTTATAAGGGCATTTTTGTGGGTCTTTGTAAATCCTACAAATAGATTTGCAAATGTTAACCTGTGTAGGGAAGGAAAACTATGTTCAAGTTGTTTGTTTGACGCTTACCAATACTTCTTGTTGAGAAAACTATGATATATATAATACTTAGTTAATACAATCATGATTGCATTATTTAAAAAATTATGTCATACCCTAACTCAATCTAGTCTAAAGAAAGAAATCCACCAATTGTTCATAGCTAAGGGAGAGGCCAAAAAAGAGAGCATGAGATTTAAAATATACTAGCTAGGGTTTCCAACACGGAGGACTTACACAACTTGTGACATCCATGAGGAGTGCAAAATATGGCACATGTGCATGAACCTATAAAGAAACCAAACAAGGTGCCAACATCAAAATCGCAACTATGAAGAAACCAAATGTCTTGCTAAAATCCAAATCTTGTTTCATTTTAAAGGACAACTTTATCAACTTTGAAAAGATGTGAGTAGGCTATGATATTGTACACTTAGAAAACTTAAGTTTTCATCATGGACCAGATTTTTAATAAATTTCAATTGTGTTTTCTTATGTAATCTTCTTGATGTTTCAAATCTACATTGAATCATTATGTGTATTGTAAAATAGATTTTGGGCCATGTATGTGTCTTAAAGCTAGCTAAATTTCCTTACACTTATCGTGCTCATTGTTCACTTAGAGAAGCCAAAAGAAAAATGATAGCAACTAAAAATCCAACCATAACATGTTCAAGACTTTGAAGACTGTGAGATTTACAAAAGGAAATCATTGAAAGAAAAGTGTCCCCTCATGAAAATAATTTATGTACAAAGCATAAGGGTATCAATATATATTCTAAACTTGAGGTAGTATATATTGGTCAAGCAAAATATTATCTTATTGCAAGACCTATTACCCTCAATGACTACTTCAAAGAAGTAAACATTGCTAATAATTCTTTGTATCAAACAAATTGGGTGATCACAAAGTGAATGTATTAACCCTTTTTGAGTCATTAAGGAAACTTGAGCTCTAATAGAAATGACTTGAGGGCTCAAAATAAAGGAAATGTTTCGATGTTGAAAGGTTATTATTTGGAAAAAAGATAGAAGTGAATAATTAAGTATCATGTGATATAGAGCCATTATGAATAATGTTTCATGTCCTATTATGAATGGAAACTGCTAGCAACAAAATCCACCTAATGATGAGAATGATAAAATTAATGCCAACTTGGTAGTAGCATTAATTGCAATTGATAGTGGTTTTCAAATGATACATAGACATCTCTAGGCTTCATAGATTTTTACCAAGCTTGTAGAAGTGATATTATGATAGCCTTTCCTAATAATACTAGCTAAACAATAGATAAGCTTCAGTGTACATGCATTACTCAACTTGCTAATGGCTTTTTCAGAATTTAAAAATTTAAATTATATATTTGTATTACATACATAAATGCACATGTGCACACATGCACACTATATGTAAGACTACTTTTAAGAAACATTAAAGTGCATATAGTGACTTTACATTCAAAGCTATCTTATAAGATACAAAATAACCTATTTTTTGCAAAGAACTGGTGCAAGCAATCAATTCATGTTGCGCCTTCTAGGAAAGGCATTTTCACATATAAGTACATTCTATCTTTCCCTCTCTAGGGCATACTTTTTACATATACAAGTTGTCACGTGAAGTATTGCCACCATATTTTGAATTATTCTACGGTGCAAATAGACACATGTGCATTCTTTTGTACACAGGTCAAATCATAATAGAGGAAAGCTTCTCACAAATATCCATAAACAAAATAGTGCATCTAGAATGGACATCTTACCTTTAATTTGAAATATATAGAGGCATAAAATCACATGATATATGTACTTCCTTGATGATGGCTTTAAGTCACATGTTTCATAACTTCTCTATGGTGGCATGAAGTCACGTGACATAAGTATCTCCTTTACAATGGCTCCTTTGTGTGTGTGTGTGTGTGTGTAGACATACATTATTTATACAAATTTAATAAGTTGCATTCATGATCCAAATGGATAAATATATGTCTTGGAGAATCTTTTGGTGAATCCATGGCTAGCATTGGTTGAACATATTAATGTAGAAATAAGTAGCAATCATCCATTTAATAAAGCATCATAGCATGTTATTGCCATGTAAAAGAACCTAAGAGTAGCCCCTTGGTTAAATTCTAGACTAATTGTGCCTAATAGTTTTGATTTTCATTGCATTAGTGATTGCACTCATGATTTTCAATGAATGAGTATCGAGGAATACAAACCATTTGATTTCACATTGTTTTTTTTTAATGGCCCAAAGTATATGAGATGTATACTCATTAATGTCATCCCAACACTTCAGAGGTGTAGTTAACAATGGCCAACTAAATTGAGTTTCTTTTATCCCTACATCCTTTTCCTTATAGGCATGTTCTATTCATGCAAATAGTTATAGTGCTTTCAATACAAACTCACTAATCCCTTACACATATTATGTTTCATGGAGTGTCTTAGTCATTAACTATCACGTGATTCTCTAGCATTAGGCATTTTTATTTGGCTACTATGTGTAATTAGCCTCTACCTTTAAACCCTAGTATGTCACACTTATGGGGATCTACATAAAAAGGATACATATACTTAAAGGATTTAAAAGGTTTGTCAACACTACCTTATGGAAGCTTTGGAAGATGCAAATACCTACCTTATGAAAGTTTGAAAGGTTTGTCAAACACAACTTATGGAATCTTTAAAATATGCAAATAACCTCATAGACATCAATTATGAATGTGCTAGAGACCACCAAGCTTTTATGGTGTTGGTTAAGTGTGGGAGAATAGACCCATGGTGTTAGACTCAAAAGAGTGTTAGCTAGCATAAGAAGTTTCTAATATTTCACAATGTGGGAAAAGGGGCTCTTTTCCAATGTTTTTCCCTATAGTGTTCAAGATTGTGAGCTTTTGCTTAAGAGGCAATGCTCCATACCTAGCTAGATGCAACTAGAGGCAAGGGTTTTGGTGCTCGAGAGGCACTACACACCTAGCTGGGTGCAGTTGGGGGCAAGGGGTTTGGGTTAGTAGGCAACACCAAACACCACATCAATGTGAGAATTATAGTGGGAAGTTGTCTAAAATTTCTTGTGTATAAATATTTCCTAAGTGGTTGGAGAAGGGCAATGGAGTAATGATACTCTCACCCATGGGGAAGGCAAGCCAAGCAATTGGGAGCCGGTGGAGCTCCCTTCAGTCCAAGAGAAGGGCCCGAGAAGACGAGCGGCAGCTCCGGGCACATGCAAACACCTCAACCACCAAATTAGAGAAATTCATTTCCTTTTCTGATAATACAGGTGAATGCATGGACGGGCAGCTGGCGGTAAACCACGCTCTCGCCCCTACTGTTGGGCTGAGGGCAGCTCCTGCAGCAGCTTGGCGGCCGAGACCCAGAGAGAGAGAGAGAGAGAGGGAGCTCCGATGCCGGTTAAAGCTGGCGCAACAGCTGGTTGATATTATAAACGCGATTCCAAATGAAAGCTTGAATTAAGTTAAGCATGCCTGCCTGGTTGACGCGTAAGAAGCCGGTTAAGCTGGCGGGTGCCGAGTGAATCAGCCAATTAAGCTGGCGACTGCCGGTCGATATTAGAGCAAAGGAAGTTTTGGAATAAGGGCGGGTGGGGGGACAAGGAGGGGCGGCGAGCGATCCATCATCCAGTCTTAGACAAAGGCAGGTTTTGGCGTAGTAATTTTAAGCACTTCCAAATGCCTTACATATATATACACACGAGAGAGAGAGAGAGAGAGAGAGAGCGAGAGAGAGAGACGCGTTCCCCTTGGATGCCAGTTGTTCCCACCTTATTAAAATTTGCAGGCCCTTAGATATGCCCAAGATTCTGTGCCCCCCCCCCCCCCCCCCCCCCCCAATTTTTGTGAAGGCATCCATACAACTCAACCCCAAACATCACATTAGGCAACCTTTGTTTTTCTCCAAAGAAAAAAAGGATCATATTCCCCACCCCTTTCCCTGCCTTTTGTCCACGTGGACACATCATCTCCCCTCTTTAAAAGTCATACATACAAACCTCAGGGCTTTCCCAACCTTTGAATTGATCTAATTACATATAAGCCACATGGTTGCTTTTCACTTTTGTCTCATTTGAATCTCACCCCTAATGTCTCTTTCGATCACACTTATGTGGATGAAAATAGGTAATCTAGGCATGTAACAATGAGAAAAACATCATCTATGGTGTTTCGTTACCGAACCTGGTGATCTAAGATCTTAAGCTAGCCTAGCATCATGTAAAGGGAAAGTTTTTTCTCTCTTTCACATGGACCTTTTTCTCATGAGTTGCCCAATATTCACAAGATTAAAACACCTTGAAAGCAACCTCATGTGATTTCCATGTAATGCTAAGACACATTTTGTAATTAATTTTTTCTCCTTTCTATTGATAAACAATTTATGCCAGAAGTGTATTATCATAAAAATCATACTAATGTGAAAGTGACACATTTTGTAATTAATTTTTTCTCCTTTCTATTGATAAATGATTTATGCCACGAGTGCAATATCATAAAAATCATACTAATGCGAAAGTGACACATCTTTGTTGAATCACATGCAAATTGTTCTTGGCATGAATCAAAAACATCGAGATATAGACTTATAGAACCTATACGATTATACATCTTGCACCATTTTCTAAAGTTTTCATGTTATTTTATACCTTTTCTTTTGCTATGGATGTTACCCTTGGCATGGTTTACATCAAATGACATTAATTTATATAAATCTCTAGTAGCATTGAAAGATTCAAAAGCTAACATTAGTAGTCTACAACATCAAGACACAACAATGTTCAGAAGCCCTTTAATGGAAGATACATGCTAGCATTAAAATGAATCTTCTCATTCTCATCTAGCATAGTATGCATTAGATTGCACAATATTCTTATATATGTTACAATACTAATACAACTTTGTAACTAACAATCATGTGCAAAGCGTTAGAAAACCATTAATTAAACTTCTTATGAATTAAGATGTCATGTACAACTAATGCATTGTTGTTTCCTATTTTGCTTAAGCATTAATTGGAATCCACTTTATACAATTAATAAATACAACAAAATGATTGGATGGCCACATCCAAATCTTGCAATAAGGCCAAATCTTATATCATGGACATTTTATCCATACTACCCTTTGGAAATCCAAGCAAGAGAGGGCCTGATCTTTGCAATGTAGTCTAATGATGAGATTATGCTTTTCTAATGTACATTACATCTAACATTGATGTAGTCCGAATAACTTTATATGTATGCATGAACCACATGTTAATCTTTAGGATCAATATGACAATTGGATCATGGGGATAGGATGGTTCTTGCATATAGAACATTGATAATAATGCACAATATTATGAGATTGTCGCCCTTTCCATTCGACTAGCATCCAAATAGTGTGGAGTGTGCTATTATAGAGGCTTGGTCTTTATATGATTGTTGGCATAGATTTTCCCGTTTCATTTTGTATAATGCAAAGATATAACCTAAGAATCGACTCAATTATCTAGTCTATAACTCTTTTGCATATACTAGTTTCCACAAAAGAATAGCTCTAGAAGCATACTTCTATGTCTATACTAGTTTATGTAATAACTATCGAATACTACTAGCTCCTATTGTGGATCTATACAAAGCGTATGTATGGTGTAGACCCTTGATTCCTACTTGTGTATATATTCTCATGGTCTGATGTGGTTTGCAAGCTTATCTCCTAGCCTGTCTCCTAGCTCTCTAAACTTTTCTTCTATGTTGTTGTGCTTATACAAACTTTTGTAACCCTCTATAATACTTTTGCATGTGACTATTTGGTTTTATTTCCAATATGTGGATCTCAAGAGTGCTTCAAAATATTGATTGGAGACTTGTGTGAAGATAAGAGTGGCATTGGATCACCAAGGATAATTTGAAGATCTTCATATGTTTCAAACTTATAAAATCTCTCGTGAATCTTACCAAGTCATGGAAAAACATATAAAATATAAATTAGATACCCTTTTGGATAGTGACATTAACATGAGATATTATTGGACTATGATTTGAATTCTATGTGCACTTTTAAAGTTGTGGAAGTGTGCAAAAGGTTCTTTAAGACTAGTTTGGTAATGATGTATGATAGAAAAGTGTCATTTTTAACTTTCAGGGAAAAAATGCATGTATTCTTTAGACACAAAATGATATGATTGTAATATCTTGATTTACCAAAGTAGACATGTTAATACAAGAGGCTAGTCATCTTGTGCATGTCTTTCTTACTTAGTTTTCTTACCATACTTAGAAGGCTCCAATACTAGTTCACTTTACAATGGATTTCTACCATCTACTACTTCCTTCCTATGCCCTTCTATTATCATTCTAATTCTAGCTTCTCATAAGGAACAAAGGTTGAATATTGTTATCACTTGGAAGACTTGTTCTCTTGTCATGTTCGATCCCCTAGATATTCCAAAACACAAGCCAATTTAGAGCTCTTATCAATGTAGAACATCGCAATTTTTCCCAAAGTGTGTATCCATCCTTCACTAGCTAGATAGTCATTGCAAAAGGTGTGAGTCAAGGTTTCTTTTCCCCAAAAAAGCATGACTTTGATGGGAGACCTCTTCTTTTAGATTTTTCACTTGTAAGTGATGGTCTCATGATAATGCACTAGCAAAAGACCCTTTCCTTATACAGTAGCTTCAATGAACATATTTTTTCAAGACATTCTTAAACTCACTCTCTGTAAATTCAAGTTCACTTAGACCACAAGAGGTAAAGTAGGACTAAACTAAGAAAATGGAGAGTTATCTTCCTCTCCATAGACTACTCAAAGTGAAGGTGAGCATGGATAGGCTACGTTTTCACTTTTTTTGACCCCTTTTGGTAGAAAAAGCATGGTAGATCCTACTTTTCTGAAAAAGCACTCAAAGTTCACTTACATTAAGCTTAAAATGAGTGTGCAAATCCAACCTTTACATAGCATGAGAGATCAAATAGGAACTAAATTGACAAAAGAGAGGTTCTCTCCCTCTCCATCTTGAGTGGATTTCTCAAAGAAAATGTGGTAAACCTATGGACCACCCAAAATGATTCCTAATCCTCTTTAAAATCATCATGCAACCTCACACCCCAAGTTCTGATGGTTAAACTCAATGTAGAGATTCTCCCCTTTCCTTATAAATTGAGAGCCATGTAGAGGTTCTCCCCTTACCCATAAATTGAGAGCCACATAGAGAGAATTATCACTCCCCCCTAATGCTAGGATTATGTCAATGTATTTCATGAGAGGTGAGGCCAAGAGAGAGAAATAGATAGAGAGACATTACCTCATGTAGGAAAGAGGGTCTTAGCATGAATAGCTACAAATTGGAGCTAGAGAGATAGGTATAAGCTTGTGTAGGGAAGAGGGCCTTAGTATGAATAGCTACAAATTGGAGCTAGAGAGAGAGGTGTTAGCTTGTCTACGCAAGAGGGTCTTAATATGAATAGCTACAAATTGTATGAATAACTACAATATTAGAGCTACCATCATGCTTATCATCCTTGTAACTCCATGTTCTTCCATGTGCACTGAGCCTCTTCCTAGACATAGAATATACCAACAATCCATCTTTTGTGATGCAACTTGATATTTATCCATCATTAATTCTAGTACCCTTAGAGCATTCTAACTCACATCTACCAAAGTTTTTATTGATGATGCAATATCTTGTCAATTGGAGAGGCCAAGGTGTTGCTGGGCTTTCAATAAACATTCGAGAGTCAATCTTATGGGATAGAATCGCATGGAGTAAGAAGCAATAAATGGCACCCAAGCATAGAGTTTTATGTCTAAATCAAACAACTACAATTGTGGTGGATAAAACCTTTGTGTTGCAAGCCTTCTAGGTTCTCATAGTACATTTGAAAACTTTGGATAATCCTTCTTATGAGTAATATCACATTGCATGCATAAATATCATAAGTTAGCAAAGTGGCCAGGCCAAGATATTGTGTCCTAATAGTGGAACTTTAGTAGCTTGTAAGGCTTTCTAAAAGCTAATAGTCTTTACAAATGGGTCAATCAATGTTACCTCTTACAAGTAATGTTACACGACATTCTTACCAAATTGTCAAGAAACTAGTCTAACTAACTAAGCTTGCATGTTCCATGGGATTTGGATGGTGTATGAAGGAACTTGTGGGCTACCAAATGTTACTTGCCTAGTTTTTCCAAGTGGGTACATTCTCAAATCTTAATTACATAATTTTACGGATGATAACTCTCTTCTACTTAACAGTCTCTCTAACAAAGTTGGTTTTAAGTGCATTCACAATGTTTTGCCTTCAATTTGAGCTTTGGTAGGCTACTATTCACATGACCTACTTCAATGATAACTATTATGCAAATTTTTGTGGTTACCACTTCCTAGAACAAGTGGAAATGATATATAAATTGGACTATTTTTTAGCTTGGAGATTAATAAATTTATAAATACATGCCTTGTGGAGTGCTCACACAAGGCATGGGGGGAGATTGTACCCAATTTTTCTTTTTGTCTCATGTCGTGCAAATCTCTCTTCTTGCTTTATGAGCTTTTGTAGAGTTCTTTGTTCTTGGGGACCTTCCGATGTTCACTATGCGCGCATACAACAATCAATTTGTGCATCAGTGATATCAGAGCAAAGTCGAGATCAAGGGCTTCCAATCGCTTACCATCTCGCGCGAAGGAAAAGCTCTTGGAATGAATGGGCTCTATAGGCAATCTCGCAACCGAACCGTCAATGCTAGTGTGTTCCTAGCGGTGAAGAACCCCCTGTTGTGCTGTTAGATTGCAAAGGACCTCTTCCAAGAAGCGGAGAACCACCTCCCAAGCTCCTTTGCAAAGTAGTCTTGTTGAACAGAGAAGCAGTTGATTAAGTTTGAGCTTAATAAGCTTAAGCTCCCAAAAACTCGACGTTGATGGCGGCAACACTTACTCACTGGCGATGAATTCGGCGTCAACATACTGCTAGTATGCACGCTGAATTTACGATTTACTAAGATTTTTATTAAAAAGCTGAAAACAAAGCTTTACTATAGCTTAAAGAATTTCAATATTAAATCTTCTCCATAGCAGCTGTTTATACCGAGCTCTTCCCGAACCACTCCCAAAAACTTCAACAAGCCTTTGTTCACACTTGCACTTTGGCAGAGTTGATTTCTAGAAGCAAACTGACATACATAGACTATTTCTCACTTGGAAGAAGACCGTCATCAATTACCGTACCCACAAAAGAAGAAGATCACAAAAAGGCATATTTTTTTAAAAAAAGCAAGCCTTCTAAACCCAAACTTGAGCTAGTTTCATCCCTCTAACGAGATTTCGAGTGTGTGCGGTTGTTTGAGATTTTGTAGGATGTCCGATCAAAACATGGGAGATTTTATGGCCAAAGGTGATTTACCGGAACCAACCATTGAGCAAAAATTGGACCTAATCATGATGAAACTTCAAGAAGAGCGAAGAGCATGTCAAACTTTGCAAGCACAACTGGCTACACTTCAACGATCCACTATTTATCAAGATGGAGTGCAACCTGAAGATGTTATTTGATGTACGATTGACGCGGAACTCGATTCATAGTCTCTCAGGAAAGAATCCAAGATAAGTAAAAGAAATTTCAAAATCCGTACTTTTAATGGACAACGTGGCAAAAAAGTTGTTCTCGCTTTTAACAGTTAGTTTGATGATTATTTCCATGAAGAGCAGTATGCTGAAAAAGATAAATTCAAATGCATCACTAACCATTTAACAGATAGAGTATCATTATAGTGGACTGTTGTCCGTAAGAGTATTGATTGTCCCACTAATTGGAAGGCCTTTCAAAAGAAATTTTTGTAGAATTTTCTTCCACCTCAATTTCATGAAAAACCAATCAAACAGTGGGATCTTCTGCAACAAAGAGATTGTAAATCCATTTCACAATACACTGAGCATTTCTGGAGTGCCTTATTACAATCTCGAATGCTGGAAGATGTTCATGAGGCAATCCATAAGTGCAATTATATGTTTGGTTTGATTGGTCACTTCTATGCAGAAGTGAACATGTTCAAGCCAAAGACTTTGGAAGATGCGATTTCTCTAGCACATGATGTTGAAGACAAAATTCGTGGACAAGAAAAGTGATCGCAACAATTTCCAAGTAACAATAACTTTGGTACAAAGGAATTTAATTCTAACTTTCGAAGATTCAATCAAAATCACTTTGTTCCTTCTTCTTTTTGTTAACCCTAGACTTGACCCCCTACTTTACCATCAAACACAAATTCAAACCCAAAGCCATCTCACCAGCCAAATCTCAACATACCCAAATTTTCAGCCCTTACCAATAATGTTTCCAAAGCAAAGCTTATAGTTTGCTACAAGTGTCAACAACTTGGACACAATAGTGAACTGTCAATTCAAGTAGCCATTTGTTCAAATCAATTACTTGGAAAGTGATTGAAGACGAAGACCATGAAGATATGTCATATTTTACTGAAGATGATGATGATATCGGCGATGCTTTAAATACTTTACTAGGTATGCCAAATCCTCATTCATTATTAATGATGAAATGTTTTGTCCATGGTCAAGAAAAGATTTTTTTGCATGGTGATGAAAGCATACATGATTTTATTTCTACAAGTTGGTAAAAGAATTGAGTTACCTACTGTTCCAACTCATTATTGCATAAAAGTTGCATTCTTAAGCACTAGATACAATGGTACTCAAGAAGTTCATGATTTAGAAATTAAAATTGGCAATTATGTTGAGCGCATAAATTTCTTGGTTGTGCCTTTACAAGCTAGTGATATTATTTTAGGAATGCCTTGGCGTCACAAATATAATCCTGATATAGATTATTTCACATATTCCATGAAAATTTATTCTAACGGAAAACAAATCACATTACATGGAATGCACACCTTTGATAATTTTTCCTTGCTTAGTCACACACAGGCTAAACATGCATTGAGAAAATGTAGCAAATCATACTTAGTATGGGTGAATGAAATTGAAGCTAAGGAAAATCACATGTATCCTAGGCATACACAATTTCATTCACAATTTAAAGATTGTTTTGCTACGGATTTACCCCCTAGTTTACCACCTACACGTCTTGAAGATCATAAAATAGAATTAATCCTTAGTTCTCAACCACCATGTAAAGCACCTTATAGACACAATCAGATTGAAATGCTGATGAGAAATCAATCAATCTTAGTACCCAAATTAGCAAACAAAGTAGTCCAAAAATTGTTACAAAATCTAGAATCACGATCAGAAATAATAACTTTTGGCAAACTATGGTTAGTGAAAACAGTCTTAAAAAACAATTGTGCAACTTGAGATGTAGTTAATGATTTCTTGCATGGTAGAAAATATGCTTGTTTGCTAAATTAATCTACTATAGTCCAAATAATATCATGATTAGCTTATGTGTTAGGCAAAACAGTTATAAAATCCATTGAAATATGTTCCCATGGATGTTTAGGAATTGGTAAAGGCATTAACAAACCATATTGCTTACCATGGTGTCACTTGACTCTTTGTCAAATTAAACACTCAAAAACAAAGTTAGAAACATCAGATTTCATTTGTGGCCAGTAAAAATCTTCAACCAACATTCTTAAAGTGGAAAAAATACATCTATGGCCTTGATATGGGGGACAATGAATTTTGTGCAACACAAATGATCTAAATGGAATAGTGACACACAATCTTTTCTCATAAAACATAAATCCATCAAAATAAGACAAAGAATTAATTGGAATCCAGCTATTAGTAACTAATTTGTTCCAATTAGCTTGAAAGCTGGGGTCATGGTCATAGATATCCTTCATAGGAATAAGGGATTCAAAAGATAGAACATAAATATTATGGATACTTGGTCTTCTACTCAATGCATCGGCAACGACATTTTCTCTTCCGAGTTTATATTGGATAAGTGGATGGAAACTTTGAATGAAAGCAGTGCATTTAATATGACGATCAGAGATTTGTGGCTGACTAAAAAGAAGATGTTTGCTACTTTGTTGGTCAGTTTTGATCATAAATTCAGATCCCATTAGATAGTATTTCCATTGATGTAAGGCTTGAACTATGGCTAACAATTATTTATCATATGTGGAATACTTCAATTCAGAGGGTTTAAGTTTGCAAATAGAATAGGCTATGTGATGTGAATCTTGCATAAGGATAGCTCCTATCCCTGATCTGCTAGCATCAGTGAGACTACTAGAAAGAATGGTCGATTAAAGTCAGGTAATTGCAAAACAGGCGCATGTGTTAAAGCATGTTTGAATAAATCAAAAGACTTTTATTGGTTGTCAGACCAATGATATACAATACGTTTCTTTAACAATTTCGTTAAAGGCAATGCAAGCAATGAAAAATTTCACACAAATTTTCTATAAAAGCTGGCAAGACCTAAGAAAGAACGTAACTCGTGCATATTTTTAGGGATTGGCCAAGTCAAATTTACTTCTATCTTTTTAGGGTCAACACGAATACCATTAGAAGAAACAATATGAACTAAGTATTCAATTTGGGTTTGGAAAAAATCACTCTTATCAAGGTTAGCATACAATTGATTCTTTTTCAACAATTTGAAAACCAAAGATAAATGTGCATAATGCTCATTCTTATTCTTGCTGAAAACCAATATGTCATCAAAGAAAACAATTACACAATTCTGATATTTCGATTCATTATACAACTGAATGTAGCTAGTGCATTAGTCAAACCAAAAGGCATAACAAGGAATTCATAATGATCAAATTGGGTTCTAGATGCGGTCTTGAAAATGTCAGGTGTATCCAATCATGCTTGATGATATCCAGATTTGAGATCTATCTTGTTAAAAATAGTGACTTCTTATAGTTTATCCATGAGGTCGTCTACCCTAGGGATTGGATATCTATTCTTAACAGTGATCTTGTTTAGGGTACGATAGTCAATGCACATCCTATAGGTATTATTTTTCTTCTTGACTAATAGGACAGAGTCACCAAAAGGAGAACTACTGGGCCTAATGAGTCCTCAGTTCAATAGTTCTTCAACTTGTGCTTGGATTTCTTTTCCAATCTTTTGCGTGCATACACAACTTCAAAACCACAAACATGGGATACACATTTGCATCTACTTCAATTTGCATACAATAATACACCACACACAGCTACACAAAAAGCAGATTTTGAAATCATTTATGGACATAGATTGCCTACACCTGTTATATCATTGTCGAGCAAAGTTAAAGCTACTGATGATATTGCCAATATGCATGCTACTATTTCTGCTGAAGTTAAAGATGTGATTGTGAAAGCCCAACAATCATACACTAAACAAGCTAATAAGAAAAGAAAATCCATGAGTTTCAATGTTGATGATTATGTTTGGTTACGCATTGAAAAGAGAAGACTGCAAAGTGTTGAGAAACATCCTGTATGGACCTTTTAAAATAGTTCACAAGATCAATGACAATGCATTCAAATTAGAACTACCCCAACATTGGAAAATCCATAATACTTTTCATATCAGTCTACTACGATCTTTTAGAAGCCAATTACCTGTCCACCTTGTCTATGAAAACCCTCCTTTGTTAGAAGAAGAAACTAAAATCCTTGAACCTGAAACTATTCTAGACATTGACTTTATGATCACTAGAACTAGTCCTAGATATTCTAGATATTTGGTTAAGGTTAAAAAAATCCTGTTGAAGAGACCTAATGGATATACGCCGTGACCTAAGTGCTTACCCCTTACTGCTCACTCCACATTAAGCTAATAGCAATAATTGGGGACAATTGCTATCCCACCCTGGGGGTATGATACCGGGAGGCATGTTCCACGGTGGATTTCGTGAGTTTTTGTGGTGGATTCCATAAAGCTATATGTATTTTCGGGGGCTTGTACACAAGGTGGATTCCTTGTGTGAGAAGTTGACGGGGACACCTATCCTTTTCGGGCGTCATGTTAATTTAATGTGCACGTGGGTGATTCCATGGTGGGTGATTCCGCAAAATACATATTTAAATTAATGGACGTTTATGAGTTTAGAGTGCACTCGTTTTTAATTAAGGTTAGGATAAATTTCCAACCTATTTATTTATTTTGTAGCTGAAGACTGCTAGGTATTCACTTTTGTGGATTTTATCTTATTATTTTCTAACAATTGTGAATGCTTCACTTGATGTGTAGAGCAGGCAGCGGTGGTGTTGAGAAGCACCGAGTGATGGCATGTATTTAGATTATCTAGAAGAATTTATTTTTTAATGGGTGTGAATCTTATCACTAAAGTCGTGGTGTCAATATTTACTTAGGCACACTTATTTATTAAAGCACTAGACAAACATTTATTATTTTTTATGTGCATAGGCGCTCGATTTAAATATTTTGTTATTGGACATTCTATTTGGGGACTTTTTAGATGCCCAAACGCTTTATTCTTTATTTGGGCAAAAGCAAACATAAAAGCCAAAGCATGCTAATTGTAAGTTGGGCTATTTTTGAGCTTGCAGATTAATAAATTTATAAATACATGCCTTGTGGAGCGCTCACACAAGGCATGGGGGGAGATTGTATCCAATTTGTCTTTTTGTCTCATGTCGTGCAAACCTCTCTTCTTGCTTTATGAGCTTTTGTAGAGTTCTTTGTTCTTGGGGACCTTCCCGCGTTCACTATGCGTGCATACAACATTCGATTTGCACACGAACATTAAGTAGATTATCCATGAGAAACATGCCATTAATGAAGCCATATTGCATCTCATAAATGTAATTTTGTAATATTTTCATCAATGTTTATCCTAGCACTTTTGCTAGGAGTTTATTTCTAGTGCCCAAGATCAAAATTGGCCTCTCATGTTGTAGCTTAGTACAGTGATTCTACTTGGGAATTATGCTTTAAATGCTTTTAGTCCAAGAGTTTGGGAGTCTCCCTTCCATCCAATATAGACTAGTCATGTGTATGATGTGATTTTTCCATTTTGGCCACAATTGTAGCACCATCTCTACTATTATACCATCAAATCCTAAGGATTTTCTTGTCCCCAAGTTTACGGGTGCCTACCCAGTCTTGTTGCAAGATACTTTGTTGATCAAAAAGCATTGTCCTCCTCAATACTCACTTCATCCACTATTTCAAAAGCATATTCATAATTGAATGATCTAAATTTTCACTTTTTTAATAAATCCCTTGGAAATAAGCTCTACATATAGATGTTATATGGGTTTCATTAGATTCCCATCCTCCATTATCTTTTTACAAAAACCACTAGGCTTTCCTTAAACATTTAGGCTTTTCAACTTTTTATGAAGCCTACAAAAATGCGATGTGGATCAATTACCATTCTTCTATTGCTGAGTAGAGTTTTGTCCAACTCCCACTAGATGAGCTTTCTATCGTTAGCTTTGAGTGTTGATAGGATAATAAATGCATCTTAAGTGCATCTTCCACACTCAGATCTAAGTTCTCATCCGAATAGGAATTTACACATAGACTGGGGCCTCTCTGAGTGTTGATAGGATAATAAGTGCATCTTCCGCACTCCGATCTAAGTTCTCATCCGAAAAGGACTTTACACATAGACTGGGGCCACTCTCTCTGGTCTCTAGGGTCTATGCTACGTTGTTCAACTTGATCAAGGTCAAATGGGGGTCTGGGTCCGTTGTCTCATGGCTAATAGGGACTAAAAGCTGGCGTGACTGTCAGCAGTGTCGCACGGGAATCGTGTGAGGGTTTGCGAAAGTCACTTCAAGGACGCTTTGAGATGGGAGAAAGATGATGAAGAGTACTTCATAGAGAAGAAGAAATTTAGATGCAATAAGAATTCTCAAAGTAAATTTATGTTTCCTTCAAGGCACAAGTTGTTGAAAAGACTCATTCCTCCAATCGTAAGCTTGGACAAGAAAGTTTCACATATTTGATCAAGTTTGCAGCTTCAAGAATACCCTTCTTCTCTTGCTTTGCTTTAGTAGCTTCTTCTTCCATGCAATATAACTACAAAGGAGCTTTGTGCTTCTTAGTTGTCTCAACACAACAAAGTTCAAGATGCAGTTGATGTAGTAATAACATCCATAAGGTAATGAAGAGCCATATTTTTAATCAATTCTTCAGGTAGTTGCTTCTCAAACTTTGATAGCAAAGCAAAGATCTTCTTTAGGTCGCTTATTTGAACAAATCCCATTGTAGGGATCTACCAACAAAGACTCCAGCTCCGCCAAATATATGCTTCCAACATCCATATGCCTCATGAGGAAGAAAAGGGAAATGACGCTGTGATGACTTAATAATGCTAACAATCACCCCCAAGAGACCAAGTGCACTTTCAAAGATTTCTATCACCAAGTTTTCGATAAAAAGTGAGGAGTTTGAGTATGTGCATAGCTGATTCCAATAACGTCATCATAAATTCCACAAACCAAGTTGGCAAAACCAATAATTAATACAGTGAACATTGTCGTGATGCTGCACTCTAACACTGTGAACCTGAGGGTGGAATTTTCTACCGAGATATTGGACTTTTAAGTCAACATCATTATGAGTTTATTTTCCATTGTGTGTATCTTTTGTGTTTGCATGACGCACAAGCACATGTAGTTAGGCTAGGCATGATTTCTTCAATGCATTCATAATTTTTTGTGTGGAAGCATCGCTCGATTAATTGCATAGCATGGACTCAAATTTGCAAACTGCATGAGTGATTGGGCAAAAAGTTCTTTTCTAAAGCATGTACTTGATAGGGCACAATTCATGGAAAATTGGTCTATATGAAGGATCCTATTTTCAAGACTCAAGGACTTGAGGGAAAGATTGAAATGTTGATCCTTCGCTTGGACTTTTCTTATGTAACTCATAATTTGGATGTTGCTATTATAGATACTATGTCAACATTTTGCAGTCTACAAAAGTCAATGACATCTAAGTGGGCATTGCAACATCCGACATTTGTATTCTTTGATGAGAGACAGGGAACTTGTTGTGATGTGATCTCATATGTGAAGTAGACAAACTCTTAAAGAAAAAGTTTCACTAGCAATATGAGCTTGACCACACAACTGTGGTTGAAAGGCTTTGGAATGTGGAAACCTTTAAAGGTTTCAATGGTAGAATTCAAGACAAAGACAATAATTGAAGTTATAGGGAAGAATCCCAAAATGTAGAGTGAGCTAGAAAAGAGAGAAGCTACTAAGAAGATATTAAGGGTTACTTCATTCAGCCTTTTCAATGAATGTAGAGCCATCTATTTGCAACCAATCGATTGACATAATTGATGATGATTAAGAAAGCGTGTTCTCATTAAAAAATAAGAAAGCTAAAGCATAAAAAAGCGAGGAAGTCGATAAATTGAGCTTCCGGGTGGTGCAGTAGGGATAAAAAGTTGCAGAAGGGACAAAAGGCGGATTTTCGTGCGAAGCGAGAAGTGAAGGCTACTACAACAGAGGAAATCATCATGCCAGAAAAAGACGTGATGAAGGAGAGCCGACAAGGAGTATGAGAGAAGGATGCTCTATGATGACATGAGTTAATGAAGATGATGAAGCTTGAAGCAATGACATCCAACTTTGCAAAGTACAAAATTTGATCAACAGGAGAAAGAGAAGATCGGCGGATTTGCTGATACGACGTCAATAGAGGATGGAGGTTGCAATCCACAGAGGGAAGAATCGAGGCTCTGTTGATTGACGGAATGGAACTCCTACTCAGCGTCGTCTTCTATTGACTTCATCTTCTCTTAAGAATATTCCAGTCCACTTCTTCTTCACACATCTGCATCATCAAAAAGCTCTCCTTCATTCCTTCGTGAATCGCCAAATTTCTTCCCTACTACTTCATCTGCTTTTTCGCCTTCACCTACTACGACGGCGATAGGCGTGACATCCAGCGACAACTACGGTATTCTAAGCAAGCTTTTTGTTGTAACTGAACCACTCGAGTCTCCTTATGTATCGTATTGAGAGCGGAATTTTGGTGCCGAGAAGTGCTTAAAAATAGCTAAAAATTACGAATATCAAGGGAAAAATATTCAACGTCGAAGGCGGCGGCTCGATCTAGGACGATTTTAAGCATCAAAGTGCTTTAAAGGCGCCCGAGCAACACTTGTTGATTTTTCATAATTTTTCAGACTTTCGTGCGGGTTGACAAGAGTTACCGGCCAATGCGGGATGCCGAGCCGGACACCCAGGATTTTTCAGAGCTCAATTCGGAGTCCGGACGGGGAAATGGTGACAAAGTGGGCAAGATTTGAAAAGGTGGACATGAGTTTGGCCAAAGGAGTGGTGACCTTTGGGGGCTAGGGGGCATTTTATGCCAAACTTTTAGTTAGCATGAAATCGTGGGATGAGGGAGAAGAGAAAAAACGTGATCAGGGAGGCGCCGAAATTTGCACCCCCTTGTTGATCATGCATCATGCCTGTTGTGAGCAACCCCCCCAATTGATCATGGGGCTTCAATCCCTCCTGGATGCTGACTCTATCGCTGTGCTTCGCTCCTCCAATGGCGGTCTCTATGAAGATCTCTGATTTCAGTCTTTCTCTCTCCCCTAAGGGCAGATTCATGTGGTGAGAAGAGGAAGAAGAATGAATGACGGATGCTTGTCCAATGAAGACCGGATTGCTCCGTGGTTCAAGAGGAAGGAAGATTGCTGATTGTGGGCTGTCATGAGCATTAATGGTGGCTGGAAATCAGTCCCGAGATATGACAAATAAAAACCCGCAACCCGCAAAGAACGGTAATCTCATTTTTACAAAGGAAATTAATGTGTTATGCAATTTGCTTCATGAATACTTGTTCCCATGAGATGATTATGCATTATAATGTTGTTTGCAATGTCTTCCAACTTTTTGAAATTAGAAAATCAGAAAATCATAAGTATTGTGGATGAAATTAATAGTGTAAAACCCGTAAAACACGCGAAATATGGGAAAATTGGGTGTTTTTGATATATAAATGGAAAATATAGTAAGACACACCGACTAAATTTGTGTTTTTGTTGCAAATGAACCTAAGGGCCATAGGCCACAACTCATTTTGAATTTTTAGTCATTTAATATTGTAAAAAATACAAGAAAAATAGAAAAAATGGATCTTGAGTGCCGAAAATTAAGGAAAAATAAGAACCATGTTTGTGGATGTATGGGGGCATCTGAAGTATGAGGTTTAGCCTCAGTTCAGCCCTACCTTTATGTTTTAGTGAGTTTTTATTGCTTTTTATACAATAAAACCATGGAAATGAACCCTAAACCGATCAATAATGCACAACTTAAACGGATGAGGGGATAGAGTGTATAAAAGGTGTTTAAATGCTGAATGAAATGATGAAAAGCTTGCTGGTTTTTATGCATACCATTTAGGTTGGTCGATAATTAAAAATTAAGGACCTAGTAGCACGAGGGTTTCTCGGTGCTAGGTTCATGCAACGCCGCATACGAGCAATAGTCGGAATCATTGAAAGAAATGTTTTCCACATGTGCACCAATGCTGATTTTCTTAATTGTTTGAGCACATAGACATTCACAATTTTCATAAATCATAAAGAAATGATAAAAGGTATCAGACAATATCTCCTGGATGCATGGCAATCGCTTGCTAGAGGCACATGACCAACGTTGAGTGAGTAAGGTTGCCCAAGCTGTAGGCTAGGTGTTGGGTCTAGAGGGAAAGTAAAGTGAGGAAAATGGTACATTCCTGGATCGATCAATTGGTACCTTGAGTGGAAATGTGTGCGATATTGTGTTATATATGTTTAGCGACGCATCGAGGGGCCAATCCCCAAGGTGTAGGAGAGTCGCAGTGAGGTAGCGGCAGTCAGCCGTGGGAGGGCCTCCTATGTTTGTACTTCGTGCTATTTGGCAATGTGGTAGGACTCCCTCTGAGGAGTGTTAATTGGGTTAGAGTTGGACTACGAGATGTAATACAAATGCAAGATGTTTAGGAAGATGATGTATGTGTCATCCACGCTCCTGGCCGGGAGGCCGTGGGGTTGTTGAGCGCATGATAGAGGTCCGGCTAATGCATGAGCCAGTGCCGGCCCATTTTAGGTCCCATCGCGTATGGAAGAATCTGCTGGAGGATATCGTGGAGGAGGCTAAAGACAAAAAGTAAGCCATAGCCATATGGTCAGAACTATAAAGATCTTTATATTTTCTGTGGTGGCTGAGGAGAATGTTATCAGTTCAAATATGATTTATACGAGCTCTATTTGGCACTAACTCAGGCTACCTAGAAGAACACCAATTGACATTAGCAATTATCGTCATGTTGCTAGCCAGTGTATCTTGGTCACAATTACTTATGATTGAGTCCATGACAAAAGATGAAATATTTGAGAATATGTTCTATTTCTATCCTTTGAATTACTTGCATTGAACTCTATTATTGTGTAGCCCAATACATGCTTCTATCTTGAATTCCTTATATCGAAGTATGTTCATGCTCTTCATAACATATAGATGTGTTGAGAGTTGGTTTAGAATTCATATTCTTATGCTTCCATCGGCTCGCAAAGCATCTCTGTGTGATGAGCAACACCACAAACCCCCAGTGCGAATATCGTGCGACACCTGGTGAACAAGACGTGAAAGCGTCGCTTAATTGTCGAGATGGGAGACTCTTCAAATACTTTGCCCACTTCATCATGGAGTGCTTCTTCCTTTTCGACCAATGAGATAAAGAATTTATTGCAGACTTGTTATTCGACTATTATCTATGCAGCACCAGCAACAATTACATCAGCAACAATTGGATCAACAACAAACGCTACTTCAAGAACAAGAGCATACACATGGAATAAAGGCCGTGGTAAGTGAGCGTAAATTATTTGATGGCCGGAATGTTTCAATTATCTTTAAACATTTGAAAGCTAGATGCGCTTCTTTGGAGTTCCTACCAACAACTGGAGCAACTATTTCTTATGGCTTGTCATACCTGCTTTGCGGGCTAAAGTGACTGACTTATTTGTGCAAGATTCAAATTGGAATGTCTTCAAAAAGGTGCTCAAAGATGAATATTTTCTAGAGGATTATGGAATTGCTACTCGGAAGACGTTCAGAGAGGGGGTCTATTAACCCAACAAAGGACTTGTTGCTTCCGAGTTATTGCATGAGTTTGAAGAACATGACAACCAGTTGGATGCACTTGAGCAAAGAGCCCTAAACTTGGAGAAAGTGGAGTTATTCTTGCAGGCAACTGATCCTGCACTTTAGGATGAGTTAGGAGAGCTTCTTGAAGACCGTACGCAGCCACATTGAGGAAGAGGCAGAGATGGAAGGCTCGCTTACAAAATGGTATGCAAACACCTCTAACGATGTCTTCTCCTACCTCCACTTCTCCTACTTCTCCTACTACTCCTTCCACTTCTTGTCCTACCTCTCATCCCATGTCTATGCCTATTCCTACGGCAGTTGTCAGGCCATCTACCAAACCAACTGTTAAAGACATGGTGGAAGAAATTTCAAAGGACTTGAAGGATCTTCAGATAAAGATGGCCAGAAGAGATCAACAACCACTTAACCCAGATCCAACCTTTGTCCCATCCTCTTCTACTCCTATGAATTCTTCCAGAAGTGATCGAGTACGCCATTGTATATGGTGTGATAGTCGAGACCATGAGCGCAAGGACTGTCAAGACTTTGAAGTGGCAAAAAAGATTGAAGTTGGTGGTCTAGAAGGACACGATGATATGTTTTAGATACATAGAGCAACCACTCAAAACCAATTTTGGCAAAGGAGGTATGAATAAATTATTGAAGGAAACTCTCTTACATTCTTCTTATGTGAAGCAAGAGGCGGCAAGAGAAGCTGCTACCTATGGTCTTTACTGAAAGATAAGTCTCCTCTATGGTCTTATGCACTGCATGCAGAAAAGAAAGGTAAAGCTTCATCATCTGAACTTTCATTCATAGGAGATGCAATTAAAAAAGGGACTAGACGGAATGATCGTGTAGATGTCTTCTCTATCTAAGCTTATATTGCAAAATCTCAAGGGTTTGAAGCACTTGTTGAAGAAAAGCGCAAAAGAGATAATGATCAACCTGAAGGATCAAAGAAGACAACTAGGAGGAGTGAGCTAGTTCTTTAGCCTTCTTCTTCAGGACCAGAGTATGGCTGACGTGCAGAAGCCAAAAGTGCAAGAAAACCAAAAGGCCTCAAAGTTAAAGGTTTCGAAGCTGAAGAAGCAACCTAGATTCAAGCTGATATTCGACATCAAGACATTCATAGACTTGAAAAAGGTACTTGAAGATCGAATTCTTAATTAAAAAATTGAATTTACACTTGGAGAAGTTTTGGGGATTGCCAAAAGAGAGTTTCATGATGTTATTATTGACATCATAAAAAGAAAGCTCCAAATTATTGAAGAGCCAACACAGGATATGATCCATTGACAGGCTTTAGCTGTTGCCAAGGCTATTCTTTATGGATTACAGATTGAAGAGGTTGATTTTGATGAAGAGACCATTGAGGATCCTACACACAGAGCTACATTAAGGGGTGTGCAGAAGAAGAGAAGAATGAGAGTTTAAATGAGCAGGGATGTAGATACTTTGTGGCTGATCATATTTCAGCTTGTGAGAAGATTTTGGCCAGGTTAGAAGAAGTGAACTTGACACTATCAGGGCAAAAATCTATTTTTGGAGTAAATGAGGTTGTCATTGTTGGACATATGTGTGGGTATTATGGCAGGAAACCCTCACCTGAGAAGGTGGATGCTATAGGCAAGATTACGGAGTGTTGTTCTACCACTTCAGAGGTACGAAGATTCATTGGTGCTTGCGTGTTTTATATGATTTGGATACCCCATTTTGCACACATAGCAGATTGTTTATATTAGCTGCTTCGAAAGGGGCAGAACTTTTATTGGGATGAGAGCCACACTAGAGCCATGCAGAAATTGAATAAGTTATTGCAGATTGCTCCTACTCTCAGGAAAGCGGATTATAATTGTGGAAGGCCTATTGTATTGACAGTTGACACTAGTCCAATTGGCATAGGTTGGGCTGTGGGTCAAGACGATGCAGATGGAAATAGGTATGCTATTTGGTTTGGGGCGAAAGTCCTAAATGAGAGACAGAGGAGATATCCGCAAATCAAGAGGGAGTTACTGGGGATTGTTATGGCTCTCAAATGTGACAAGGAGTACTTTATTGGAGCCTCAGTTGTGGTAGAGACTGATTGCTTGCCATTAATAGGTATGATTACGAGTTGCTCTACTCCGGATATAGCTATGCTGAGATGGATTGCATACATCAAGTCATTAAATCCAGAATTTAAACATATAGCAGGAAAGGATAATCTAGTGGCAGATATGCTGTCCAGAGCCAGATATGATGATGAGGAGACACTACTTGTAGAAGACGATGATGCAGAAATTTTAGCCGCTATGGTTGATCATGTTTGCCATGTCTATGATATTGTGGCTTTCATAGAAGAACTCTATGTTGGAGATTGGTTGCAGATTGGCAAGTACCTTAGTACACTAAGCAAAAGAGATGAATGGACAGATGAAGAGTTCAAGAAGATCAAAAGAAAAGCCTATGGTTATTTTCTCAAGGACGGATTTCTTTGGAAGCATCCGAAGAAAAGAGGTGGATTACCCTTGTGGGTTGTCTGCGATAGAGAGACACAGTTACAGGTGATGAGGGAGTTTCATGAGAGTCCTTGGGCTGGCCATAGAGGAGTATGGGCTACTGATGAGATAATCAAGGAGAAATATAGGTGGAAAGGCATGTATAGAGATGTTTCTTACTTTGTAGAGACTTGCAGAGACTGCCAGATGTATTCGGTAGTGCATCATCAAGATGAGCTTCATCCGACCTATCCGCTATGCATTCATTATAAGTGGGTAGTTGACTTGGTTACTATGCCTATGGGTCTATGGTAGATGAGATATATTGTTTTGGCTAGAGAGGATCTTACCAATCATGTTGAGGGCAGACCTTTGAGAACGAAGACCACTAGTGTAGTGTGTAAGTTCTTATTGGAAGAATTTTTCTGCAGGTATGGCTGTGTGGGTAAGATCACTGCGGATCGCGGTGAATTGGATGCATATGAAGCTAGGGAGTTTTTCTCTCAACTAGGAATCAAATTGGCTCTAACCACAGCATATAATCCAGAGGGAAATGGGAAGAGTGAAAGAGGGCATCCGCCGATAGTGAAAGCATTAGCCAAAGCATGCAGAGGACGGATTGGAGAATGGCCGAGACTTCTACCATTTGCTTTGTGGGCTGATCGTATGACTCACAGTGTTACCACAGGATATATGCCTGCAGAGTTGATGTATGGTCAGAAACCGGTTATGCCGACTGAGATTTGTGCTTTGACTTGGTCAATTTTACCTTGGCAGGAGGATTTGACAAGAGAGGAGCTCTTAGCTCTTCGAATTCGGCAGTTGGAGAGAAGACCAGAGGATATTCAGCTAGCTATTGACAGGTTGAAGGTTGCTAGACTAAGAAATAAGGACAGATTTGACAGCAGGCATTGCTTGCGGCCTAGAGAAATAGAAGAGGGAGACTTGGTAATTAGTCTTTCATAGCAGCTTTGAAAATCAGCATACTGCACTTCGGAAGATGGTGAAAAGATGGTTTGGGCCGTACATAGTCAGACATGTCTTTGATAATGCAACATATGAGTTGACAGAATTGGATGGGACAGTGCTTAGAGTACCTATTGCAGGAAAAAGGATCAAGATTTTCAAGAAAAGAGATGATGAGGATTATGCATTGGAAGAATTTGTAAGAGAAGAGCAACGAGAAGAAATTCCAATAGAAGAGATAGATGATATGACAGATAATCAGCTTGTTGATATACCGGAAATACACAATGAAGAGATTGATCTGTTTGTGGATCTTGATGATAATAATCATGGGTAGTTGGCCCATCCGGAGGATGCGCAGGATTAGAGGGGGTGGATGTCATACTGCTGCGCATCCGAGGTGTGAAATCCACCCAAAAGTTGTGTGTGTGGGATTTGTTACTTTGTACATACTTAGTCGTTATGTTTGCTCTTTTATTCTACGTGGGTAATATAGTGAAGAGGGGTTTTGCTAGAGGGACTTATCCGTAATGCTCTGGCTGACATGAACGCTAAATGTGACATGCTTGTAGAAGAATAGGGAGTTTTTGATAGATTGGTAACTCGAGATGCAGTCTCATGGGCTACACTTATTTCAGGATATGTAGAATGTGGATTTCGTAGACAAGTGCTGAACTGTTTGGAACAGATGCAAGTGGAAGGTTTGACTGTGAAAGCTGTCATGTTTGTCAAGGGGATTAAGGCTTTTGGTGCCAATGGAACCTTAGAAATAGAAGAAGTCTTGCATGATGAAGCAACCAAAAGAGGTGGAGTAAAGTGATGGATAATTCGAAGTTTCATTGTCTTCTACTCTCCAAGTACTCAAGTTCATTGAAGAAAATTGCATTGGATGGCGACAAAATTGTTTGCACCAAAGTACTCGAGGTTCCAAGGTAAAGCAGTCTTGGCTTAGACTTGTGATGTGGGTTAGAGCATCAAGATGAAGGCTTGTATGCTTTTCTAGAGGCCGCTTTTCTAGGGCCTATTGTGGAAGGAGCTTTTTCAAATGGGGTTTTTTGGGGGGAAAGAAAAAGCTTGAGGATCTCTGCAACTTCGAAGGAGCTACGGAAAAAAAAAGGGAGATTTTTCGCTAATCAGAGGGGGGAGTTCTGCAACTTTGGAAGGAGGGAAAAAGTGGAGGAAGGACGCTGAAGAAAATGAGAAGAGGAGGGCTACAGAACATGGAGAAGAAAGGAAGGAGTACGATGCAAGGAGGGGAGATCTATCAAAAGGGGAGCTTGCAGAGTGTGACTGAGGGGACTAGAATCCATCAAGGGTGCTCGACTGAAGACTTGCTGATCATCATGTCGAAGACGGAAAGGGGAAGTTGAACACCAGGATGAAAGCTGAAGAAGGAGGCCGTTGAGGAAGCTCCAAAAAGGCTACACAGGGTATCGAGTCGAAGGGAAGCAGAAGAAGAAGTTGATCATAAGGAGGACGATCAACGAGCTTTTTGGGAAGTAGAAGGGATACATGAAAAAGAAGCTGAAGATCAGAACGTGAAGACGAAGAGCAAACGCTGCTGCGACATCACAAGAGATCAACGAAGCTGCATGATTGAGTGAAGATGCCCAAAAACGGCGGAGTGAGAATGTGGACAAAAAGGTGATTGTCATCAACATGTGCGATTTGCATCGACGGAATCTGTAGCAAACCACGAAGATGTCTATCTTAAAGATAACTTTGACAAAAAGCTTGCTGCAATGAATGCGGAGAGCATTGAGGCAGCTCCTGAACTAGCATATAAGTTTGGCGGCCTGGAGGTTGATCTCACAATAATAGCAAGCCGGTCTGTGTGACAGAACTGTAGTGCTAGCACCCAGGTGGCAATGATTTTGATCGGAGTTTGACAAAGCTAATCGTGAGGAGAAGAATGCAGATGCCACTGTCACATTATCTCCAAATTCTGATTGTTATGTAGGGTGATGAGAAGCAGGAGTGATCTAAGGCCACAAGGAAATCAAAGGAAAATCAGCCACATCGAAGCTCCAAGCAAGGATTGCCAGCCCGAGACCTGTAATCACATTAGCCAACTATGCTTCCTAATTTACAAACAGATTACATTGTGATGAAAGCATCTCTGCTGTCCAGCATATTTGACAATTTGAGCTGGAGACTTGCCAGTCACATGTATAGTGTTGGTTGAACTCTTGAAAATACCCTGTCATAACTCTGCAGCCAATCAACAAGCTGTTCCAAAAGCCATGAATAGCACAATGCAGCAATATGCCCGCACAACAATGTGACCAAGACAAGGTGGAAAGTGTGCACTATCAATAGACCTTTTGCTGCTTCACATCTATTAGATAAAGCTGCCAATTTCTAGTCTACTGTACTAACTCATTGCTGGACAGTTACATTACCTCAGAAGTCAGATTGCAACTGCTGGTGGTATGTCTGTGAAGGTGATGCAGTAGTTCTTGCACATGATTATGGCTGTTGTTCATATGTTGATATTGCTAACATGGAAGAGAAAGATGTGCTATACATTGCCACAAGTCAGTTTGTCAGCTTATGGAGAATGCAAATGAATACATGGTTCTAGATCACCCCATGGCCAACCCTCTTGTTCTTGGAAGGGAGCCACCTCTGAAAGACATGCCTGCAACATTGACTATTTCTCGAGATATTGTTCACCTCATCATTTGGAATCAAGTTCCCTATGGGTTTATTGTTAAGTTTGGGGATCCATAGATCCATCCTTTGGCTGATGCTGCTGAAAGGACAATGCTGAAATTTCTGTCTGTAGTTGATAACCAGATTTGTACTGAAGGTTCCTATGTTGAAGGATGAATTCTATGCTCAGCTGAAAACTTGCTTTTGGTCCTATCATTGCTGCATAGACGAGGTCTCGTTGGGAGCTTGGCGGATCTATTACTGCACACAAATCCTCTTATCTTGCTTATTTGTATGATTGATCTTCTATCCTGAAATTAGTCAAGGTCCTCTGTGGTTGCGACTTTGCTTTCGAAATCCTTCGATAGCGCATGCGTGCGACCAACAACATTGCAGGAGATTTATATGCTGCTTGTCCAAATTTGAAGATTTCTATTGGAGATGTGGGTGAGTCTTATCATTTATTTGTACAAAAATCTTTTTCTTATCCTATTATTTTGGGGTAGCCATTTATTGGTGAGTCTCGGATGGAGACTAAGGTTATGGATGATGGGTCTGCCTATGCACGGATCTGAAGCAAGGATGGGAAGAGAGCTGTCCAGTTCATGATTGTTTATATTAATCATCAGTAGAATAAATATTCTTTGAGGGATTCCCCCCTTCCAGTAGGAGAGCTGGTTTTTGCTAGGTGCCACTGTCTTGTGAGATGATGGTGGTATGAGTCAGGGAAAGATCTCGCCTCCTGGTAGTGGCGGTTTTTCCTCATGTGTTTATGGTGTATCCACTGAAAGTACTTTGTGTTTTCAGCATATTTCTGATATGCCTAGAACTGCCAGGAAATATGTAAAAAGAAAAGAAAAAGAATTAATGATTGCAGGTGTCTTGCAGGAAGAACACCGGATAGATGGTCTCTATGATGGCCTTTCATGCTCAGATACCATGGAAGAACTTTTGGTTTTGCTAAATACTAACAATCAAGAGTTGTCATATGTCTTACAGGTTCATTCTCTGGCGATGTATTGTGAGATTGTTGGTTTCATAATTCAAAAGAATTTGGGTGCTGAGGATTCTCAGCAAAAAGTATTCTTCGCTGACATATTTTAGCAAAAAGATTTGGGTGTTACTTTTTATACACAACAAAATTTGAGCTTTTGCAGGTTGTAGCAATGACATATTTTAGCAAAAAGATTTGGGTGTTACTTTTTATACACAACAAAATTTGAGCTTTTGCAGGTTGTAGCAATGAAGCCAGAGTTCAAATAAAATATAAGATAGTTGACAAGAAGGTTAGACTAGTTGTAGGACCATTACCTTTGGACAGTGATGAAATGATTAGGAGAGCTGCTATGCAACCTCCTTTGCGAGATCTTGTACGTACTGGATATAAGTTTTCTGTTGAAACATTGAAAGAGATGATGATTGGGACCGAAGATTTTCTACTTCTTGAAGAGGTAAGATGTTTTGAAGAGATGTTATGCAGACATGAAAAAGCTTTTACTTTCTTTCCACATGAGATTGGATGCGTTGATCCTAAGGTTGTAATGCCTATGGTTATTTTTACCATTCCACATGTCTCTTGCCCAACCTGGTAGAGCTCTTGAATGAGCAGATCAGGATGGGAATTCTAGAGCCATCTTCAGCTCCATATTCCAACAGTTGGTTCACAGTTCCTAAGAAGAATGGGACACTCAGATTCATACAGGGCATACAGCCACTAAACAAGGTCATTATTTGAAATGTTTGTGCTGGACCTATTGTGGATGAGTTCCTGAAGCTTTTGCTAATCGTGCTAATTATTCTCTTGGTGATCTTTATTCCAGATATGATCAGTTCCAGCTTGCCCTTGAAAGCAGAGATTTGACTACGATGAAGACACCTCTAGGTCTTGTCCGAATGTGTATGCTTCCGCAAGGAGCTACTAATACAGTTGCCCATATGATGAATGGGATGAACAAGGTTCTATGAGATTTTATTTCTGAGCTTACTATGCCTTTCATTGATGATTTACCTATCAAGAGATGTTTGGAAGAAGGTAAAGATGATTCTTTAGATGATCATGGATGCAGATTCTTTGTGGCTTCACATATTAGAGATGTTGAGAGGATTCTTTGTAGGCTGGAAGAAGTAAATTTGACATTGTCAGGATTGAGGTCTATTTTTGGAGCCAGAGAAGTCTTGATTGTTGGTCATATGTGTGGATATTATGGCAAGAAGCCTTCTCTTGGAAAGGTTGATTCCATAGAAAAGATTGTGGAGACTTGCTCTTCTACTTTGGAGGTTCGTAGGTTTCTTGGAGCTTGTGTGTTTTATCTTATTTGGATTCCTCACTTTGCTCATATTGCAAATGATCTCTATCAGCTCTTGAGAAAAGGGCAATGGTTTTATTGGGAGATAAAACATACTAAAGCCATGCAGAAACTAAAGAAAATATTGAGAGGTGCTCTGACTCTTCGAAAGGCAGATTATGAGTGTGGAAGACCTATTGTGCTTACTATTGATACTAGTCCTATCGGCATTGGATGGGCTGTTGGCCAAGATGATGCATATGGGAATAGGTATGCTATTCCGTTTGGGACGAAGGTCCTAAATGAGCGACAATGAAGATATCCACAAGTTAAAAGAGAGCTCTTGGGAGTTGTCACAACTCTCAAAAATGACAAAAAGTTACTTCATTGGAGCTACTGTGGTGGTTGAGATTGATTGTTTGCCTCTTCTAGGTATGATCACGAGTTGTTCTACTCCACATATTTCCATGCTTAGGTGGATTGGGTACATAAAATCTATGAATCTTGAGTTCAGGCACATAGCAGGTAAAGACAACCCACTAGCTAATATGCTTTCACAAGCGAGGTATGATGATATGGAATTTTCTTGCATTGATGATGCTGATGATAGGGCTGATCTTTGCATGCTGATCATATTTGTTATGTGTATGCTTTGGAAAGCTTTTATGAGACTTTGTATACAGGAGAGTATTTGTAGATTGGTCGTTATTTGAGTACTATGTCTAGATAGGATGGATGGATTGAAGCATACTTTAAGAATGTTAGAAGAAAAGCTTATGGTTTCTTCTTACGAAGTGGGCTACTTTGGAAGCATCCATGAAAGCAAGGAGGACAACCATTGAGAGTTCTTTGTGATAGAGCTTCATAGGTGCGTATCATGAAAGAATTCCATGAAAGTCTTTGGGTTGGACATTGAGTTGTATGGGCAACCTATGAGAAGATCAAAGAACGCTATTGGTGGAGAGGCATGTATAGAGATATTTCACAGTTTGTTGAGACATGCCTATTGGTTTATGGCAAATACACTATATTGTTTTGGCACGAGAATATCTCACAAATCAAGTGGAAGGAAAAGCATTATGAACAAAGTCTACTTCAGTGGTTTGTAAGTTTCTATTGGAGGATTTTTTTGCAGCTAGTATGGATGGATTGGGAAAATTACTACAGATAGAGGTGAGTTGGATGTTGATGAGACTAGAGAGTTTTTCTCCCACCTTGGCATATAACTTGCTTTGACTTTAGCATATAATCCAGAAGGCAATGGAAAGAGCAAAAGAGGCCATCTGCCGATTGTGAAAACCTTGGCCAAAGCATGGTGTGTGACTATAGGATATATGCCAGCTGAGTTGATGTATGGGCAAAAGCCAGTCATGGCTACAGAGACTTGCACACTTACTTGGAGTGCTTTACCATGATAGCAAGAAATGTCTAGAGAAGATCTTTTGGCTCCTCGTATTCGTCAATTGGAGAGAATACACTATAACAAAAAGGCTCCATAGACGCGATTGTAGACGCAATATTTGAATTGTGAAAAAAAATATCGGGCGCATTTATTACCGTGTCTATTTCTGTGTCTACAAAATCGCGTCTAAAAGCGCGCTTATGATCAGAGTTACACGCACATTTAGACGAGTATATAGATGCGCATATTGACGCGCTACGTAAGTATATAATCATATTTATAAAAAAGTGGACATATTCATATTGTGCGTCTATACACGCATGTATCTATGCGTCTAAAACCGCGTTTACTCTGGAAGTTTTTGACGAGAATAGACACGCATTTATCCTACAATTTAGACGCGCTGATAGACACGCAAAACAGAGGTATGAAAAAAAAACCATATGGTTTTTTTCCCCCCATCAACATCAAATTGTATGCTTAGGGAAAACAGAGAAAGATTATTTCGAAGATTGGATACTGAAAACAAAACAATGTATGTAGCACACGAAATTTCATATATATAGATGAAACGTTTTTACATTATGAGTTCTAGTGCTTGTGACGTCATGGTCGCAAGCACTAGCTGAAAGTAATACATATCAAAAATGAAAATTACAAGCCAAGGGGAGGCATGCATGCATGGTGCTCCTCTATATCTCCTCAAAAGAGGCATCATCATCGCTACCACCACCACTGCCTGTGCCGTTGCCGTTGCCGCGCCACCACTATTGCTAGTCCCCCCTTCGTTATCCTCAACTGCATCAGGGTTCGCCTACACAAAGTATTAAGTTATGTAAATACTATTACAAACAATAAATTAGAGTTATCTATACTTTTCATGTAAAAAATAAAACATACCTCTTCTGGTGGTGGAATCCTCATGGCGCGATTATATTGCTCCTCTGTGATGAGTCCCTCCTCGTAGAAATGCTGCCAAGTGGACCGATTATGACCTCGATGGTAGCCTACCTCTCTAGGAGTAGGCATCCTACCAACGATATGATACTACAAAAAATTTTGAACATACAACATATTAAAACACACTACATAATGAAGTGAAACAAATTACAAAATTTAATTTTTTTAAAAAATCAAATAATACTTACAAACTCAACCTCCCATGACTCCCTGCCACCCGATCCATAATGCGATGATCCCATGGTTGCCATTTGGATACGTCGCGCCTCTACATGCTGGCGACTTGTCATTTTCTCCGTTGCTCTCTTCTTGGCTTCTTTCCACTCCTTGCAGTGGCAATTGGGTGGTTGGCCATATCCAGGGCACCCCTGCTCTTGTCTCCGCAAGGACTCCTTGGCACGCGTCATAAGGTGAGACCTCTTGTTATGAAGCGCGTCTCTCACCTTTGACCGTCCCCAATCATCTGAGAATCGTGAATTCTTAGGATTAGGGTACCTTTTATGTACTGCCCGTAGCACCTCTTGCCACAAACCATTTTTTTGGTGCTTGAAGGAAATCATGCAATCTTTGTATGTGGGATGCACGACACTCCTCAAGTAGGCTATCACTTCCCTCCCCTCAAAGTCATGCAAGATACCACCAACATCAGTGATAGAGTAGTACATTTGTGGAGGCCCGCCTCTCTCATTTTCCGGTGAGGGTGATCGAGAGCCACCACCTAGGCAACCCCCACAAAGCCCTCGACCTCCTCGTCCTCCCGCACCACTCTCCCTCCTCCCTCGACGTGCACTACCCTCTACCTCACTCGATACACGTGCTTCTGCAGATGCACGTGCTTCGGCCGATCCATGTACCTCAGCTGATCCCTGTGTAGACAAAGATGTGATAGGTGTCCCAGACATCACACTGAAAACCTCCCAGTGGGAGGGCGACCAAGATAATTGGTCATCTCCCCCATGAATTGCTCCTTGTTGAATGGGGTATTGGAGGATCCAGGATTCCATATCTACACAAGAAAAATCATATTACCATGTGCAGATAAAACATATTACATGCAGCGTCTATACATGTGTCTCTGTGCGCGTCTATACCTGCGTCTTTGTGAGCGTCTATTAGCGCGTCTCTGTGAGCGTCTCTGTGGGCCTCTGTCAGCGCGTCTATTTCCGCGTCTATAGCTACGTCTACACTGTCATCTGGATGCACTGACAGACGCGCACAGTCGCACCATTTCTTCTCAAACTTGCTTAAAAAACAAAGCTAAAAAGCCTCCATAGATGACAAGATCCAGCATGTGAAGAGAGAGAAGAGAGAGACAAACAAACACATAAAGCAAACAAGATTGAGAGAGAGAAGAAGAACTCACCTTCTTTGCTTGTTCCAACGGGTGGCGGCTAGGTTGCAAGCTCCTTGTCCTCCTTCTCCCTTCCCTTGGTAAGTTGCTTGAATCTTGTTCTCTTCCTTGCTGTTTGGCTCTTGTTCTTTACTCTTTGGCTCTTCTTTCCTCCTGTCCTCTTTTTACTCTTATTTCCTTGCCTCATTGTCTTCATGAAGTGATAGATAGACACGAGTAGTGATGTCGAGCTCAAACTGCAGAAAACGTGCAAAAAACGTAGGAAAGCACAGGTTTGAAAAGAAAGCCACAACTTTTTTTAAATTTTTCTATACTTGCGTGGCGCGTCTGTCAGGGCGTATAATTGCACGTGTATATGCGCAGATAATTCCTATTACACGCACTTACAGACACGCATGAACAATTTAAGGAATCAATGCATGCATTTAGGGAATCAATTGATCTATGTGATGACATATATAACAAAGCTTGAGGATAAGAGATAACACATTGGCAAGTTAATTGGCACATATGTAGTGACTTACTAGACCATCTGGCCACTTACAATTGCATGCAAGTATCAATAGGTGGATAAGGCACGAATGGTTTTTAGCTAGAGAGAGATAATGCAATAAAGGTGTACACGAAAGAGATAGAGAAAGGCATATTATCCATCAATCAATCAAAGATATGTACATGAAGTGACTTGATATAGTAATTAAAGTATCATCATTTTTAGGATGCTCCATTGACTTCTGCAAGTTCCTATAACCTTGAAGTAGAATATAGCCAACCACACTGTCCATGGAAGGAAAACTTGGCCTCATCAAATTAACCAAGTTAATTTACTTATACATTTCATAGATAAGAGATTTGTAGTTGGCTTGTTGGTATTAGTCACCAACAAGTGGACACACTGGCTAAAGATGATGAAAAGAGGATATATGCACATTGGTTACATGTGGTCCACCTTATCTAAAATTATATGTGAGCTATAAGTGCACCTTGACATGATTGGAATAGCTTGCATATGCACAAGCCAATTGATTTACATCAATCTACTCATGCTATGAATTGGCATGCATGGCTAGGTTAAGTGCACAACATTAAATGAGACATGTGAGTGTATTGATCAGTTCTATATATATATATATATATATATATATAGATTGCAAATGCACAAGTCAACCTTTGATTTATATATACATCCAATCATCATGCCCTATCCAATCACATTTGTATAGGGCATGATTGGATGTATATTTGTAATACTCAGAAAGAAGTAAAGTTGGTAATGTATATCATGTCCTATGCATGTATATGCCCTATACATTTATATAATGTCGTATATACATGTATATCATGTCCGTATGATCCTATACATGTATATATATCATGTCCTAGCGTATGATACAGGTGTAATTATGTCATATATACATCCAATCATGCCCTATCCAATCATGCCCTATTCAAAAAAATACTAGCTGCTAAGAGGTTTGGTCATATTCAGGGACTTTATGAGAAATGAAAAATATGTGCGTTTATTTTCACATCTATAAGCGCGTTTATCAGCGCAGATATATAGACGCATTTTTTATACTAGCGTGAATAGACGCACTGATACATATGCTTATAAATGCGCCCGCTTTTTCGCGTGTACAGTGCGCGTCTATAGGGCCTTTCTCTTGTAGTGATACTTGAAGATATTGAGAGAGCAATTCAAAAGCTCAAAGAGGCCAGAATTCGTAACAAAGTCCACTTTGATAGCAGACACAAATTGAGGCATAAAGAGATTAAAGAGGGAGATTGGGTGTTGGTCTATGACAACAGTCTAGAAAACCAATATAGTGCTATCCACAAGGTTTGAACCCTACTTAGTGCAGCAATGCTACATATTCCTTAATAGAACTTGATGGTACAGCCTTACAGGGAAAATAATCAAACTCTTCAAGAGAAGAGATGCTATATCCTATGCAATTGAAGAGTTGGATGATGCGAATTACGATGGACTTGAGCTAGGAGAGGATGAAGATGAAGATGTCGACATTGAAGATGCTTTTACAGAAGATGATGAGATTGCACTGACTGTTGAGCTTGGCAGTGATGAGGATGGCTAGTTGTGGCCCATCTGGAGGATGTGCAGGTTTGGAGGGGGCAGATGTCGTGACGCTATGCATCTACCAATGTGAACCTGATGGCGGAATTTTCTGTTGAGATATTGGACTTTTAAGTCAGCGTCATTATGAGTTTATTTTCCGTTGTGTGTTTGCATGACACACGAGCACATGTAGTTAGGCTAGACACAATTTCTTCAATGCATTCATTATTTTTTGCATGGAAGCATCGCTCGATTAATTGCATAGCATGGACTCAAATTTGCAAATTTCATGAGTGATTGGGATGAAGTTCTTTTTTAAAGCATGTTCTTGATAGGGCACAATTCATGGAAAATGAAGGATCCTGTTTTGAAGACTCAAGGACTTGAGGGAAAGATTGAAATGTTGATCCTTCGCTTGGACTTTTCTTATGTAACTTATAATTTGGATGTTGCTATCACAGATACTATGTCAACATTTTGCAGTCTACAAAAGTCAATGACATCTAAGTGGGCATTGCAACATCCGACATTTGTATTCTTTGATGAGAGATAGGGAACTTGCTGTGATGTGATCTTAGGTGTGAAATAGGCAAACTCTTAAAGAAAAAGTTTCACTAGCAATATGAGCTTGACCACATAGTTGTGGTTGAAAGGCTTTGGAATGTGGAAACCTTTAAAGGTTTCAATGGTAGAATTCAAGATAAAGACAATAATTGAAGTTATAGGGAAGAATTCCAAAATGTAGAGTGAGTAAAAGGTTTTTATGGCATATCTATTAATACAATGCGCTCTTGATGGCTAGAAAAGAGAGAAGCTACTAAGAAGATATTAAGGGTTACTTCATTCAGCCTTTTCAATGAACGTAGAGGCATCTATTTGCAGCAAATCGGTTGATATAATCGATGATGATTAAGAAAGTGTGTTCTCATTAAAGAATAAGAAAGCTAGGAAGTCGATAAATTGAGCCTTCCGGGTGGCGCATCAAGGATAAAAAGCTGCAGAAGGGACAAAAGGTGGACATTTGTGTGAAGTGAGAAGTGGAGGCTGCTGCGACAGAGGGGATCATCATGCCGATGGAAGACGTGACGAAGGAGAGTCGATAAGGAGTACGAGAGAAGGATGCTCTTCGAGGACATGAGTTAATGAAGATGATGAAGCTCAAAGCAACGACATCCAACTCTGCAAAGTAACAAAATTTGATCAGCAGGAAAATGAGAAGATCAGCTGATTTTCTGATACGATGGAAATAGAGGACGGAGGTTGCAATCCACAGAGGGAAGAATCGAGGCTCTGTTGATTGAGGGACTGGAACTCGTACTCAGTGCTGTCTTCTGTTGAAATTTTCTTCTCTTAAGAATATTCCAGTCTGCTTCTTCTTCACATGTCTACATCATCAAAAAACTCTCCTTCATTCCTTCCCGAGTCACCAAAGTTCTTCCTTGCTACTTCATCTGCTTCTTCGCCTTCACCGACTACGATGGAAAGAGGTGCGACATCAGGATGCTTCCAATGACAACTATGGTATTCTAAGCAAAGATTTTTGTTGTAACTGAACCACTCGAGTCTCCTTATGTATTGCATGGAAGAATCTTCTGGAGGATATCGTGGAGGAGGCTAAAGACAAAGAGCAGGCCATAGCCATATGGTCAAAACTATAAAGGTCTTTATATTTTCTTTGGTTGAGGAGAATGTGCCGGTTGGTTCAAATATGATTTGTACGAGCTCTATTTGGCGCTGACCCAGTCTACCCAGAAGAACACCAATTGACATTACCAATTATCGTCATAATGCTGCTAGCCAGTGTATCATGGTCACAATTACTTATGATTGAGTGTCACAATTACTTATGATTGAGTCCATGACAAAAGATGAAATATTTGAGAATATGTTCTATTTCTATCCTTTGAATTACTTGCATTGAACTCTATTATTGTGTAGCCCAATACATGCTTCTATCTTGAATTCCTTATATCGAATTATGTTCATGCTTTTCATAACATATAGATGTGTTGAGAGTTGGTTTAAAATTCATTTTCTTATGCTTCCATCTCGCAAAGGGTCTCTGTGACGAACGACACCACAAACCCCTAGTGCGAATATCGTGCCACAACGCTAGAAAATTGTTGTATGAGGAGAAGCCAAGAACCCTGCTGTCCGCCTCTCCTGATTATATAAATTCACAGCACCTAGTTTGTAGCCTATAGCTTGATGAGTACTAACTTGTTTATAACTCTTCCGAAGGTGTTGCAGCACTTCAAACGTCCATGTGGGAATGGTCTCAAATTATGTCTCCAGGTAACTGTTTGATTGTTAGTCGTGGAAGCGACATGTGTTGCAATAATCCATTATGTCATTCTTATCGATGTGGGAGTAAACACGGGTACACAGAGTCCCATGCCACAATAGGAGTAGAGCCAAGAACTCCAGGAGGTACTAGCTGAGGAGCCTATGTTCGTTGTCTTCTCATCCTTCTACTGTCCTTCCCCTTCGTCATCACCTTTTGGTCCTCCTTCCCCTTCGTCGTCACCCTCTAGTCCTTTTTCTTTGCAGAGCTCTCTGATGCCTTTTATAATCATCTGTCACCTTGTAAAGCTTCAAAAAAGCAATGTTCATAATATCGTTCTACTTTTTTTGTTTGAGATGCCACAACAAAAGCTTTTTAAAAAAAGCATTCTTTATTTTTGACTCTGATTGTCATCAATGATTACGTTGTCTACTATTGATCCTCATGCCTTTTCATCACCTTCTCGGAATATGCCACAGGCCATCCACGTGACTACAGTTGTCTCCTATTGCTACGTAATCACGGTCTTCCTTTGCCTCTGTTATATGCACTCGGCCAGTAAGCCCTTGCCAAATTTCACCCGTATTTCCATTGGTTGTATTGAAAATTCCTGCAAAAAGAGCATGTTTTTGCTCTCCTTTTACTATAGAGTCTATCTCATATTTAAACAAGGACTTCAAGTGTTTATGCATGCACTTGGATGTTAGATCACTAAAACTTGTGAGAAGCACAAGCAACCTTCCCGATCAATCTGGCAATGCTCCCACAATTACATCAACCCTCTGAGCAAGTGTGTTTGTTTTTTTCAGGATCCACACGTAAATTGTAGTCATGAGCCGCAGCAAATGCAATTGCATTATCATGCTCCGGTAGTGATAAAACAAAATATTCATCTTGGATCAATTCAATGACAATAGATGCTATTTGTTGAACCTTTAGACCCGCAATACTTCTCTTGTGACTAGCCTTTTTTGGTACTGTACTTGAGGCTTTCTTAGAATACACAAGTTCTGGTTGAAGTGTTAGGTCCACTATCCCATCACTCTTTACCACATCCAGTACTTGAGCATTCACATGTTGGCCCACCAGGACTTCCATGCCCAATTGATGGGTTGTGATGAATCCCAAGACATCCTTATGATTAGAGAAACTGATAATTACATCGTAATCTTTTATATCATCAATCTCCCTTTAGTCAAAAGCTCCTTTTTATGGCAATACTCTATATCCATACACATGCAGTTGCGGATATCATGCATTAAGTCAAATTTGTAGTTAGAGCAGCAATTGATCCACCCAAAGAATGGTTAACAATTCGCAATGCATAGCCTTCACATTCCCCACCAGGTCCAATGATTGAGCACTTATGCTTGTTTGACCATTGAATGTAATCAATTCTGTTCTTGTTATTTCAGCATGGTCATCCATTCATTTTGAGTTGAATAACTGTCTCGCTAATCATATAACAGTTACAGAACTTGATCTAGCAGTCTCTGATGCTAATGCTTTAATGGAAGCAACACAAAGACACTTAATGGAAGAATTGACAACCTTGATGAGAATTCATCATTATAGACAATGCTTGTGATAAAACTTGAGCATGCATTGGCAATTGTAGTGTCCACACATGGCCCTTAGCACCTCCATTAAACCACATGTATTTGTGTTTCAATACCCTATGAAGGTTATCCCAAATTTGTAAGCAAGACCTTGAGCACAAAAGTTATTGGTCAATGAGTTTAACCTCTCCAAAGCTCTGTCGCACAAGGAAAGTCCAAAACCAAGCTAGTATTCTCCCTGGATCCTTGAGCCTTCAAAACGATTACATGTTTTTCCATGCAATGTGCACTTTCAAGTATATGTTTTGAAAAAGAACTTTGTGCCCAATCACTCATGCAGTTTGCAAATTAAAATCCATGCTATGCAATCAATCGAGCGATACTTACAAAAAAATTTATGAATGCATTGAAGAAATTGTGCCTAGCCTAACTACAGGTGCTCGTGCATCATGCAAATGGAAATAAAGAGATACACACAACGAAAAATAAATTCCTAATGACACTGAATAATATGTTCAAATTCCTGGCAGAAAAAAAACTCCACCCTCAGATTTGTAGTGGTGGACACACAGCGTCACAACGAAAACGGTCATGTCTAGTCGTCTGCGATTTCTAGGGTCAATTTTGTTTGTAAGGCTTTCGAAGCCTTTCCCAATTGCAAGAGGTGTTTTGCCTCACTCAAGATATGCTAGATTTGTCAGTCTCTCCTGTCAGAATTTTGATCTAATTTGATAGTGTCCAATTTTATAGTGTCTGATTCTTCTCAGAGTCGGACATCCGATTTCAGAGTATTCGATTGTGGCAAGTCCGAGTGCTAGGCGTCCAAATCTGACAAGGTCCGATTTTTGAGTGGCCAATGGATGAGTATCCGAGTCCGATTCTAATGAGTCTGATTGTCCCAATCGGTCGAAGTGAATGTTCGATCGGGGATAATCTGATTTTCATGATCGGACAGACAATGTTTGATTGGACAAGTCAAGTTAGTCCAAATGTCTGAATTCCTGGAATCAGATGTTCGAGTGTTTGATTTTGGGAATCGGACCCCCATGGACCATGTCTGATTTTATCGACACGCAAACAAGGACAATAAAAATTCGAATCATGGCCACAAGTTTGGCCATGCCCTCAAGGAAGGAGCTCCAGAATGCAAGAGTGCATACACAGGACAAGGAGGGTTCTATGTACTTGATATGTATGGAAAATTCCTATAGTAGTCGATCAATTCTCCCTAAGCTCCAAGTCTCTCTCAAGCTCTCTCGTTCTCTCTCTCTCTCTCTCTCTCTCTCTCTCTCTCTCTCTCTCTCTCTCTCTCTCTCTCTCTCTCTCTCTCTCTCTCTCTCTCTCTCTCTCTCTCTCTCTACTGCAAAAACTGAAAATGAGCCTTCTACCCCCCTTCCTTGGGTCTTAAGGCCTTGTTCTAATGTCCAAGTGCTGTCTTGTTAGTGATCAAGCCTTGTCAATGGAGTGCAAGCCCATTTTTCCCTTGATTTTGCCCTGTTTTGGCCTGTTTTACAATAAAAACTCTAAATCTTTTTGCTTCGATTTCTTGCTCCTATCCTACTGTAAATGCAATAATAATCAAAATACAAATACGAAAATGAATCCTCCTACTTGTCTACTAATCAAAAACCCAAAATACTTACTTGTTTTGAAGATTAAAAATCCCAAATCTCCTACCTATCTCAAGCACCGGTTCAACCCTACTTCGACGCTCTATTTGAGGTGCACAAGTGCTCAAGCTTGAATCTGTTGGTCTCGACAATGGAACCAAAATGTAGTGGGAGCTCACACTCAACCGCCAAGATGCACGGACCCATTATTGCTTCAAGCATTTCAAGTGAGCACAAATGGCTATCTCTCACCTAGCCAACGCACCTTCGATCCTACGGGGGTGTAGTGAGCTTACCTTGATGCCCAAATGAGTAACCTCCTCCCTCAAGCAACTCGTTGGCTCCATGATTTGAGATGCAAGCTCAAGCAACCTCAAGCCTCCACCTCTAAGCTTCATCCTCCATAGCCTGCGCATGAGAGAAGAGAAGAGAAGAGAAGAGAAGAGAAGAGAAGAGAAGAGAAGAAGAGAGGAAATGATGGAGAGTTTCTTCTCCTTGATCCCTCACCCTCACACACTCACTCCCTCACACTCTTACACTCCCTCTCTCAAGCATACACAAGCGAGGAAGAAGGAGAGAAGAAGAGATCACTTTTGCCACACACTAAGAATGAGCTTTTCATTCACTTTTTGCGCTTATATACAAAACCCTAAATCCCTTGGGCACCCATCCCCTTTTTTACATGATCGGGCATCTTGCCAAGGTCCTCTCTCTCTATTCCCTTCTAGTTTCCTTATCCCTTCACCCATGTCCATTTAGACCTTACAACTTGCACAAGAGGGAGCCTGGCACTCTTATAAAATGAATCACATTGCGCCCCACACTTTCCTTGTGAGAGTCCTCAGAGGTTCTCCCTCATCCTTGAGAGAGCCTTGCTAGAATATTCAGTGATTTCCCACATTCTTTCTAAGCACCTTGCTAGAATATTCGGTGCTCTCCTTTGTCCTTGAGAGCACCTTACTAGAATCTTTGGTTCTTTCCTTCATCCTTGAGAGCACCTTGCTAGAATATTTGACAGATGATTTTTGATGCCGAGACATGCTTAAAAATATCCAAAAATTACGAATATCCGAGGAAAAATAGACTTCGTCAAAGGTGGCGGTGGCAATCAGTACGATTTTAAGCGGCAATGCCCCATAAATGCTTAAAAGAGCCACTGGACGGCAGTCGGAGAATTTTCATAATTTTTTGGCATACGAAACAAGACCTTGGGAGATGCCCAGCAGTGGAGGACTTCAAGGTGGATGCCCAAGATTTTTCAGATCAAGATTCGGGTAGAGGACGTGGAAAAGAGAGTGCCCGGGAGGCCAAGCTCAAAATGCCAAGTGGAAATGGACTTAAGGAGAGCCCAAAGGGTATGACCCTTTGGGGCTCCCCTTGGGAGCCTAAAATTTTGAAAAACGTGGGGGGGGGGGTGTTTTTTGTTTTTTTTGCTGATCAGGAAAGAGGGCGCCATCATCACAAATTGAGGAAGAGATAGAGGATGGGGGCTGTGAACAAACCCCCAACTGACCGGATACATGATCTACATTCTATCTTCGCTCTCCATTGCTCCAGACCGCTCCTCAATTGGATGCTTGGTTGTGGAGAACAAAAACCAGTCGTTCTCTCTCCTCCCTCTCTCTCCTACATAGAGGCTATTCATATTCAAGAAATCAAGAAGACGAGGGACTGAAGAATGCTTGTTCAGTTGTGATCGGATTGCTTCAAGATGAAGTGGAGGCTGAGGAAAGAGGTTCAGTACTGAAGAATGGTTGCTGGTCGTTCCGTGGGATGCTCAGAATAATTATTAAAAAAACCAGCAACATGTAAGACATGCGGTATGCTCTAATTTTACAAAGAAATTTGATTATTTTTGTTGTTTCATGGTCCAAATGTTGTTCATATGCGATGACTTTTTGTTTGAACCTTGTTTGCATTATGATTGAGGGTTGTAACTATAGAAATGCAGAATCCGTAATGATTTAGAGTCGTTTTTAATTCTTTAAACTAGTAAAATGTCATTTTTAGTGGAAATTAGTGGTTTTTTTCGATTTTGAGTTGGAGAAAAGAGGTGGAAATGGTATAAAATCAGAGAAAATGTTAAGTTTCAATCAAAATAATAAGCCAATACAAATAAATCAGAAAATACCTATTTCTCATGAATAATAAATAGAAAAATTAGTAAAAAATAGAGAAATCTAGGTTTTTTGTGCTAAAAAAATATGAAAAAATAAGATTTATGTGCATGAATGTTTGGAGAGGTTAAAGCATGAGGTTAAGCCTCAGTTTGTCCTCCTCCTTTGTGTTATAGTACGTGTTTATTGGTTTTTACATACAAAAATGATACAAAATAACCATTTACACCTATGCACTGCAGCAACACCTAAACAATGAGGGGGGGATAATGTTTGTGCGATGATTTAATTGCTAAAAAGATACAAATTTTGATTTCTCTTTTTGTGCATAGCATTTAGGGATCGTTTCATAATTAGATAAAGACGAGTAGTAGCACGAAAGTTCCGGTGCTAGTCCCTAAAGCAGTGTAGCACGTAATGCTTAGTTAAAATTCATGAAAGGGCTGTTTTTCGCACCTCACATGACTAGTTTTTTAATTATAAAATGGTTGTGCATGATTGTCATACACTTTGCATCAAGTATGCCACGTGGTATCCCCTGGAATGCATTGCAATTGATTGATAAACTTTGACCAACGCTGAGAGGACACGAAACCTAAGCTGCAGGTTTAGACGGGCGCTTCCATTGGGGAAAGTTTTGTGAGGAAAATTAAAATCTCCTAGAATGCCGAATTATGAAAGAGTAGAGTTTGTGCGAATGTTATATGTGTTAGCGACGCATCTTGGGGCTAATCCTCGAGGTGTAGGAGAGCCGCAGTGGAGCCGCGGCAATCAGCCAAGAGGTGCTTCCCTATGTGTGTATTACGAGGCATTATGCCTATATGTTATCGGATCTCCCTCTGAGGAGAAGGGAAGGTGAACGTTGGACTACATATTGGATACAAATGCAAAGTCATCATAAGCATTTAGTACAAAGTGAGTTTTAGGTGCTCCTGGCCCCCGTGAGGCTATGTGGTGGGGTTGTCTGTCGTATGCATGAGGTCCAGCTAGTGCCATAGCCAGTGCCGGCCCATTTTAGGTCCCATCAGTGGTGCGTCTACTAGAAGCTGCCTATAAGTGGTGGTTTTCGAATCTTGGTCTTATAAGGGACATGCTAGCTTTATTATATAGTTGATAGTCGCCTTGAAGCGGTGGATGCTAAAATAGGTGGATTGAAGTTTCCGCCATGAGCATGATGATGAAACAAAGGAATCCTCGTAACCCTAAAGATACCTTGTTCATTCTAAATGGTTTAGTGGGATCTTTGGCTAGAAATGTGATCGATTACTTTACCCTTTGCCTTGAAAGTGACACCATGCTGGAGTTTGGGTCACTATGGGGAAATACCCATGGAATTAATCATGAGAGATAGTCCATGGGAGCTAGAGGAAAGATTAGGAAGCAAAAGTGATGTTAGGATGGCACAGTCGTTTGTGATCCTCAAAAGTGATAAGTTTTTGAAGGAAAAGACCGTGATGCTACTAGTCAAAGTAATATATGCCTATGAGCAGGGGATACCTCCGATGCTAGGGCCTGATGCAATTGGGTTCCAAAGCGCAATTTTGCAGATCTATAAAGAATTGGATGATATCTACATATGTGGAAAACCCTTATCAGAAAGGAAGGTTCTATTAGGACCTACCTCCAATTCTGGGAAAACAATAGCAAATGAGGATAGAATTACTAAAACACCAACATCAAGCGATGGAGTAGACTTCTTAGTACGTAGCATAGGACTCCCTAGACCACTCTGCGAGTTGGTAGAAAGGAATAGCAAGGATGATATTAACCTTCCTACACCAGCAAAGGTGAAAATGGAAGAGGTTGGAGACCCCAAGACACTAGATTTAGGTCATGAATATGAGGATTTTAATGGCCCATCCCTGATCTCGAAGGAAAGGACTAAATGCCCTCCTCCTTATAGGGATCTCCCAGTGTTTCATGGGCTGGTTAATGAGGATCCGATGGTGCATTTACGAGAATACGGCCTAACTTGCCTTGCCAGTGGGTTCAATGATATTCATCGGATGCTCGTATTCTCAAGTACCCTAAAGGAAGAGGCTAGAAAATGGTACTGGAGCCTCCCAAGGGGGTCTATTAAATCCTTTGAGGAGTTGAGTGATCGATTTTTAGATGAATATGAGAAGAAGGTGCCTATGACCCAAGTTTTAGGGCAACTCATGCAGATTAGGCAAGATTCCTATCCTTCTATTAAAGAATACGCTAGAGCCTTTGATGATATTCTGAGGCTTTGGACAAGAAGAGCTACTGCATTGCCAGGTGATGTGCTATGTGAGCTCTTTTTGAGTGGCTTAGAGATTAACATGCAAATCCAAGTGGGACTACCGAATCCTAAGTCGTTAAGGGAAGCAAAGATGCATGCCATTGATTATGAGGGACATATTCAGAGATGTTGGGAAAACTTTTGGAGTTTTCCCTGCTCAGTACAAGTGCATCCTAGCTTCCAACCATTTCTACAAGGAGATAGCTCACTTGTTGATACCAAGGTATCCTATGAGAGGAACCTTGGTAGCCAAAATCTCCAAGCAAAAAATGGCAATAGTAGGGATAATATACCCCCTGGGGATAAATAGATTCCAAGTCTAGTAAGTCCCATCAAGGCTTGCAACAATTCCATGAGAGGTAGTTGTGACGGTGGAATTGATAGAACCATTAGGTCTACAAGCTTAGATGAGCGTTCTATGACTGGTTCTAGTTGTGCTCCTAGTAAGGCTCTTGAGAGACCCTTCCAATTTATAGATGAATCATGTTTTCGAGTAGATGCTATTCCTTTTAGTAAAAGCATGGTTCCTATGGCTAAGCAGTTGCAGAGTGGAAAGGGAAGACATCTCATATGAAGAAGATGCCAAAGGTCCACTTGTACTAAATAGAAGCCATAAGGCTGTGAGGCCATCTAGTAATGGTGATAAATCCACTGTGAGTCCATTGGACCAATGTGGGCAGATGAGGCAGTCTGAGAATATGAAAAGGAATATGAGATGGGTTTGGAGGCCCAAAATCCCTAAAAATATTGTTGGATGAAGGGCCAGGAATTGCTTGTGGACATGCTTTGATGGATTCCCAAGAGGATGCGACTAAAGGCCATAATGCGACATCTAACAAAAGGGACCGCCGCCGGCTTGAAGCTCTGTCTAGTTTGGATCGTATCATTGACATATGGAATGGTCCAATTAGAGAAGAGTTGAATGATCATAAATCCATGATTCTCCTTGTAGGAGGAGTTACTGGAAAGTTGAGACAAGCGATCCGTTTGAATAATGACCAAGGGGATGAGATATATCAACCTAATGATGTCATTCATTCAGATCATAGTACCCAAGAAGAGATGGCCATTATTACTGAGATATCAGTAGAAAGGCTTGGGCTAGTAGATCTACAAAGAGTATAGATCAAGCTTTTAGCTGACTCGCATGAGGAGCATGAGGCTAGTCCTCCTATTTTACGCTATCCTTGGTATCATGATTAGTTTGATAGGATGTGATGTATATGCCAAGGAAATCATATATTGCATGGATTAGAATGAACTATCCATTTTAGGCCAAGAGGGCTAGGTGTCTGTTTAGTACGGGTGCAGTTAATGGTTTCTTGTTTTAGTCCTATGCTAGACAGGTTCAAAGAAGAGCGTGGACAGAGCCTTTGTCATGTGGAAGCTTCTCGTGGCCCTATCCAGGTGATATCTCTCCTTTACGAGTGCCTGTTCTTTCACTTTATATGTATCTATGTACTTGAAGGGGGCTTTCTTTCTTGTTGGGGACCGGCAATCCAGGCATGAAGTCCCAGGTTTAGGTTAGGTATGTCTAGGGGAGGTCTGAGTAGTCATTGCCTCCTGCAAGGCATTGTCAGGCATTGAAAGACCTGTTTTAGATGGGAGTTCTAGTGACCCTGTTCTACCATCCCGCTAGGCGGCCATTCTAGAAGTTCCTGTTAGTTGTGAGGTAGTTAGAGAAGCCTACTAAAATAATGATGGAAATAGACAAAACCCTTAAGCTCTGAAAGACACTATATGAATATACGGAGGTGTGTAAAAAGGGGTTTTAATCCCTATAAACATAGAAAATGAAAGAAAATCCTTGGGCTGTTGTTCATTGCCTTGCAAAGGCCTGGTAGGTTCCTGGGGGATGAGACAAGATCCGAGGCCGATGCCTTGTCTTCCTTGGGGTGACATCTTGCCATAAAATAAAGAAAATAAAAGAAGGTTGGAGTGAAAATAAAAGTGAGCGTTAGAAAAGGATTAAGTGTCGCCTCACGAGGGCTTGGTAGGTTTTTGGGTACCTAGACCGGACCTGAGGCCGATGCCCTATTCTCCTTGGGTCACTACGCTCAGCTCCCTCCTTTTTACACGCCCGGGCATGGAAAAATAAAAGGCTAAAAGGAAAAAAGTGTACTAAAAGAAAATATTTCTTGATTAGGCTATAGGAGTCATCGCCTAGTAGGAGCTCCTGGTTGAGTTGTCCTTAGTTAGGTAGGAAGTTCAGACCACCACTTAGGGTGACCTCTTTGATAGTTCTTTTTAGCTTGGGAGTGTTGGAGCAGTTGGTTAGTGACTAGCTTCGAGCCTTCTATCAAATTATGCTGGGCTTACTCCTCGTGGATTTCATGCCTTGGTTTTGTTAGGGGGGTAGGGTATGAGCTGTGCTGTGTTGTGTTGTGTATTTCTTCGTATCATCTTGATGCTCCTTTTTGTTGTTTATGTGCAAATCTATTCGTGGGATTCGACGGGCTGAGTCGCCCTATCCCGTGGTCGCCAATGATAGATGATTTTTTATGCCGATAAGTACTTAAAATAGCCAAAAATTATGAATATCCAAGGAAAAATAGACTTCGTCAAAGGCGGCGGCGGCAATCAATACGATTTTAAGCGGCAATGCCCCAGAAATGCTTAAAAGAGCCACTGGACGGTGGTCCGAGAATTTTCATAATTTTTTGACATGCGAGATAAGACCGTGGGAGATGCCCCGTAGTGGAGGACTTCAAGACGGACACCCAAGATTTTTCAGATCAAGAATCGGGTACCGGACGTGGAAAAGGGAGTGCCCGAGAGGCCAAGCCCAAAATGCCAAGTGGAAATGGACTTAAGGAGAGCCCAAAGGGTGTGACCCTTTGGGGCTCCCCTTGGGAGCCCAAAAATTTGAAAAATGTGTGGGGGGGGGGGGGGGGGGAGTTGTGTTTTTTTCACTGATCAGGAAAGAGGGCGCCATCATCACGAATTGAGGAAGAGATAGAGGATAGGGGCTGTGAACAACCCCCCCAACTGACCAGATACATGATCTACATTCTATCTTCGCTCTCCATCGCTCCAAACCGCTCCTCAATTGGCTGCCTAGTTGTGGAGAACAAAAACCAGTCGTTCTCTCTCCTCCCTCTCTCTCCTGCATAGAGGCTATTCATGTGCAAGAAATCAAGAAGAAGAGGGGCTGAAGAATGCTTGTCCGGTTGTGATCGGATTGCTTCAAGATGAAGTGGAGGCTAAGGAAAGAGGTTCAGCACTGAAGAATGGTTGTTGATCGGTCTATGGGCCACTCAGAATAATTATTAAAAAAATCCGCAACACGCAAGACACGCGGTATGCTCTAATTTTACAAAGAAATTTGATTGTTTTTGTTGTTTCATGGTCCAAATGTTGTTCATATGCGATGAATCTTTGTTTGAACCTTGTTTGCATCATGATTGAGGGTTGTAACTATAGAAATGTAGAACCCGTAATGGTTTAGAGTCGTTATTAATTCTTTAAAACTCGTAAAATGTCATTTTTAGTGGAAATTAGTGGTTTTTTTTAATTTTGAGTTGGAGAAAAGGGGTGAAAATGGTATAAAATCAGAGAAAATGTTAAGCTTCAGTCAAAATAATAAGACAATACAAATAAATCAGAAAATAACTATTTTCCATGAATAATAAATAGGAAAAATTGTAAAAAATAGGAAAATCTAGGTTTTTCGCGCTCAAAAAATATAGAAAAATAAGATTTATGTGTGTGAATGTTTGGAGAGGTTAAAGCATGAGGTTAAGCCTCAGTTTGGCCTCGTCCTTTGTGTTATAGTACGTGTTTATTGGTTTTTACATACAAAAATGATACAAAACAACCATTTACACCTATGCACCGCAGCAGCACCTAAATGGTGAGGGGGGATGAAGTTTGTGCGACGATCTAATTGCTGAAAAGATACAAATTCTAATTTCCCTTTTTTGTGCATACCATTTAGGGATTGTTTCATAATTAAATAAAGGCGAGTAGTAGCACAGAAGTTCCGTTGCTAGTCCCTAAAGTAGCGCAGCACATAACACTTAGTTAAAATTCATGAAAGGGCTATTTTCTGCACCTCACATGGCTGGTTTTTTAATCATAAAATGGTTGTGCACAATTGTCACACACTTTGCATCAAGCATGCCATGTGGTATCTCCTAGAATGCATTGCAATTGATTGATAAACTTTGACCAATGCTGAGAGGACAGGAAACCTAAGCTGTAGGTTTAGACGGGCGCTTCTGTTGGGGAAAGTTTTGTGAGGCAAATTAAAATATCTTGGAACGCTGAATTATGAAAGAGTGGAGTTTGTGCGAATGTTATATGTGTTAGCGATGCATCTTGGGACTAATCCCCGAGGTGTAGGAGAGTTGCAGTGGAGCTGTGGCAATCAGCCGAGAGGTGCTCCCCTATGTGTGTATCACGAGGCATTATGCCTATATGTTATGGGATCTCCCTTTGAGGAGAAGGGAAGGTGAACATTGGACTACATATTGGATACAAACGCAAAGTCGTCATAAGAATTTAGTGCAAAGTGAGTTTTAGGTACTCCTGGCCCGCGAGGCTGTGTGGTGGGGTTGTCTGTCGTAAGCATGAGGTCCGGCTAGTTCCATAGCCAGTGCCGACCCATTTTAGGTCCCATCAATATTCAATGGTCTCCTACATTTTTTCTGAGCTTGCCTTCTCCTCCACTTTTTGTACTTAGGCAAAATGAGCTTCTTTATTCACTTTTTTACTTGGGCTTCCTCATTCTTTTTGGCTGCATGATCCTTGTTCGTGATATGTCTTATATCATTGTAACATCACAAAATTGTATCATTCATAGCCATTTCCATGTCTCAAATTTCTTATAAAGGCATAGACAATGTTCACTATGTACAAGTTTGGAGAGATATCTATTATACAATATGATAACAGTGATATGGATTTCAACCTTAGTAGGAATGGAAATTCAATATTAGTCATTGAGGTAGATGCTTTGATGGTGGTCAACTTTTATAGTTAGTCAAGGATTTATCGAGGAAATCCAAGTGGTATCTTGAAGTGTAGAAGAGTTTGCTACTTATTATGGAAGACAATGCTCAACTAGCTTAGAGGACTTGAAGGTGCAAGCTTTGCACAAGTGACCAAACATATGACCTCTATATCTAGCTAAGTATCACTAGTTTGCCATTAGTAGATTGTGAATGGAAGATGTAGATGGGCAAGAGGATCCTTTATCTTTCAATATAATACTAAATTATGGTGGGTGACTCATCTTGTGACTCTTACATTTTTGTAGTCTTTTAAATTTAAGCATTGTCAAGATATGTGCTTCCTCATGGCCACTATTGTGTATACAATCTAAAATACATGTTGGTCATGGTGGAAAAAGAACCATAGGTAATGGGGTCTACTCAAAACATGAAATTCATGTACACAATCCAAAAGGAAGGATTATTTCCCTAGTTGTATGAATCCTCACTTTTCAATGGTGATCAAATTACTAGTAAGATGTAGATAATAATGCAAAAAAATCATATTTTGATATTTGCCAAATCAAATTGATGTGAAATCATTGTTATGCAAATCTGATGGTTACTTGTTTGTTAATGACTCACCTATGTTCTCATTCACATGTATAATAAGTTAATAAAGTTGGCCTTTAGGTATCCTGATTTTAAAAATGTTGATTGCATAATGTGGTATGTGCATATCTTTTTTTTCCTACTTAGGGGGCTTATTATGCACATAAAGCCTATTTATCATATACACTCATGGCCTATGTATAATAAGTTAATAAAGTTGTCCTTTAGGTATCCTCTTTTTTTCCTACTTAAGGGGCTCATTATGCACATAAAGCCTATTTATCATATACACTCATGGCCTACTTATAAAATGTATTGTCTATATATTTCTCATTGAATAAAATATACCCTTTCTCTTACAAATCTATCATTTTTTTCCAAAATCCTAAAATTCAACCCCTATTACAAGTATGTTTCTACACATTTTATCATTTAAAGTTTTTTCCCTTTTAAAATCGATGTGATACAACATAGCTCATTGAGTGCTCCCGAGGTCCCCCCCCCAAACAAAAAAAAGAAAGAAAAGCTACAATACATGTGGGAACCATGTAAATATTTCCTTCATTGGAATAGATAATGACTCTAGGTAATTTCACAGACTTTCTTGAGGGGTAACTTAATAAGGTATGTGCTTGTCACAAGAATTGGAAAATTATAGGCAATCTTCAATTTGTGAAAAGTAAACTAATTTGCTTGCAAAAGAGGGTGGTTTTTTAGATTTTGGAAAAAAAGGTTATAGATTTGTGAGGGCAAAGGCCCCATTTTATAAATAAAAAATCTCACAAATAAGGCATTTTATAAGTAGGTATTGAATGTAGTTGATGTAAGGACTTAACCCACCAAGCATATTCATAAAACAAAAAGTTACCTAGGATTCCCAATAGAAAGATTCATGTAGAGTAAGGAAGAAGGGACATGAATAATTACACATCTAAATCTAAAACACAAATGATTATTTACATTTGGGCCTTTGGCTCAAAATGCACATAGTTCACTTTAACAAAAGCACAAGCTAAATGACTAAAAGAAAGTCACATGAATTTTCATGAGTAGACTTAGCATTAAATTGCATATGGCATGCCATCCACTTAAAGCATCCTATAAAAGTTAAAGGTTCAAAGGGTAGCTCTGGTTCATTAGCTCAAGGCTAGGTCCACATTGCCTATATTCATTTGCTACTTTGTGTGGATACCAATTACCATGAACTTTCCATAATTGTTGGAAACCCTATGTAAGTGGTTGGTCAATCATGCTACCTCTCTAATCCTCATTTGGAATACCCCTAGAGCATCTACCTATTCATTCCCTATACACTCTAGGGTTTCTCAAAAGATGTTAGGGTCACCCAATTTTCTTAATAAGAGGTTGCTCACATGAGGCACAAGAAAATTAGTTAATATTTAGAAGACCCCATACTAGTTCACCACACCACACAAAATACATGCTAACTCTACGATCATGCCAATTGCCAATGGGGTATTAGCAACACGTTCAACCCTTTAAAACCTAAAGGTAACCACTTATTTGGAATTTGGGGGATTTACTATTAATACCTCCCAAGATGTGTGATAGAAATATATGGAAAATGTTGTAGGATACACCCAAATTAACATGTTTAGAACCAAAAAAGTATGTACATGCAAGGTACTTTTCAATATACTTTCATGCATCATCACTTATGAAAAATAGAAATAATTTGTTTGGTGATAATTTGATATGGTGATATTGCTAGAGAATAACTAGCATCCTACATAAAGCTCATTACGATCAAGTTGCTTTTCTTTGCCTAGAGACATGTAATTGATGGGATAGGTTACAAGTACTCAATTGCTTAAGGTGGTTGACAACATGTGCAATAGTCTAAATAATACATGAGGATAGAATACATAGAGAAGATAAACCAAGACACTTATATGAATTAAGAATGAACATGAGTAAGGGATATCTACTCACAACATTAGCCACCCACTATAAGTTTAAGTAAAATATTACTTTTCCTCTTTAAATCCAACTAGTTGGCCTGTGATTGGCATTGTGGGCTAGGCTCGCTAACTAGAGAATTGGTGGGATCACAAAGGTCACAGAGGCTAGGCCTTACTCCCTTCATGTTTTTGTGAGAAAAGGGAAGCATTTGTGCTATCTCCCATATGATTCCCTTTGCTCACAAAAAGGGATAGACATTGTGCTTCTCACACAAAAAAACATGCTACACTTGCCTAATGTACATGTGGCTTCAATGAAGAATGTATAGTACACAATCATGACACACAAAAAACACATATATGAGAGTACATAGACTTGACGGTATGTATTCATGGCATGTTTAAACCAAATTGAAGACCCTTGGAGAAGATTCCACATGTTGAAGAGGAGCTCTATATGTGTACACTTATGTGAACATGCTTGTGTTTGTATATGAATGTGTGATAGAAAGTTTGAGTTTGTGTACCTAGCTATCTATTGATACATGTCGTATGTTTACATTCAAGGTGAGCCCCGCCCCAAACTCAAAACATCTATCAGTAGCATCATGAAAAATTGTACACAAGAGTAGGGATTCCTTCAAACCACTACTTTACTAACATCATGCTAATGTAATTAACTGCTAGGATCTCGAATCAATGGGACTAATGCTGAGCTTCATGATGGAGGCGTACAATTCCTTGATGTACTCATGTAGTGTGACACCTAGCTCCCCACTACATCAAACTAATACCAGAGGAGGGCATGCAATGTAGTACAACCTCTATATTTATTCCTCACCTAGTGAATGACACTAAGTGAACCACAACACCTCAAAGAAAATGGCACTAATGCTACTCCTAACATAATCAAAATTATGTATTGGTGAAAGTGTACAAAGGTAAAGGGGAAAAAAGTTGGAACCAATGACCATCTTTGTTGAAGATCAAGTTTACAAGCTCTATGAATGAATGAGAAAGAGAGAGAAAGAGGTTTGATAATAATTGCATATATCACCTCAATATCCATGCCATTGGGATGAATTCGGATACAATGTAAAGTGTTTTGAGCTATCTAGTATCTCTTAAATATAGACTCCTTCCATTATCATTTTCTAAGCCTATGGAACTCTTATTAAGGACACTAGCTACATGGGGGAGTGCAGAAGCTTCTCTGGATTCTATGTGAGTAGGCAAGACCGGTGTGCTCACACTAGAGATCTCATTAATTTCTCCTTCCATGATGGGTTCCACATCTTTTAGGTGTGCTTGGGCTTCTCTCACCCATTCCTTGACCTTATCAACCACTTCTAATTGGTGCCTCGGATCGGGATATTGTGCAACCTTCGCCCTTCCCTTTTTTGATGTCTCTTAGGAGCAGATGTCTCTGTTTCTACATCTATGACTTGCTTCCCCTTTGGTAACGTAGTGGCACTATCAATTTTGAGTGCGACTTGTGTCTTAGATCTCTTTCTTCTCCTCCTACAACTTCAGGTAATGATGCCACCCTGCATTGTCTACATTAAGGTTGCTAGGTTAAGATTGTTGCCAGCTTGCATTGTCTATATCAAGGTTGCTAGGTCCAGGTAATGAGATGTTGGTCTGCCTTGTTTGTGCCCTTCTCATGGCATTTAACGAAATGGGAGTGGCCTCGCCATCAAGTGCCTTGACTCCAAATAGCCCCAAAGGTACCGATGGCACGATAGCTGAACTAGTGGCACAATAGCTGAGAATAAAAATGAGTGATTCCACGCTCATCAAGGCATCTCAAGTCGGCCTTTTCTCGATTAGCTTGCTCTCATTTAGGGCAACAAGATGAGATGTGTCCTGGGTCCATCATGCAATAGGTTCCTGGTTTTGACCTCCTAGGCCTCTACCTCTTCCCCGACCTAACGCCATCATCGATACTAATCTAAAATCCATTAGAATGGGATTACCTTCTTCATCATACAGGTTCTTGGTTTTGACCTCCTAGGCCTCTACCCCTTCCCCGACCTAACACCATCACCGGTATTGATCTAAGATGCATTAGAATGGGATTATCCTCTTTGTTGTAGGAGATGTAAGGGTTTACATATGTCTCTTTCTCATTTGGCTCCTCGACATAATGCACTAGAGAGTCACCCGGTGGATGGGTCACAAAGGGTCCAAGTGGTCTAGGTATCCATGTGGGATTGATGTCCATCATCCTAGGGATAATTGGCCTTGAATCATAAGGTGCTGAAGAGCTAATGGAGCTTCCCTTTCGTAAGGTAGCGGTCTATTTCCTAGGTAGTAAGGCTGATTGTATGGCTATGGGTATGCACACTGCCTTGGTAATCACCAATGCATTGTATCATGACCAAACCTACTGCAATTGGCACTAGATATGGATCTAGAATCCATGCACTTAGCTAGAAGGTGGTTTCCTATGCAATGCATGTATTGCATGTGAGGTTGTGCAGGCCTTCTCATCATCTCCTCAAGCTTATCCAACTCTAGCTTCACGTTCACCAACTCTTGGCTCTAATCCACATTCTTTCCCTTGTCTTGGGTGCTCTAGTTAGATCTTTCACGAATTGTTGTAGCCCTTTCTGAAGTTCTAGAGACAATGCTATCTTGGGTTGTGGGTCTTGAGCTCCTCTCCATTGAGTAGGTTATCCACTCATATGGCTTCTTTGAAGACCCTAGCTAGCACATCCCTTTGTAAGGGTTGAGTTTCTTACCAATGCCTTGTAAAGATCTTCACTTTTTGGATTCCACTTATGAACATCGTGGAGATTGCTCATTCACTAGGTCACTCTATCGTTGGAATTCTCTTAAAGAGACTTCGCACATGGGTGACATAGTCTCAGATATCCTCCTTGTGTTTTTGGCTGATGTTCATCAATCTAATGATGAGGTTGTCAAAGTATCCCACCTTAGAGAATCTCTTGATGAAGAGACTCTTGAGGTTATTAAAGTCATTGCATTCGGCATTGTCTAGACTAGTGTACCACATTTGTCCTTTGTCTCCTAGGTAAATTTTGAAAGCTTGCACACTAAGTTAGGTCTGTGAGGCTGTTCACCTCACATACTTGCTCAAACTACTCCACAAAGTTGTATGGGTCATTTTCAAGATGATAATTGTTGAGTTGCTTAGCAACCATAAGTATCTTGGTTTAGCTCCTAGAGTTTAGGATGATTTCTAGTCCTGTTAGCAATGTTGTCGCTAGAGCTGCTTTACTCTGCTCCACAACTATGTTCTCTAAGAGTTACTTTGTGAGAAGATCACTTAGTGTAAGATCAGTCTTTAAGTCTCTCTCCCCCTTGGAATTTCATCTTTTCCTAGATCTTTTGGTGAGAGCTAAGACACGTTGAACCTCGTGCATTTCTATGTCCTACTTTAGCCTCTGAGCTCGCTACTCTTGATTATAGGTAGCTATGACTTGAAGTGCTTTCTTTGCTAGTCTCTGCTCTTCCTCAATGTCAACTATGATGTCCTGGCCTCATGTTGATGCTCCATCTTAGTTTGTAGGTCATATCGATTGATCATATACTAAATGTCGACTGGGAAATTTCCCTCGTCAAGCTCATCAATTTCGTGATTGGTGCTAGATCCAAACATGTTGGCTGTTTCCTGAACCACTAAGGTGTTGTTCAAGTTGATCAGGTTAGGCAATATTGAGTCGCTAATGGTGTTGTTCCTCTTCTTCTCCAAGCATTTTGGCTCCTTGAGTCTCCTTGCCTGGAAGCTTGAGGTCTTCTCCTAATGGTGGGTTTGTTTAGCTTACATTATCTTGTATGAATTCCTTGTTATTTGTAATAATACTCTAATTTAAGCAACTGCCTTGTGAGTAGTGCTCTTGAGTGTGCACCATGGGAAACCAGGCTTTCAACTTTTCATGTACATTTCAAGTGATTAAATAATGTAATGTGTGAATGCACCGAGTTCGATGCAAGTCTTGCTCCCCTCCCCTTCATTCGGTTTCAGCCCAATGTGGCTCTAAGGAGGCACAAATTATGACCGCTCTGTTGGACTACTCAAGGTCTCTATTGGGGGTGGTTAGTGGTTGCACGCACTCCTAGACTGGTCGGGTGCCAAGTCCTTAGGAGAATCTACTCTTTTTTCTATCTACTTTCCTATAAGCACATTGGGGTGCCCTACGGCTAGTGTTTGGTCCCTATTTGGGGTTGGTCAGGTTAGAGTAGGTCAAAATTTGGGTTCAGTTCATTTGTCTGATTTTGCCAATTTCTATTTGATTCCCAGAATATTCAGGCATCCAATTCTAGCATCCAATTTGTTTTTTGCTATTTGATTTTGGCATCCAATCCGATTTGAGTCTAGGTCCAATCTAATTGTTCGATTTTTGGGTGGGTGTTCGATTGGATAGAGAGAGCTAGTCCGATTTTGATTCTTGTATTGGTGTTCGATTTCAATTTTGAGAATCAAACATTCCTAGTCGAATCACACTGTCTGATTTTCTAAGAATCAGACTGTTTGATCTTGTTGGCATGAACTCACAACACAGCTCAAATTTGATTCGTTTGGGCCTTGATTTCCAGCCCCAATATCCCAAAAGCTCTAGATACAACCTATGGGATGTAAAAAACTAAGGTAGCTCACTTGTAGGTGTCGTCTGCACTCAAATTGCACGAATCAATGCAATCTCCACTCCCTTGGTCTCCTGCAACAATCTGTTAGCTCTCTCAAACCTGCAAGTAAAAATGAGCTCTTTTTCCCTTCCTTAGGGTCTTAAACCCCTTGCCAATACCCCTTCAATGCCCTTTTCTCTTTCTTTCTAGATTCCAACCCCGTTTTTCTCATTGCACCCTAATTTTTAGGCATGCTATTACAACAAAACCTTGTTATGTTTTTCTTTCTTTTTCCCTTATTTTTTCCCACCTAAATGCTTGCAAATGCCTATATATCATAAGCAAATATGATGCTAATCAACCGACCTATTTAAACTTCAAAAATACAAAACACTTACTTCTAAACAATGAAGATCAAATGCCCCTTCTCCTACCTATCTACCTCAAGCACCAGTTCACAGAAAACCCTACTTCAATGCTCGATTTCGAGTGTGCTAGTACTCAAGGCTTGAATCCATTGGTCCTAGCCACAGAACTAAAATTGTGAGCTCATGCTCAACTGCCAAGACCCATGGATTACTTATTTCTTCAAGAGTTTCAAGCCAAGTGCAATGGCTACCTCTCACATAGGCGTACGTGCTCTCACACCTATGAGTGTAGTGAGCTTACCTCCATGCTTGATCTAGTTCCTCCTCCCTCAAGCACTCTGGTAGCTCCACAATCCAAGTACAAGATTCAAGTAAGCTCAATCCTCAAGCTCCAAACTCCATGCTCCATTGCCATGCATGCAAGAGAAGAGAAGAGAAGAGAAGAGAAGATGGAGAGCTTCTCCATACGATCCCTCACCCTCACACACTCAATCTCTCACTCTCACACTCCCTCTCTCAAGTATAAGCACAAGCAAGCAAAAGCAAGAAGAAGAAGAAGAAGAGAGCCATTTTTTGCCACACACAAGAATGAGCTCCTCCATTTACTTTTTCGCTTTTATACATGCCATCATCCCTTTTGGATAACCACCCCTTTTTTACATGATCGATCATTTAGTCCAGGTTCTCTTTTCTTACTCCCTTCTATATTTACATTATGGCTTCACCCATGCCTGCCTATTTTTTACAAATTGCACAGGAGGGAGCTTGCCGCTCTTTTACAAAGATTTAGGGGTGCCTTTCTTTTTAAAAATGTGCCTCTTCCATTTTTGCACTCATCTTGGGTTTTTAAGGTGTCTTTGTGCTTTTGGCCCTTTTTTCTCTTATTTTTGCTATCAAACCATCTTTTAGGCTTTTCCATATATTTTAAAATTTCCTTTTGTTTTTAATTTTTTAATTTTTACCTTTTTCGCAGTGGGGGTTAACAGGATGGTCACACTGGGAGGAGTTGGCAACATAGGCACATTCAGAATCATGCTTCCTCTCCCATTAGAAGTACTAATGGGTGTCACTTGACCTCCATTTGTTAGTGCCAAATTATTTCCAACATCTAGACTCGGATTCCAGTTTGCCCTAGAGTTATAGGCCGCTTGTAATCCATGACTCTACCTCCTCTACTCGTGTAATAGCCATATCAATGTTAACAAGAGCAATGGATTCCCAAAAGGAACACCAAGGAAATAGGGTTTCTACTGCAAGAAAATCTATATTGTATCATCAACAACAATCTTTTTCATCTTTTATACAATCTCAACAAAGAAAACAACACGAAGAACAAGAAATCTTCACACAGCTTCATAGAAACAATTCTCCCATGGCTTTAACTTTAACAAAATCCATCATTCTCTTCATATTCTTCGAAGAATTCATTGATAGACATTAAAAACAAAAAAGAATGCTCCACTTTGAATGGAAAGATATCACATATGATTCATCTTCAAAGTTTCCATAGCTTTCTCTCACAATCTCTCCTAGATAGATACATTGTTTGACATAGAATTGGCTATCTCTGACTCTCTCTCTTTCTCTCTCTCTCTCTCTCTCTCTCTCTCCATCAATAGTACATCATATCCTCACTAAAACAATTAATAATCACTCATAATAATCATTCTTTGGTTGTGGATGCCCCTTCCAATAGTGTGTCTGATATGAAAGGTCACCAGAGCCATTACAGTGACTCTTTATAGCTCATCACTGTCACTTCACTCCATTCTTCTCTTGAGTCTTCAACAACTACTTCTTCCACTTCCTTGAGCTCTTTTAAACTTACATTCAACTCTTTCCAAGGCTAGAAAAATTTCCCAAAGACACAACACTTATAGAGGCATACAGAACAGAACAGAACAGGACAGAATAGGAACAAAGGCTCTACAGAAGCTCACCAAAGAGTTACAGAAGGTCAACACGAAGTATCAGAACCATATAACTCATACTAAAACCATTCCAAACAATCAAAAACCATTCAATGAGCTTTTAAACAACCTCAAAATTTATCAATCATTACTTCATGCTTCATATAAAAGAAAAACAAAACAAAACAAAAGCTATCAGAACCAATCAGAACCTCAACAGAACCTATAGAACATCATAGAGCCTCATATCTATCGGGATCTAAAATGGGCCTGACACTGGCTATTGCACTAGTTAGGCCTCTATAGTACTCACAAGACAACCCCACACGGCCTCACAAGCCAAGAGCGCCCAAGGGCACACTACCCTAATGCTATTAGAGATATTGCATTTGTAATGGAGCATAGTCCAATGATTGCCGTTCATTACTCCTTAGAGGGAGATCCCACACATCTTGGTGTAGTGCACCAACATAATACAAACATAAAGAAGATAACCCCTCGATTGAATGTCATGGCCCCACTGTAGCTCTCCTACACTGAGAGGATTGGCCCCTCGATGCGGTGCTCTAACATAAAGAACATACAAATAGTCTCCACTCTTATATACTTTGGACAATCTAGGAGATTTGATTGTGTAATGTTCCCATCAATTAGTTTATTTTAATGTGCATATACATTCCAAAGAAAATTGATTTATGTTGCACATTAAAAAATTTATGAAACTGACTTTCATTATGAAGATAATAATAATTATTAATGAGGTATTATATGCCAGTTCATGGAAGAAAGACTTAGGAGACCCTCCCAAGACTAGCTTATTAAGACTATGTTTGTAGTATAGAACAACAAATGCTTGTCTTCCCCAGTTTCTCTCGAGATAAGGACATCTCGATTTCTCTAAGGGGAGGAGGATGTAATATTTCCACGCAATAAAAGTTAGTTGGTTAGTTCGAAAGTTAGTTAGTCAATTAATAAGTTAGTAAGATTACTAACTAAAGACTAACTAAGGTAAAAACTAACTAACGTTAATAGCTAACAATTTTTATTTAATGAGATATATATATATATATATATATATATATATATATATATATATATATATAAATTGAGAGTCCTAAATCCTATATTTTTCTCGAATTGACAAGGACCGTAGCCACCCTTCACGGAAGTTACAACGTGAATGAGACTTATAACCTTATTAATCGCTAGTATTAATGTGTATAGTTTGGATGGCCCAAAAATATTAGATTTTGGGCAAAACTAGCATTTTCTAGATATTTTAGATATCATCCTGAAAAGATATGGATATTTCTAGAACTAGATGTCATTTAAAAGAAAAGAAAAGTGACATTTTATTTAGTTTTGGAGATTTTATAAAATGAAAAAAGATAAAGATAGTGATTGGCGAAATCGCGCATGCCACGATCGCAGTCTACATGCAGTAGACAACACTTCGAAAGGGAGAGAAAGAAGGAGTGATCTAAAAGCTTTCTAACCAAGTGTCTTGGTAAGTGTTTTAACCCCCTTTTGGAGCCAATCGAACTATCAAATTTATGAGTTAAGCATCAGATCCCTGAGTTTTCCAAGAGTCCCTCCACCAAGAACTTTTTTTCTTAGCTCATCCCCTCTTCTCTAATTCATTATAAATATGAGGTATGTGGAGGCACAAGGGAGAATAAGGAGACCCCAAGAGATTGCAAGAGAGAGGTAGAGAGAAGGATACCCCTCCAAGAGATTGTGAGAGAGAGCTTGAGAGAGAGAGAGAGAGAGAGAGAGAAGAGTTACCTCAAAAGACTGTAAGGGAGAGAGTTAGCTCAATTCCCTCTATTTCAATCCTCAACTTAACCATCTTCTCTTACACTCTCCCATCTCGAATCTATTTCGCCTTCTTAATCTCTTGAGTCTACTTGTAGACGATGGCCTCCAAGCGAAGAATGTCGCGTGCGGATGACAGTCCTACAACCAACAACGAAGCTTTGGGCGAATGCATCACTATCAATCCAATTGCGATACCGGTCATAAGTAATGTATTTCTAAATTGATAGATGCTTCCTTTGATTATCGCATGAGATACATTAGGCTCCATACTATGATGTACGAGAATAAGTCATGGGAAGGGATAGGCCTCTTCTCATATATTTGAAAGATGAAGTTTGCGAAGTGCATGTATTGAGGGAAGTTAATTGCACTTAGTTGCGTATGGCTTATTCATTGATAGAGCAATTGATCAGGGGTTATGAATAGTATAATCGTAAAAAGAATGGCATTAAGAATTGTGCATACAAGTATTAAGAAAATTTTACATAGAATCGCTCTTTGATCCCAAAGGGAAGAGCAAAGCGATGAGATTATTATTGCGTCTATTCTTGTATTGTTTGGGCAAAATACAATTAGTTTTGTTGGTTGATTGAACAACACCCTAAATTTTTTTCTTTCAATCAACTGATTGTTGCATTGTAATTTGGATAAATATTCCAAGGCTTGTGTTGATGGCAAATGCATGGCAGGGGTTTGTATAATGACAAGTTGCCATGGGAATAAAGGAATGTTTTCCTAGAAGATGTTATTAGGGCTGATTGCCTTGATTATGCTTGATTCTTAATTGGATTAATTAAGAAAGGATATTTTGCATGGGTGAATCATCTCCAAGATCCCAACGCAGATTACCTCGAGAGGGCACTGCTAGATTCACAGGCCGAAGGTCGAGTGGTGAAAAGGCCAACCACGGAAGTTGTGTCTCACTCCTAGGTCGCTTGGGGTCAGCAGAGCTCTGGGCACCCCTTGCAGAGTCTGGAATCGAGTTGTAGACTGCCATGAGCCCAACGTCTGGGGCGTTGGAAGATCCTATTCTAGATAAAGGATGGAAATTTTGGTGCCATGTGAGTTGGACCGGGTACTTCTGTTGGACAGAAGGGATACATAATTCTCATGTATGGGTAGGAGACAAAGATTAACTTGAAGATAAGTTAAGGAAATTGTTTGTCAAAAGGACTCCTTGTTTTGTTTTTGTGTCTGTCCTATAAATTACACGAACGAATCATGTTTCCTAAAAGACTTAATTAATGAAGCTGATTTTAAATATCGCGGACTCGAGAAACCCTAGGAGACAAACTCCAAAACATTCCTTGGGAGTGCTGCGGGCGGTGACGCTTAGATTCGTTTCTCAATAGATTGCTAAAACATGCTTGGAAAGCCGATAGGCGAGCACATTACATCATGTCTTTACTCTAACATGGTTATTATGTTGCATAGGGTTAGCACTGAGCATGCTCGTGCTACTAGACCCTCTTAATTTTCAAAACCACGTGTCCTATATGCCATGCATCAAGAAAAAAACTTAAAATTCAACGTATTATTAGCTCTTAATACCCACCTTCTCCCTAAGGTTGTGCATTCGATGGTAGCTTTAGAGAGCAATTTCTATGTATTTTTTCTTTATAAAAGTAGTAAATACCCACTTTAACATATTGATAGGGCTAAGAACTGAGGCTAAATCTCATGCTTTAGCCTTATCATACATTCAAATACACAAATGTAATCTTTTTCCTATTTTTGGGATGCAAAACATCTATTTTTTTCTATTTTTCTATATATTTATTGATAAATATTAATATTTTTTAATTTACTTGTATGGACAAATTAAGCTTTCTGAGAATTATTTTTATATCACATTCCTTCCCATGCGAACACCATATACACAACAAAAAACCCACAAAAAACTCATGATTTTTCCTAAAACCACAAGTTGCAGGTTTTGCGTGTATATAGAGAAATTATTAGATGATTGATTTTTCTTGACTTAGATGAATTAATTTCTTTGTGAAGAAAGTGAAAAATCATATAAATGCTTATCTCCTCAATCAATTCATTCCTTTAGATGATAGCCTATTTTTTGTCAATTTTTATCACAAATACTTACATGTACTTTGTCTCTACCCAAAATAAAAACCCATATAAAAAGTAAGACTATTTCAACAAACACAAATTTCTTGGAGATAGATTATAAAGTTATGAACTAAAATCACATTTCATAAGACAAGGGAGAAAAAGTTAGACTATTTGTAAGAAACGTGAACTTCTTAGAGATGGACTACAAAGTCATGAACTAAAATCATATTTTATAAGATAAGGAAGAAAGAGTTAGACTCTTGTAAGAAATTTGAATTTCTTGGACAAAAACTATAGAGTCATTAACTAAAATCACATTTCATAAGACAAGGAAAACTAGATTTTAAGTATTAAATGGACCAAATGTTATTATAAGTATACACTATTATTTGGGACAATTATAATTTGTATTTTATGAGATAACTAAGTTTTTAATTGAATCTAACAATTTTAAAAAATATTTGCATGCGAAGTTTCTCAATATTAGTTTTAAACACACATTGCAACAAAACACATCTTCTTGTAGTTTAATATATAAATATTTATTCTAATCTATCTAGAAAATAACTAAACCTTATTCCCTAATATATCAAAGGAGAAAATAGGCATATTTGGGAGGATATCTTACATGTAGGTCTAAGGACTTGAGTGTATGCACATAGGTGTCTAAATAGAAATGAGCTGAGAGAATGAAAAGAAAGGGTTTACAAAGAGACTCCAAAATAGGAAAAAAAGAGCCATTTGGCCTTGAAAAGTGTGCACCTTTGTTTTTTTAAAATATAGGACTATTGACTACCTTTTGAGAAGTCGTATATATAAAAGATCTCTCTATTTCAAACAAGAGATTTACAAGGACATAGTTCGTTGCATTCAAAACTTGCTTTTCACGAGAAGAAGTCTAGTTTTTGCAAGTATATACCTCTTAGAATATATCAACCACAAGGGCAAGAAAAAATCTTTGGATCTAATCTCAATCTCCCAATATTTTGTAGAACTTTGATATTAAATTGCTAAATAAATTGCTTCCTAGGGTTTCAATTCTTACAAGTTACTTTCTTACTAGTGAGAGTTGTTCAGCTAGTTGTCTTGAGAAACACAATGTTTTGGGATCTATGCATGCTATGTGCTAAAAAATCATGTTTCTAAAACCAAGGGCTGAGGCATTGTAATGAATGGGATATACAAGAAAATAAGAGGAAAATGCGGTCAATGTGATGGTATTTAAGGTGTAAGAGGGTTATGTCAATTATCATGCATTAATCAAGAAACTCTCTCTTCACCTACACAACTTTCATGGCTTCCTTCCTCTTCTTTCTCTCTTTCTCTCTCTCTTCTGCACTCAATTTTCCCTCTCTTAGGTTTTTCTAGGTTCCCTTCATTACAGTTGGTATCAAAGCACCATCATTTTTCTCTCTCTCCTTCCTTTAGATTTAGTTTCTTTTGAGCCTCAAAAAACCCTACATTACATAGGTACATCAAGATAGGTACAACATTCAAAGGCCACATGAGTCAAGGAGTACCAAAGATGGTAGCCTTCTTGGAGTTTGCATAGAAGCTTTGGACATATTTGGAGAAAAACCACCAAACTTAGCAGGTCATTTTTCATTCTTAGGCCATTTTGAAGGTATCTATGTCAAAGAGAGCAATATACAAAAGAGTTAGAGAGGGCTTTGGCTATAGTTAATTTTTGTAAAAGAGGTCTTCTTCTTTCTTCTCTCAGGATTGAATGAAGCTTTCATGGTGAAATCTTAGTTCTACCCCTTCCTTAGCTCTCCCATGTCCCTCAAGACACCTTGAACTTGCTTCTTCCCTTGTTCTCAGGAGGAATAATCACAACTAGCTCAGGAGTTTGTGTCTAACTTGTATCACAAAATGAAAAACACTAGGTGCCTACTACTCCTAAAGCCTTCTCAATGTGTTCTAGAACTCTCAACTTCTTACACATCAAAATACTCTTTCTTTAGCTTGATTATTGTATCTTTCTTTTGAGCTCCTACAGTTCAGTTGACCTTCCCTCTAGAATATCATTACCTTTTCGTGCAGTTGAGGACTATGATCTCACTTTAAAAGTTCAATTAGCTATTTTGCCTCTACAAGTTTATCTTGAGCAGAAACCAAAGCCTCATTTTTAATAGAGTCATGTTCTTCAATTCAAATGGTGTTTTTGTGTTTGTTTTTTCCCTCTTAACATGCAAAGAGCCCAATGGTGAAGACAAAGTTGTTTGATCTATTTATGCTCTCTTGAAATGTGGTGACTCTGATGGTGATGAAAAATTAACAGGCACTCCTCGTTCGATACGTATGTCTTGATTTTCAATTTCAAGGTATTGTATAGTCTATTTCACAGGCCAGATGGGACTCTTGATTGTCACCTTGCTGAGTTCCTAGACAAAAAATAAAAGCAAATGCAATAGCTATCGAAGGCATTGCCATTGTTGATGTGATCATAAAAAGAGTAACTCATCTATGGGGTCGTCTATTTTGGATAATAGATCCCCCTGTGAATGGTAGTGCTAATGATTTGAATGTAGACACATGTGTAAGATCAGTATAGGATGAACGATGTACATAATTATTGAGGCCTTTAATCATCTTCTTCCATGGGAGAAGCTTTTCCCACTCCTCTACCAATAGTGCCATATACGATGCAATATGTAGGATGTTAGCAAAGACTTGTAATGATGTTGTGCTTTCCCTCAATTTGAGATGAGCACTTGAGCATAGATATCCAATAGTATATGAATATGGATTGGCATGTGTGAGATGGGCAAGGAGTGCCATGGGGAGACAATGTCTCCTTTATTTGGGTTGCTTTTACCAGCATGATCAATTGCATCAGAAAATGGCAAGGATGTTATCGTGCACATTCCAAGTTTGATTCTTGCATCTATTGATACACCAATGTCCATGCTTGTGAATCTTGAACAAAATCCTGCACCAACATTAACCAACTCTTCCTCATTTAATAGTACATTCAACAATGTATCAATTGCTACCCTTCTAGTGAATCACTCTTGCTATTCTTTTTTAAACCCTCTTCCACCCACCTATTTCTCAAACTCAATAGCTTTACTTTCAGGGGAGCTTTAGAATGGATCAAGAATCATGGTAGAGGACTTCGCCATTAGCGAGGTAGCAGTGGTCCTTGGAAGAGAGCTTATTGACTTGGTAAAGGGTCCATACTGGAGGAACTAGGTTACGTTGCAACACCAAAATAACCTACCTCGCAAAGCATGGATGATTGAAGAAGATAAATGTCTACTAGAAATGAGGGAGACTTAGTAGTTTGAAGCAAAAGGCGATTACTCCAAAGTATATAGCAAGCAAACTTTAGTGCAATGTCAACAAGAGAGCAAGTGCTACTTGACTAATTAAGTAACCCTATGTCCCAATTGGCCAAAGTCACATCAAAAGAGTATGGAAAGTAGGAGGGTTGATGGAAAGTTAGGAAACATCTCAGACCAAGAGTAGGTTTGAAGTCCTATAGTTCTCACGTGCATATTTGAAGTCCTATAGTTCTCACGTGCATATTTGAGATGCATCATTAGACAAAGATTGATCTACTACAAGTGTAATGGAAAGACATATTGTTGTATTCAGTTCAACGCTTGTTCTTTGATAAATTAGAATAGGCACCCAAGAAAAGATTTATTCATCTCTTCCCTATGAGTTGAAATCAATAGGTCCTCACCATTTCTAATCAAAATTAGAGCTGCCTCAGCAATAGATCTAAAGCCACAGGAAAAAGGGTGTTGCCACCCATTGATATGGAAAGGCACTCAATAGCTAGACACCAAGTTAGGGATCAATACCATCAATTGGGTCTGACCCAGTAGTCTCATTCCATCTTTATTAAGCAAAACTCTTTGATACACATAGATTGATTAAATCTCTAGAGCTTCTCATGTACATTTACATGCTTCTTAACAAGAGAGGAGTGAACTATTGTCCTTCCAGTTTTGAGGCCCAACCATCTTTATTTTTCCCATATGTTATCAAAGAGGGCATCGCTAGGTTATTGCCTTACCAGCAATGGCTTTGGCATCCATTGAAGGGTAGTATTTTGTAGTTCAGGGTCATATTGTTGTTGGACTGCAATATAAATTTGCACTTTAGGTGGAGCAAGAGTAGATATCTCATAATATTGAAGATTCTTCTTCCTATGGAAGGTCACTTACTTGGCTTTCATTATCTATTATTTACATTAAAATTTGTCAGGCTCCAAATTGGGATGTTCAAGTTTAAAATAGTTCAGATTGGGAATTTACTATGACTTCCAACCCACAATGATTTACAAGATAACTTTCAGCTCATAATAGGATTATACATACTACTATAGACTTCTACAAGTGTTTGCAAATGTATTTGTGGTTTGGGAAAGTATTTGTACATTCCCCAAAGTGCTCACAGGTCTACCAAAGGTCCTCATTTAGTTTAGTAACTTGGTTAGACCCTACAAGGTATCTACTATTCAAAACAGGCCACGTCTTTCTTATCATAGAATTTTATATAAGACCTATTATTACATGCCTATGATCATTGCATAGAGGGGATTGATACCTTTGAATAGAGTTAGAAAGCTCTCCATGGGAACTTCCCTTGCAGAGTTACAGCCACTTTTGTGTGTAGTGGTCGTGTGGGACAAACTATAATCCCATTTTATCTAGCCATAGAAAGCTGCTCATATACAATTTTTAAAAATTATTATGAAAAATCTTTTTATATACCCCTATAGAGGGCACTCTCCCCTCCAATTTGAATTAGAAAGCTTCCCGATTGAAGCTCCTCAGCCAAAGTTATCTCACATTTTGTGACTAGGGGTTTGTGTGGACTACACTTTCAAAATGATAGGGGACAAGGATAAAAGAAAGAATACTGACCAAGAACATAGAGCCTTGCTCCACACTTTACAGTGGTTTGATGCAAGGGATGTAGAAAGGCATAAGGATTTGATGGATAAAATGCACCAAGCATGCTCTACCCTTGATTATCTTGTTGATAATGCTGATATCTTGAATGGAAGTATCCTACTAAAGTAAGGGCTAGATTATCATGATTGTGGACAATGACATGATCCATATAATCATTAGTATTCTTATGGATATGCTTCATGTACCTTGGATTGGTATCAAGTTAATGTATATTAAGGGCAGCATGGCCATATTGGGTACAATGCATATGATGGATACCATGGCTCAAACATATAGCATGCTTATGGCTGTGGTTATGAGGGTTCATATACCTTGGACTAGCATCAAGTTGGTGGATGTGCTTGTTATTCTAGGCAACCCCCTTTGGATGTACATCATTCTTCCTTCTTGGAGCCACATCCACATGAATTTGGGCAATGTGCTCCGATGGGGTCAGTCTGAACACTTTGATTGCTGCAGGTGTAGACAACAAATATGAGGAAGAGCAAGAAGATGAGGAAGACAAACAAGAGATTGACGTAATAGATCTTGATAATCTTGAAGAGTATGCTATAGATCAAGATGAAAAATCACATGGATCTTTTGAAGTTGAAAGAGAATATATTGAGGATGAGTTTAGTGCTTATTTCTAGCAACCACACCATGACCCTATAAATGGTATGCATCATTACATACCTAACCAAGGCTTAAAAAGAGAGGAACTTAATGCCTATGCATATGATGTGGATACTGCTCTTGATGTGGATGCAAATGAAGAAGATGATGATGACATCATGCTTCCTTATGACTCACAAAATTATGGAACTCGCCATGAAAATGATTACCCATTTGATTCGGGTGGCTGGGAGTAAATGGCTAATGATAGTTTTCCCATCCTTGTGATAGCCATTATATTGGGATACCTTTTGATCTAAGTGAGGGTGGCACTCATGATAACTTTTATGATAGAATTCCCTTTGATCCGAGTGGGTACTATGGGTAATTAGGATGCCAGAAAACAGGGGGAAACTCTGTCATTTTGGCCTTGTTTGGGCTGCAGACTACTTCTAGATAGCAAGCTATTTTGAACTAGTTTTGATCTTGAAAATTTTCTAGCCCCACCCCATCTATACGGTCTGAAAGTGCACTTCATGAGCTCCACATTGACAGCTCAATCATCGTATTCGGAGCTTCCTATCCAAAGTTATGAGCATTTTTCTATCATAGTTCTATTTTGGACAACATGTTGTCTCCTTCATCTAGGGCCTTGATTTTCATGAAATGGTGGACTATCTCTTGTGTGGGCCCCCCTTTATGATGCCCATACTATTTACTCCTCTATATGCCCCATTTCACATGGTACTCAGCCCCCCTCCTCTACTTATTTCCCTTATATTAGTACATAGAGTGGTACTTTGCTACCCATTCTTCTTTTGTTTTTGGGGATAAATTAAACTCTTTGAGTGGGAATGGATTGTAACAAGTGGGATATACATGAAAATAAGTGGAAAATACCAATCATCCTGATGGTATTTAAAGTGTAAGAGGGCTAGGTCAGTTATCATGCATTAATCAAGAAACTCTCTCTTCACCGTCATAGCTTCCTTCCTCTTCTTTCTCTCTTTCTCTCTCGTTCTGTCTTTCTCTCTCTTTTTCTAGTATTTATCTCTCCTTTTCACTCTCTTTCTCTCTCTTCTACAAAATTTCTTCCTTCTCTTAGGTCTTGTTAGGTTCCATTCATTACAAGAATATAATCTTGTGTTTTTCTTCACCAATGTCTTATGAAACATGAATATGATGGCTTGTCCTACTTTTCCTTGTTAGTACTTTTCTTTTTATAAGAGATACTATATGATTGAAGCACCTAATTTTGTATTTCACCATTATCTTTTAATTTTATTTCATTCTTTACCATTGACTTATTATACTACTTTTTCTTCTTAGTATTTCATTTTTTATAATATACACTATAAGATTAAAGTATCTAATTTTCTATCCTTCTTCAAATGTCTTGTGAAACACGAATATGATGGCTTATGTTACTTTTCCTTCTTCATATTTCACTTTTCATAAGACACATTGTACTTCTTCACCATTGTCTTATGAAAGGTGAATATGATATGTTGTACCACTTTTCTTCTTTAGTGTTTGCCTTTTCATAAGACACACTATAGGCTTGCATTCTTAAAGCCTTTATAGAGAGCTGAAATAGGTCATGTTTATAGTCATTTTAAAGGTTTTTAGGTCTTTGAAACTCAAACTTTAGGTCAAAATCACCAATTTGTTAAGTCTTAAGTATTTTTTGTATGGATCCATATTTGTAAACTAGTAATGGGATACTATAGATCCAAATTATTTTTGCCAACATTAGCATTGGATTTTTTGCAAATCAATAAATGAAAATGGATCTAGCAAGACCTTACAACTTTTTGTAATTGTTATACACATCATTATTAGCATGATAAGTACAAAATCAACTACTAGGAGATAAAGTATAATCCTTAACAACAATCTTAGAAGATTCATCGAGCCTTAAAGTGAGCCAAACTTTCTAGGCCAAGTAATGTTATTTTACTAATTCTTTGAAGAAATCCCATGAAAATATCATGTGTATTTACAATGGTTCAAGACTTCTCTCATCATTAGTCTTGAACAATATATTGATCAATAGCACAACAAGAAAACGATAAGAGAATGTGGATATTGGGATAAATACCAATGTGTCCTACCACTTAGCTTACTCATTAATGCTACCTATATATATATATATACATAGTCATTCTCTATCCATTGAGTAATAAGAAAATAACAAGCTTCTCCTAAGAGAGATACTAGAGGCACTAAAAATATAGTTTCTTATTTGTGTGTGTGTGTGTAATATTTCCACACGAAATATTAATGACCCTAGACCCCGCACATCCCGTGCAAGAGCAATTTCGAGTGATCTCCTACAACAAAAAAACTTTGGGCTAAGTGCTCCCTCGGCGTGCATCAACAAATACCAGCTCCGTGTCACGTGTAGGAAGCCGTGGCTCAAAAGCCATAGTTCCACGTGGGAACATCCCTTCACGGGAAAAAAAGGGGATAATTTTTACAAATTTTTTTATGTATTAACTCCCTCTCCTTCACCCGTTGCATGGCGGGGAGAGGGAGTATGTGTGGAGTTGTGGAGGGGCATGGGGAGGAGGGCATGCACCCTGCCACGTGTGTGGCTAAACCCCCCCCCCCCCTTCATGCCTATATGACCCCCCCTCCCAAGCTTGATGGGAGGAGAGAGGAAAGAGGATCGTGCTGTGCCTGCTGCCCTGTGGAAGCTGCCGCTGTCATCATCGCACCGCCACGCTGCTGCCGCCTCCGCCTTCATCATCCCCATCATCATCATCACCATCTTCATCATCGTTGTCATTATCCTCTCCATCATCCTCTCCATCATCACCTCCTATCATCACCCACATCATCTGCCTGTAAATAGAGCTTGGAAGCTTCTAATTTGGAAGCTTCTATTGAAGCTTCCATAGGCCATGTTCTCCCTTGCCTTCCCCGGTTTTCAAAAACCGTGTCTGCAAGGCCCCATTCTTGTGTGGAAGAGGAGAATCTCGGACAGTAGTACCCTCGAAGTGCATAAGGGAGCCAAGGAAGATTCGATGTGTCGAAATCTACCGCATCAATGGCTCTTAAGCAAAAGGTGAGAGGAGAACACGCGAGAGCTTCCAACCCGAGTATGCGAGTGACAATGCCCCGATTCTTAATGCCCAGGTTCCGATAATATTTCCACATGGAAAAGAGGCATTAAGCATGTTTTAATTCTCGTAGGGAAGTTTAAATGCATTAGGAAATTTATTTACTCATTCGATCTACAAGTTAGTTGCATGTCGTGTATTTGCAATTGCTTGCACTTCCATGGTCAAAAGTAACTAAAATTCTAAACGAATGATGCATAAGTTAAAAGACAAATTTGTGCATCTCCCAAAGGAAAAGATTTATGAACTTGATATTATGCAATTCGCATGCAATGTTAGTTACAATTTAGGTTGCGATAAGGGGTAGAAGAAGGATTAAATCAACCATGTATTCATTGGCATCTCGACACGAAAGAATGATGCATCCATGCATAGAAGCTCTTTTATCAAAGTTCAAAATTGGGAAAGGATGCATTTTCATTAAAAGACTAAAGCCTTGAATTTGATGCATATATGTGGGATTTACAAGAAGTAGTTCTAAATGTCAACTAATACTGTTTAGGGCAAGGCAAAGAAAGATCATTGTAGATCTTGTAGCTGCATAGAAGGAAAAGGTCTATGGTCTTGAAATCGCATATTTACATGGAATGATACATCACATACATCTTGCAGTTACTTACATATTTTAGGAGAAAGTACTTGCTAATTTAGAAGAAAGTGTTTGCATATTTAAAGTGAAGATCATCTTTACTCACGGTGTCAAAGAGTTTACTGTTTATGATATAAATCATGGGATTCTTATGAACTCAGAAGAGTTTCACTGGAAGCTATATGAGATATTTGCATACAAAATTTAGGCATTATTATCCAGTAACCACCTTAGTTATACAAGTTCTTTTGTATTTAGCATATAATTTGCAGTTATACCATGTACATTTATGAAAAATAAGTCAATGGGAACCTATAACTTGGACATCTGGAAGTAATTGACAGTCTGCTAGATAAATCACATTAATTCAGGTACAAAAATATGGTCAAAACCCAAAAATGTTGCCAAAAACTGTCAAAAGTCCACTAGGTCCACATGGGACCAAAAGTAATTGACTTAGGTGACCAACAAGTGACCTAGGCTGGTCAAAAAGTGACCAGGGATTGAGCAGAGAGCAGCCCGCATTTTTCGGCGCAAAATGCGGGCTGCACTGTCTGAGGGAAACTGGAAGAAAGCTGGAGCTGAGATGCATGAAATGGAGCATGCAAACTGAAGATTAACAGGCCCAACTACTGAAGATGTAAACATGGTGAGAGCTCCACTTCTCTATCTCTTTGGTCTGACGAAAATGCATGTTGAAACTGTCTATAAAAGAGGGGAAACCTGAGAGAAGAGCATTCAGCCTGCTCTTATATACGACTTCTCTCATCTTGTTTACCTTATTCTTGGTCCAATGAAGCCCGACTTGTACCCAAGTACTTGAGTGACTTTGGGGCAAGCAAAGGGGGAGGATATTGAAGACTTATGGACTGTTATGGGCTGAAATAACTAGTCATAAACAGGGCAGCCCACTGTTTTGATCTATTTTTATGAGCAAACATGGGTTTTTTATGGTTGTAATGGAGGAAAATGACCTCTTTTCTTCAGGACATTGTTCATAGATGATCAAAAGTGTTTCTTCTTGAGTTTATGCACTCATTTTGAACTTGATTATGGGCTGGAATTTTCTGTTTTAAAACAGGGCTGAAGCTAAAATTATTCTTTTCCCATTCATTTCATGTATCTTTGGCCCAAATCAACAATATACTTGACCCAAAGGATTGAAATCCATCTATGTACATGAAATAAATGCCATTAGAGCTTGCATTTGACATTCATAAATGAATTGGAAATCTGAAAATATCCTTTATGAAATTATATATGTATCCTCAAGCATTTGATGTAATCAAGTTAGTCTTATTCCTTCTGTTCGTGTATGCTAAGTAGAAAGTGAGAAGGCTTGAATTCCACTTCCGTACCTAAATTATTTCTAAACCTCGAATCTTATTAAAACCCAATCCATTTTTCCTTTCTGAATCTTGAATCCTAGACTCTTCTTCTGCACTAAAAGCCCCGGTGGTAGACCTTCAACTCTTAACGCAACGACAGCGGGTTGGTTAGATCAACTAAGTAATCCACATATAATTGAGTAGCTTACATGAAAATCATAAAGGTACGATTAGATTGCATATGATGATCACCTCAAAGTGCTAGGTAGGGTTAAGTTACGTTAAAATTCTGCCTAGTATCGGACTTGGGATGCCGATCTAATATTTCCGATCTCAAAGGTCCTACCCACATTCATCGAATGTTAGGGTTATCTAAACGCCCATGCAAGAATGATCTAGGGTTCTCACCCTAAGGATCAATTGATCAAATACTAGACTTCCGTATATGAATTTAGGAACCCTAGGGCCAAAGCGTTATCGTCCTAGTAGGGTTAGGGTTGGGTTGGGTCCAAGGCCCTTATCTTGATCAATGGTATTCTTGATCAAGAAAGACCGTATGAAGAAAGATATAATCCCACAAGTTAGGTGCCGACACCTATCTCGTGCAACAAGTTGCAACGTCGCATGGTTTTGTGTCTAAATCACAAAATAGTATTGCCACTCCTTAGAACAAGGTTGGCGAGTTCTAAGTACAAGTCTAATTTTCTAGAGGATGAGTAGTCATCCTGCTACATCACCCTCCCTTGGGACTGATTTGCCAAGTTAGGGGAGTTACGAATTTTCCAAGAAAGTAGTTGACCAACCAAGTTAGGGCGACGAGGTTGCCCAGGTTTTATCGTCCTTAATATAAGGAAACCTAAGGTATTGACAATTGGGTATAAACCCTAACCCAAGGAAAGAGGATAAACAAGCAACTCAGCTTACGAAACCCTTGAGATCTTACCAAGTCGCTTGTTTCTCCTCTTTCCTTGGGTTAGGGTTTATACCCTATTGACAATTGGGGTCAATAGGGTATAAACCCTAACCCAAGGAAAGAGGATAAACAAGCAACTCAACTTATGAAACCCTTGGGATCTTACCAAGTCGTGATTGATCCCGGATCGAATGCTAGATGTATTTGGAGAGAAGGATTCATACCTTAGCAGTTGGCCGTACAAATGACCACTGGAATGTTCGTGATTGTACACTTAGGAGCACTATTTGTACTTCTTTGCTCAAGGAACTAATGCTGGAAAAATAACTCATGCTTCAGGTTGAAAGCTTGGAGGGAGAGGCAGTATCAGTTACCTCCAACTGTCTGCCTGACCCTATCCAAGGGGGTTGTTACCTGCGCCGGGAACGTGGACCAAACCCGCTACGAGAGGTCTCTCCCTGGGTGCTACTTGGAGCAAGAGGACGCTTCTTGGGTGCCAGGGGAGGCTCTGACTGTAAATCCCTTGCCCTCGCATCCTGCACAAGAGGCCGACGTGACTGGAGATGGGATCTCAAGGCCTGCATACTAGTCAACGAGCGGAACTTGGAATAGTGATCCCTCAGGATTGTTGGAATAGCCTTCGGGCGGATTATATGATGTATTCCAAAGACTGATAAATAAAGATCAAATGTTGAACTTGTTTGACATTGTTTTTCTATGTCAGTGCCTAAGTTACATGAAGGAACGAGTGATTAATCGGTTAATTAAGGAAGTTATTTTTGCTTGTCAAACTAAATGTGGTAGGTAATTAGATACTAAAGCAACCTAAGGAAAGTGCGGTGGATGTGACCCTGGGTCCGTCCTACGGAAGGGTGGTCCCAGTTGGCCGGGAACTTTTCTCAAAGGAATTGATAGCAAGGCAGCAATGACCTAGAATCTAGAGAGCTAGAGTCCCGATTTATACTATTTTAGGGGAACGGAATGGGACTATGCCTTATGGGCAGAGAGGTCGAGCTTCGCATCCCTCTTATTTCCCATTCTCCTTGAACCAAGTGCAGTATAAATCTGCTTCGACCCTGATGTTTCTGCGTAAAGTAGTTCATTTGGGGCTCGACGTTAGTTACTTCCTAGGAACTTCACCATTAGGGAAACCCTGATTCAGGTCGGTCCTAAGTGGGAATGGCCGGAATTATTTCGCTTCATGGCAGACTCGGGAAGACCTAGATGGCAAACCCCGTGACATTCCTTGGGAGTGACGGGCGGCGCTTTCTGGACTCTCTTCCCAACGGGTTGCTAAGACGTGTCCTACAAGTGGACAGGGGGACACATTACAGTTGGTATTAGAGCAAACCAATGGAATCTAATATTTACAAGGGAATTTAATGTGGGAAAGTAGAGCAACGGTGCCGTTAAGAACATTTCCTTACTTACTTATGGATGTTGGCCTGCAGAGTCGCGAAGCATGGAACAAATTCTTGGGGTTCCAGGTTATGTTTATGTCTGTAATGCATGCTTCAGATTATCAACGAAGGTTAGGTATGATGAATATCCTAGACCACATCTACAATCCTTCACCCTTGTACGTGGAACGGAGATGGACGGGAGAATCAAGAATTTATTACATAGCTGCCCACCGACTTGCATACCTTCGGACCAACTTGAAGAGAATCAAGTGGATGGAGGACTTAAAGATCGCGAAGCTGTTCATCTTTGTCGAGGCTCACGTAAATGCAACCCTACATGTCGGCGGTCGAAAGGTCAAGCAGAACAAGTATGTGTACGAGGAAGTGACTCGAATAATCCCTGTCGACAGAATCAAGGTGTTGGGACATTATGAGAAGAATAGGCATCAAAGGAAGGGATACCCCAAGCTTCCTATGACCTATTGATTCCTGAAAATCCATGACCGCTCTCCATATTATTACTCAGTTCCCGTAGCCGAATGTAACACAATCCTATTTTCCCCAAACTGATGTGCCAATCAGCTTGTTCTACCTTCCCAAAATAATTGCACTCAGAAGGGCTATGTCCACATGAATGAAATAGACTTTTTATCACTGTCTGTCATGGCTGTAAGTGTTGGTAAAGGAGTTAAGTGATTAGATCACTTGGCTAAAAGCTGAACTGGGCATATTAATGTAATGTGAGAATTTTTAGTAAGTTTTTAACGTAAAGAATCTTATTGCCCAGGCGCAACCTCTAGTGCAGATTCCTAGTTTGACCCCTACACCAAGTACAACCGTAATTCAGGAGAAGAAGTTCATTCTCAAACAAATCAAGCCACTTGAATTCGATGGAAAGGGAAGGACTGTCCAAACTGACACCGAGGTCTGGATCAAATCCATGGAGGATTATTTTGAGGCAGCAGGTATTGCACCTGCTAACCAAGCTATGCTCGCCAAACTAAAGCTTACCGACGAAGCAAGGCTTTGATGGAAACAATGGTGCAGAGACCAGGGGATCTCGGAAGGGTCAATTACTTGGGAGAAGCTTAAAAAAGCTGTGCGAGGGAGATATCTACCACCTACCTATTGCACACAGAAGATAAATGAATTCTATGAATTAAAGCAACTTGGACTATCCCTTGATGCGTATTATTCAAAGTTCGTCTCTCTTCTGAAGTACGTGCCACAAATGGATATGACACAACAGGTGTCAAAGTTTTGTGCCGGATTAAACCCACCCATAAACACCCACCTGGAATCAATGCGCCCATTAGACCTTCAAGACACACTCATTCAAGCTGCACCCATAATACAGGAGGTGCAAACCAAGCCAAGGAATAACAGGACTTGGTCTTACAAGGATCAAAATAAGGGAATGTATAGGTCTCAGGCTAAGAGAGCACAGGGCCAAAATCAGGGACAAAGGAAGAAAGCTAGGGCCAACATTGTCAACAATTTCGTTCCTACACAAGGTAATGGCCGCAATCTCCATTGCTTCCATTGCAATGAGCCTGGTCACTTTAAAAGGCAGTGTCCCAAGCTTAGTAGAGGACAACGTCAAGGGCCATCCCAAGGAGTCGTCCTTGGCCTAGGAGCGAGTGTCATGGCCAGAGGGAGAACCTCCAGTGTTGCCAACAAGGAGCTAGGTGATGAAGAAGACCCATCCATGGAAGCTGACATTGAGAGGGCAACGGTTCATGCTGCTCTTCACAACAAAGGCCTGAATCGCCAATTCTCGGTGATTCAAACACCATCGGATTATCAAGGTAAAAGCTTCAAAACCTTGATTGATTGTGGTAGTACTCATTCTTTCATTTCACCAGTCTGTGCAAGAAGACAGAAGATGCACCTACCTTACTTGTGGAATTAGCAAATGGTCGAGAGGTCTCTTGTACCATGCAAATTGCTAAGATGAAAATCCTATTGGGAGGAAAGTCGATTTCGGTCAGATTCAGGATAATGAACCTAGGTGTCCATGAATGTTTGCTCGGAATGGATTGGCTAATACCCAATGATGCCCACATTGACTGTGGAAAGGGCCAAGTCTCCTTTCGAGATTCTAAAGGGGAACTGGTCACAACTCAAGGAGAGTCTGGGAAGCCAAAAATTCAGCTGGCAAAAGCAACACGGATAATAAAAGGAGTTAGGAAGGGGCTACCTGTCTATTTGATTAAACTAAATAAGCTAGATCAGAATCAGGAATCTAGAGAAGAACCTTCATGGTTAAAGTAATATGTAGACATATTTCCAGAAGAGCTGACGGAACTTCCTCCTCAAAGGGAAGTCGATCACGAAATCAAGCTAGCGCCAGGAGCTGCACCAATCGCAAAGAGACCATATAGGATGTCCATCCCGGAAGTGATTGAGCTGAAGGAGTAACTCAAGTAACTATTAGACAAAGGCTACATCCATCCTAGCAGTTCGCCATGGGGAGCTCCAGTGCTGTTCCAGAAGAAGAAATATGGAATGCTTCGACTATGCATTGACTACAGAGGGTTAAATCAATCGACCATTAAAAACAAATACCCCATTCCAAGAATAGATGAACTTCTTGACCGTCTTCAAGGTGCAAAGATCTTCTCTAAGATTGATCTCAGGTCTGGATATTATCAGATAAGGATCAAGGAAGAAGATATCCCGAAGACCGCATTCAGCACAAGGTATGGACACTTTGAATTCCTAGTCATGTCATTCGGGCTGACAAATGCTCCTACTACCTTCAATAGGCTAATGCAGGATATCTTTAGGCCTATCTTGATGACTTCATACTCGTCTTCTTTGACGATACCCTAGTCTACTCCAAACAGGAAAAAGATCATGAACCCTAGCTTCGCATCATCCTTGAAACAATGAGGGCACACAAGCTTTATGCCAAGAAGAAGAAGTGTGCATTTTTCAAGCAACAGATTGAATATCTGGGATTCATTGTATCAGGGGAAGGAATTTCAGTAGATCCGGCCAAGGTTAGAGATGTTTTGGAATGGCCAACACCAACTTCTGTCAAAGAAATACGCAGTTTTCTTGGATTGACAGGATGGTACAGGGTCTTTATCAAAAACTATGCTTTGATTGCAGCACCTCTGACTGATCTACTAAAGAAGCAAGTATCAATTGTATGGTCACCTGCTGAACATACCAGCTTTGACAAACTAAAGCAAAGCTTGGTATCAGCAACCATCCTGAAACTTCCTGGTCTTAGTAAGGAGTTTAAAGTGATAACTGATGCTAGTGCACTTGCCTTAGGATGTGTGGTCATACAAGAAGGTCATCCCGTAGCATACTCTTCAAGGAAACTGAAGAGCCATGAAATGAACTATGCTACCCACGATCTGGAGCTATTGGCTGTCATCCATGCTCTTAAACTTTGGAGACACTACTTGTTGCTGGGTAACAAATTTACCTTAGTGACGGACCACAAGAGTCTTAAATGGATTTTCACCCAGAATGAGCTCAATATGAAACAACGTCGATGGATTGAAGTATTTGAAGAGTATGACTTTGAAATCAAATACCGGCCTAGAAAGGAGAATGTAGTTGCTAATGCACTCAGTCGCAAGGCATTTCTGAATTCTGTGATTTTGCAAGATCCATTAACAGCCAGATCTCTAGCCACAAAGGTATCCATGCTAAACAACCCAATTCTTGAGCTAGCTAGAGAAGAGGCATGCCATGACCCAACCTATCAGAAAATGCTAAGGGAGATCCCCATCAAAGATCAAGACCAGAAGCTTCAAACAAAGTATCAAGAATTCTCTATCAATAGTGGGCTTGTCTACTATAGGACAAGATTATGTATCCCGGCAAGCCAATCACTCAAGCAAAAGATACTTTGGGAAGCCCATGACTCCCCTTTCTCAGGACATCCTGGCTATGCCAAGACCCTTAATGCGGTCAGGAAAAGCTATTATTGGGATAAGCTCAAAGGTGACGTTCTCAAATATGTCACGGAATGTTTGTCTTGTCAACGCATTAAGACCAAACATGTCAAAATGCCAGGGAAATTGCAACCACTTGACATTCCCCAAATGAAATGGGAATTCATTAGTATGGACTTTGTTGTTGGCCTGCCCCAAGTTCACGGGGGATACAACTCCATTATGGTTGTGGTATATATGCTCACCAAGGTTGCACATCTTATCCCTGTTAAGACAAACTATAAAGCCTCAGATATCACAAGGTTATTCATCAAGGAAATATTCAAACTACATGGGTTACCCAAAAGAATCATTAGTGATCATGACTCTTTCTTCACCTCATACTTCTGGAGGGCTATCTTCGAGGCCATTGGGACTCAACTCTGTTTTTATACATCTTACCATCCCCAAAATGATGGTCAAATAGAACGAGTCAACCGTCATTGAAGATATGCTTAGGGCACACTGCTGTCGCGAACCCAAAAAGTGGATTCAATATTTGTCACTGGTTGAGTTTGCCTACAATGTTTCCTACCAACAAAGCATTCAGATGACCCCTTTTCAAGCATTGTTTGGGCACGATTGTCGTACTCCTTTAAGCTTTTCGGATCCAACCTTGAGGGTTGAAGCTTCAAAGCAGATGCTGGAAGACATGGATGACCAAATTAAATCAATAAGATAGGACATCCAAGCCGCCAAGGGCAGACAGAAGGCTTACGTGGACTTGAAACGGCAAGACAGATCCTTCGTTGAAGGTGATATGGTCTTCATTCGTGTACATCCAAAGAAGAGTTCCCTATCCTTGGGTGAATGCAAAAAGCTAAGCCCAAGGTATTGTGGACCCTACAAGATTCTCAAGTGCCTAGGGCCTAATGCTTACAGACTTCAACTCCCTGAAAACCTAAAAGTTCATAATGTATTCCATATCAGTCTACTGAAAAAGTATGTGCCTAACCCTAGTCATGTGCTTGATGATCAACAAGTTGTAATGCCTAGCCAAGGAGTCCTTGAGCTACGGCCTGACAGGATCTTAGATGTTAGGGAGAGGCATTTGAGATCCAAGACCTTGAGAGAATATCTCATCTAGTGGAAAGATTATCCCAAAGAGGATGCCACCTAGATGGATGAAAGTACTCTCAACCAACAATACCCCCACATCTTCTCGAGATGACATCTCGATTCCTCTAAGGGGGAGAGAATGTAATATTTTTGCACAAAATATTAATGACCCTAGACCCCGCACAACCCGCACAAGAGCAATTTCGAGTGATCTCCTACAACAAAAACACTTTGGGCTAAGTGCTCCCTCCGCATGCATCAACAGACACCAGCTCCGTGTCACGTATAGGAAGCCGTGGCTCAAAAGCCGTAGTTCCACGCAGGAACACCCCTTCACAGGAAAAAAAGGGAATAATTTTTGTAAATTTTTTTATGTATTAACTCCCTCTCCTTCACCCGTTGCATGGCGGGGAGAGGGAGTATGTGTGGAGTTGTGGAGGGGCATGGGGAGGAGGACATGCACCCTGCCACGTGTGTGGCTACCCCCCCCTTCATGCCTATATGACCCCCCCATCCCAAGCTTGAGGGGAGGAGAGAGGAAAGAGGATTGCATTGTGCCCGCCGCCCTGTGGAAGTTGCTGCCATCATCATCGCGCTGCCACGCTGCTGTCATCTCCGCCTTCATCATCCCCATCATCATCACCATCTTCATCATCATCATCATTATCCTCTCCATCATCCTCTCCATCATCACCTCCTATCATCACCCATGTCCTCTGCCTGTAAACAGAGGTTGGAAGCTTCTAATTTGGAAGCTTCTATTGAAGCTTCCATAGGCCCTGTTCTCCCTGCCTTCCTCGATTTTTAAAAACCGTGTCTGCAAGGCCCCATTCCTGCGTAGAAGAGGAGAATCTCAGACAGTAGTACCCTCGAAGTGCGTAAGGGAGCCAAGGAAGATTCGCTGCGTTGAAATCTACTGCATCAATGGCTTCTAAGCAAAAGGCGAGAGGAGCACATGCGAGAGCTTCCAACCCGAGTACGTGAGTGGACAACGCCCCGATTCTTAATGCCCAGGTTCCGATAATATTTCCACATGGAAAAGAGGCATTAAGCATGTTTTAATTCTCGTAGGGAAGTTTAAATGCATTAGGAAATTTATTTACTCATTCGATCTACAAGTTAGTTGCATGTCGTGTATTTGCAATTGCTTGCACTTCCATGGCCAAAAGTAACTGAAATTCTAAATGAATGATGCATAAGTTAAAAGACAAATTTGTGCATCTCCCAAAGGAAAAGATTTATGAACTTGATATTATGCAATTCGCATGCAATGTTAGTTACAATTTAGGTTGCGATAAGCGGTAGAAGAAGGACTAAATCAACCATGTATTCATTGGCATCTCGTCACGAAAGAATGATGCATCCATGCATAGAAGCTCTTTTATCAAAGTTCGAAATTGGGAAAGGATGCATTTTCGTTAAAAGACTAAAGCCTTGAATTTGATGCATATATGTGGGATTTAGAAGAAGTAGTTCTGAATGTCAACTAATACTGTTTAGGGCAAGGCAAAGAAAGATCATTGTAGATCTTATAGCTGCATAGAAGGAAAAGGTCTATGGTCTTGAAATCGCATATTTGCATGGAATGATACATCGCATACATCTTGCAGTTACTTACATATTTTAGGGAAAAGTACTTGCTAATTTAGAAGAAAGTATTTGCATCTTTAAAGTGAAGATCATCTTTACTCACGGGTTGGTTAGATCAACTAAGTAATCCACATATAATTGAGTAGCTTACATGAAAATCATAAAGGTACGATTAGATTGCATATGACGATCACCTCAAAGTGCTAGGTAGGGTTAAGTTACATTAAAATTCTGCCTAGTATCGCACTTGGGATGCCGATCTAATATTTCCGATCTCAAAGGTCCTACCCACATTCATCGAATGTTAGGGTTATCTAAACGCCCATGCAAGAATGATCTAGGGTTCTCACCCTAAGGATCAATTGATCAAATACTAGACTTCCGTATATGAATTTAGGAACCCTAGGGCCAAAGCGTTATCGTCCTAGTAGGGTTAGGGTTGGGTTGAGTCCAAGGCCCTTATCTTGATCAATGGTATTCTTGATCAAGAAAGACCGTATGAAGAAAGATATAATCCCACAAGTTAGGTGCTGACACCTATCTCGTGCAACAAGTTGCAACGTCGCATGGTTTTGTGTCTAAATCACAAAATAGTATTGCCACTCCTTAGAACAAGGTTGGCGAGTTCTAAGTACAAGTCTAATTTTCTAGAGGATGAGTAGTCATCCTGCTACATCACCCTCCCTTGGGACTGATTTGCCAAGTTAGGGGAGTTACGAATTTTCCAAGAAAGTAGTTGACCAACCAAGTTAGGGCGACGAGGTTGCCCAGGTTTTATCGTCCTTAATATAAGGAAACCTAAGGTATTGACAATTTGGGTCAACAAGGTATAAACCCTAACCCAAGGAAAGAGGGTAAACAAGCAACTCAGATTACAAAACCCTTGGGATCTTGCCAAGTCACGATTGATCCCCGATTGAATGCTGGATGTATTCCGAGAGAAGGATTCACACCTTAGCAGTTGGCCGTACAAACGACCACTGGAATGTTCGTAATTGTACACTTAGGAGCATTGTTTGTACTTCTTTGCTCAAGGAACTAATGCCGGAAAAATAACTAATGCTTCAAGTTGAAAGCCTGGAGGGAGAGGCAATATCAGTTACCTCCAACTGTCTGTCTGACCCTATCCAAGGAGGTTGTTAGCCACGTCGGGAACGTGGACCGACCTACCGCGAGAGGTCTCTCCATGGGTGCTACTTGGACCAGGAGGACACTTGGACTAGGAGGAAGCTTGGGTGCCAAGGGAGGTGTTGGCCATAAATCCCTTGCGTTCGGATCCTGCACAAGAGACCGACGTGACTCGAGATGGTATCTCGATGCTCACATACTGGTCAATGGGTGGAACTTGGAATAGCGATCCCTGAGGATTGCTGGAATAGCCTTCGGGCGGATTATATGATGTATTCCAAAGACTGATAAATAAAGATCAAATGTTGAAAAGGAACTTGTTTGACATTGTTTTTCTATGTCAGTGCCTAAGTTACGTGAAGGAACCATTGATTAATTGGTTAATTAAGAAAGCTGTTTTTGCTTGTCAAACCAAATGTGGTAGGTAATTAGATAACTAAAGCAACCTGAGGAAAGTGCAGTGGATGTGACCCTAGGCCCGTCCTACAGAAGGGTGGTCCTGGTTGGCCGGGAACTTTTCTCAAAGGAATTGACAGCGAGGTAGCAATGACCTAGAATCTAGAGAGCTAGAGTCTCGATTTATATTGTTTTAGGGGGATGGAATGGGACTATGCCTTACGGGCAGAGAGGTCGAGCTTCGCATCCCTCTCTTTTCCCATTCTCCTTGAACTGATTGCAATATAAATCCGCTTCGACCCTGATGTTTTTGCGTAAATTAGTTCATTTAGGGCTCGACACTAGTTACTTCCTAGGAACTTGACCATTAGGGAAACCCTGATTCCTAAGTGGGAATGGCCAGAATGCTTCTGCTTCGTGGTAGACTCGGGAAGACCTAGATCGCAAACCCCATGACATTCCTTAGGAGTGACAGGCAGCACTTTCTGGACTCTCTTCCCGATGGGCTACTAAGACGTGTCCTACAAGTGGACAAGGGGACACGTTATGGTGTGTGCATGCATGCAATCTCCATTCTCCTCTTTACAGCTTCAACAAAATGGGAATTAGATTAGAGGAAGCCTCTAGACTATGCTACCAACAGAATTGAAATTAGAAAAAATACCAAACTACTTACCTTTCATGGTATGGAATCAAAACAAGCTCTAAAGTATCAAAATCAATTCAATTGAGCCAATGGTAAAATACATCTGTTTCAAGCTTACTTAGCCTTATGTAATGGAAGATTTAAAAGTTAAGAATCTCAATTTCTTGTTGTATATTGAAAGGGATTTGATGCATCATACACCCCATAAGATAGTGAATATGTAAGAAAAAAATTATTGCTAGAAAAATATAATTCTTAAGAGTAAACAAATTTGGATATAGTGTATCTAAATCCAACAAGAAGAATAATCATTTACTTATCTCCTTTTATCCTTGAGGATTTGAACAAATTCTGAGTCCAAATTTATAGCATTATTTATGTTGCCTATGTTACCAAGTAAGAAGTAATACACATTGAAACCTATTGGATTGACCTCCTCAAGCATATCAAAGAGCTCATCCTCTAATGATTCTAGTTAGTCTGCTTCTTTTTCTTTTTCTTTCGTCCTCTTATTCTCCCTCCATTTTTCTACTTATTTCTCTATAGTCTCTTCTCCTTCTTATGTAGTCTTATATCTCCCTCATTGTGATATTGTAATAAAGTAAAAATTCCTTAATGGCTTAGCCAATATTTAGCCTACTAGGGTTAAGTATAAAAGGCTAAGTTGTAACTTGCAAATGATATTTTTTCCATTATTAACATTTCATGTTTGAGGTTTCAACCTCCCACCATCTAAGAGGGTGCAGAATCTTGGCCACCATAGCATTGGGGTGCATACGATGCTGCAACCTCTCATCAACTAATTCTCAACCATTAATGGTAATATGATCTCAACCTAGGCACGTTGGCTATAGTTTCTTGGCAATTTAGTCTATTTTTTTATATTTCCAATTTTATAGTTTGTTGTGGGAATTAGCTTCTCTACATTGGTATCAAAAAATCTTTGATCCAATGGGAAAGCCATTTTCATGGTGGATCTAATTACAAGACTAGGCACAGGGTATCTGGAGGACAAGAATTAGTCATAAGACTTGACAAAATTAAAACCATGACTAGTTAAGGTTATCTACAACAAATCAAGACTAAATTTGAGAATCTTGAAGAAGATCTGAAGGAATAATGGAGGGTTTGAAGGTCATTTTAGTGGCTCATGGTCAACTTGCGGCCATTTTGAAGGTGCTTGGACTTAACTTGAGTCTAAACATAGTTTGGAAGAGACTATGGTTACTTTTTGAATTAGGCTTCTCTTTCCTCTTTCCAAGCTTCCTTGTGAGATCTTTCTCATGTGGAGATCTCTTCTCTTACCTCTTTTGCATGCCCATTACTCTTCATGTAACAACCTATAGAGGATGATTGCTGAGGTCCTGAGCAACTTGTAGAATACCTATATGCCTCATCTCTAGCCCACCCAACTTCAACACATGAAGCAAGAGGAGGTTCTAGGATAGTTTGAGCTAGTTTTCAGCATGCTCCTATCCTCTTGAATTAGTCCAAGACTTCATTCTTAAGCTATGCCCTCAAGTACTTGATCAAATGCAGCCCTAACGTGGAGTATTAACCCCATCTCTTTCTTGATATTTCACTCTTCTTGAACCTTTGATCTCTCATCATAGTCCTAGCTATGGCAGAACTTGGATAGTATGAAAATTTTAGAGATTTCTTGAATATTTATGTCAATCTTGGTGCCTTTTAGCTTCAAAAAGTGAAAGGCAAGCATCTACAACTAACATGGCATACATTGAAGCTTTAAAGTAAGATTGGAAGCATTTTCTCCATTTCTAATTGGGGTAAAATAGGAAGCCATTAATTTTCATCAATTTTTTCTTATTTGAAGCTTCAAACCGTAGGGCTTTTGTTTTCTACAACTCGGGGAATGTTAGATTGAAGCTGTTCTATCAAGGATTTTCTTACATTGAAGCATTCCATCAAGATTGATGGCATTTTCATTCTCTTGAATATGGAAATGTATGAAAATTCTTGAAATTCTTGATTCTATAAAAATTTTGGATTCTTCAAGTCTCAAAGAACCTTCTCCAATAAATCATTGTGAGCTTCTACTCAATTATGGGATTCTCTTGATTCATTGGAACAATCTTTATGATTGGGAGGAGCTGAAGTTATATGGAAGAAATCATCATAAGACACATTATTTCTTGAACTTGGCCTTATGTTCTTCAATATTGATCCATTGATAATGGATTGTGTTGAGAATTTATTGGTTGTGGTTTATCTACTACTCTTTATCAACATTAAGAGGTAATCCTATTGCTTTCAATTCTTGAACTAGTCCTACTATTGATAAAGGGAGATTGAGTGTAATAGATCCTTTTTGAGATCACCATTGAGGAGCATGTAGAATTCAATCTAGGACTAATTGTAATTGCTTTATTATTTTCCTTTTCTACCCATTCATAAATTGATGCCAAATTGATTTCATAGTGCTACTCAGTGTCTCTACTGACTTGGAATTTGATTGGAAGATTGAGAATTGATACTATAGGACTGAAACAATGATGAAAATGGAAAGTGGGATATTTGTAATAGTGAGTGATTTGGGTAATGCCCTATCCTTAGCCCTTTCAATTCAATCATTTCCTAATACCCACTTGCATTTCATTAAAGAATCCAAATACTTTTTTAGTCAATGTATAGCATACCTGTTTGATTAGCCATTAGAATCTACTTGCCATGTGGATTCCCGTGAGGAAAAAGTGGATGCCAAGCGAGTCAGGAAAACAATAGTGAGGTGACCCTCCCTTCTTGATTATAACCCTAAAGAAGTGCAGAATCCAAATTGAGGAGGAACTTTACAAAGAGGCAACATGGATGTGATTGCAAATCTCAACAAAAGTTCCATAGGAACAATATAGGAAGACATGCAAGGCATCTCATGTTCTCTGGATACCTACAAGTGGTCATAGTTTCACAGGTTTATATAGCAGGTATGCACCATTTCATAGCTCATTATTGAGCCCTAAATGTGTCCCATAACACTCTCCATGTTGCTACACGGGTTTATAGGGTTATTCTCACACAGGGAACTCCCACCAAGTCAAATAGGGCACTTACAAGTTGTGGACAAGGTGTAGGAAACTTCTATTTGGCACTAAACATATTATTACAAAAAATTATATATTGATCCATATTGACAAGAATATTGATAACTTGATATCTCCTTACAAAGAGGAGTTCCTAAGTTTCAATTTGAATTAAAAAAATTGTCAATCTGATATCAGGAGCTCAAGTTATTGTTGATTTACTTATAGTAGGTATAGTGAGATAACACTCAGACAACATACAAGGTGACACCATTTATCATTGTTTCATTTAACATCTTGCACACAAGTTGAAATATTTTCAAATATGGTATATTTCCATATAATAAGCTTTCTATTGAGCTATTAAACATCATGATTTGAGCTATATTCTAAGAGAAACAAGGGATTTATTGACAAACAATCTACTACTACATCATTGTTTCTAATACTCATGAATAAGAAGAAAGACCCTGTTACAGATGCAATGAATGAGGGTGTCAGAAAATTTTAGGAGGATCAAGATTACACAAGTGAAGCCAATAAATTTGAGCAAATAGATGAAGAATTAAGCATTGGAGTTGCAGCAAATAGATGAAATACACATGAAGTACATGCCTGAGGGGGGTCCACTAGGGTTTATCGTATGGTACCACATGAGTGTAAGGGAGGGGGGTTATTTAAGGGAAGGAAGGTACATTTTATAAGGTAAAGTCCCATAAATAGGGGGTAGATAAGGGGTATTTTCATATATTTCTTTCACACTGTAATAAAGATAAATTGTCACCGCAAGCTTTTAAACTGAAAATAGAAGAAATAGACATAAAATACCAGGAAGCCATAGCCAAGGTAGCTTGGCAAGAAATGGTATGCACACCCCAAGCTATAGATAATGATGAGAGGCTGGAGCAAGGTATGCACACCCCAAGCTATGGTGGCCAAGAGTATTCACCCTCTTAGATGGTGGCCAAGAGTATTCACCCTCTTAGATGGTGGGAGGTTGAGACCTCAAACAAGAAATGTTTGTAAAATGGCAAAAAGATGCCTCACATGTTACATCTCGACCTTTTATACTTAATCCCTAACCTACTCTAGACTAAAGTGACTTATGCTTTATTACAAGCCATCCCGGCCTAAAAGAGCTTTATCCTCAAAACTGAAATTACATTGAGTACAAGGATGGAAAGAAGTAAGAAGGTAGAGTAGAGGATGCATAATCCATGATAAACTCCAAAAGATGATCTTTAATAAATGGTCTTTATAGGATAGGACCAACTGTCATGAAACAGAAAGTGGGGCTGAATAGGGTAGCTCAAGTAAAAATGCCCATAACTTATGACTGAAGTGTCCAAATTTAGTGTTTGAGGTGTAAATATGAAATACATAACCCAAGGCATCAACCTATACCCTCAAATTCATATTCTGATTGCGTTAGGGCAATTTAATTCATCACAGAATTTCTATACAGCAAGCTGTCTCCTATTCCAAGACACATGAAATCATCCCAAAATCAACCTGGATCATAAGGAATCCCCAAAAAATGGTTGTCATCCATCAAATCACTACTAATATAACCCGAATAAAATGATAAACCATCATCAAAGCTTTCATAAGTGAGGTATTTTGCATAAAAGTTATTATCACCTCCAGGATCAAAAGGATATGATAACTCCCATCCATAATCCATAGATGCATTCATGTTAATCCTTGGATCATATGGGAATGAAAAATCACCAGCATTATTGTCAACGCCTCCATAATCCAAGGTATCATCCCCATAATCATGAAGAAAGCTTGATGAGTCATTATCATAATCAATAGGCTGTTGAAAGTCATCATCTACATGAGGTATGAGTTGCTGAAAATCATCATGTAATGATTTCATATCCTCAATGCTTGTTTGGTCAATTGAATCTTCTTTAGCCCTTTCATCTTTAGCATTAGATTCATTGTCATATGCATCATCTTGGTTGACTGCATAGTCCTCTTGATCCTCACTGACATTTACATGCCCTTGTTCTTCATTTACAGGTGCATCTCTTGGTTCTTCATCTTGGTCACTAAAAATATTCTTTTCTTCTTGTTCTTCTATACATGATTGCTCATTAACTACATGTGTTACGTGTATGGCATTTAGAGAAATTTTCCCTTGCTACCCAGTCACATCTTTAGCTATATTTTTAGCATAGGCATCATCTTCTTGCTACCCATGCTCATGATGAGGTAACCAATGCTCATTACACTTGTAGCATATCAGTTGCCTTTGCATTTCCATCAGTTTTTGATGAGGAATAAGCTTTCTTCCAATGCCATGAGGAGTATGGAACTCAAGAACAACTGATACGTTAATATGCTTTGCTTGCATACATTGTCATGCCCAAGAGTGTTCTTCTCCTTGCATTTATAACATAGGCCCTTGGAAGTTATGCTATCCAAGACATGACTTGACAAGTAGATGCCATGTACACCACTGAAAGAAAATTGATGGACATTTTCCCCATCTATCAAATGATAACCATAACCATGAGCTTGTTGTCCATGGTTTAGTGCATAAGGCTGAATTTTTGTAGGAGCATTTGATTGTAGCTGCTCATAACCAGAATCATGATCATATACATGTTGATGCCCATTCATGTATGACTGTCCATTTGAATGCATATCAAAAGAGTTGAAGCCTTTCTCAATTCCTTGTGGCCTTCCCACATGATTCTAATTCATGGAAGAGTGTCTAAAATGATTGCAAGGGTGTCCTTGCTTTTGGGACTGACCATAAACATAATGATTGACGTTGTTGCTGTCCAAAAATATTATGATCATTATTTCTATGCTGTAACTCAATAGTGTTCTCATCACTGTCATATGCATGTTGTTGGTCATACCAATGCTCATTGTACTCACCGTCATAATACAACTTCCAATCATAGTCATACTATTGTTCATAATATCCATGACAAGAAGATTGTGGCTCATAATGTTGTTGATCACGTGATTGATGTCCATACCTTGCGTATTCTTCATAATCTTCATGATAAGCATGTTTTTGGTTTGCATAGTGCACTTTTTCCTACATAGTTGCTCCAAATGCATAGAAAAATGGTGGCTCAATGCTATTCATTTTCAGTTGCACAAGTAGCCAAAGTAGGGGAAATGATCTCTTCCAAATTCATCAACCAGTTGTGATCTGCTCTAGACAGAGTGTGACCAAATTCTTGAATTTCCCCAAAACCCTGTACTTCTTTATGATTCATATTCAAGGTCCAACATATAAAGCACTGATCTAACACCATGTTACCTCTTTGATCAAGACCTGAATCAGAGATCGTAGAACCAAAGAGATTTTTCTAATCAAACAAGCTAAACCCCATGTTTGAACTTACAAATATGAGGGCTTCATCACCGGATTTGGCAGAACTAGTTCTACCTCGGACCAATGCAGCAAGCTAATACCAGATTGAGCCAAGATCTGATGCCCTGGCTCAATGCCAGTTAGGTACTGAGATTGTCAAAATTCTGAAATCCCCCTTGCTTTGTGTCTTCTTTGGTTATGCTATATCTGAATGATGAACCAGGTTCTGGTCCTTGTGATCAACTTGCTTGTCTTCCAAAGATGAGGATCAGCTCCAAAACATGTAGATTTAATGGTCAATTTTTTGAAGTAGCACAAATTTTGTTTGAGCTAAATTCTTGAGGACCACTGATGTAGAAGCTTAAGCATGTGTTGACTGTCTATTCATATCACTGTAGAATTAGATATATCAAGCTCTAGAAGAGAAGATTAAACTTGTGTTGATTGTTATCAAGCACAGAACGAATTAGTTCTTTTCTTGATGGTGTACTCTCTTGAAAAAAATGCTTAACAATTTGGAGCCTCCAATCCTTCTGAAGATTCTGGAGTGCATTAAGGAGCCTTTGACAGAACCATATTCAATTTAAGAGGAAGTACAAGAAAGATATCACTAGTAATGCAGGGGCTTTACGCAGGCTAAGAATTGCATGTGAGAGAGTGAAGAGAACCCTCTCGTCTATTGCTCAAACAACTATTGAGATTGAATCTCTTAATGAGGGTATTGATTTCTATTCCACCATTACTTGAGCCAGATTTGAGGAGCTCAACATGGATTTGTTCAGGAAATGTATGGAGACAGTGGAGAAGTGCTTGAGGGATGCAAAGATGGACAAGAGCAGCATTCACGATGTGGTTTTGGTAGGAGGTTCTACTAGGATTCCCAAAGTGTAGCAACTGATTCAGGATTTCTTTAATGGGAAAGAGCTCTGCAAGAGTGAGAGCAGAATTTAGGTGCCGGGAAGTGCTTAAAAATAGCTAAAAATTATGAATATCAAGGGAAAAATATTCACCGTCAAAGGCGGCAGCTCGATCTAGGACGATTTTAAGCGACAAGCAGTCGACGGGCGCCCAAGTGACATGTCCAGATTTTTAGTAATTTTTTTGTCAGTTGGGACGGGATACGGGAGCTGCCATTTATTGACCAGATTTTGGATCAATTAGCGGGTAGGGAGGTATATTCGTTCATGGATTGCTTTGCAGGATACAACCAAATGGCAATTGCAGAAAAGGACAAGTTGAAAACAACTTTCATTACTGTATTTGGTACTTTTGCGTACCATGTGATGGCCTTTGGTTTATGCAATGCGCCTGGTTCGTGGCAACGAACAGCAGTTAAGACATTCGGTGACATATCCCCTGAAGAGTTGAAGGTGTTTATTGATGACTTAGGGGCCGCCACCGTGAGAGAAAGGCAGTTGATTATTTTAAGAAAATGCTTTGAGTGTTGTAGACAATTTTTTATCGCACTAAACCCACGGAAGTGTGTTTTTGGAGTACCTTATGGGCTATTGCTGGGTCATGTAGTCAGTTCGGTAGGAATTGCGACAGACCCCGAGAAAGTCAAAGTTATAGTTGCCATGGGTCCACCACGCACTCCGAAGGAAGTTCATAGCTTTCTATCTTCGGTTGGTTATTACCGTAGATTCATAAACGCGTTGGCAGAAAGAACGTTGCCACTTACAAATTTATTGTCCTTTAGCTGTTCGTTTGTATGGGGTGACCCTTGTAAGATAGCATTCGAGGATGTGAAACAGGAGCTAGCAAGAGCGCCCGTTTTAAAAGCACCTAAAAGAGGTGAGGTGTTCTATATATTCTCAGCAGCCACCATGTATAGTATCAGCTGCTGTTTAGCCTAAATTTGGGAAGAGAAGTGGCACTACCCGATTGCTTTTGCTAGTCGGAAGCTGGGGTATCCGAAATCAATTATACCTACATGGAGAAATTGTGTCTAGCGATGGTCTTTGGGACCAAGAAATTCAGGCATTATATTCTATATGAGAAAGTCGTGCTTTATACGAAGGCGGAGGGACTTCGATTATTGATGAATAAGCTACAGCCGCCTAATTGTCTAGCAAAGTGGTTGATCAGCTTGCAGGAATTTGATTATGAAATCAGGAGTAAGCCACCAAGGTTGCAAGGCATCGTAGAATGTCTCGTGGACTTTGGGGAGCCGAAAGAATCTGTGGCTGAAGGTAGTGACATGGAGGCGTTATTTAAAATAGATACGGCATCTATCCCCTCCTGGTATGCTGCAATAACGCATTATTTATCAACGGGAGAGGCGAGATCCGAATTATCTAGAGCTGAGAGAAGGAAAATTAAGCAGCAAGCATTAAAGTTTGCCTTGATCGCAGGTACATTATATCAGCAAGGGGTTGATGACATCTATCGTCGGTGTGTGATGCCTGACGAGGTGCCATTGATTTTGGAAGAGTGCCATGATTCTGCTTGCGGCGGCCATTTTGTTGGACGGCTTACAGCACAAAAGGCTTTAAGAGCAGGTTATTGGTGGCCTGCCATCTTCCAGGATGCGTTTGCGTATGTTAAGAGATGCGATATTTGTCAACGACATGATAGTCGAGAGAATAGGAAACGACCACTCACCCCTATTATGGCGATACTTCCATTTGAGAAGTGGGGAATAGACTTTGTGGGTCCTATTACTCCGTTGTCGACTGCGCAAAAGAGGTACATCATTGTAGCAACTGACTACTTCACGAAGTGGTCAGAAGCACGTGCAACAAGGAAAGATGATGCTAAAGAAACTGCTAGTTTCCTTTTAGAGCAGATAATATGCCGTTTTGGTCCACCGAAAGAATTAGTGTCGGACCGCGGAACCCATTTCCTGAATAAGGTGATCAAAGGTTTGACAGAAATGTGGCAAATCAAGCATACCAAGACAAGCCCATATAATCCGCAAGCCAATGGGCAAGTTGAAAGCACCAACAGGCAGCTTGTGGGCATCCTGTCCAAAATTGTATCGGAAAAGAAATGGGATTGAGATAAAAAGTTATACGTGGCAGTGTGGGCCTACAATACGACTCTCAAACGAGCCACTGGCCATACCCCGTTCAAGTTAGTATATGGGGAGGAGTGTGTCTTGCCTTTAGAGATTGAGCTGCCGACTATTCGGTACCCCATCAATCATTCTTTGAGCGATGAAGATGCACTTTTTGAGCGCTTGACGACACTGGCACATTTAGATGAGCTTAAACTGCAGAGCTTATTGCACCAAGAAGTGGCGAAGCACCGAATGAAGCAGCTACACGACCTCAAAGCCAAGAAATACACCTTCAAGAAAGGACAGCTTGTTCTGTATTATGACGCACGACGTGAATTATTTCCAGGCAAGCTAGAACCCAAATGGGACGGGCCCTATAGGATCGTTAGAATAGGAAAGAATAAATCTACCGTCTTGTTAGCTGACCTTGAGGGGGTAGAATTTAAAAATAAGGTTAATCTTAATAAGATTAAACCTTATTATTTCTGATTGCACTAATGCTATGACTACCCTGCAGGTCTAGGCGCGATTGATCAAACATCTGCAAGGAAATCGTGATAGAGGTTGATGGGTCGTTTGATCCCTTATTTAGCACACCCATATTAATGACTATCACAAAGCATGCCATTGTAGACCAATGCAATAAAATTCCAACCAAGGAAAAGCTTGATGAAATCTCAAAAGGCATTCCGGAGCAATACAAAATATATGCCAACCTCCGTATATATATGTGTAGTCATATGAGTCACCTAGGAAGACCAATAGACAGAGCATACACTGACCAAATAGGCTTCAGCCCTAGTTATTACAGCAATAAATTCAATGTCAAAATTGAGTAAATAAATCCTCAAATGAAGCTCAAAGCCACCTCAAATCATGGGCATATGATATACCAATGTACAAGCATCAATAGTACACATCAGGAGTGCATATAGAACACCTGAATCATCGCCAGAAGCAATAGGCACATAAAATCCCTCTTAAAAAAGGCTTAGCCATGTTGTATATAGCATTGAATACACTATCAAACCAAGCTATTTATGTACCAAATACAACTCCGAATCCAACCTATAACATGGGCATAGCATTCCCATACATGTATACATCACTTCAGCATAACCGAGAATCATAAGACCAACAAAGCTGACCACCACTGAAGCATCAAATAGAGTGCTGCCCTATATTTCTAGCCAGCAAACATCAGACAAAATAGAGTAAATGAAGTGGTTAAATTAGTCCAAAATAAACTCCAAGCAATGACATAGCATCCTCGAATATATAAGCATCAATTGGGTGTAACCGGGCATCATCCAACCAATGGCAATGAGTGTAGAAATCAAAGATAAGTGCTGCCCTATTTTATGATAGTCTATGGACTGTTATTAAAATCTAAAACTAAAGCTTAGTGCTCAAATGGAATGCCAAGAGGGGAAGGATCAATGTCAAGCCATCAAACCCAAGTGTATAAGTGCTTGTATAGTTGCCCAATGAAGAAGATATGCTATAGGAGATGCAAAACCTAAGTTGCTGCTAGAAAAAGGGCATGTTCCACACAATTTGATGCTGCATCAATAAGATGAGGGCTATGGTGTCTACTCGAACTTACTTGAGCAGGCTCAAAGAGTGCCCAAGAAGGATGCAACTGATAGGAAGCTTGAACGGAGTGGCTATGGCTGCCAACAAAGAGATGATAGTTGTAGGTATTCAAATGGAAGTTGAGAGTGTGCCAGGCCAAGCTCGAGCTCGTGAAGAATAAGGGTTTGATATCACTTGAAGGGAGGTAAGCCTTGAAGTGAAAGCATGAGCAGGAGCAAGAGCTATGGTGGAAGGAGAAAGAGCAAAAGAGAGAGAGACACACACAATTTGGGAACTCCAACAGTCACAATGTGTGACTGGCCTTCCCGTTATTCAAATATCACTGAAAGAATAAAGAATGAAGTGACATTGATGGGCACTCACCGCGTGTAGTGTGCAGGTGTAGGTACTCTCAATGTAGTAATACATGGGTGGCTATGCGACAGAGGCACCTTTACCCCCAACAAAAGGACCATGCAAGTGGGACTTTGGAGCTCTTGGATGCTTATTTAGGTTGTCAAAGATTCTGCATTGACTATTACATGATGTACTAGATGTTATAGGAGGTGATGCTTGACCGATCCCTTGCTCTGGATGCTTCGTTGATATATGGTCTTAGCTCCATGATGCCTTATGCATTCACATGCAATCTTTGAGCTTCATTGCATAATTGACATCGATCTTTCTGATAGTGGGAGCTTCATGCTATCTCTAGATATTTCAAAGCTTGTCGTCTATGCAATTGAGCTTCTTGAGTAGGTGAAACTAGGATCTCTTACATGTCTATGCTCTTGATAAATACTTGCTTGTATTGGATGCTTTTGGGATGATTTGATCAGTCTTCTCTTTCATCATACACAAACCTTTGTTGGGTATTTTGGGTGTTTGGCTCATGGATCTTGGCTACTATAGTGTTTGTTGTGTGCCTGCTTCATGCAGGATCTGATTGGGAGTCATACTTGACCTTGGATCATTGTTAGCTCATTGTTTGCTCTCTTTTTCTCACTACTATGATTTATTATAGTAAGCTATTTTATGCAGATTGTGATGTATTTATTGGGTTTAATCATGTCATTTTGATGTACTTTTTGTACTATTTGGTGGATAGCTTGTCATTTTAGCAATTTCTCTTATTTTCAGCTTGTTTGGGCAATGGTTTTGGCCTATTTACTTGCTAATTATAGCAAGCTATTTTCTACATAGTCTATCTCTGTTTGACTCATTATGGATGGTCATCTCAAAGATACGACTTTGTTTAACATTGCCAAGTTGGATGGCACCAACTATGGCTACTGGAAGTCTCAAATATGGTAGGTTTTAGTACAGAAATTGCAGATTAAGCCACTAAGAAACAAAGATATTAAACCGGAGAACATGGATGATGATTGGGCTAATTTAGCACTATGCAAGTCCACTATCATTTTATCACTCTCTAAAGAGGTCCATAATAATGTTGTTGAAGATGAAGATCAGAGTGCATGAAATCTATGGGAAAAGATTCATGAACTGTATGCAAAGTAGAGAACTACTTCGCAGATGTATTGGCTTAAATAGTTGATGGATATTCGCATGAAGGAGGGGTCCCCAGTGTCTGCTCACTTTAGCCAATTTCATTCGATCATGAAGAATCAGCTTCAACAGGGTATTGAATTTTAAGATAATCTACATCCTTTGTTTTTGCTTGGCACTTTACCTGAGTCTTGGGATGTATTTTGCACTGTGTTTTGTACCAATAAACTTGATGGCTGAAATTGAAAGATGTAGAGGGTGCTCTTTTGACTAAAGAAATTAACATGAAAAACAATGATGCTTCCCGTAGTTCATATACTTCATCCATTAGAGGTGGCAGCTGTGGTAAGAAAGATAATGATCGTCATGGGAATGACTCTCAGAAGTCTCGGTCTAAGTCATGTGGATGTAAATCTGATCTTGGATGCCATCATTGCAGGAGAGCAGGACACATATGACTGTAGTGCCATAAGAAGCATGATGACAAGCACAAAGAAAAGGGGAAAGAAAAAGTGCAAGAGAAATCCAATGATGGTATCATTATACCTGCAAACTCTAGTGTAAAGATTGAGGAGATAAATGTCATGGAGCCTGAGGAGTTTGATGGTGACTACATCTTAGCAACCTGTTCATGTGATGCTTCTTAGCTAATCGATGCTCAGTCTATGCATGCACAGTGTTGGCTTTTGGATTCGGGTGAGTCTTTTCATGTGACCCCCTACCGTGAGTAGTTCCATACATATCGCAGCGTATCTGGTATTGTGCACTTAGGTGATGATCGATCTCTTGCTATTGTTAGCATTAGTGATGTCACTCTACAATTTCCCTCTTGGTAGCACTTTTATTTTACATAATGTACGTCATGTACCTTCCTTGACTAAAAGCCTTATGTCTATTGGGTAGCTTGATGATGCAGGTTATCATATATGCTTTGGTGATTGTACATGGAAGGTAACTTGTAGTAGGCTTGTTCTTGCAAGAGGTGCCAAGTCTAGTAATCTCTATCCCTTGATTGTATCTGGTACTATTGATGACCATGTTTTGTCATCGGGTTCTATCCCACATGTATCTCTCTGGCATACTCGTCTTGGGCATATGTTGCTTAAGGGAATGAAAATGCTTAGTGCTTTGCAGTATCTTCCGCATTTCAACTACTCACATTTTGAGTCATGTGATCATTGTTTATATGGCTGGCAGACTAGAAATTCGCATAGAAAGTCTAGTATTCCACGCATGGGTGAGCCTTTGGCTCTTATGCATTCAGATGTATGTGGACCCATGTCCTATCAGTCACATTGGGGGGTGCGAAGTACTTTGCCACATTTATTAACGATTATTCACGTAACATTTGGGCTTATACCATAAAGCAAAAATTTGATGTCTTGACCGACTTTCAGCATTGGCATTCTCTGGCCAAGAATGAGTCAAGGCATAGGTTGAAATGCCTAAGGACTGATAATGGGGGTGAGTACGTCTCATGTGCCTTTGAGTAGTTTTGTGATGAGTGGGGTATTAAGCATCAATTGATCGTCCCTTATACCTCTCCCCAAAATGGGATGGTGGCTGAGTGTATGAATAGGACTATCTAGGAGAGGGTCAGTAGTTAGCCAAGTAGGCTTACCACATCATTTTTGGGCTTAGGTAGTCTTTTCTACCATTTATCTCATTAATATGTCACCTTGCAGTGGCATTCACTTCTAGGTTGCAGAGGAGGTAATGCTTATCTGCGTTTTTTTGAATGTGAGGTCTTCTGCCATGTGCCCAAGGACAAACGCAATAAGCTGGATCTCCTAAAAGTATGAAATGCATCTTCCTTGGCTATGGAGATCTAGGCTAGCATACGAGGCCAAATTGGTAGCAAAGGGTTTTAAGCAAGAGCATGGTGTTGACTTTGATGAGGTCTTCTCTCTGTGGTTAAGATGACCACCCTATGCTTAGTCTTGTCTTTGGTGATGGGACCTAAATGGGTTGGCACTGGCTATGGTACTAGCCGGACGTCATACACACAACAGAAAACCCCACCGCACGGCCTCACGGACTAGGAGCATCTGTATTACACTGATGTATACTAGATAGACTTAATTATGCATTTGTAGCTTATATGTAATCCAACGTTTACCTTCCCTTCTCCTCAGAGGGAGATCCCGTAACATATAGGCATAGTGCCTCGTAACACAATCATAAGGAAGCTCCTCCTCGGCTAATTGCCGCGGCTCCAGTATGACTCTCCTACACCTTTGGGATTGGCCGCAAGATGCTCGCTCAAACATATAAAACATAATGCACAAAATCCACTCTTTTCTTGATTTGTACGATCCAGGAATATATAGACCCTCACCAAACAGTCCCAAGGAAAGCGTACAACTACCCTACAACAAAGGCTCCTTTCCACTTAATATATAAGTCATATCCTAGAAGTCAATTTCTATGCAATCCAAGACTGATACCATGTCATGCGTTATTCATAGTTCATATGATCCTAGTGCATAAAAAATATTCATCAAATCAATACTTTGTGATGTGGAAAAACAGCCCTTTCATGATTTTCACTAAACGTATGGTTTGATGTGTGGAGACTAGCACCGATTTCTCGTGCTACTAGCCCCTTAAATTGAAATATCGTAATTCTAAATGAAATGGACAATTAAATATTTCAAAGATTCAAACCCTCTCAGTCCTCTTAATCTCTTAACCTCACCCTTTCCCTCTAATGTTTAGGTTATGCTGCATTGCATAGGTGTAGGGTTTAATTTTGTATGTATTTTTTTGCATAAAATGGAAAAACCCATGAACTATAACAAATAAACAAAGCCAAACTGAAGTCAAACTTCATGCCTTAGCTTTGTTATACAGCCACAACCATGAATCATAATTTTCTAGATTTTTATAACATGAAAATCCTATTTTTTCCATTTTTAGCTATTTTTCTCTATTTATTTGTGCATAAAAATCGATTATTTTCTAATTTATGATTAGTGACTGATTATGACAGCTGAAAGATGTTTTGTCTTAGAATTTTATCCCACGCGCATCTCTTTTCCCCACCCAAACTAATAAAACCTTCATTTTTACACTAAAAATACACTTTTCGAGTTATAATTTAATTATTGTAACTATTTATTATTAAAAATATGCATTTCTTTGATGCACAACCCTCAATCATAATGCAAACAAGATGTAAACAAATTTTTGTTCCATATGAATTTCATTTCAACCATCAAACATAAAAAAGAAGCAAAATTCCTTTGTAAAAATGACGCATACTACTTACTTGCGTGTTGCGGGTTTTTTGATTATTTTTTTAGGTTGCCAACGGACCGACCAACAACAAATCTTCAATACTAAACATCTCTCCTTAGCCTCCTCTTGATCTTGGAGCAATCTGGTTCATGCTACCGGACAAGCATCCATCAAACCGGTCTTCATTCTTCTTCATGTGCATGAATTGCCCCTTAAGGGGAGAGAGAGGGAGGAGAGAAAAAGATTGATTTTTGATCTCCATGTCAAGGCAGTCAGTGAATGTGTGAGGACCGGCGATGGAAAGCAAAGAAAGAGTGTAGATTAGGGATGCAATTTGTTGGGCGGGTTGCTTTGAAGCTCCCATAGCCCCCCTCTCCCTAATTGTCGCATGTCAACAATGGCATTCATTTTTCCATGCGCCGAAAAAAGACGCCCCCCCCCTCAATCATCAAATTTGGGGGTGCCCAAGGGCCCCCAAAGGGTGGCACTCCTTGAACTCTCAGGTGGTTGGCCAATTTTTGGCACTCCTCCCGCGTCCGGCGTTCAAATCGATTTCTGAAAATTCTTGGGTATCCATCTCGAGGTCCCGCACTACAAGCACTTCCCAGAGTCTCATACAACAGTAGAAAAATTTATGAAATTTTCCCAACTGTTGCTCAGTAGATCTTTAAAGCACTTTAGGGGCTTGCCGCATAAAATCGTACTGATTGCAGCTGTCGTCTTTGACGAAGTCTATTTTTCCCTTGAAATTCGAATTTTTTGGCTATTTTTAAGCACTTCTCAGAGTCAAAAATCACTGCTCATTGACGACCATGGGATAGGGTGACTCAGTCCTCGTCAAACCCCACGAACAAATCTACACATCAACACAACCACAAAGAGCATCAAGCTAATACAAAATAGATACACAACAAAACACATCATAGCTCTCACCCTACCCCTTGGCAAAACCAAGGTAGGAAATCCACGAGGAGTAGGCCTAGCATAATCTGACAGAAAGCCCAAAGCTAGTCACTAACATGCTGCTCCAACATGAACAAGCTAAAAAGAGCTATCAAAGAGGTCATCCTAAGTGGTGGTCTGAACTACCTACCTTACTAAGGACAACTCAACTAGGAGCTCTTACGAGGTGAGGACTCCTATATCTTGATCAAAAAGTATTATCATTTTTTGGCACATATTTATTTAGGTTTTCATACTTGGGCATGTAAAAAGTAGGGAACTGAGCGTAGTGACCCAAGGAGAACAAGGCATCGCCCTCGGGTCCTGTCTTGGTACCCAAGAAGCTACCAAGCCCTCGCGAGGCGACACTTAATCCTTTTCTAATTCTCACTTTTATTTTCACTCCAACCTTCACTTTTTTTTATTGTTTCAGCTAGATGCCACCCCTAGGAAGACAAGGCATCGGCCCCGGGTCTTGTCTCATTCCCAAGAACCTACCAAGCCTTCACAAGGCAATGAATAACTGTAGGATTTTGCTTTCTTTCCTTTTCTCTTTTTATAGGGGTTAGAACCCCTTTTTACACACCTCTGTATATTCATAAATTTTCTTTCAGATATTTGTGGATTTTTTCTTTTGGTTATTTTTAGTAGGCTTCTCTAAGTGCCCCACACTAACAGGACCTCCTAGAACAGCCGCCTAGCACGTTAGCACAATAGGCTCCCTAGAACTCCGTCTAAAACAAGTCTTTCAGTGCCGGACAATGCCGATACAGGAGGCAATGACTACTTAGACCTCCCCCAGACATACAGAACCTAAACCTGGGACTTCATATCTTAATTGCCGATCCCCAACAAAAAGAAAGCACCCTTACATACACATGTATCATTAATTACTTAAGGGAAAAAGACTCGAAAAGGGGACAAAACCACCTGGAATGGCCACAAGAAAATCCTCTGCAGCAAAGGCTCCCTCCAGTGACTTCATCAACCTATATGGTGCAATCACTAAAAACAACAAATCATTAAACATACATGCACCAAATAGACATAGGGCCCTCTTGGCCTAAAGGAATAGCACATTTCACTATAAATTAGCTGGCCCTCTTGGCCTAAAGAAATCAATCATTAAAACCTAAAAGCATTTGGCCCTCTTTGCCTAAAGAAATCAATCATTAAAACTTGAAAGAAACTGGCCCTCTAGGCCTAAAGAAATCAAGCAGAACAACACCTACGCATTCCTCCTTGGAATAAGGCAGATATACAAAAATACGCTCCATTCCAAGGGGAAAATTTAGGGCTATTAGCCCTAAACTAAATGCATCAAGTTGTGACCCATCCCTCCTACATATATAGCAAGAGGGGTACGCTTAACATGTCGTCTGATCAACCTATGGGTCCAAGATAATAATGGTAGATGGGTCTTAGTCACTCTTTGCATTACCCATATCAACCATCGCCTGCCATATAATGTGTGGTCTGATAAAATTCCCCACAAACGACCAAATCCTGTCTCATGATCAATAGCAACATCTGGACAAGGACCACAGTTGAATAAGAGGTCCTCTTCATAAGCGAAATTTTCTAGGGAATCCGCAAACTGATTCCAATATCATGGAAGCAGCTGAAGAGATACTCTCTCAAATTCATCAAGTAGGGTCATAGCAATTTGATGATACATACGAAGGATAGGATTCCAGATTGTATATGTCCCATTTAGTTGATTTATAATTAGCTGGGAATCCCCTTTTACTAACAACCATCCAATACCACCTTTCTTGGCAATATTTAATCCCATAATCAAGGCTTTATACTTTGCCATGTTGTTAGTGAATCCTACCCTGATATAAACAGCTAATTTCATTGTAACTCTACGTTGAGGATCTCAGATAACTACTCCAACACTCCCTTTTTTATTAGGGCCCCTGGACGCTCCATCAAAGTATAACATGTACGTCCACAATGGGCTTACACAGCCAGCCATTAAGAACTCCCCTATTAGTAATTATGATAATCAAAATTCAATATATTTAGAGGGTGAACTGACGGCTCTATCCCCCCTTCTTCATTAACCTCAAAAGGAATGCTTGTCAATATTTGTAAACAATGATGGCAGAAAACTTTGATCTCCCACACAAAGGTACCGTCTTCTTGCTCAATCACTTTGTATCCTTTGCTCCACCAGATAAGCTTTCCCTGATGATATCTTTACTCTAGATATGGGTGCTCCGAATAAGGAATTAACTGCCCCATCAACCAGTTAAAGCTCTCCTGCAAGTCTCAGATCAACCCCAACATGGACCTGCAATGCATTTAGCGTGTTAGCATACTAAAAAATAATAAGGTTTAATCTTATTAAGATTAACCTTATTTTTGAATTCCACTCCCTGTAGATCAGCTAGTAAAGTAGTTGACCTATTTTTATCTATCCTAACTACCTTGTAAGGGCTATCCCATCTAGGTTCTAGCTTCCCTAGAAATAACTCCCTACATGCATTGTAATATGGAACTAACTGTCCTTTTTTAAAGGTATACTTCTTTGCTTTTAGATCATGCAACCGATTCATGTGACGTTTAGCTACCTCTCCTGGTGCAACAAACTCTACAATTTAAGCTAATCTAAGTGGTCTATAGTCGTAAATTGCTCAAATAGGGCAGCTTCATCACCCAAAGAATGATTGATTGTAAATCTTATGGTCGACAACTCAATTTCTAAGGGCAAGTCATACTCCTCCCTATAAACTAATTTAAATGGGGTGTGGCCAGTGGCTCGTTTAAACGTTGTGTTATATGCCCAAACCGCCACATATAATTTTGTATCCCAGTCCCATTTCTTTTTAGTGACTATTTTGGATAGGATACCCACAAACTGCTTATTGGTACTTTCAACTTGTCCATTTGCTTGCGGATTATAGGGGGGTCATCTTTTTATGCTTAATTTTCCATGCTTCAGTCAAGCTTTTAATCACCTTATTCAAAAAGTGAGTTCCACGGTCCGATACTATTTTGTTTGGTGGACCAAAACGACAAATGATCTGCTCAAGTAGGAAGCTGACAGTCTCTTTTGCATTGTCCTGCCTTGTCTCCCCATAGGGGATTCACTAGTAGCAATAAGGAGACATCAACTGCCTGCAAGAAATATATGAAAATACCCCTTATCTACCCCCTATTTATGGGACCTTACATTATAAAATGTACCTTCCTTCCCTTAAATAACCCCCCTCCCTCACACTCACGTGTTACCATATGATAAACCCTAGTGGACCCCTCGGGTGTCGCCCGTGCTTTTGACCACTTTGTAAAGTAATTAGTGCCTGCTATAATGTATCTCTTCTGAGTAGTAGACGACGGGGTAATAGGACCCACAAAGTCAATGCCCCACTTCTCAAATGGAAGAATGGCCATGATAGGCATAAGTGGACGCTTTCTATTCTCTCTACTGTCATGTCTTTGGCATGTATTGCATCTCTTAACATACTCAAATGAATTGTGGAATATGGACGGCCACCAATATCCAACTCTTAAATCCTTCTATGCCATCAAGTTCCTAGCAAAGTGCCCTCCACATGCAGAGTCATAGCACTCCTCCAAGATAAATGGACCCTCATCAGGCATCACACATCGGTGATAGATATCATCAACACCCTGCCGATATAGTGTTCCTACGATCAAGGAAAATTTCAACACCTGTGCTGTTTAATTTTCCTCTTCTCGGATTTGGATAAAGTAGCTCCAGTCTCTCCCGCAGATATATAGTGCGTTATGGCAGCATACCAGGAGGGAATAGATGCCATATCAATCTTAAACAATGTTTCCATGTCACTTCCTTCAACTAAGACCTCTTTTGGCTCTCTGAAATCCGCAAGACATTCTACAATGCCCTGTAGCTTTGGTGGCTTACTATTGATCTCATAATCAAACTCCTACAAAGTGATTAACCACCTTGCTAAACGATCCGGCGGCTGTAACTTTTTCAACAACAATCAAAGCCCTTCCGCCTTCGTATAAAAAACCACCTTCTCATAAAGAATGTAATGCCTAAACTTTTTGGTTGCAAATACCATTGCAAGGCACAACTTCTCCATATAGTTATAGTTAATTTTCAATATGCCCAACTTCCAACTAGCAAAGGCTATCAGATGGTACCACTTTTCCTCCCAAATTTGGGATAAGCAGTAGTTGATACTATACATGGTGGCTGCTGAAAATATATAGAACATTTTGCCCCTTGTAGGTGCTTTAAAAACAGGTGCTTTGGCAAGCTCTTGCTTCACATCATCAAAGGATACTTTGCAAGTATCACTCCATGCAAACTGACAATTAAAGGACAATAGGTTTGTCAATGGCAATGTTCTTTCTGCCAGGGCATTAATAAACCTCAGATAATACCCTACCGATGATAGAACACTATGCACCTCCTTTGCAGTACGCGGCGGACTCATGGCGACTATGACCTTGATATTTTTAGGGTCAGTCGCAATCCCTACTGAATTGGCCACATGGGCTAACAATAGCCCATAAGGCACTCCAAAGATGCACTTCCGTGGGTTAAGAGCTATGCAAATGTAGTGGGAGCTCACGCTCAACCGCCAAGACCCACGGACCGCTTATTGCTTCAAGCATTTGAAGCAAGCTCTAATGGCTATCTATCGCCTAGCCGACGTGCCGTCGATCCTATGAGTGTAGTGAGCTTACCTTGATGCCGATACGAGTTGCCTCCTCTCTCACACACCCCGGTAGCTCCACGATCCAAGTGCAAGCTTCAAGAAAGCTCGATCCTCCCGCTCCAAGCTCCAAGCTCCATCGCCGTGAGCAAGACAAGAGAAGAGAAGAAGAGAGGAGAAGATGGAGAGCTTCTCCACCCCACGGTCCCTCACCCTCACACACTCACTCCCTCACACTCTCACACTCCCTCTCTCAAGCACAAGCTCAAGCAAGCAAGAAGAAGTACATAGGGGCTACCACATTGCTTTTTTGAAGGAGGGGTCATGTGCCAAAAATTATACGTTGCATAGGAATATTTATTGTCAAAAAGACACAATTATTAAAAATAAATTTGGTTCTTTTTGGCCCATGCATTCACCTCATTAGAGCATGGAGGCATTGACATTGCTCATAAGTCCGTCTTTTAGGGGGAATCCACTTCCAGTAGCACATGTGTCAAAACAAAGGAATCACAACCTCCAAATCCTCTGATATTAAGTGATCTACTTGAAGAAGTTTTCCAAAATATGGAACTTTTGAAAGATAGGCATATGCATTAGTGATATGCAAGTGCCATGCAAGAGATATAAACCATGCATTTATTTATGAGCTAGAGAAAGCCTCTAAGTTGGAGATAGCATCATTTTAGAAGAAGTGCACCACAATTATGGCACCTTTTATTTATTGAAATAGCAAGCTCAACATGTGCAAATATTAATGATGTACTACCTAGTTCAATGGATCCATATGTTTGCACTTAGCATGTTGTCATGGTGTTATGCATCAACTCACAAAAAACCTAGGGGATGGATGCAGGACAATTGAATAGAAGGAATAAATTCAACATTATTTCCACATGTTTCTGATTGATGAGAAATGTAGTTTTTATAGCTATCATTGCTTACTTTAGTTTTCATCAATCGAGCAAAATAAGGGTTCGTGTTGGGATTCTTAGAATGCTAAGGCAAGGAGTCTAGATGGATCATAAAGAGCCCAATTCTTTCATTTGTAAAACAAGTAACATGACATGACTAGGGTTAACTTAAGTTTATGTTCAAGTGCTACACATGGCCAAAAATATAAAAGAGAAGCAGTATATTTTACAAAAAGTGAATTTTCAACTATTTTGGGACAATTTTTATAGTTGTGAGCTTGCAAATCGAACTTGTTTTGATTGATTTGAGTACCCTAACGGCTATATTCTAAGTGCATAAGTAAATGTTAGAGAAAAATTAGGTTGCAAAAATTTCAGGCTAGGACGACACTCCTCAAGGTTTGGAGATAGGAAATCTTACTCCTAGCAAAGTGTATGTTTGTAATTCAAGAGGGTGTCTATATTGTTCAAACTCTATATGCATGATTTTCTTTTGGTTCATAATGATTATCTGTGATGTCAAAGGGATCCCTTGTAGATTGTGGCTTATCAAAAAATCCCTTTGACATCACAGATAATCATTATGATCCACACATGGTGACTAACTTATCACATTTATTATATCTGCTTAGTTACACCAACCTATGGCTAATATAGTTATAGCACCATCAATTAGTATAGTCAATTATGCATTGTTTCATCTAGTAGGTTATTTTTCTTTATATTCTATCTTATCTATACTTTGTGTACATTATAATGGTGAGAAAGAAGGAAGAAATTTTGACAAGAAAACATTTTGTCTTCCATCTCTCTTTTTTTGTTCTTGAGTGATCTTTTTCTTATATGTATTGGGTGTATTCATCATAGTAGCTTAAATGACCACCATGCAATTTTTTATATAGTGTTAAAGTATCGCTACTACTATGAGAGGTTGGTTTTGGAAACTTAATTAAAGGGGAAGAAGAAAAGATTCAGGTAAGCAAGAAATAGGTAACAAGCTCTCCCATTCTCACTCTCCTTCCCTTGCTCTGTTAGCCATTCTTAGGTGCACAAGTTATAAATATCAAATCTGCAAGTTTTGAGATATTCATCAAGAAGCAAACAGAAGATTGATATGCAACTAGGACATAGATTGCATGTATGTTAGGACCTAAAATAGGCCCGACATTAGCTCTATGGCACTAGCCGGAAGGCCTCTACTATGCACCCAAACCACCTCTCATGGCCTTGCGGCACACCTAGGAGTGTCTGAGGGGTATACTACCCTAACCTCTAATGTAGAACTTCACATTTGTATGGATTGTAATCCAATAAATAACCCTTCCCATACTCCTCAGAGGGAGTCCTTGCACATATCGGTGTAATACACCATGTAAGCACAGACAAAGGGAGCACCCCCTCCAACTAATTGCCACGACCCCACCACTATGGCTCTCCTACACCTCGGGGATTGGCCCCAAGATGCACCACTTATACATAGAACACATTCGATAGATACATGCTCCACTCTTTTAACTAGTCATTCCTAGAGATGCAATATATTCCTCACTGAATACTCCCCAAGGAGACAAACCACTAACCCTATAGCTTAGGGTACCTCACCTCCTCAACATGGCCATTGTTCATGAAAACAATTATTGTGCATCCAATATGATACCATGTGTTGCATGAAATGCAACTAAGTATGCTTCATGGTGCTCAAACATTTTTTAATCAACAACCAACATTGTGAATGTGTAAAAACATTTCTTGTTATTTCTAGTTATTGTGTTGCATAGGGCTAGCACATCGAGAGCATGCTCGTGCTACTGGGCTCTCTTAATTTTCAAAACCATGTGTTCTATATGCCATGCATCAGGAAAAAAAATCAAAATTCAGAATACTATAAGCCCTTAACACTCCCCTTCTCCCCACCGCTTAAGGTTGTGCATTCGGTGGTAGGTTTAGAGAGCATTTTCTATGTATTTTTTCTTCATAAAAGTGGTAAACACACACTTTAACATACGGATAGGGTTGAATTGAGGCTAAACCTCATGCCTCAGCCTTATCATATATTCACAAACACAAATGTAGATGTTCCTATTTTTTAGACACAAAAAACCTATTTTTTCTCTTGTTTCTTATTTTCTCTATTTATTTATTAATAAATATCAATATTTTTTATTTATTGATATGGATCGATGAAGCTTTGTAAGAATTATTTTTATATCACATTCCATCCCATACAAACACCAATATACACAACAAAACCCTAAAAACTCATGATTTTCCTTAAAACTGTAATGTTGCAATTTTTGTTTATAGAGAAATTATTAGACAACTTATTTTTCTTGATTTTCTTAACATTTTTGATAGATCACAACATTAACAACCAAATAAAAATAATTTTCAACAATTTACCAATGGAATTTATAAAAAAACAATTAAGGTTGCAACTTACTCATAGAACCGCGCTTTATATCATATGCATCTCATGATTGGAGGCCTGTTGATGCTTCCCAACCTTGATCTATGCTTCTTTATGCTCCAATATCATTCCACAATCAAAATCTCTCAAATCAATCCAACCCCTTCTCTCATAGATTAATCCATGGAAACACGCATCAAGAGGAGAGAGGAGAGAGGAGAGAGGAGAGAGGAGAGAGGAGAGAGGAGACAGGAGACAGGAGAGAGAAATACTAGAAATTCAAATTTCTATTTAGTGTAGTATAGGTTGTGCGGCAGAGACAAGTGATTTGAAGCCAAAAATTTGTGGATCTCATGCCTCCCATTGATCTTGATGTTTCTCATTTTGCTGCAAAAATGTCCCAAATGATCATATTGATGGGGCATAAAAAATTTGCGCCCCTTGCTCCCAATAGTCATATTTTTGGGTTTTTTAAACATTACTTAAGCATGTATAAAATAGTCAGTTTACTTCTTGCATGTTCACACTACTTGCGGCAAGTGGTTTTTTCTCAAATGGAGGCCCAAATGAGCTCTGATTTGCGATCTGACTAGATGTCTGGCCTCATGGCATTGAAATCTATTAATTTGGCCTTCGTTGTGCTCTTTTCAGCTCCCAGATTGCATAGCTACTTTATAATGTGAAACCTTGTAGGGATTAAATGGGGGTCAAATGGACTTCGATTGACGAATCAAGACTTGCGTTGGGTTTTTATCATTGAACTCTACTTACGAAAACTCCAGCTTGGCCAACTGCCATTGTTCAATTTTCCATGAAAATTTGGTTTTTTATGCCTCTCGGTCACTTTTGTGCTTCAAAAATGGGTCCAAAATTCAGCTCTCATTCGCAACCATGTGATAGGGTGACTCAGGCCGTCGATCCCATTAGCTGATCTGCACCACAAAACAACAACCATAAAAAGCATCAAGTTGCCACAAAACAGAATACATAGCAAAGCACAAGAATAACTCTCACCCTGCCCCTGACAAAATCAAGGCATGAAAATCCTCAAGGGATAGACCCAGCATAATTTTACAAAAATCAAGAGCAATTCTCTAACCAAGTACTCCAACATAGCTTGGCTAAAAAGAACCATCAAAGAAGTCATCCTAGGTGGTGGCCTGAACTACCAAACCAACTTAGGATAGCTAGACAAGGAACTCCTACCTAGGTGAGGATTCCTATAGCCTGGTTATCATAAAGTTTCTTTTACCACATTTTTTCTTTCAAGGTTTCCATACTTGGGCATGTAAAAAGGAGGGAGCTAAGCATAGTAACCCAAGGAGAACAGGGCATCGGCCTGAGATCCTAACTTGGTACCCAAGAACCTACCAAGCTCTCGTGAGGTGGCACTTAATCCTTTTCTTTTCCGCTCACTTTTATTTTCACTCCAACCTTCCTTAATTTTCCTTTTTCTAGCTAGAGACCATCCCTAGGAAGACAAGGCATCGGCCCTAGGTCACAGCTAACTCATCCCTTGGAACCTACCAAGCCCTTGCAAGGCAATAATCAACTGCTCTTAAGATTTTTCTTGCTTTTTTTTTCTATTTTAGGGTTTAGAACCCCTCTTTACACCCCTCTATATTTTTTATATTTTAGATATATTCAATTTTTTTTCTAAAATTTTCGACAGGCTTCTCTAGCTGCCTTACACTAACAAGCAATCCTAGAAAACAGCTACCTAGTAGGCTAGTAGAATGAGGTCACTAGGGCTACCTTCTAAAAACAGGTTTTAAAATGCCATACAATTTCTTGACATGAGGTAGACAACTACTCCAACCTCCCGCAAATATAGCTAACCTAACCCTGGGACTTCATGCCTTGATTGCCGGACCCCAACAAAAGAATAATTCTCTCGAAGTACATAAACACATATAGCATAAAAGAAAAGTACTCATAAAGGAATAACATCACCTGGACTTGGCCACGAGAAGCTTCTGCACAGCAAGAGGCTCCCTCTAGGTTTCACTAAATCTATTTAGCACAACACTAAAACATTAACCACACCTATGCTAAATAGACACATGGCCCTCTTGGCCTATTGAAATGTGACATTTCACTACAAAATGGCTGGCAATCTTAGCCTAATGAAATAATTTATGAAAGGATCATTCAGTAGCATACCGCTGAAAAAAACCCTTGGCCATGGACATAACTCCACTAAAGCATAAGACTGACCAAGGATAAGGGCTCCTCATGTCCTACACTAAATGCATCAAATTACTAGCTAACCCCCCTACATAAACAACAAGGGGTGTTTGATGAATATGATGATAAATGATCCTATGCATGCATGACAAAATAGGGAGGTGCTCAATTGCTACCTGACTCATAACCCAAACTAGCTATCAACGGAGACCCCAAAGTAGTCCTGGGCTAATGCTAGAAAGGTAATTGTAAGAGCTCCCTCAAACCACAATTGGAAAATATGTTGGACTTGGTGCCTGTGCAGTTAAATTTAAAAATAAATCCCCAAATCCCCATATAGATAGATGATGCATTATAACTACAAACCAGGAAGGGATGGAAGCTATATCGATTTTGAATAGACCTTTGATGTCACTTTCTTAAGCTAGAATTTCCTTTGGCTCCCCGAAATCCACAAGACATTCCACAATAGCCCACAAATTTGGTTGCTTACTCCTAATGTCATAATCAAACTCTTGCAAAGTAATTAACCACTTTGCTAAACAGTCAAGTGGCTGCAACTTGTTCATCAATAGTCTAAGTCCCGCCGCCTTCGTAAAAAATACTAGCTTCTCATAGAGAATATAATGCCTAAATTTCTTTATTGTGAAAACCATTCTAAGACATAATTTCTCCATATAAGTATAATCAATTTCAGATATCCCCAATTTATGACTAGCAAAGGCTATTGGATGATACCATTTCTCTTCCCAAATTTGGGCTAAACGATACTATGCATTATTGCTACTGAAAATATATAAAGGACCTTATCTCTTTGTTTGAAACTAGAGTTGTAGCATTGGAATGTGTGCATAAGAGGGAGAAAGAGGCTCAAAGTACAAGAACAACTTCTTGTTTAATAAGTTGCTCAAGGTACAACTTAGGTACACTCTATCTCACTCTTGAGATAGTGACCCATAGGCTGTTTATATAGCCTTTGCCATGCTAGGGTTAGGGTTTCCCCTGCCCCTAAGGCTATTCACACCCATCTGCTCTCATAATCCCTTGCTTATAGTGGGTTCCTATGCCTATCTTCTAACACCCCCCCTCAATTCCAGGGTGGCATTGGATTACAAGTGTAAGATGTCCCCCCTTCTTGGGATACCTTTATAAATCAGGCTTACAAGAGTGTTTTAGGTAGATGATTTAAAGAGTCAAAACAGTCGATCTTCAAATGGATTGGAGGCATAGTTGGTCACCAATTCTTTGGGTACATCAGAAGTGTTGGGGCATTTACTAGTGATATGCCCTATCTTCTTGCATTTGTTACATTTCATTTTCTCGGGATACTTCTTCCAAAAATTGTTTACAAGATGTCCTTTTTTCTTACAGAAAGGACATCTACTGAGAGCTGTATGTATCAATACTTGATCACGGGAAGTTGAAGATGCCTGACTGTTGCTGCTTTCTTTGTGGTTCCTCTTTTCTTCATCCAAACAAGATTGAAAGGTACTTGCCAATGTAGGATCTGGAATGTTGGTGAGAGTGGTTACAAGAGTAGGAAACACCTGTTTTACAGCTTTTAGGAAAATAGCAATAGCATCTTCTTCATGTATTGGAGCTTGTACAGAGGCAACAGAGGCAAGTTGTGCCATAAGTCCCTTCATGTGAGAGATGAATTTTCCCAAATCTTCTCCTGATTTATATTCCAAGCTAAAGAATTCTATTTTAAGGAAGATTTTAGTATTTTTACCAGTGGCTCCATAGAGCTTTTCAAGCTCATCCCATTTTTCTTTAGCAGTGTTTAGTTTATCAACATGATGAATCAGGGACTCATCTAAGTGTAGCATTATGATTGCTTGGGCACGTTGCTCATCCTCTATATCAACCAGATTTGCAGAGTTTACAACTCTAGTGCCTTGAATGAGAGGCCAATGCCCTCTCTCCATCATTTTGTACTTTATAAGTACCTGCCATGGGTGGAAATCTTTGCCACCATCAAACTTTCAAATTTGAGGACGGACATCAGCATATGTTGTGGCCATTGGGAATGTCTTACCACTTGTTAGGATAAGGGCAGTGTCTAGTCCCTTACAAATTTTCCACTGAATGCGGAAGCAAATCAAACAATTGAAATCAAAGTTGCAATGAGGAGAAAGGCTGAAAATCATACAGATGTAATATTTCAAGGTATGACTGTGGTGGTCCTTTCTTATGTGCAATCTTCTTCTGAGGTTTAATAATCTTTTTAGGTTTTAATGAAGTAAACCTAGACTGGACTTCAGGCTCCTCCTTGTGGTATGGCTTAGTAGATGAAGCTTGTGTTGGACAAGGTTGGTCTATGATCTCAATGCTTGTTGCTAATGATTCTGAGGAGAGTACAATGACACTCATCCTTTTGATTTCATTGACCAGTGTACTTGAAACAAAGTCACTCAAGATATGCAATACACTTCTAGCGTATGATGGTCTATGTGTTTATAATTGTACACATAACCTTACAACAATATAAGAAGAGGAAGTTGACAAAATAACACTCACTAGATTTAGTAAATACCCAGCAAGCAAATGATTAGATGATTAATGATTAGTGTTTAGAAACACTAATGTCAAGCTTAGTGAAATGCTTGAATGAAAGCAGGTTAGAAGTCGGCTTCCCAATGCACTTAGTGATGTCCATTGAGGATGTCCGAGAGCTTTTAGATTTCAAATAAGCTTTAGAGAAGATGATTTAGTGATTAGACTCACTGTTCAATAAAGCTCAGAGTGAAAAAAGTGAAAAATGCCAAGCTTAGAGCTTACTAGCTATGGATACCACAGGATACACAGTTAGGGTTTGTCAGAGATCTCTCTTTGTAGGGCAAATTTCCAGGAACCCTTGTAGATAAGGATAGCCCACTAGGGGGGCTATCAAAGCCCCAAGATGGTTGCTGGGATAGCATTGCCTACTGCGTGCATAGTAGTATGAATTCTGCACTGATAGAAAACTGTGCCTGTTCTGGAAAACACGCAATGCCGGGCTCAGTCGTGGACAATGTTGGGGGTAGACTTGACGAGGAGTTGCGCCCTGATGTGGAGAAGAGATATCCAAAAGAAAGCAGGAGCTGATATGGCCTACTTTGTCCTCCCGAAGTCCTCCATCAGAGGTGGGTCTAGTTTGGCTATGGGGGGCAAGAGGTAAAAGATGAAGATGATGGACTATCTTATGCACTTAGTGAGGCTGAGGGTATAGGAAGCTGAGGGGATCAGGAGGCTCTGATACCATGTTTGAAAGAAGAGTTGTAGCATTGGAATGTGTGCACAAGAGGGAGAAAGAGGCTTAAAGTACAAGAACTAATTCTTATTTAATAAGTTGCTCAAGGTACAACTTGGGTACACTCTATCTCACTCTTGATAGTGATCCATAGGATGTTTATATAGCCTTTGCCAAGCTAGGGTTAGGGTTTCCCCTGCCCCTAAGGCTATTCACACCCATCTGCCCTCATACTCCCTTGCTTATAGTGGGTTCCTATGCCTATCTTCTAACACTCTTTTGGGTGCTTTTAGGATTGGTGCTTTCACTATGTTGAGAGTGGAAAAAGACTGAATTTTTGACTAATTTTTGTTGTTTTTGAGGTCTGAATGATTGATTTTTGATAGATTTAGAGTGATGTATGGTTGTTAATGGAAGTTTTTGAGAGTGTTTTGGATAATATTGATTATGTTTTGGAAGTTCATGATGATTCTTAGTGGAAATATGAAGCTCTGTGATGTTTTGATAGGTTCTGTTGAGGTTCTGATTGGTTCTGATACCTTCTGTATAGCTTCTATTTTGTTCTGATTTTCTTTTGTATCAAGCATGGATTGATGATGGAGTTTGAAATATTTTGAAAGATTATTGAATAGTTTTTGATAGTTTGAATAGTTTTAGTTTGTGTTATAAGAATTTGATGTTCTGACCTTCTGTAAACCTTCAGTAGAGCCTGTATCTCTGCTCTGTTCATGTTCTGTACTATTCTGTAGATCTTCTGTAAGTGTTCTATAGAATATATGTGTGACTTTGGAAAAGTTTTCTAACTTTTTGAAAGGATGAATCTAAGTTCAAAAGAGCTAAAACAAATGGAAGAAGCAACTGCTGAAGACTAAAGAGAAGACCGGAGTGACAGTGACAGTAGTGAGCTATGAACAGACACTGCCTCTTCGCATCAGACATACCTCTTGGGAGGTGTATCCACGACCTAAGAAGGATTATTGAGAGTCATTATTGAGTATTTTAGTGAGGAGATAATGTACTATTGAGAGAGAGAGAGAGAAAGAGAGAGAGAGAGCCAGAGATAGCCAATTTCTATCAAAACAGTGTATCTGTATATGAGAGATTGAGAGAGAGAACTATAAAGACATTGAAGATGAATACTATGTAATTTATTTCCATTCAAAAATGGTGTATTCCTTTATATTATTTGTTCTATTGATGGATTCTGTGAAGATGTTGAAGATTATGGTTGATTCTATCAAATCCGTGGGAGATATCTACTATGATGCTGCGTGAAGATTTGTTGTTTTCTTTGTTTTGGTCATCAAAAGAATGAAATAAAAGCTTGTTGATGTTACAAGATAGATTTTCTTGCAGTAGAATCCCTTTTTCCTTGGTGTTCCTCTTGGGGCTCCATGTTTTTGGTGCACAGCCGGGGAAACTTGCCATCAACAAGCATAAGAAGAGGCTGAAAATGAAGGAAATGGCATTGCCAAGAAGAAAAGAATTCAATGGATGTTTGCAAAGTTCCTTCTTCCACTGAAGAGTTGGAGATTATTATTGCCAAAGCCACTTTCCACAAGAACTTCATCCCACAATGGCGAAAACATATTACCATCATGATACATGCTCTATGCAGTGGACTGTTTCCTCTTCCTGTTGAAGCAGCATAAGCTTGCATCTTGGTGGAAAATTGTTTGGAAACAAACTGAAGAGAAAAAGCAGAGAGAATGACTATCCATGGAAGATTTTGTATTCATTGAGAAGTTTCCAGACATCATCAAGTGGGAGATTGTGAAGAAGCTTCAGGACTCGTGGTCTGTGGAGGTTCATGAAAACAAGAAGGAAAAGAGTTGGGATTTGTTCGTGGATGCTCAATAGCAAGATATGTGGGATGCTTGGTGCACTGACAATCTCCTGTTTGTCCAATTAGCAACCCATTGGAGGTTGGTAGACTGAGTGTTTTTGACAACATACACTGTTGAAACCCTCAGAAGCTCGTATTATTGTAATGGCACAACAACGATCCTAAAAAGAGGAGATGTTTGCCAGAGAATCCCCCAGAGACTAAACACCTCTCTGATTCTATTCTGTTGAGTACTGAACAACTGGTTGGAGCCAAGCCCCTAATGAATGACACAATCAAGAGGCAAGCATTAGAACGAGTCTAGAGGTACGTGAGAAGAGAGAATGCAAGAATCAAGGCTGAGAACGAGCTTGCAGCAGAAGCCTCCTTTGATGCCCTAAAAGCACTCTTTACAGAAGTCCCCATGGGGACTCAAGGTCCCCTTTCTAGTCAGATTCGTCCTAGAAATATTGATGATAGGCCAGCAAATGTAGTCCCATTGCCAATTTTTAAGGGAGAGTACAATGAAGACCCTGATCTTCATGTAGCATAATTCATGGTAGCATGTGTGGCTAACAATGCCAGAACCCATGAGCATTGGTTAGCAATATTCCCTGCCACTTTCAAGGGTGCGGCATTTTAGTGGTATGAGAGACAAGTAGTAGGAACTTTTGGCACATGGGACGATTGGCCTTCCTCACTAAATTTAGGCGTGAAGGTTTTGAAGAGCAGATGCAAGAGGAGTTCATGAACCTAAGTCAGTCCTCTGGAGAAAGAGTGGAAGCTTATGTCTCGTGAATGGAATCCATCCTGAAGAGATGGACTAACCATCATTTGGATGAAGGCATTCAGAAAGGAGTGTTCCTTAGAGGCCTACAACCAGAAGTTTGCAAGTTCGTGGAATTGAGAAGACTAGTCAATCTGCAAGCTGTAGTAGAAGGTGCAAGATTGTATGACGAAGTTGAAGCAAGGCTGTCAATGACTCCAGGAAGAGGAGTCTTGCATCCTACCATGCCAGGAATGGTATACCCACCAAATGCAGTCCCAGGGACAGTTCCCTACCCCTATCCCCAGATGCAAACAATGCCGCAGTATAATGCACCTAATCCCTTATGGTCACCATAGATGACAGTGCCTCAAATGATGGTTCAACCACAACAACAATGGCCTCAAATAGTTTCTCCAATGGCAACTCAACAAAAATGGAATCCTACCAACTGGAATTAACAACCCCAAGTCTCAACAGGAGCTCTGAAGAATCAGAACCAAAACAGAGGACCCTCTGGATCGACCTAGCCAGTGTATGCAGTAATTACAGAAGCTTCCCAAAACCCTATTACAAGTACTTCAGGAGGTGAAAATCTGAAGGACTACTTATCCAACTCAGTTGTAAGTATCAAGAAAGAGCTTATGGATGTGATTACAGAGCAGCTACAGACGCTGAAGGTGAATACCACCAATATATCCACCCCTATGGGAGCTGGAAGAGATGTGATGCGCTCTAATACATAGTGTGGAAAGTGTCATCAAGCTGGACATTTAGCCACTGAATGTACCCGAAAACCAACCATTCCTAGAGCCTTCTGTTCCTATTGTTTGCGAAAGAACCATACAGAGGATATTTGCTCTCTGAAAGAGATACATGAACGAAGACAGAAGGATGAAAATGCAAGATTCAACTTGATTGAATCCAAAATGACAACACACGATATTGGACCAAAGCCTAGGGAATTTGGTCCTAATTTCGGTCCAAGGAGGTTTCCCTCTCAAAGTTACAGAGGACGACAGTCTGGCGGTGGTCAGAGATCAGAGGTGGAATGTTATAGGTGTGGAGAAAAGGGTCATATCTCCCCGAATTGTCCAAACCCTAGATGATCTATGGATTACAAGCCCTTATGTAGCTGATGCAAAGGAGAAGGCCACACTGCAAAGGACTGTCCAAGTCTATCCCCTGTAAAGGCCAATGGCACTGATAGCCAACAAAAGGTACAAGATCCTGCCTCGAATTTGGTAGAGTTGGAAGTTTCCGCTGTCACGCATGCCAAGAAGAAGGACCAAGTTGTTCAAAATGAAAATAATTCCCCTGCCAAGACTGTGAAGTTCAACCTGTCAGCAGAGGGACAGAGCAGTACAGGACAGAACAGTGCAATACAGAGCATTGCAGTGCCATAAGGAGTCACAGAGACAGTCCCAGAAACAGGATCAGAGGTCCAGGAGATAGATGATGCAGAAGCACCTCCAGAAACAAAAGAAGTGTTGACTGCAATTGCTAGAAGAAAAAGGAAAGATAAAAATGTGTGTAGCCCCATTCTCGAGCAGGCTGGAGAAGCCCGTAGATCCTATCAAAGAATATGACTTGGTAAAAGACCTAGACACTTTTAAACCTAACTTAACATTCCGACAGTTGTTGATGTTGTCTCCCAGCTTCCGAAAGAAATTCAAAAGTATCTTGACAAGAAGACGCGGACTAAGGATTGCTCCCCTAACAACAATAAAGTCCAACAAAGCCACAGAAAAGGAAGTAGATGTGGCTAACGGCTTCCTAGATTCTTGAACCCTAGATATTAGTGTATGGATTAAAGGATGCTTTATTTCAGATGCATTGATTTATGGAGGCTCATCAGTAAACATAATGATGGATGTGACAATGAAGGACTTAGGGTTGCAAGAAATTCAATCTACATAGTGGCTTATCATATTGGCAAACCAAAGTAGAATTAAATCGTTGGGCATCCTCCCATACGAAAAAACAACCCTTGTAGGAAGAGACTATTGGCTGACATATTTGGTTGTCAAACCAAATTCTTATGGGACCTTATACCCTCTGCTGTTGGGAAGACCTTGGCTTTTTGAAGCAAGGGCTAGGACAGATTGGTTCAAAGGAACCCTAACCCTAGGCAAAGGACCCAACAAAGTGGTGTTGAAGTTGTATGGATCGCAAAAAGGCAATGGATCCACATCCATCAAAGTCATAACTGACTCCTCCAATGAGGTAATAGATGGTACATCAGGAGACGAAGAGGCTGTTAAACAGATCTTTCCCAAGAAAACAAAGGCACATTCCCTAATAGGGGGCACTGTAAGTCAACTACCAAGGGAAGCAAAGTCTTTGTCCATGGGAGAATACCTCCTGCCTCAACTAGAATTAACTTCTGAGATCACCTCTGACAGCGAGATAGAAGCATGGATGTACTGTTCTCCCTGTTACACGGCAATCACAGAGACAATAGCAGAGACAGAGCCAGAGACAGAAGCAGAAGCAGAAGCAGACATAGAGGGAGAAGATATGTTCTTCTCCTACAGAGCCTTCATAGAAGCAGAGACAGAGCCTCCAGAGGAAGAGGATGAAAATGATGAGGAAGAGAACAAAGCAGGTTATGAAAGTTCTATTGAAGAAGATCCTTTGATAGTGGACGATCTTGTTGATGTCCCTACAGAGACCTCAGAGGCCGAAAATCTCGGGGTGTTGGAGGGAATGACCATGGTTCCATTTGGATTGACCAATGGACCACAAAGTATGTAGAATCTACATAAGCAATGAACCAAAGGCATAAAAATTAAGTTCACCAATGGCTCCTGTCACCCTGACCATTCATGTTGGAGAAAAGATGATGATGATGCCCCCTGTCAACAGAAGCCAAAGCCATCAGAACCACGGCTTCTAGAAGGTCAGTGCTATGTGACATTCCTGGACGCATCCTCTGAAGATGAATCCCTAAGTCCAGAAGAAATTACCACTCACATAGAAGCAAACAAAGATCTAATACCCTTCCAGCAATCTCAACAGACAAATGAGTCATCTGTTCAGAAGGAGGACACTGGTTTTAGTGGAACATCAGACGAGGACACTACTCTCTTGAAAGAGTCAGGCCTCTTTCCAGAAGAAATCCATGGGACATTCATCCGCAAAGTGGAAGGTGAAAGACAAGTAACGTTCTTGGATACTGACGGTACTGAACGTCACCTGAAAGTGGGCCTCAATCTTCTAGAAAAAGAACTAGCGGTCCTACGAGATCTACTAAAGGAGAACTTAGACATGTTTGCTTGGTCATATAAAGACCTAAAGGGGATTGATCCCAGAGTATGCCAACATCACATTGACCTAGAGTCTGATGCCAAGCCTGTAAGGGAAAGATAAAGGCATATGAATCCTAATTACTCTGCTCTGGTGAAGGCCGAATTATTGAAACTTCTTGAAGCCGAGTTCATTTATCCCGTGGCTAATAATGAATGGGTTTCGCCCATTGTGGTAGTACCTAAGAAGAACGGGAAACTTTGAATATGTCTAGACTTTCGAAAGCTCAATTCGAAGACAAAGAAGGATCATTTCCCTATCCCTTTTACAAACCAACTGTTGGACACAGTGGCAGGTCATGAGCTGTATTCCCTCTTGGATGGATTCAGCGGATATAACTAAGTCCAAATCGCAGAAGAGGACCAATCCAAAACAACCTTCACCACAGAATGGAGAACCTATGCCTATAGAGTGATGCCATTTGGGCTCTGTAATGCTCCTGCCACCTTCCAACGAGTAATAATGGATGCCTTCGAGAATCATCTGCATGATTTCATTGAGGTGCATCTTGATGACTTTTGTGTCTATAGTTTGATCCGAGAGCATTGGGGACACCTAGAGCAATGTTTTGACAGTTGCCGAGAGTATGGGATATCTCTCAACCTCGACAAATGTGTATTTGGTGTCTCATCAGGAGTTCTTTTGGGCCATATTGTCTCTGCACAAGGGATTGCAACAGACCTGGCAAAGTTTGAGAAGTTTGCCGCCTCGATGTCACCAACAAACCTCAAGCAATTGAGAGGATTTCTTAGCCATGTGGGCTACTAGAAGATTTATTGCACATTTTGCAACCAAGGCAACCCCTCTGCACAAGCTCCTAAGGAAAGGTGTGAATTTCCTTTGGACTGATGACTGTGAAGAAGCCTTTAATGCCCTAAAACAGTGCCTTATCAAAGCACTATCTTACAGCCTCCTGACTTGACGAAGGAGTTTTATGTGCATACAGATGCATCAGTTGAAGGGCTAGGTGTTGTCCTATGTCGAAAGGGCCCCTCTAAATTGGATCAACCGATATATTATGCAAACCAGAAGGTCACTGATAGGGAACAAAACTACACAGTGACAGAGATTGAGTACTTGGCAATGGTGTTTGCACTGGAGAAGTTTAGACACTATCTACTTTCAACACATTTCAAGTTCTACATGGATCATGAAGCCATGTCCTTCCTGATGAACAAAGTAGATGTTAAAGGACAACTGATGAGATGGTTGCTCATATTCCAGGAGTTCGATTTTGAAGTGGTCACTAAGCCTGGCCGTTCCCATGTCCTAGCCGATCATCTATCACGGATTCCTCAAACTGCAGAAGAGGAACAAGATGATCCAGACCTTCTTGATGCTTCCTTATTTCTAGTTGAAACAGTTACTCCCTAGTATGCAGACATAGCCAACCTCCTGGCAACTCAACAGTATCCTCCTGGCATCTCAAGCCGTGAGAAGAAGAAGCTTCTGTTAGAATCAACCCCCTACACTTTGCTAGGTGGTGCATATATAAGAGAGGCAAAGATAAAGTACTGCGAAGATGTGTTACAGGGGATGAAATCGGCATTGTATTGAAAGGGTGCCATGACGAACCATGTGGTGGACACTTCGCAGGAGAAGGGACATCTAGGAAGGCTCTATTCGCGGGATGCTAGTGGGGGACGACCCTCCACAAGGATGCATATGACTATTGCAAGAGATGTGATGCTTGTCAGTGAATGGGGAAACCCACCAAAACAAGTGCCATGCCACCACAACCTATTCTTTCCCTAAAGCTGTTCAAGAAGTGGGGGATTGATTTTGTGGGTCCCATTGATCCACCCACCAGATGGAAGCGGCACAGATACATCTTAGTATGTACGGATTATGTCACAAAGTGGTGTGAAGCTAAATCCCTGAAGCGGGACGATGGTAACAGTGTAGCTCTGTTCATGTACGAAAATATTATCACCCGTTTTGGTAGTCCCCTCGAGCTGGTAAGTGACAAAGGTACTCATTTCCTTAACAAAATAATGGAGGAGCTGACGGAGTTGTATAAGATCCATTATCGCAAGTCCACTCTCTAGCTTCTTCTTCAAAAATTTTGTGGCCTTCTCCTCTTCTAATTGTGTAATATCTAAGATGGGGTTGAGAAAGGCACATTGCTGGCCCACCATCCTCATCTCCACGGCCCCTACCCTACTCTCTCTGCTAGTGATCTATTACTCTCCACATGGGCTAGATGGCTTGCCAATTCTTTCACTCTTTCCTTGCTCCTAGCTACCCACTATTTGGCTCTTTCCTTCATTTCTTCTAGACTTTCATTTCGTCTTTTGGCTAAAGCCACCATTTTTGGCTTCTACTCTTTCCACATCTGGGTAGCTTGTGCTTTCTCCTTTTCCAAGCACTTCACCTTACTTTTTAGTCTTTCTTTTTCATCCAGTGCCTAACATTAGCCTATTCTCCATTTCCTCCATTTCTTTGTGGTGCTTTTCTTCTTCGTGAGCTTTTGAGGTTTCTTCTATTGCAAGCCTCTCTGTTGCCTCCTCTATCCTTTCCAATTGCTCTCTTAATTCCTCATGTTGTACAATAAGGATCTTGTAGCCCTATGAGCTCTTTTCTTTCCTCCTCGAACCTTTCTTGCCAATTGCCTTTTTCTTCCTTGGCCTTGAGTTCTTCCTTTAGCTCATAGATCTCCTTTTTATACCCTACAACTTGGCACGTCCTCTCCAACTAGGATGTTGCCGATGCTTCTTTTTCAACCTCTAGCTCAACCACAACTATCCCTTTTTCTTCCTTTTCCCTTTCCAACTATGCATGGAGCTCTTTGACATACTCATTATACCCCATCGATGGTGGCATTGTTGTAGATATCGACATTGTTGGTACCTCTATTTTCTACTTTTTGGGATCGTGCCACCTTGGTTCGGCATCCACATCTGCCAGTCTCTTCATTCCCATAGTTGGAGCTCCTTCACTTGACTCTGGGGCTATCTCTTGCATGCTACCCACTAGATACTACACCCAAACCATTAAATTGCTTTTGTTCACTGTGTTTGTGGTGCCTTGGGTGGTTGTTATGGTTGTAGTTGTTTGGGGCCATGAGAACTGGTGGGATGAGATGTAGTAATCCCTTGCCCTTTCCTTGCTCAATCTCCATGGCCTTGGCACTTATGCTTGGTCCCTCATCTATCAACGGGCTCATGGCTACTAACTCCTTTCCTGGCATGTTGTTCTATTAACATGTGAATAGCTTTCATTGTGTCTTCTTCCTCCTCCTTGTGTAGTCTTTCTGCTTCTTCTTCTAGTTCTTCACCCTCTCTTCTTTGGCCCTTTTTGACTCTTCTTGTGCCTTTTTGAGCTTAGCCTTTTCTTTTCTTATCATCCTCTCCTTAGTTTCCAATTGCTTGTTCAGAGGGATCTTACTTTGCAGCTTCTTTGGCTCTCCTCAGCTAGGTGGTGTCTCTTGTTCTCTCCGCCCTCACTCACTATTCTTTTGCTTAATTGATCCTACTCATGGAGTGGCGATCTCTTAGGGGTTTCCCCCACTTCCTCTTCACCTTGCACTTCTCCCACCACCTCTTGGATAATGGTGGTTAGTACCTCGCCAAACCCTTTGGTCAATGCTTTGGATGCAGGCGTTTTGCAGTCAAAGGTGGTACCCAGTGACTCATCCCCTGCCAATTTTTGGCTAGATGCTAGCACCATGGTTGAAGTTTCGATGGTTCTCCAGACAAGTATTCAAGTTGACTTCCTCTAGGGCTCCTTCCATGACACTTTCAAGTATAGGCACTTTGATTCTCATCATAAGTGTGTTGTACCTATGATTGGAGAAGAGTGCATGCACCAATTTTGCTTACAACTAGACAGTAGCATCAGGAATGTCTGCTAAGCTAATTCCATGGTTAGTGCATACCCTTGTCTTTGTCATCTTCAGCATGTTGTAGACATCCCTCTTCTATCTTTTTCCTTGTACATTCGCTAGCCCTAATTCTTTCTCCATGTTGCTGCCCTTGCTTGCATCAAAGGTTCTCAAGAACTTTGTGCATTAGTTGTGGTTGATCTCTTGGCCAGCGTTTTCCACATATTTGTGAAGGTTGTACTAGTCAATCATCCTCTTCACTACATCTTCAACATTTATCAATCCCTTCAAGTTGCCGATGCTACACACTTGAGTTGGTTGAAGACTCTTGTCTAAATGGCCAACTGATAGCTATTATGCTCTTCTTCTAAGAATGGAATTTGTGCTACCATTTTGGGTTCCTGCCAAGATACAACAACTTCTATTAGTTCACTTGCAAGGCCATATTCCAACATGAAAGCAAAAGATTGCAACTTTATGCAATGAAAAATGGGGACTTCAAAGATAGAATGGAAATTTTTTCTTTAGTCAATATGTAAATTCCAAGCATTCCTTGACTATTTTTCTTAAGATCAAAGTCTTTTTATCTACCTTTTTACTCTTAGGTTTTGATGTTAAATTTTTCTTCCTATCTGCCTCTCCTTTTTATGCTTTATCATTCATGTTCCTCTAAGGTTTTGTTTTCCATCTTACTCCCCCCCCCCCATGAATGATGCAAATCCTTTATAATATTGGAAGATGAAGGGTTAAGGACATTAAGCACATGGGTGTGATGCTTTTACTTTTTCATAAGCCAAGTGTAAAATGGCAGGTTGTACTCTAAGTTGGCATGATAGTCCATGTCTCGAGGTCTAACGCCAATGTGTGGGATGTAGGTCAAGACATTAGTTAATAAGTCACCAAAGTTGATCCAGCTGGTAATGTGTAGTCCTTCCTCACTCAAGATGTGATCCATGGACCATAACATGATCTTCTAAGGGTGGATTACAGATGATGGCCAATACTTTGAAGGAGGTAGGAGCTAAATAAGTTGGATCGTAGTCCGATGTTTTGATAGCACATCTCTACTTGACATTGGTCATGATTTGGCAGCCCTCTTGTTCCCATTGGAGATGGAGAGCATACCATTTTCGTAGAAAAGAAGAGTCAAAGTCAGCTAGTGTTTTCAACTTTGCTAGTTCCTGATAGATTGTAGAGATTTTACTCTTGCTATAAGATGTGATTAAATGTTGTTTGCGAGCTTGCTCTCAAGAAATTTCATTTGCAATCAACTCCTTGGCTACATGAGGACTTTAACAAACATCAATTTCAATTCTTCCCAGGTGCATGGCAGCGTACGTACATCAATTTCCAAAGTCTAATCTAGGAGACCTAAGTCCAACCGCTCATAGATTTTAGCAAGCATAGTGAAGGTGGCATCCAAATGTCAAATGCAAGTGATCAAGTCATCCCCCATGTTCTCAGCTTATGAGTTCATGTAGGCTGGCTTCCAGGTAGCTATGGTTGTCGTTTGGGTGTCCATGCGAGTTGTTTCTCAATGGTCCTGGATGTATCTCCTTTGGGTTGTGGCCAGTTTGTCTTGGCAGGGTGGGCAAGTTATGACCCCCCTCAGACCTTGCACTTGTTTACTCTACCAGTGGCATTGCAGGCTACGATGGAGCTGCATTACCCTTGTTGAAATATGTCAATATGTGAACATTGCCAATGGCAAGGTGAATGCACTGCAAGTCATAGCAATGGGATTTCTTCTTGAATGCGCAGTCCAACAACAATTTCCTACTAGTGGTCTTAGTGTTAGGTAGCACATAGAAGATCATAGGGAGGCTTTCAGTCTTGATAGAGACTGCTACTTTGCACTTTTCCAACAGTGGGTAGGACTGCCCCCCCAACCAGGTCAAGCTTAGCATTCATGGGCAACAATTGGGGTTGACCAATGAGAGTCCAATGCTCATGGGTAAGGATAATGAAGTCATCTCCCTCATTGATAAGCATGTCAAAAGTGTGTATTTTTTTAGCAGTGATTGTTATTCGCAAGTAAGCAAGTGCTATTGCTTCCTCTTCGTGTCCTCGATCTCTATGATAATGGCTACTCTTACATTTACAGGGGGTTGCAACATTGGCAGCTCATGCAATGGATGGGTTGGAGGATAGTTTCTTGAGGTGACTACCATTAAAGAAGCCTATGCCCTCACCCTCTAAGGTCTCAAGCTCGATATTGTTGGTTCACTTAATGTTGTGGACTTTGAAGGGCCCTAATTCTCTGAGTTTCATTTTCTACTTATGGCTCTTCAGAGTGTAGCAACACAAGGTCACCTTGCTCGAAGTCATGTTGTTTGACATGCTTGTCAAACCAACTCTTGCATCATGCTTTTTCATAGATTAACGGATGGGTAGCTAAGAGCCGGGGGTCTCAGAAAGATGTTCTAGCTCTACTAGGCATTCCGTCCATGTCTCCTTTCCATCCCATCTCTCTTGTACTGCTACTTTCAAGATCTGAATGAAAAACTCTACTGGCAGGATCGCTTTGATCCCGTAGGTTATTTGTGTCTACCCCACTGCCATTTTATAGGTTATCCTATAGGCCCATAATGTTGCCATGAGCTTGTTATCCCAATCACTGCGCGAGGCAAAGATCACTTTAGTTAGGACATTCACTAGGATTTTTTTCGTGGATTCTGCCTGACCATTGGAATGTGGATAGCAAATGAGCAATCACTTCATTGATGAAGTGCATGCATTGGTCACTAACTAACTTGATGGGGCAGTCAAATCATGAGATCACTTGCTCCAAAAGGAACTTAGTCATAGTCCTAGCATCATTCTTCCTAGTAGCTTGAGCTTCAACAGCCCATTTTGTGAGATAGTCAGTGTGGCTAATATGATGTACATAGCCTACAAGTAGTACTGTGCCGCGCGAGAACTGATAAGCCCAAAGAAGTTGATTCCCTATTTTTCAAAGGGTTATCATGCTATGATTGGGGTCAACTCCATCTTATCTTTACAAATAGGTACTTTGATCCTTTGGTATTTGTCACAATGCTTTACAAATTTAGTAGCATCGTGGAATAGGGTGGGCCACCACAATTGAGATTGTATCACCTTGTAGGCCATGGTATCTCCATTGAAGGGCCCTCTAGCAATTCTAGCGTGTGCTTCAATTAGCACATCATACGTTTTGTGCTCGCACACATCTTTGCAATAATAACTATCCTTTCTAATCTATAGAGCTGGCCAAAAACTAATTGATAGGGCTAAATCTTGAGGATAAGGTGCTTTAGCTTGGCCTTTTTTATAGATCTCGTAGGTAATCCGTGCTCTAAGATCTAGACTATCTCATTTTCCCAATATGGCATTAAGCTTGCCTTGAACAAGTCTTTTCTGATGGACATGCTAAATAGGCGCGCATCGGGTAGGTCGTCTACTACTACAATCCCTTGTCCAATAGCTTCTTCTGCCGTGTGGGTATGCAGGACATGTGATGAGGCTATGTAATGTTGCTTTCCCTTGCGTACTACCATAGAAAAGGAAAACTCTAGACGCAGAAGCAATCATCTAGCTATGCATCCTATAGCGCAATGTTTATTTACAAGATAAAGCAAAGCTTGATGGTCCACAAATAAGGTGAAAGGCATAGTCAAAAGAAAATGCCAGAACTTCTTTATAGCAAATACCATGGCTAGGCCTTCCCTCTCTATCATGGAGTAGTTCATATATGTATCCAAGAGTTGTCTGCTAGCAAAGCTCAGTGTGGATAGTCAAGATTTTGTTCACCAAGCTGACACAAAATAGCTCCCATTGCAAACTTTGATGCATCAATGTGCACATGGAATGTTATGCTCCAATTTGGGGCTTGTAGAATAGGTGTGGTAGTGAGAGCCTTTTTGAGTTTCTCATAAATGCATTGGCACTCCTCGGTCCACTCAAATACAATTAGCAACTTGTAGAGTGGTCTAGATATCAATGCGTAGTTCAAGATGAAGTGCCGATAGTATGCTATGTGTTTCAAGAAGCACTGAACCACCTTATAGTTTGTTGGTGATGGCGAGTCGACAATAACCCTGATTTTGGAGAAGTCAGTGGCAATGCCATTCTTGGAAACCATGTGCCCTAGGATACATCCATGTTTTACCCATAAGTGGCACTTTAAGGGGTTTAAAAAGAGACTATACAATCTACACCGTTCAAAGACTGTGCAAAGCTTATCTAGGTGTTCCACCCAACTAGAGTGTATGCATAGGTCATCAATGAACACCTTTGGTTCTCGCCTAAGTATGCCCTTGAAGATGATGCATATTAGATGTTGGAAGGTGGTAGATGCATTAGTTAACCCAAATGTCATGACTATGTAAGCAAACACACCCCATTTCGTGGTGATGCCATCTTGTGTCTATTGTCAGGGTTCATCTAAACTTGGTGACAGCCCAAGAAACCATCTAGGAAATTGTAGGCTTCTTTTCTTGCTACTCTCTCAAGCATGTGCTCTATGTAGGGCAATGGATGATTGTCTCTCCTAGTTGGGGCATTGACTTTTTTTATAGCTTACGCACACTCAAATTTTTTCATTCTTTTTTAGGACAGTCACGATGGGTGATACCTAGTCCATGTGCTCAATCTCATAGATGAATCCAGCCTTCAATAGTTTATCTATCTCTTTCCTTGATAGCATGAGCATGTTTCATATTCATTGGGTAAGGTCACTGCTTTACTAATGTTACATTAGGAGTCATTGGAATGTTATGCATTATGACTCTCAGATCAACTCCTTTGAGTTTATCTAAGGACCAAGTAAACACATCTATGTACTCTTGCAAGAGAGTAGTGAGATGAGCCTCCTCTTGCTTAGTCATGTCATTAGCTATAAACATGGGTCAATGTTTCTCCCCTTCCCTTTCTAAGTTGACTTGACTTTTTCAGGCCCTTCTATCAATTCACTTGCCAGTCCCTGCCTCTTTGCTCCCAACAAGATCACTACCCTATCTCCCTTCTTGAATTTAGTGAAGTGATTTGCTAGGTCCTAGGGCTTCCTTTGTTGTTTGGCCTCCGATCCCTTTGGTTGTCCTCTCTTTTCCTCCTTCAACTGTCTGCACCTTAGATGGACTAGCAAGTTTCCCTTGGTGTGTCTGGCCTTAGGTGGTCACGGTATCTCCAGATTGCTCTCAGAGCTCACTTCTGATTTCGAGTTAAACTCACACCCCTTACTAGAGGAGGGAGTCTCCCTTGGTAGTTGTAGTTTTGAGGTTGATTCTATATTAAAGGGAGATACGGCTCTTGGCTGGACTACTAGCCCTGCTTGCTCATAGTCCATCATGCCCAAGTGATCCAACCAAGTGCAATCAAATTCATTTTCAAAGGCTCCTCTTTCAATTCTAAAAGCATTGGCTCTACACGGCTTGGTCTTCATACTCGTCATCTGAATCACTACATTCAGACAGCTTGTCATTGTCTAAGTCTCTATTCTCAGTTCTTTTTTCATCCATGATCAATGCCCAATTGTACATAAGGTTTAAGCCATGTACCTTGGTCCATTGCCATTTTGGCTCATCCATGAGGTCTTGAAGTGGCTTGAGATTTGTAGCTGGGTTATCGACTAGCTTTCTCATCAAGTACTCAAGAATCCCTTGGAGATCAAGTCTATTATAAGGAATATGGAAAGGGGAAAGAGTTTGTTATCTACTAGGGATTTTGGCAATCATGCAAAGTGGTGCTAAAGGTGAGGTCTCACCCTTTGGTAGGCTGGGATGTGGTGGCTTTATGGGACTCACCCATTATCCTTGCAGCTTTCTTATAATCCTCTTCTTTGTCAAAAAATAGTAGGTCGATGGTGGCTAGCACATGCATCCAATCCCACTCTTCTTCACGATAGGGAATATACTTTGTTAATGGCCCATACAAATTCCTGGCATGTGAGTCCCCCCTTCAAGATAGAGGAGATGGCATCCAAGTTGACTGAAGTGGTCTTCTAGGTTTCCATCTCGACTCTTACTGCCTCCAACCTGTTACTAGGAGTATAAGACTGTTACCTTAGTCTTCAATTACTCGTGTGTTCTCAACATCTAGAGTTGGCCTTAGCAGAATATCATAGTCCACGTGGTCTTGAATCATTGGGTGCTAGAAGAGCTAATGGAGCTTCCCTTCTATAAGGTAGTAGTCTATTTCCTAGGTAGTAAGGCTTATTGTATGGCTATGGGTATGGCAACCGCCTCGGCAATCAGTAATGCATTGCATCATGACCAAACCTATCACAATTGGCACAGTGTATGGATCTAGAATCCATGCACTCAGTGAGAAGGTGGTTTCCTATGCAATGCATGCATTTCATGTGAGGTTGTGCGGGCCTTCTCATCATCTCCTCAAGCTTAGCCAACTCTAGTTTCACATACACCAACTCTTGGCTTTGATCCACATTATTTCCCTTGTCTTGGGTGCTCTAGTTAGATATTTCACCAACTTTTATAGCCCTTTCTGAAGTTCTAGAGATAGTGTTGTCTTGGGTTGTGGTCTGCTCCTCTCCATTGAGTAGGCTATCCACTCATATGATGTCATAAAGAAACTTGCCTCATTACTCTTGGGTTGAAGTAGTCGTTATTGTTGTATACATGTTGAATAGGACACCCACTACTGCTATACATGGTATGATACCTAAAGAGAAGTTTATGGGTATAAAGCCAAATCTATCCCATTTGAAAGCACTTGGACGTATTGCTTATGTGCATATTCCTAATGGTTTATATAGCAAATTGGATCCTAACTCAAAAAATATGTATTTATAGGATATTCTCTTGAGCAAAAGTAATATAAATGTTATAACCCTGTTACACGTGATCTCAGAGTTAGTAGGGATGTTGTTTTTTATTAAATGAGTAGCTAGTATAGTAAACTACAGAATATAGTTGGGGTTGATGAACATGAGAGTGTGGCTATGTAGAAAACAAGTCAGCAATCATAGACATTTAGTGGACCATAGAGTCTCCTACTCATGGTGATTCATAGACCTTGGAGTGGCACATTGGGGTCACAAATTACACCAGCAAGTATATCACATATGTTAAAAAAAGATAAAGAGAAAGTTGGAGACTCACCTATTATGATAGATATAACATCGGGTTTCTCTCATGTTCATGTTGATTTAGATAGCTATAATTAGATCTTAGATGAGGAGTTTCGAATTCCATTTACTAAAACACCTCATGTGTGGAAGGCACAAGAGGATGTTGAAGCACTTGCTGGTAGTGATCCAAGTCCACACAAGTCAAGTAGAGTGAGAAAGCCAATGGAACGATTGACATATAATAGCTATGTAGCTCATCACTATGCATACATAGCCAAGATCGTGCATGATGTGGAATCCACTTGTTTTGAGGATGCAATGGGTAATGAGTATTGGGATCATGCAATGGATGAAGAAATGGTTGCAATAATGGATAATGACACATAGAAGTTTTCCCTGATTTCAAGGCAAGAAAGCTATTGACTGCAAATGTGTTTACAAGGTCAACAAATGGATCTATTAAGCATTATAAGGCATGAGTGGTTGCCAAATGGTATGCACAAACTCATGGTATTGATTATGAGGAGACCTTTGCTCTAGTGGCTAAAATGGCCACTATAAGGGCTATCATAGAAGTGGCTGCATCAAAATGTTAGATCATGTATCAAATGGATGTTAAGAATGTGTTCTTATAGGGGGAGTTGCAAGAGGAAGTTTGGGATGTTAATGTTAAGCTTAGTGCACTTGAGGGTGACTTGATTGAGGATGTCACTATGTATCGAATGATTGTGGGCACCTTAACTATCTCACGATCATAGGCCAAGACCTAAACTACATAATTTGTTTGGTGTCAATTTATGCAACTTCCACAAAAACCACATTTCAATGCAGTGTGGTGCACATTGCACTATGTCCAAGTCCACATTGGACTATGCGTTGTTCTACGATGCATGTGTACCATTAGAGTTACATGGTTACATAAATGCAAAATGGGATAGTAATATTTCAAACCAAAGATCTAACAATGCCTTTATGTTGCCCTTTGAGAGTGGTGCTATTACTTGGAGCAACAAAAACAACCAACAGTTGCCTTTTCTAGTTACACAAGTTACTTGGTGCTTTGGAGATGTAGGTGGATAAGATGATTATCATTTACTATGATAACCTTGGTAGCATTCAATTGGCTAGAAACCTAGTATATCATCTGCGGACCAAACATATAGAGGTCCATTACCAGTTCATTCAAGAGTGGGTTCTAGTAATTAATATTGACTTGGCTTATGTCAACACAAAGAGTCAAGCTACTTACATTTTCACCAAGGCCTTAGGAGCTGAGAAGATTCAACACATTAGGACTATGCTTGGAGTTCACAAGCTCATGATTTGAGCTTGAGGGGGAGTGCTAAGATGTTGAGATTTACATGATCTCGCATCCATTATGTGCCTTGATGATGAGTTACGATATTATTCACTGGTGTCTTAAGTGACTGACATGAGGACACACCATTGATTCTATAGCTAGACTACATCCACATAGTCTATCCTTGGTTATGGCACATTTATTGTGCCACCTCTTCTTTCCTAGTGGGTTTACACTTAGTGACCACATGTACATATGTTGTGGTACTTTCATATTTGTGTTTTAACATGTTGTAGACTTAGTTCTTTTGGGAGGAAGAATAAGAAAGAAAAATAAGAAGATTTCATCTCTATCTCTTTGTGTGCTCAAGTCTCCATTTCTTTTATATGTGTATGCTCTTGGGTGCTTCACCTCTCTCCCATCTTGTCTATTTTCAAGGGGTCACTAGCCCTTCATGAAATGGACCAAGCCCATTGACCCATCCAAACCTACAAATGTAAAAGATGATGAAATAGCCCAAGCTATTATTATTTTATACTTGGATAATCAACTTGCAACTACAAAGGAGAAGTAGGAGGAGCTTGAGAAATTGTATGGTGCAAGAGGAAAGAATTCTAAAATCTTCCTCAAAATAGAATTCTTCAGCATGGAAGACAAGCAAGGAGAAGACTTGGGAAATTTTATTTCCCACATGAAGGGGCTAATGGCCCAACTAGCTTCAATCAAAGCTCAAGTTGCTAAAGAAGATGTCATCACAATACTTTTAAAGGCTGTAAGGAAAGTCTTCCCAACTCTAGTAAGTACGATTTACCTCTCCTGGATTACAACAAACATAGCCTCAAAAGTCACAATTATTTCTGACAAATATACCAAATCCTACACTTGAAGGTGTCATTCAATCTTGTTTGGATGAGGAAAAAAGAAATCAAAAGAAAAGTAGCACTATTACAACATCTATCTCAACAGCCCATGATTAACTCTTAGTTCATATCATTTCTACTAAATGTTCCTTTTGCAATGAAAAGGGACATATTGTAAGCAACTATTGAAAAGAATATCCCAACAAGATGAAGTGCAACAAATGTAAGCAAACAAGACATTTCACCAGTAAATGTCCTAACTCCATTGGAGAAACAAAAGAATTGGAGGCCAACTATGTCTCCAAAGCACTTGATGACCACCTTTTCTAGTATCATTTGTACCATCTTCCTACTGATGATAAACATCCTTGTAGTCTACTCTATAAAGGCATCCCACTGATTGATTGAGGGGGAGGGGGGGATTTCCATGTTATGTAATCAAATGTCCTTTTAGCATTGATGGGGGCTGTTAGAAGTATATCGTGAGAGTTCTATGTAAGCAAGGGTGCATGGAGGGTAAGGTGTGAATACACTAGAGGATAGGGAAAACCCTAACCCTAGCTCACTTAGAGGCTATATAAACATGGCCAAAGTTCACTCTCTGTAGATGAGAGTGTACCAACTATACTTTGAGCAACTTAATAAGCAACACATTTTTCCTATACTTGAGCTCCCCTTCTCATGCTTTTTGAGCAACACATTTCTCTCCTTCATCTCACTGGTCCTCATTTTCTTCACAATATATATCTCTTCTTTTAATTTGCCATGCAAGAAGGTATTCTTTACATCCATTTGTTGCAAACTCAAACTTTGGCTACTACCAAAGCAAGCACACACCTAAAAGTTGCCATCCCAGAACTGGACTGAATGTTTCTTCATAATCTATGCCATATGTTTGAGCATAGCCTTTTGCAACTAGCCTAGCATTTATGCTAATAGAACTATCTACATTGTGCTTAATTTTATATACTCAATTACATCCAATAACTTTCTTATCCTAGGCAATGGTACTAGATTCCAAAGTCTTGTAGACCTCTAATGCAGCCATCTCCTCATCCATTGATGCATCCTAATAAGCATAACCAATAGTATCCTCCAAAAAAGTGGGTTCAACATCCTCAACCACTTTCAAATGATGTTTTTGATTGACTAATGCTCAATAATTCTTGATTTTCTTTATATACTTGACTATTATAATCATCATCATGCATCACCACCAGATGCATAATGAGCATATATTTTTCAACCTTTGGATCAAGCTTCTTTCATAGCTCATCTAGCACATGAACATATGCAACACAACCAAACACTTTCAAGTGTGATGCATCGTGCTTCTTAACTGTAAAGTATTATTCGAGAGTCATTTCATGAACTAGAATTGTGGGAGTTCTATTCATATGATAACATTATGAATAGCTTCAAACCAAAAATATTATCTAGATTCTTTTTAGTCACATCAATGCCTATGCAAGTTCTTCAATGTGCCTATTCTTACTTTTTGCAAACCCATTTTACTATGGGATGTACCTACAAGTAGACTATGTATTTATCCCAATAGCTTTGAAAGTTTTGAAGTGCTCAAGCACATCACTCTTTTCTTTCATGAAAGACACATGAAACTTTCTTGAATAATTATTAATAAACATGAAAAAATATTTGCTACCACCAAGGGATGTTCTATGTAGGCCCCCAAACACCTATATGCATAATATCATGTATGTTTTTGTTCATGTCTCTATCATGCAAGAAAGGGTTGTTGTGCCTGCTTACCAAACTAATATGCTTCACATACTTTATGAAATTCTACAACTCTAAAAGCAAACAACCTTGTAACCAACCATTTGGACTACATTAATTTCAATGTTTGTACATTTGCATGTCCAATACATTTGTACCATATTTCGATGTCTACAAGCACTCCTTTGTCTTTAGGATATATGGCATCATTCATAATATGAATTCCAATATCTAAAGTAAATATACAACCAAATCTATTTCCTTTTGCAACCAACCTATACTCATCATTAAAATCTTTAATAAAATAACATTTTTCATTAAATCAAACCTACATCCCTTGATTTGTCATTTGATTAACAAATACTATATTATTTGTAATAGATGGCATATCTAATACATTTGATAGACTCTTTGTCTAGCCATCATGTAAGGACAATGAAACTTTTTCAATATGTGAAATTGGGTAGCATGAATCATCACTTGTCTACACATAACCTAGATTTTATAAATCTTGTATCTCTATAAACCATTCAACATGGTTGGTTACATGATTATACACTTGAATCAAGATAACATACACCATCGTGCATCCCCTTTCCTGTAATAACATTCATCATATGCTACATAACAAGGAGATGCTCATTTTTGTCTTCATTCTATCATGAATATGATATATAGTTTCCTTCTTGCAATATACCATTGTGGATATCATCTTTGTTGGCATAACACTAGATAGCTATATGACTTATTTTACCACAATCATGAGAAACAATGCCAAATTTTCTAGAACCTCAGTTTTGTCATCCATCTCTTCCTCTAGATCTTTCCCTATCTCTAAAGTTGCCACGAGCTCTTGAAACTTGCATTTCAACAAACTATTTATTTAATCTATTTTACTAGTTATCACCAACATACTCCGTATCATAGTCTAATTTTTTGTGCCTTTTGCATTTCATTCTTTCCACGCCTTTCATTCTTTTGTAGTCACAAGATTGCTTTGCTCTAGTTCCTTTTCTTCACCTAAAACGAACTAATAGAGGTATTTTCCAATAAGAAAGTTTGTTAAGAAAATCTCCATGATTGGTAAATATTCTTATTCAACCTTCTAATGATGTGGTTTCCACGATTCTCTACCATTATCACAAAATCAATACAAAATAGCAAGCAAGTCTTCTACAACCTTTCACAATATAGGTGCATAGAAATACAAAAAGCAATCTTTTTTTAACTAACTACTCAATAGTACATATAATATGCACTTGTTTGCAAATAAAATTTGTGTTTTCTTCTTGGTAAAGATCTCAAAACTTACAGATTTAAAATCTATAACTTGTGTACACACTTTCGATTTATACAACCAAAATCGTAGCATTCTCTAAAATTGTTGTCTGCTCATAACCTTGTGGATTTGAAACGGGGCATGAAACAACCTCAAATGGCCAAAAAATCTACAATAAAGCCCTAAAGGGTTAATTTGAGAATACACAATGCTTTGTTCACACATAAAATCTCATAACTAACTGAGATTTTTGCTCTGCTTTGCTTCCATTGCCTCTTTAGGCACTATCCAAGAGAAAGAGTGGAAAAATTCCAAGAGTTGGTCACATGTTGCTTGCTTTATTGAATCCTTGCTTTTTCTCCTTCCCTTCAACCTTCAAAATCAAACTTTCTAAGTGATGTTGCTCTAATACTATATCAAAAATTGCATGCTCGCAGGAGTTGCTTGAGCTATTGTGCCAAACACACACCATATACACAAGAGAAAGCTCACTCAAGCACAAAAGAAGAGAGATGGATACCAAAAAGTTTTCTTACTAGTTTTTTTTCTTCTTTCTCTCATAATACAATGAATACAAAGTATAGATATACAACATAAATGAAAGTTTATTGCTAAGTCAAATAGTGCATAACTGACTACACTAATTGACTAGTGTTGTAACTATACCAGTTGTAGGTAGATGCAACAAACCAAATATAATAAAGTGATAAGTCAGTGGCTATGTGAGGATCATAATGACCACTAATGTGTGAAGTATAGAAATGCATGCCCATCTAATTAGGAATTCCTTCACATTAATGTTTACACATATTAAACTTACCATCTCAATACAAAATAGTTATTGGTCTCTATCAGGCTTCTTTTTAAGGTAAACCATACCATTTAATCATATATTTTTGAATAGACCAAGTTCTCAATTTCTTTTCTCTCTATCCAAAGACAATCTCAAGAGCGTATTGGATGATGCTCTCTTGATCTATGGGTAGCCACTCCTCCACATGGTTTTTTGGAGACCCAATAAAAGGTTTTAGTTGATTCACTTGAAAAGTATTATGAATCTTAGTGGAGTGAGAGAATTGGAGACAATAGACCAAGTCACCCACTCTCTTAAACTGTCTTATAAGGCCCATAATAGTAGTGTTCCAACTTGTTGCTAGAGCCATCCTTTAGTGTGGAATATTGAGACTTGGATACCTTTAGGAAAACCAAATTACCTTCTTGAAACTCAAGGAAATGCCTTTTTTCATTAGCATAGAGCTTCATGTGTTCTTGGGCCTTCCTAAGATTCAACTTACATTGTTGAAGTAGGGCTTTCAACATGCAATCCAATTCTTCTCTTCCATGGGGGTTCAACTTCTCACTAAATATGGCTATAGGAAGGGGCACTGTATAGCCATACATGGCCTCAAAGGAAGATACTCCAATGCCAGCATGAGTGGAGTTGTTATAAGAAAACTAAGCCAAATGAAGCCATGAATACTTCAATGCAAGTATGAGTGGAGTTATTATAAGCAAACTCAACCAAATGAAACCATGAATACTTCAATGCCCACATGAGCAAAGTTATTATAAGCAAACTCAGCCAAATGAATCCCAACATGACAAAAATTTCTCAGTTATATCTCAAGCCACTTGTTTACCCTCTCAATCTCACCATTTTTCTGGGGGCGGTATGTTGTAGATGGAGCTAATTTGGTTCCCATGGAGCCAAAAAATACATTACAATAATGTTCATGAATTTATTCTCACTATCAGGCATAATGACATGTGGAAGCCCATGCATCTTGAATACATGCTCCATAAACTAGCTACCTACTTGAGATGCAGTATACAATGTCTTGGTGGGGATAAAGTGGGCTTCTTTGGTAAGCCAATCCACTATCACATAAATAATATTTTGATTCTTATTGATCATGGAAAATCCACTAATGAAATCCATCATAATGAAATCAAGGATAGGCAATGGTAGCAATAACCCCGAGATTAAAGGTGTTATCCTTATTTTGTTGGCATGGCATAGATCTAGATATGAATTCCTTGACATCCTTTCATAGGTCCTTCTAATAGGGAATATTTGCAATTCTATTATATGTCTTAAAGATGCCTAAATGACTAATAATAGGCAAAGAATACATGTATTTCATTATTTTCTGTGTATAAGGAGAGGTATTAGGAATTACAATCTTACCATGTGACCATATGAGGCCACTTTTGAGTTGATAATGGGAGTTCTCTTCCATGATACCTTCTTGTCATTTCTTAAAGATAGAGCTAAAGTCATCACTAATAAAGTAAGTCTCTTGAAGCTCCTCTATTTAATCAGTAAGTCTCTTGAAGCTCCTCTATTTAATCATTGTGAAGCTCAGAAGAAGTAGATGATACTTTGCATGCCCACATATGAGAGAATGAACTAGCCATAACATTATCCTTTCTTCTAGTACGAGTAATCTCAATATTGTAATCCTGTAAGATTGACATCCACCTTCTTTTCTAGGAGTCAAATTTTGTAATGATAGGAAGTACTTGAGCATTCAATGATTACTTTTCACTTTAAACCGATTTCTATAGATATAGTGGTGCCACTTCTTGATAGCATGAAGGATGGCTAGCATTTCTTGGTTAGGGATATGCATATGACTCTCTTTTTTATCTAGTTTATGACTTTAAAATACAATGGCACCATGTTCTTGCAACAAGATAGCACCTATATCCCTTCCACTAGCATCACACAGAAATGTGAGTTCTCTAGAAAAGTTTGAAAAAATAAGTATGGGGGACTAACTAAGCAATTCATTCTCTTGGTTGAAGCTACAGTTGGCTAGAGCATCCCAAAAGAAGGCCTCCTTCTTTTGCCAATCAGTCAAAGGTGCTATAGTTGTTGGGATAAAGGTAAATAAATCTCTAATAGAACAAGGAGAGATAAAGAAACCCATGTAAAGAAGTGGTATTAGATTGTGTGGCCAATCCTTAACACACTGCACCTTCTTGGGGTTAGCCTATATGTCATGTTGACTCATAATGTGACCTAAGTAATCTACCTCAACATATATGAATATGCATTTTCTCTCCTTTGCAAGTATTTTATGCTCCCTTAATATGTTAAGCACCCTCCTAATGTATAATAAGTGCTATTTGAACAATCTACTATAAATGATAATGTCCTCAAAGAATATAAGCATTAACTAAAAAAGAAAGAGATATAAGATCTTATTCATGAGGCCCTGAAAAGTAGAAGGGACACTTGTCAACTCAAATGTCATTATAAGGAAGTGACTCAAGTCCTTGATTTGTGTGAAATGTTATTTTTATCTCACTAGTTACTCTCATGGAATTTGATGGTAGCCAAATCTTAGATCGATCTTTGTAAAGTACTTTGCCCCTTTTAGCACATCAAGGGTCATCAATCCTAGGTATGGGATACCTATTATTAACCATGATTTTGTTTAATTCCTTGTCATCAATACACATCCTAAAGGAACTATCTTTCTTCTTGACTAATAGGATGGGGGATATGTAAGGAGAAGAACTCGACTTAATAAACCTAATATGAAGAAAAGTCTTTACTTTCTTTGAAACTTCTTCACACTTGCACTTTGAGAGCTTGTAAGATAGCTTGTTCACTAGCTTTGAATGGGGCTCCTAAAAATAGACAAGAGAGAAGAGAGGTGAAGCACTGAAGAGCACACACACATAAAAGGAATGGAGACTTGAGAACATAGAGAGATAGGGCTGAAATCTTCTTCGTCTTCTTCCACACAAAGAACTAAGTCTATAACATGATAAAAGACTAATATGAAAGTACACAACATATGTATATATGGTCACTAAGTGTGAACTCGCTAGGAAAGAAGAGATGGCACAATAAATGTGCCATTACCAAGGATGAACTATAGGGTGTAGTCCAGTTGTACAATCATTAGCATATCCTCGTGTTGGTCACCTAACATGCCAGTGAATAATATCGTGCCACATCACCAAGGCATGTAGTGGATGCTAAGTCATGTAAAGCTCGAAATATCAACACTCCGCCGCAAGCTCAACATGAGCTCGTGAATTCCAAGAATAGTCCTAAAGTATTGAAGCTTCTTGGCTCCCATGGCCTTGGTGAAAATAATATCGTGCCACATCACCAAGGCATGTAGTGGATGCTAACTCATATAAATCTTTCAGGATAACACATAAAAAAAAGCATGTAGCTTTCAGCTATTTTCACAAGATTTTATGTAAAAAGAAAGATTAACAAAATCGTGCGACTCATGATCGTTGTTTTCGAGCAGTGAACAGCACTCTGAAGTGCGAGATGAAGAGGGAGTGATCTAGCAAAATTCTGGCCAGGCATGCTAATATTTTACCCCCCTTTTGGAGCCAATGGAAGCATCAGATTGGTGATCTGAGAAGCATAGAGGAAGGTATTATTTTATACACGTTTTTGTCTACAAGAGTTTTATCTTCTCATAATGTAGAAATAAACTAACATGCTTCATCTCTGTTAGTATTCTTCTACATTTTCTATTTCTTTCTATGAGTATTCTTCTACATCTTCTATTTCTTCGAATCCCTTCTCTTCCGTTTACTCCTCTCCCTAAATCTCCCTTCACCCTGCTGTCTCTTACCCCCGTGGTAGACTTTCGACACCAAATGCACCAACACCGTGTTAGGGGAAGTTCATGCTATCATCAGAGGTGAATTTCGAAAGATATTTGGGCTGATTTGGGACTGATATATTCAGTCATATTCAAAGAATTAGCTATGACATTGGTGAACCCGACATGAAGGTCGGTGTAAGAGAACTCCAAGATGGGGGGTTGTTCAGGAGATACTCTACAACAGTTGGTGCACATACTGCTACAGACTCAGCAACAACAAATCCAAATTTTACAGCAACAACAATAAAGGCAAGATGAAGAGAAGATTGATTCCACAGCTATCAAGGCCCTAGAGGAATTTGGGCGGGAATTAAAACAATTTAATGGTCAAAATGTCTATGTTTTCATTCGCTTGTATGTTGAGAAAATGCTCTTCTTTGGTGTACCGCAACATGCATGGAGTCGCTATTTTGCCACCAGACTAGCCAAGCATGGTCTTCAAGAAAGAATCCATGGTCTTTTTCAGCGAGATGCGGATTGGGCTACATTCAAAAAAATCCCTACGCGAAGAATTCTTCTTAGAAGACTCTTGCCGAATGACAAAGAAAAGTTTCACTGATTGGGTTGAGAAACCCAACGAAGGTTTAGCTGCAACAACTTTATACCATGAGTTTGAAAGTAAATTTGGACAACTTGATGCTGAAGACCAACAAAGTATCCAACAAAGTATGGAAGGTCAGAAGATTGAATTATTGCTTGAGCCTTCAAATCCCATTCTGCAAGAGAAGCTTGTTGATTGCCTAGAAGATGCTACCTTTGAATCAGGAGTCAAGACTACATGGATAGATATTACTGATACAGTTAACATGATTGCTCGAAGAGAGCGGATGCTACTAAGATTGGGCTCTTCAACAACTCCATTATTGATGGAGCTTGTTCCACCTTCAAAATCCCCTATTCCTTTGACTAATCAACCAACTCTTTCTTCTTTTGTTCCTTCTAAAAATGATGTTATGGATGAACTCATTAAAAGCATGTGTGACCTTCATCTAAATCTTATAGAAATTAGTTCCAAGGTGGAGAAGCTAGATGTCAAAGTTGAAGAACGAGGACGATCATCAACTCAAAGACCCATGAGAGAAGGCTATAAGAGGCGCTATATTTGGTGCGATAGCCAACAACATGACAAGAGTGAGTGTTCTACCTTCCATGAGGCTGAAGCACAAAAGCTCATCTTTTGGAAAGATTGAAAAATTCCTGTAGCTGAAACTAGTCTTCCACTAGAGCCAAATTTTGGCAATGGTGAAATGAAGAAAATATTAGAAGATTTAGCTATAAAGAATACCTACGCAACAATTGATGCAGCTACCTATGGGCTACAAATTGAGCCAACTAAATCAAATTTGAAAGCACGTAAAGTTAATGTGCAATCTAAAGTATGGATGCAAGCATTAGATCAAATGGAACGTGGCAAAGTAGCCAAAGATGATTTGACTAACTTCAGTCAGTGTATTCGAGGAATAACTGGTTGGAAAGAACCAGTAGATTCTTTTTCTACCTTTGCACATTTGGCTGACGTCAATCATAAAGAAGTCTTGATTGAAGAAAAGAGAAGAACAGAATATGAATCAGGGCCTTCCTCTTCTCGCCCTCTGAAACGATGTCGTGATGCTATGCGGACACAGTGTGAAAAAGCATGGAATGCATCATCATCCAACTTCTTTATTGATCTAGAGAGTCAATGTGATCTCAGTCATTAGTACTAGTATGAGTTACATGGATTATCCAAAAATACTAGATTTTTGGATAATTTTAGCCTATTTTTTATATTATTTATTGTAAAAATCAGAAAAAGTTAGAAAAGCTTCTAGATTAGGATGGCATGCAAAAAGCTAGTTGCTTTTTCAGCCAATTATGGGATTTTCATAAGAAGGACAGATTGACCAAATTAGGCGCTTCACGATCGCTGTAAATAAGCTAAAAATTGCACTTTGAATTGAAAAAGAAAAAGGAGTGATCTGAGAGATCCATGATCAGGTGTTCTGGGGTTTTACCCCCCTTTCGGAGCCAATGAAGCCATCAGATTTGGGTTCCGAGCAGCAGAGAAGGAGCTATAATTTTGATGCACATTTTATTCTACGAAGAAGCTCCAGGAGATCTAATGCCTGGAGATTGCTTTTGAGTAGTGCAAAGATTCCACGTTCTTTCAATACATATTGATTCAGTTCATTGTGCTTTGTCTTTGTCGTGTTTGTCTCTTATCTATTCTCTTTCTTCTCTTCCATCTCCTATCTCTACTTCCTTGTACCTCTAATCCCTAGTGGATTCGACCTTTCGACAAAAACCCCTCTGACATTGGTGAACCCGACATGAAAGGTTGTCAAAAGAAGGAAAGACAAGATGGAAGAACCTTCGCACACAATATCCAGTGATGTTTTGCAACAGTTGGTGCAAAATATGAATATGCTTATGTAAGTACAATAACAACAACATGTGATGCAAGCATCTGCTCAAATAGAAAGTATCTACATATATACATACCTATGCTCAGAAGATGGAATTCTTTGGGGTGGTTCAACCTACATGGAGCCGGTATTTTGTATTGTTATTGTACATGAACTAAAAGCACGGATTACTAAATTATACTTGCAGGATGCTAACTGGATAGCTTTCAAGAAGACACTAAGGGAAGAATTTTACATTGAAGATACCAGTTTGATTACGCGCAAGACTTTTCAAGAGTGGGTTTTACAACCCAATAAGGGTTTTGTTGGCTACATAATTATTAAGCGAATTTGAAAGTCAATTTGAGCAATTGGATCTTGCAAAACAGCAAGCTCTTGCAAGCCAAAAAATTGAATTGTTTCTACAGGCAGCTAATCCTGAGTTTCAAGAGAAGCTTAATGATTTACTGGAGAATCTGACTACAGAGACAAGTGAAAATAGAGTGGAGACATGTCAAGGAAGCTGTTACTGCACTTGTGAAGAAGCATAGAAGAAGAGAAAGACTACATGTCTCTAGCTTGCCCACTGTTACGGGCAAGACAGTTGATGTATCCAATAAGCCACCTACTTCTATGGCTAACCTTATGGCTGTACCTGCTATTGTTCCCTCTGTTAGGGAAGATGTCTTAGATGAATTGGTCAAAGGGATGCGGGATCTTCAATTGAAGGTTGTAAAATTGGATGAAAAAGGACAAGAGGAAAGGGGATAGGCAACACCCCTAAGCCAGGAAAAAGATGTATGTGGTGTGACAGTTTGCAGCATGAGAGAAAGGATTGTGCTGCCTATCAGGAGGCCTGGCACGATAGCTCATCTTTTGGAAAGATGGCAAGATCCATGCACAAGAAACGGGATTGCCTCTTGCTTTGAATCTTGGAAATGGAGGTATGCAGAAGTTGTTGGAAGACTTGGCTGTCCAAAATGCTTATGCGGCAGTACATGCTTCTACTTTTGGTCTATAGTTGGATAGAATGCATGGCCAACAAGTGATGGTTGGTCCAAAGGTTGAAATATGGACACATGCTTTACATGCAGCTGAAAAGAGAAAGGTTACTGATTATGAAATGTCTCATGCAGGGCAAGACATTTGTGGCATAACTGGTTGGGAATCACCGGTAGATGCATATTCAGTGTATGCATATTTAGTAAAGGTACAAAACACGGATATATTCGTGGAAGAAAAACAAAAAAGAGATGAAGATATTGCAGGGACATCTAAAAGAATAACAAGAAGAAGTGTGCATCAGCCTCTAAAGTTACAAATCAGCAACCTCGCGAGCATGTTATGGAAGAGGTCAGTCACCAGGGGCAAAAATTGGATAACAAACAAGAGGGCAAAAAGAAGTGCAAGCAGCCAGGATATAAGTTGCAATCTTGGCATTGAGACAACCACAGATCTTAAGAAGGTTCTTAAAGAACAGATCTTAAACAGTCGGGTGGAATTCACCTTGGGAGATGTGCTTGGCATCGCCAAGTGAGAATTTCATGATAAGATCATTGACATAATTAAGAGAAAGCGTCAGTTCATTGGTGATACCACTAGTGCATTGCTGCAATTTGAAGAGGAAACTGACTTGTTGGGTATTCGGGCTGAATATGAGCATGAAGTAAGTACTGGATTATCTATGCAGGATACTACTAATCAATGGACAACATGTGGAAAAGAGAAGAAAGTGGTTGAAAAATGTATTGTCTTGTAGCACTATGCATGGTGGAGTAAGGCATATGCAACAATATGGGGAAGAGACTCTAGGATTTATTCCTCGAAGTCACTACACAAGAAATCATTGGGCTAGGGCTACCATTGAAATGGTAGTGAAAATAGGGGAATGTGAAACTCCTTGTGTTGTTTTACTTGACCATGGGTCTGAGATAAATGCCATTGAGCGTGGATTGTATGAAAATGGTGCATGGCCTGTAGATATTGATCATGGTTGGCATATGAGGACTGCAAATAATTCTTCAGGAAAGCTTTATGTTACGTGTCCTAATGTAAAAGTAACAACTGGTGATGTACAAGAAGAGCAACACTTCTTTGTGCAAGATAATTCCTCATATGCAGTGATTTTGGGACAGCCCTGTATTACAGGAGTGTGTATGGAAACAAAGGTTCTTGATGATGGTTCTGCTTATGTAAGAGTCAGAAGCAAGGATGGGAGAAAAGCAGTCCAATTTCTTTTTGTGTTAATCATCCTAGAAATTGGGATACACTTCGAGAGCCTCCTTTGGCTCCAAATGCAAGGGAATTCAAAGACCTGGATTTTCATTAAGCGCTACTGTAATGCAGGGCTACAGTAGTGCTGTTCAGAGGGTGTACTCGCCTCTTGATGAAATGAAGCATGTATTTCCTATTGGTTATTCTTAGTTTACAGCAAACAGTTCATGTTGGTTTAAGCCTATGGAAGCTATGTGCAAGGCTGAACGCATATCTATGAAATGGGCTACTAAGGAACTGAGAGCATTGGGGTTGTTGGCTAAAAATGATGGCATTTCATGTATCTTTTATGGGCTGAATATTAATGACACTATGGCTGAAATTTCAACAACTATACATGCGAAAAATGAGGCTGAAAACAGAGTGTTGTCAGTATGTTCTTTGGATATGTATGATGTTATAGCATTGTTTGCTCAGCAGGAAGGATGACAATGGGCTGAAGCACTTGTGGAGACAAAGTATAAGACAGTTGACAAAAAGATGAAACCAATTGCTTTCCACTTCCACTAGAGAGTGAGGATATGTATGAAAAAGTGTCAAGGCAGTCAAGCTTACGGGATCCTAAAGATATAGGTCATCAATTTACATCTGAAACATTACAGAAATTGAAAGTTGGTGTAGAAGGGTTTCTTTTGCCTACTAAGAGAGACTGTTTTATGTGGATGTTGGCTAGGCATGGAAAGGCATTTGCATTTCAGCCAAGTGAAATAGGTTGTGTGGATCCAAATTTTATCTCTCCTATGGTCATATTTACTGTGCCACATGTACCATGGAACTTGAGGCCTATTCCAGTGCCTAAAGCTTACTTGCCAAAGCTGATGGATTTGCTAAATGAAAAGATTCGCATGAAGATCTTGTAGCCTTCTTCAGCCCCGTACTCAAATCGTTAGTTTACTATGCCCAAAAAGAATGAGGCTTTGGGATTTATTCAAGACATGCAACTGCTCAATAAAGTGACCATAAGAAATGTGGGTGGTGCAGGTCCTATGGTTGATGAATTTGCAGAGGCTTTTGCAGGCTAAGCAATCTATTCTTTGGGTGATCTTTACTCGGGTTATAATCAATTTTAGCTTGCAATTGAAAGCAAGGATATCACAACCATGAAGACTCCCTTGGGGTTAGTACGAATGTGCACTCTCCCACAGGGTGCAACAAACTCAGTGGCACACATGACAAATGCTATGAATAGGGTACTCATGGATTTTATACCACAATTGACAATGCCATCTTGGATGATGTTCCAATCAAAGGGTGTGCAGTGGATGAAAAGAATGAAGAGATGGATGCTCATGGATGCAGACACTTTGTTGCAGACCATATTGTGGATTGTGAGAGGATTTTGACGCGTCTAGAGGATGTGTATTTAACTCTTTCTGGACAAAATTCTGTCTTTGGAGTTGAAGAGATTTTGATTGTTGGGCATATGTGTGGGCCCTATGGGCAAAGACCATCACCAGCAAAAATAGATGGGATTGATAGAATGCAAGATGTATGCACGAATGTATCAAAGGTGCGTAAATTCTTAGGAGCATTTGTGTTCTATTTGATATGGATTCCTCACTTTGCACATGTAGCTGATGCTCTATATCAACTTTTGAGGAAATGTCAAAAATTACATTGGGAAAGAAAGCATCAGAAAGCAATGAAGAAATTGAAGCATCTCTTAAGATCTGCTCCTACATTAAGAAAGGCTGACTATTCACATGGAAAGCCTATCATTATTACTGTTGATACAAGCCCAATCGGGATTGGATGGGCAATTGGGCAAGATGATGAGGAGGGGCAAACATATGCAATACGCTTTGGTGCTAAAGTATTAACTGAACGACAGAGAAGATATCCACAGGTAAAAAGAGAATTATGTGGAATTGTGAGAGCCCTTAAATGTGATAAGGAGTATTTTATGGGTGCTCATGTAGTCATTGAGCTAATTGTTTGCCGGTATTGGATATGATTACTAGTTGTGCTACCCCGGACATTGCTATGCTCCGGTGAATTGCATATATCAAATCTTTAAACCCTGAATTTTAGCATATTGCAGGAAGAGATAACCTAGTCGCTGGCATGTTACCTCAAGCATGCTATGAGAATGAAGATGGGATGATGGATGAGGAGGAAGAAGATGACTTTCTTGCGGATGAAAATGATGTTGCAAGAGTGAATTTGGCAATGCAAGGTGTTGCTACAGCATTAACAGAAGTTTGGATAACAAAGAGAAGACACTTTAGATAATTTGCATCTTGTATAGAAGTGTTTCTGGAAGATAAATATGCAGGAGAGTGGCTCAGAATTGGTCAATATCTCAGTACATTAACAAAGAGAGATGAATGGTTAGATGAAGAGTTTAAGAAAATCAAGAGGAAAGTATATGGGTTTTTCTTAAAAGATGGATACTTATGGAAACATGCTAAAAAGAAACAGGCTATGCCATTGCGAGTTTTGGGCGACAGAGCTTCACAAGTAAATGTTATGCAAGAATTTCACGAAAGTTTGTGGGCTGGTCATAGAGGTGTTTGGGGTACTTTTGCAAAGATCAAAGAAAGTTATTGGTGGCAAGGTATGTATAAGGAGGTTGCTCACTTTGTGGAAACATGTACGACATATCAAATGTATTCATCTATGGGACATCAGGATGGATTGCAGGCCCACATATCCATTGTCTCTTCATTTTAAGTGGGTAGTAGATTTGGTCACAATGCCCACAGGTCTTTGGAAAATGAGGTATCTTGTGCTTGCCCATGAAGAATTGACTAATCAAGTGGAAGAGAGAGCTTTACGTACTAAGACAACAAATGCTGTGTGTACTTTTCTCTTAGAATAGATCTTTTGTCAGTATGGCTGTGTGGGAAAAATTACAGTAGATAGCGGTGAGCTGGATGCAGATGAAGCTCATGATTTCTTTGTATAGTTGGGGATAAAGCTTGCTTTAACTTCAGCCTATAACCCTGAAGGAAATGGAAAAAGTGAAAGAGATCATCCACCTATTGTGAAGGCATTGGCAAAAGCATGTGGAGAGAAGGTAAAAGAGTGGCCACGATTGCTCCCTTATGCTTTGTGGGCTAATAGAACAATTCATAGTGTTGTTATAGGATATATGCCTGCAAAATTGATATATGGTCAAAAACCTATCATGTCGATAGAAGAGATGATAGTCACATGGAGTGTGCTACCTTGGGAGGAGGAGTTGAATTGAGAGGAGTTATTGGCCTTACACATTAGACAATTGGAAAGGAAGTCAAAAGACATAGAGGTAGCAGTTGCAAAATTAAGGGCAGTAAGGATACAGAACAAGAAACGGTTTGACAAAAGACATAGACTGAGACCAAGAACCATACAAGATGGGGATTGGGTATTGGCTTATGATAGCAGTTTAGACAACCAACATAATGCCATGCGTAAAGTTTCCAAAAGATGGTTTGGACCCTATGTGGTAAGATAGGTATTTGACAATGCTACTTATGCATTAAATGAGTTGGATGGAATAGCCATAAAACTTCCGGTAGCAGGGAAAATAATCAAATTATTCAAGAGGCAGGAATCTACTGCCTATAAGTTGCTTGAATTGGAAGAAAATGGTGGCCATGATATAGGGGATAGCCAGGAAGATATGAAAGATAAAAAAGCAAAGGATATGGTTATAGAGGATGAGGAGGACTCAGAATTCGGTGACAACTAGGATTTTGGCACATACTGGAGGATATGTAGTTTCAGAGGGGGTGGATGTCGTGATGCTATGCGGACATAGTGTGGAAAAGCATGGAATGCATCATCATCCAACTTCTTTATTGATCTAGAGAGTCAATGTGATCTCAATCATTAGTACTAGTGTGAGTTGCATGGATTATCCAAAAATACTATATTTTTGGATAATTTTAGTCTATTTTTTATATTATTTATTGTAAAAATCCAAAAAAGTTAGAAAAGCTTCTAGATTAGGATGGCATGCAAAAAGATAGTTGCTTTTTCAGCCAATTATGGGATTTTCATAAGAAGGACAGATTGATGAAATTGCACACGTCGCGATCATTGTAAATAGGCTGAAAACTGCACTCTGAACTGAAAGAAGAAGAAGGAGTGATCTGGGAGATCCGTGAGCAGGTGTCCTGCAGTTTTACCCCCCTTTCGGAGCCATTAGATTTATGTTTCGAGCAGCAGAGAAGAAGTAATTTTGATGCACGTTTTGTTCTAAGAAGAAGCTCCAGGAGATCTAATGCCTGGAGATTGCTTCTGAGTAGTGCAAAGATTCCAGGTTCTTTCAATACATATTGATTCAATTCATTGTGCTTTGTCTTTGTCATCTATTCTCTTTCTTCTCTTCCATCTCCTATCTCTATTTCCTTCTATTTTTTATCCATGGTGGATTCAACCTTTCGACAAAAACCCCTCCAACAACAGGTAACTAGAAGAACACCTAAACAACCAAAGCTTGCTGAAAATATAACTCCAGATCAAGAGATGTAAGATGCGCCACAAACAAAGAAGACCGAAGGAAAGAAGAAAGGCAAGCAGCCTGGCTACAAATTGCAGTCTAATATAGAATCTGCAACCAATCTCAAACGAGTTCTAGAAGAAGGAATTCTAGGAAGTAAAATTGAGTTCACCTTAGGTAAAATTCTCAAAATTTCCAAATGTGAATTTCATGATGTAATTATTAATGTAATCAAAAGAAAAAGACAATATGTTAGTGATGATGCTAAAGAAACAGTGTATGCTTTTTTGCAAGCTCTTTAAGTCTTTGTAAAGGATGAAGAGAAGCTGACTGCACAAGGAATTCAGCTTGAAGTAGTTAAAGAATTAATTGCAATAATTAAAGTTGAAGATAAAGAAAGCATGGATGCAAAAATTAAAGAAGTGAAGGCTTAAAATGTAATGGTCGGCTGGTCCAAACTAGTTGGGTAGCCCATCTCTCAAAAAGAAAGTCGTCCTACAGCACATACATGATGAGGAAGAAGTATGATTCATTCCAAGCAATCACTACTCCCGTATACATTGGGCAAGAGAAACAATGGAGACAGTCGTCAAAATTGGAAAAAAAAGAAACACCATGTATTGCACTCTTAGACCATGGTTCTGAGATAAACGTCGTGGCAAGGAGTCTCTATGAAAGCGACAAATGGCCCATAGATGTTGATCGAGGTTGGTGAATGAGAGCTGCAAACAACTCTTTTGGAGAGTTATATACTGTATGTCCTAATGTGCAGGTAACTATTGGAGACATAGAATACAATTTTCACTTTTTTGTTCAAGACTCTTGTAGTTACCCTATCATTCTTGGGCAACCTTACATTTTTGAATCTCACTTGGAAACAAAAGATCTTGATGATGGTGTCAAGATTGTGGGAGAGAAGGAAGGAGTCTCACTTGTAGCTTTCTTGCTTGCACAATGGGGGAATACACACAAGGGTGGAGGCTGAAAACAGTTTTCCTCTTCTTAGTTGTGGAAGCCAAAAGAACTCAAGTACAAAGAAATAGAAGAACCCTATATATGGGTCTCAAACCAAACTCAACTAACTAAGGTGGCATACTAACTGAGCCACGAACTAGAGTAGATAAGGATAGCTATCATGTAGCTATTATTCATGGGCGGTGTACCAACCGCATCTGCAACTGACAAGTCGGTGACATAAATACACAACGGTCACCCTGGCGTATCACGAGTGGAGCTCGATATCTCAACACTCCCCCTCGAGCTCAATCCCAATTCCTGCACACCAAGCAGGTCTCTGAACTTGCGCAGCTTCTCTGCGCCCATTGCCTTCGTGAATATGTCAGCTACCTAATCCTCTGTGCTGACATAAACTAGATCAATAAGACCTAGTAAAACCCTCTCCCGCACATAGTGATAATGCACCTCAATGTGCTTTGTTCTAGCATGATAGATTGGGTTATTTGCCAAATATATACTGCTCATGTTGTCACAATAAATGACAACTGGCCCATCTGTAGGCTGATGCATATCATAAAGTAGCTTATGCAACCAAGCTACCTCACATGCAGCCATTGCTGCACCCCTGTACTCGGCCTCTGTGCTCGACAAGGCAACTGTAGGCTATTTCTTGCTGCTCCAAGTGATTGCAGCACTCCCAAAAAAGAACACATATCCACTGGTAGATCGTCTATCAGAAATGCTACCAGCCCAATCAGCATCAGTGTATCCATGCAACTGTATCTGAACCCCAGTCTCATAAAATAGTCCATACTGCAATGTGGACTTCACATACCTGAGTATGCGTCTAGCCGCATCCAAATGCGGTTTCCTTGGAGCCTGCATAAACTGACTTACCAATCCAACAGCAAAGCTCAAATCTGGCCTGGTAATAGTCATATAAATCAAGCTTCCTACTATGCGTCTGTACATAGTAGGGTCTTCCAGAAGCTCACCTGCATCTGCGCTCAGCTTCACATTCTGCTCCAAAGGAACTAAAATAGGCTTACAGCCTGTCATCCCATATTTGGACAGCATGTCCAATCCATACTGCCTCTGCAAGAGCTGTATCCCACTTGGTGATCTAATCACCTCAATGCCCAAGAAATAACGCAGCTCTCCCAAATCCTTCATCTCAAACTTTTGCTTCAATAGCATTTTCACATGAAGGATATCTTCATTACTGTCACCTGTCATAATCAAATCATCAACATAAATGACAAGCAACATAATACCTTTCTCTGTTTTTCTCACATAAAGTGAGAAATCTGCCTTGGAAATCTGAAAGCCAATAGTGACAAGATACTGTCCTATCTTGTCAGACCATGCTCTAGGTGCTTGCTTCAAGCCATACAAGGCTTTCTTCAACCTACAAACAAACTCAGGATGAACAGCATGCACATAACCTGGTGGCTGCTCCATATACTCTTCTTGCAAATCACCATGCAAGAAGGCATTCTTTACATCCATCTGATGTAAAGACCATCCCTTTGATGCAGCCATAGCAATGACTGCTCTTACGGTTGCCATCCTTGCAACCGGACTGAATGTTTCTTCATAGTCAATGCCATATGTTTGTGCATACCCCTTGACTACTAATCTTGCCTTGTATCTGTTCACAGAACCATCTGCATTGTGCTTCACCTTATAAACCCACTTACAGCCAATTGCATTCTTACCTTTAGGCAAAGGTACCAATTCCCATGTAGCATTTGCTTCCAAGGCATCCATTTCTTCATCCATGGCTTTCTCCCATTTTTCTTTTCCCATGGCTTGCTCAAAAGAAGTGGGTTCTGGTTCCTGTATCACTTTGACCATATATGCATAGTGAATGGCTGTAAATCCATCATATTTCAGCCTATCCACAGGATACCTAGCTCTCGTAGACCTGCGCAAAATAGGTTCACTCCCAGGTACTCTCAAAACATCCCTGGTCTTCCTTACTCCAGGTGTAACAATAGAAGGAATACCCAACTCATCACCAATGCTCTGTTCTGAGCCACTGGATTCACCATCCACAAAAGAGTGACCTGCATTCACATCAAACATGGGCTGATCTGCCTTCTCTTTTCCTTTTCGTGATACCTGCATACCACTATCTGCATTGCTTTGAGAAGATTCTCCTGATCTCAATCTGCCTGTCCATGGCGAAGAATGTGAACCACTGCTAGAGGACGCTCCAGGTCCACTAATATTTTGTGACTGCTGCTGTGAATTCTGTGTAGCATTACCATTTTGTGCATCTACATCATCAATCACATTTACTGGTTTATACCAGCTACTCATCTCATCAAAAACAACATCTCTGCTCACTGTAAACTTACGAGTAGAAGGGTTATAGCATCTATACCCTTTCTGCTGCAGAGAGTAACCAATAAAGATGCACTTCTCAGCTTTTGGATCCAACTTGGATCTCAACTCATCTGGCACATGTACATAGGCAATGCAACCAAAAATTTTCAAATGAGAAATATCTGGTTTCCTACCAGTATACCTCTCCTCTGGAGTCATCCCATGTATTGCTACAGTGGGAGTCCTGTTCATTATCTAGACTGCTGTAGCAACTGCTTCAGCCCAGTAAAAATCTGGCAAGTCTTTTTCGTTGAGCATGGCACGAGATACCTCTCCAATATGCCTGTTTTTCCTTTCTGCAATTCCATTTTGTTGTGGGGTATGACTACATGAATATTGCTGCTTTATGCCATGCTCCTGCAAGAACCTTGCAAACTCATTTGAGAGGTACTCTCCCCCTCCATCTGACCTTAGGCATTTTATTTGCAGACCTGTTTCTTTTTCAACCATAGCTTTAAGAGTTTTGAAATGCCCAAACACTTCACTTTTCTTCTTCATAAAATACACCCAAACTTTTCTGCTATAGTCATCAATAAAAGTGACAAAATAATGACAGCCTCCAGAGACGCAGCTTTAGTAGTCCACACATCAGAGTGGATTAATTCCAATGGCTTCTTACTCTCTTGAACATGTCTAGGAAATGGTTTCCTTGCCTGTTTTCCAAACTGACAGGCTTCACATACCTTATGCATTTCTGCAACCTTGAATTTAGACAATCCTGCAACAATATTTTGGGCCTGCATTGATTTAAGTCGCTGTACATTAACATGACCAATGCGTTTATGCCAGATATCAATATCTGCAACTACACCGGTCCCATGTGCAAACATTGCTGCACTCAATTCAGACATGTCTGCATCCAACGTAAACATTCTGCCCTTCTTCTTTCCTTTTGCTATCAAGCGACCTTTATTTTTCATATCCTCAACAAAGCATCCATGAGGATTAAATCTGACCTGCAAGCCCTGCTCAACCATTTGACCAACAAAAACCAGATTCTTGGTGATATTCAGGACATGAAATACATCAGACAGGTATTTCTTTTTCCCATCCTGCATAGACAAATCTGCACAATAGGATGTGCAGTATCATCACCAGTCTCCACAAATCCTGGTTTTTCCATTTTCCTTGCATCCTCCATCCATTCTGCATGACCTGTCATGTGGTTTGATGCACCTGAGTCAACATACCACACATCGTTGCTTTCTTCTGCACTTGTCACAGAATTGTTCATGTGCTGCACCATAAACAAATGCTCATTTCTGTCATCACCCTGTCTACTAGAAGATGCATAATTTCCTTGTTGCAGTTTTCCATTCATGATGTCATTCTGCTTTTTATAGCAGTCTTTAGCCATATGACCCATTTTACCACAGTAGTAGCATTCAACATTATTGTTTGCATTTTGGCCTCTTTGCCATCCACCACGACCTCTTTGGCTCCCTCTGCTTCTAGAGTTACCACGTCCTCCTCCATAGGACTGGTTTTCTTGAGTTTGCTGCATATTCTAATTTCTACCACGGCCTCCAAATCGGCCTCCTCTACCTCTGCCTCTACCTCTTCCAGCATTTGAGTAGAAGACAGCTTCTTTTGAAGTCCCTCCTGAAGAAGATGCACCACCATTTCTCTGCTCCTCAGAAATTAGAAGAGCAATCAACTCCTCAAAATTAGGAAATCTTTCACGAACTGAAATGGATGTCCGAAACTGTGCATAATCCTTTCCTAGACCATTCAAGGTCACAGAAACTAAATCATCATCTTCCACTGGTGACCCAATGGAAGGAAGTGCATCTGCAATCTTCTTCACCTTCATGTGGTAGTCATTGATGCTCATATTTTCTCTTTGCACATTATGCAACTCTTGCTTGAGCTGCATTTTCCTGGCTTGCGTATTTGTGCTATACATTTTTGACAAAGTATCCCATGCCTCCTTTGGCGTACTTGCATCCTGAATATGCACAATCATAGAGTCTGAAATGCTGATAGACAGCCAGTACATAACTTTCCTGGCTCTCTCATGCCATGCTTTAAATGCCTGCATTTGCTGTTGATTGGGAACATCAGGAAGAACTGGTTCTTCTTCATTTCCTGCAACAAATTCCCAATATCCTTTTCCCATAAGGAAATTCATCATTCTAAACTTCCATGCTTGGAAGTTGTTCTTGTCAAGCTTTTCAGTGACAATCTGTGAGAGAGAATCAGACGCCATTACAGAACACTGCAAAAAGTTCTGTCACTGCAAAGAACACAGCTTCAGCCTCACAAGGGCTAATCTGCAAAACTGACGAAAGTGGTATTTGACCACGCAGTCACTCCCTAGTGACGATTTTGCATCAACAGGCAACAAGGATGATTCTGTAACTCCCAATGTCTCTGCACACAAGCATACGATGCAATTTCTATAGTAACTTTTCACCGACCTGTAGAACAGTGGTCGCACAGCATAAAACTGGGCCTTTTCCTGAGTGCGTGCAGAAAACTTCCGCCTCCAAAACAGGCCCCGAAATGGCCTCAAATCAAAAAAACAGGGTCGCCAAGGGCTAAAGCCCTTGCCCGCGGCATATACTGCCCTCTTGCTTCACCGCGAAGGGCGTCTCAACCTGAGACAATGCACTCTTGCAATTTCTGGCTGTGCTACCTGCAGAGATCTGCTCCCAAAACAGAAAATGAAAGTAACACTGCTCCTCTTACCAGAACACCGCGAGCTTGGCTTGCTTTCTTGAGCTCCTTACCACGAACAAGGCTCTGATACCATGTCAAGATTGTGGGAGAGAAGGAAGGAGTCTCACTTGTAGCTTTCTTGCTTGCACAATGGGGGAATACACACAAGGGTGGAGGCTGAAAACAGTTTTCCTCTTCTTAGTTGTGGAAGCCAAAAGAACTCAAGTACAAAGAAATAGAAGAACCCTATATATGGGTCTCAAACCAAACTCAACTAACTAAGGTGGCATACTAACTGAGCCAGGAACTAGAGTAGATAAGGATAGCTATCATGTAGCTATTATTCATGGGCGGTGTACCAACCGCATCTGCAACTGACAAGTCGGTGACATAAATACACAACGGTCACCCTGGCGTATCACGAGTGGAGCTCGATATCTCAACAGATGGTTCTTCCTATGCTCGAATCCGAAGCAAGGATAATGAACAAGCTGTCCAATTTCTTACTGTGTGTGTTAACCATCATCGAAATAGAGATCGACTACATGATTATCCTGCGCCTCCTAATGCCTAAAAATTCAAGGGTTTTCGGGCTACACTGCTATAAAAGGGGACTATGGTAGTGTGTCATGTAAAAATATTGAACCTCATACTACAGAAATTGTGTCTCTAGCAAATCTGTATGTATGTACAGCCAATAGTATGGGTTGTTATAAGTCTCTTCCAGCCATGACTAAAGCTGAAAGAAAATATTTATGTCATGTAAAAAGGGTGTTGAAAACTTATGACATGATGGCTGAAAATGAAGATATTTTGGGCTCTTTTTTTGGACCCATTACTACTGACACATTGGCTAAAATATATGTAGCTGCTCATACTGAAAATCAATCCGTAGAAGTATGTACATTGGATTTTTATCAAAAAATTCAAGAATTTGTTGAGCAGGATTACATTGGTTTACTCAAAAAGGCTAAAGCACAAGTGGAGACAAAATACAAGACAGTGGATAAGAAAGTCAAGCCTTGGCAGTCCCACTACCTCCTGAAAGTGAAGGGTTGGCTAATAGGGTAGTAAATCAACCAAGTCTTCATGATCCTTCCAACATTGGTCACAAGTTCACATCTGAAAGTATAAAAGAGTTCAAAATAGGTGAAATTTCTTTCCTTTCATTGGCTAAAAAACACTCTTTTATGCAAATGCTAATGAAACATGGAAAGGATTTTGCATTTTAGCCAAGTGAAATAGGCTGTGTGGATCCAAATATTGTGGCTCCTATGGTCTTTTTTACGATCCCACATGTGCCTTGGAACCTCAAGCCCATTCCCATTCCAAGGGCACATTTGCCCAAATTATTGGAACTTCTAAATGAGAAGATCAGCATGAAGATTTTACAACCTTCTTCAGCACCTTACTCAAATCGATGGTTTGCCATGCCTAAGAAAAATGGATCCTTACGATTCATTCAAGATCTACAATGTGTTAATCGTGTCACAATCCGAAATGTTGGTTCAGGTCCAATTGTTGACGAGTTTGCTGAAGCTTTTGCAGGTAGAGCAATTTATTCTATGGGCAATCTATATTTAGGATATGACCAATTTCAGCTTTCATTAGAAATCCGAGACATTAGCACAATGAAGACACCTCTTGGATTGGTCTGCATATGCACTCTACCACAAGGTGCAACAAACTCCGTAGCCCATATGATTAATGCCATGCACAAAGTCTTAAGGGACTTTATTCCACAACTTACTCTTCTATTTCTTGATTATGTACCTATCAAGGGATGTGAAGTCAATGAAAAGAATGAGGAGCTTGATGAAGATGGCTACAGGACATTTGTAGTTAACCATATTCATGATTGTGTCAGGATTTTGATGAGGCTAGAAGGGGTACATCTTACCCTTTTTGGAGCTAAGTCGATTTTTGGAGTAGAAGAAGTCCTAGTGGTCGGACATCTGTGTGGCCCCTATGGACGTAAACCTTCACCAATCAAGATAGATGCCATCAGTAGAATACAAGAAAAATGCACAAATATTTCAGAGGTGAGAAGATTTCTTGGCACATGTGTATTCTATCTCGTATGGATACCACATTTTGCTCACGTAGCTGAAAATCTCTATCAATTATTAAGAAAAGTTCAAATATTCTCTTAGGGGAAAGAGCATACTCTCATTGTACGCAAACTAAAGAAGTTGTTAATTTCAGCCCCCCACTCTCAAAAGGGTTGATTATTCAAATGGTCAACCCATCATCCTTACTGTGGATACAAGTTACATTGGGATAGGATGGGCTGTTGGCCAAGAAGACCTTGAAGGTATCATGTATGCAATTCGTTTTGGAGCAAAGATTCTCAATGAACATCAAAGAAGGTATGCACAAGTAAAAAGGAAAATGTGGGGAGTTGTAACAGCATGAAAGTGTGATCGTGAATACTTTATAGGTGCTTCCGTAGTGGTAGAAACTAATTGTCTTCCATTCTTGGGCATGATTGCCAACTGCTCTACACCCCGACATTGCTATGCTAAGATGGATTGCATATAGTAAATCTCTCAACCCCGAATTAAAGCATATTGCAGGAAAGGCAAATCCAGGCTGGCATGCTGTCACGTGCAAGATATGACAATGAAGAAGAGTTTATGGAAGAAGATGAAGCTGAAGAATCTATACTTGCTAAATTTCATTCCATGGCTGTTGAAAGTACATTTTGAGTTGCTGCATATACAAACCCAAAGTTGAATCTTGCAGGTGCAGGTGATCTTTTTAATGGTATAGTATTAAGTACAGTAAGAACAGGAAAAGGTAATGCTGTAAATCAGCATACAGGAATAAAGATCAAAGATTTATCTATGGAAGAAGGGTGGTCAACTAGAAGCCAACATGCTCATTGCATTGCTCAAGTTTTAGTTCATTTCCTTGAAGAAGATTATGAAGAAGATTCAGCCAATATTTGAGCACAATAAAGAAGAAAGAGACTTGGACTAATGAAGAGTTTAAGCATATTAAGAGGAAAGCTTATGGCTTCTTTCTTAAAAATGGGCATCTATGGAAGCACGCAAAGAAGAAGAAAGGAGCGCATGTCTGAGTTTTAGGTAATAAAAGGTTGCAATTATAGGTAATGAAGGAATTTCATGAAAGCTTGTGGGCTGGCCATAGAGGTACATGGGGAATCTTTATTAAAGTCAAAGAAAAATATTGGTGGCAAAACATGTATCAAGATATAGAGCATTTTGTTGAAACCTATTATGTGTGTCAAATGTATTCTATGGTCAAGCATCGAGATGGGTTACAACCGACTTATCCCTTGTTTATACATTATAAATGGGTTATTGATCTTATAACCATGCCTACAGGGATATGGAATATGTGGTATTTAGTGCTTGCAAGAGAAGATCTAACCAATCAAGTTGAAGGTAAAGCTTTAACAACCAAGACCACTCAAGCTGTTTGTCACTTTTTTCTTGAAGAAGTATTTTGCATATATGGCTGCGTTGGCAAGGTAACCACAGATAGAGGAGAATTGGATGTCGATGAGGCATGCAACTTCTATGCTCAATTGGGTATCAAGTTGGCTTTGACATCAACCTACAATACTGAAGGCAATGGAAAGAGTGAGAGAGGACATCAATCTATTCTCAAAGCTCTAGCAAAGTCTTGTAGAGGAAAGATCAAAGAATGGCCTAAAATGCTATCTTTTGCATTATAGACTCATTGGACTACTCACAGTACAATGACTAGCTATATGCCAGCTAAACTTATGCATAGACAACAACCAATTATGCCAATTGTAGAATCTATTCTCACATGGAGTCTTCTACCTTGGGAAGAAGGCATCAGTAGGGAAGAGTTGCTAACTTTGCGCATAAGGCAGCTAGAAAGAAGGCCTGAAGATGTTCAAGCAACTATTAAGAAGTTAAAAACATCAAGACTAAAAAACAAAAGAAGATTTGATAGGCAACATCGACTTTGGCCCAGAGATATCCAAGAAAATGACTGGGTGCTTTTCTATGACAACAGCCTAGATAATAAATACAATGCTTCTAGGAAGATAGTAAAGTGTTGGTTTGGCCCACATGTGGTAAAGGTCATTCATGACAATGCCACATATTCATTGGCTGAATTGGATAGGACAAGCATGAAGATACCTGTAGCTGGACAAAGAATCAAGCTCTTCAAACGGAGAGAAATTTCAACATATGAGTTAGAAGACTTGGATATAATTCAAGAGCATAAAGACATAGAGGAAGAAGAAGAGGCAAAAGATGAAGACATTGACATGGCAGAAGATACTTCTCCTGACACTACAAATCCGTAAGACTTTGGCACATGCCAAAGGATGTGCAGGTTAGGAGGGGGTGGATGTCATGCCCCTACATGGACATCATGTGAAAAACTCTAGAGTGCGGCTTCTTATAGATCTAGAGAGCCAATGCCACTTTAGGCATTAGTGTTAGTGTCCATGGTTCAAAAATATTAGATTTTTGGATAAGTTTTAGCCATTTTTTATATTTTAGATATTATCTCTTGTAAAAATCCATAAAATTATAGACAACTTCTAGATTAGGATAACATATAAAAGAAAGCATGTAGCTTTCAACTATTTTCAAAGGATTTTATGTAAAAAGAAAGATTAGTGAAATCGGGCGACGCGTGATCGCTGTTTTCAGGCAACGAACAGAACTCTCAAGTGCGAGATAAAGAGGGAGTGATCTAGCGGAATTCTAGCCAGGCGTGCTGATATTTTACCCCCCTTTCGGAGCCAATGGAAGCATCAGATTAGCGATCTAAGCAACATAAAGGAAGGTATTATCTTATACACGTTTTTATCTACAAGAGTTTTATCTTCTCATAATGCAGAAATAAACTAACAGACTTCATCTATGTTAGTATTCTTCTACATTTTGTATTTCTTTTTATGAGTATTCTTCTACATCTTTTATTTCTTCGAACCCCTTCTCTTCCGTCTACTCCTCTCCCTGAATCTCCCTTCACCTTGCTGCCTCTTACCCTCGTGGTAGACTTTCGACACCAAACGCATTGACACCGTGTTAGGGGAAGTTTATGCTATCATCAAAAGTGAATTCTAGAAGATATTTGGGCTGATTTGGGGCTGATATCTTCAGCCATATTCAGAGAATTAGCTACATCATTGTTCTTTTAATTCATTTCTTACTCTACAAAAGACATCTTGTCAAAATATGCAAGTATTCTATGCCCCTATGGCAAGGCAATGTTTGTAGAACATTCATATATGATTTGAGTTGAATTAAGAGGAGCTTTTTCTCTTATTTCTTTGTTGTGATAACTTATCCTTATCAAAACTCAATTTGAAGCTCTCTTGAAGCAAGTCTCTTTGCCCTACAAGCCTTGTAATTGAACTCATAAGCTTTTGTCCCTAACAATCTACATTAAATGTAATCATGCAAAGTTGATTCATGCTATGGCATCATGTATGAATGATGGGATGCACAGTTGTTTATGATACATGATAGCATATTGTACTTGATTTTATAATTTGTGATTGCTCTTATAGTCAAGAAAACAAACTTGATTTGAGTTAGAACTTATGAGATAATACTCTTGTGATCTTTGCTAAGAACATGCAGTTGGAAGCTCTATTAACATCTTCAAGAACCTGGCTTGAAACCTTCAACCCTTCTCTCTCTACCATCTCCAGATTCTAAGCTCTTGAACCCCCATACATTCTTCTCTCTCGAACCCCTGTGAGTGACCGTGAAGTACCTCTTGAACCTTTAAACATTAACTGTAATCTACTTATCTCTTGAAGTCACATCTCTATCTATCTTGTTCATTTTTCTTGCCAAACCCCTGTGGTGACCTTCAATCCTACGCATTGCAACATTGCTCCTAAATGAAATGGTAATGGACCTCTATGTGTTTGGTCTGCACATGATATACTAGGTTTCTAGCCAATTGAATACTACTAAGGTCATCACAGTAGATGATAACCTTCTTATCCACATGCATCCCCAAATCACCAAGTAGCTTGTGTAACCAAGCTACCTCACATGTTGCAATTGTAGCACCTCTATACTCTATCTATGTACTAGATAAGGCAATTGTCAAAATTTTTTTGCTGCTCTAAGTAATAGACTACTCTCAAAGGAAAATATAAAACCATTGGTAGATCCCTTGTCTGAGCCACACTGCATCCAAATGTGGTTTTCATGGAAGCTGTATAAATAGACTCTCTAAACCAACTATTTAGTTGAGGTTTGGCCTAGTGATCATTAAATAGATAAGGCTCCCCATAAGAGCTAGAATTTGGGACCCATTTTTGAAGCATTTGAGCCTTTCAAATGCTTCAAAAACCAACTTTTCATGCAAAATTGAATGGTGGAAAATGGCCTAGAGTTTTCCTAACTAGATTTCAGTGCAAGAATCCAAACAAGTCTCCATTCGTCAATCGGAGGTCGTTTGACCACCCATTTAATCCCCACAAGGTTTAGTTATCTAAAGCAACTATGTGATTCTGGAGTGGAAAAATGCATGGTGGGGTCAAGATTTATAGATTTCAACATCACGTAGCTAGTGATCTAGTCGAATTGCAATTTCGAGTTTGTTTGCCCCTCCAAACAGGTCGAAAACCCTAGCGGAGCAGTGTGAAAGTGGGTTTTTCAAAGTGGACATTTAATAAATGACATATAGTGAAATGTAAGTTAAAAAAACATGCAAATTCTTGCTCGACAAGAGGAGGAGGAGTTTTTTTTTGCACCCCATTTTTGGATGGATTTGTGCCTCTTCAATACACCCACAGAGAGAGAGAGAGAGAGAGAGAGAGAGAGAGAGAGAGAGAGAGAGAGAGAGAGAAGCCTAATCTACATGCCAAGAGCAAGATTTTCACTATAAGCATGTGAAATATGATCAAGAAAATGAAATTTTGATTTCCTAATATTTCTCTCTCCTCTCTCCTCTTGCTACCCATTCATATGCTTGATCATATGAGAGAAGGGGGCGGGGGTTTGATGAAAGATGCTGATGGAGTGATGGTGCTGGAGCACAAAGGATTGTAGATCGAGTTGTGGAAGAGCATGAATGGCCAAGAAAGAGTGTCAACTGCCTCCCATCAATTGCCTCCCAACCTTGAAATACGAGTCTCAAAAAGTGTGTTGTTATGCATAAGCGATCGTTCTACTTGTTTTATGATAGATTTTGGTTGAAATTGTTTGAAAATGGTTATCTTTGGTTGTTAGTGTTGTAATCTATCAAAGATGCTAAAGAAAATAAAGAAATTCAATCGCTTAATAATTTATATATAAACCTGTAAAACCCGCGACTACGCAGCTTTAAGAAAAATAGTCAATTTTATGGTTTTTGTGGTGTCTATGGAGTTTTTGTGAAATAAAAAATGATATAAAATTAAACCTCAGTACACATTATCAATCCAAACTAGACAATCACATTTTATGCATAAATAAATAAGAAAAAATAAAATTTGTGTGTGTGGATGTGTGACATGGCTAAAGCATGAGGGATGAGCCTTAGTTTAGCCTTGTCTTTGTGTTAAAGTGGAGTCTTTATCGCTTTTATAAAGAAAAACACATAAAAATGCTTCCTACACTTATCAACGCATGTGTAACCTAAGCGATAGGGAGAAGAAGGGGATTTGGGAGTGACTAATTGCTTATAAGCTTCTAAATTCTGATTTTTTGTTGATGCATGGTGTAGAGGACATTTATGGTTTAAGTTTCAGAGGGTCTAGCAGCACAAGAATGCTCGGTGCTAACCCTCAGCAACGCAACATTTTGTGTAGATTAAAATCATTGAAAGAAATGTCTTTGCACCTCACAATGCTAATTTCTAAATGATAAAATGATTGAGCACTATGGTTCATACACAAGTGCATTGCACTCAACTCATGGTATCATTATTGGATGCATCGCAATTGTATTCATGCATATGATCTACGTTGAGTATGTGAGATATCCTAAGTTGTTGTAGGTTCAGACGATTGGTTTCCTTGGGGACTATTTAGTGAGGAAAATATCTATATCTCCTGGTATGTTTGAAAACAAGAGTGGAGTTTGTGATGTACATGCCATTTGTGTTAGTGGCACATCAAGGGGCCAATCCCCAAGGTGTAGGAGAGATGCAGCAATGGAGCCGTGGCATTCAGGCAAGGGGTGCCTCCTCTTTTTGTGCTTACGTGGTGTTTTACAATGATATGTGTAGGGACTCCCTCTTAGGATTGTGGGGAATGCTTAGCTGTTGGATTACAATGCAAAATAAATGTGAAATTTATGATATAAGTTAGGGCAGTGTGTCCCTTAGATGTTCATGGCGGTTGGCTGCAAGGCCAAGAGGGTGTGTTCTTTGAGTGTAGAGAGGGCAATGTGTCCCTTAGATGTTCATGGTGGCTATGAGGCCAAGAGGGTGTGTTCTTTGAGTGTAGAGAGGCCTAGCTAGTGCCTAGAGAGTTAGTGTCCATTTTGGGTCCTGACAAGTGGTGTGTTTGCTGGGAGCCGCTTATAAGTGGCGGTCCTCTAATCTCGATTTTCTAGGGACCATTTAACCAGTTTATGCCAAAGGACACTGAGATTGATCCATTTTTTACTGATAAACACCGTCTAGCTAAAATCCAAAAGCAAGAAAGAGCTAGCGACGTGCGAGAACTTAAGGAGGTATTCCTCTCAACATAGTAGTCCAATATTTCTACAAGAGAGTGGATCTAATGGTCCTAGAGTCACAAGTAGTCCATTGGGAGGAGGAAGCTCTGTTGCTCCCCTTCCCTCAATAAGTCAGCCTACTTCAAGTGCGTGTGTAATCCCACCTTCACCAAATCCTATTGCAAATCCAATCATTGTTATGGCATAGCCTATCGCAATTCCTACTGGAACGGTGGATTTTTTAGCCTTAGGTTTCCCCTACCCATCTTTAATGGGTTAGTGGAGGAAGATACGGAGCTCCACATTATGGAGTTTCAAAAGTTTATGTTCAACTATCATATCTACGATGAAGGACATTTAATGATTTTCTTTAACATGACTCTCAAGGTGAGAGCTACAGTATGGTATCATGGCAAACCATAACCACTATTGATTTATTTTACGAATCCTTTCAAAGGGAATTTTCCCCTAAAAGGGCTGCTCAATATTGACTGCGTGTATTAAATGTGACACGTCAAGAGCCACATGAGGATATCCGAGCATATGCCAAGAAGTTAAAAGAGGTCTTTCTTGCAAATTATAAGCCTCTATCCCTATCCCAACTGCAATATTTTTTGCATGGTTTGGACTTCTATATGCAGGTGCAATTGAGCAGTGTCACCTTGCCAGATATAGATACTATTATTAGGCAAATAGAGGAAGTAGAATCTCAACTACAAGTGGACTATGCCTCCAAAGCCAATCTTAATGTGGGTCTAGTTCATGGAAATAATTTGGCATTGACCAATGGAAGTCAAGGGATATCTATGACTAACCCGAATGGGAGAGAAAGCATAATACAAAATGTGCCCTTGCTGCCAGCTCATCCCAGTGTGACCATGCCAATGGCTAGTCAGATGGTTCCACTAAATAATGAAAGTCAAATTATAAACCCTAATGTGGTTCCAATTAATTAGCAGCAGTCAACCCCTAATGAGGTAGTTAGGCCAATGAAACAACAAGTAGATGATTGTGGCTATGAGTCTAGTGTATCGAATGTCCTTAGTGAAGTTAAGGATATGATGAAGCACTATACCAACATGATCATCGAACAATATAGGCGAATAGTTGATGTCAATTTTCTTAAAAAATAGTAGACTTTGATATGGAGTTGACACCTTGAAGAGAGGGTGCCCCCTCAAGATTCCACTGTAAGTGGTGTGGTGGCCAATATTTTCTCAGGAATTGTTAAATGTGACATATGTGAGAAGTTTGGCCATCTAGCTAGTACCTGTTAGAATAAGATTAGTTCTATCGAGCAAGGGAGTAGGCAACCATGTCAATCATTGAGCACAATGGAATAATCTCCAGTAGGATGATGGACCAAAGTAAATATTGCAAATAGGGAAAGCTACTATAGAAGAGCTACCTAGTGGTAGTGGTGCAAGCCTTATTGAAGCTATGCGTGTCAACAACATTGAAGCTTCTAATTTTCGAGCCATTACAAGGGAAAAAGGCTAAAGAAGGCAATAGAGATCATGTAAAACCTACAGAGGTAAACCCTAAACAGGATGATAAAGGGACGCAAGTCCTTAACACTAATGTAGAAGTCCGTACTCTAAAAGCTACTGATGGCAAAGCTGACCCTCAAAATGAGTTGCCAAAAAAGAAGGTAAAAGCCAAGAAGGAGGCTCCAAAGCCAATTCAAAGGCCAAAGGATCGAATGGTCTGGCAGGAGAAGAGAACCATTGCTAATTATCCTGAGTTTGATTTAGCGAGTTCTCTTTGCGTGACGTAAAGCCTGATGTGAACCTCCTGCAATTGATCATGTTATCTCTAGGAGTGCATAAAGAATTTAAAAATATTATTTGGACTGGGTATATCGTTGAGCCCTTGGAAATAGCTCATGTGGGAGAGGATTGGTTTGAGCATGTTGAAAAGCATTGCCCAAAGGTAGCAACGTATGTTGATGGCATATTAGTGGACAATGCTATTGTAGACACATGATCCTCCATCAACATCATGAGTTTGGAATTGATGGAAAGGCTGGGATTAGAAATCTAAAAGGATGCCTCCACAATTCTTCGAATGGTTGATGATAATCTAAGACAACATGAAGGTTGCATTACTAAAGTCCATGTGAATTTTGCGAGGGTGGAATGCACTATAGACTTTAGGGTTATTCGGTTTGCAGGAAGGACGAGCAAGCTATTAAGTATTGTTAGGAAGGCCATGGATCTTGCAATCTGACTGTCAAGTGGATATACATGCTGGTCGTTTAATTTTTGGCAGCGGTGCCAGTTGTGTGGTAGTAGATGCATATCCTGAGTCTCCTCAAAGTGAGAGAGCTCCTTTATCCTCATCAGAATTAGATGCATTAGAGGAACCATCTAGCAATGAGACTTCATCAAGTGATGAATCAAAAGAGGGGTCCGCTATAGAGGATATATACCAAGTGACTCTAAATGAGCCGATTGAAGCTCAAGATAGAATAAGAGACACAAATGTGATTGAGCTAGATCTTGGAACGTTGAATGATCCATGACCTATTAAATTAGGGGCTATACTCATTCTAGAAGAGAGGAGGGACTATGTGTCCCTAATCCAATAATTCTACAACATCTTTGCTTGGAGTTATGATGAACTGAGGGGTATTCCTCCTAGTTTGGCTATGCGTACTATTCCTTTGAAGGAAGGTAGTTGTCCATGTGCGACACAAAGTGAGGTGTATGCCATTTGAGCTAAGGGACTAACTATTTGAGGAGTTACAAAAATTGCGTAAGGTTGGCCTAATATTTTCAAGTACAACACACAAAGTGGTGCTCACCAGTGGTTAATCAGGAAAAAGAAGAATAATCAAATCCAGCTTTACGTAGATTTTAGGGAGCTCACTAAACAGATGGTTAAAGATTACTATCCGCTACCATTCATTGATCATATTCTAGATTAATTCAGGGTAGGAATGTCTATTCATTTATGGACTGCTTTGCTAGATATAACCAAATGGCTATTGCCGAGGAAGATAAGCTAAAAATGACATTTATTACTGTATTTGTGGTACCTTTGCATATCATGTGATGGCATTTGGATTATGCAATGTGATGGGTTCTTGGCAATGTTTAGCTGATAAGACTATTGGTGATATTTCCCACGAGGAGCTGAAAATCTTTATCAACAATCTGGGGGCAGCCACCATAAGGGAAGAATGTTGATTATTTTAAGGAAGTGGCTTGAGCACTACATGCAGTTTTGCATTGCTCTTAACCTAAGAAACTGCGTCTTTGGAGTGCCCTATGGACTGTTATTGGGTCATGTGGTTAGTTCAACTAGTATTGCGACCGATCCTAAAAAGATAAAGGCTATTGTCGCTATGAGTCCGCCACATACTCCTAAAGAAGTGCATCGCTTTCTATCATCAATGGGATATTATCGATGATTTATTAATCCATTGACAAAAATAACGTTGCCATTGACGAATCTATTATCTTTTAACTATCTATTTGTTTGAAGTGATCCTTGTCAAATATCTTTCGAGGATGTGAAGCAGGAATTGGCAAAAGTTCCAGTCCTGAAAGCACCCAAAAGGGGTGAGATTTTTTATATATTTTTAGCAGCCAATGCATAGCATTAGCTTTTGTTTAGCCTAGATCGAGGAGCAGAAATGGTATCATCCAATAGCATTTGCTAGTCGTAAATTGTCGATATATGAACTTAATTACACCTACATGGATAAATTATTCATTGGGATGGTGTTTGCAATCAAAAAGATTAGGTTACCAACTCAGCTTCTTCATTTTCCCAAAGAGTGGGGGTCCTCTCCCTTTCCTCCAGCCACTTCTGTCCCAGTCGGCTACCAGTCGCGATCACCTCCTCCATCACCTTGAGCGGTAGGACCCTCCGCAAGCTGTTGGGCATGAGGAAGCTGAAGGTGAATGGGTCTTTTTCTCTTTCTTGCCGCTCCCAAATTACCAGCTCTGCGTGGAATCCAGCGCGAATGTCATCAGGGCACGGTGGGAGGGGTGCGGACGGCTGCACAATTGGTTTGGCTCTTAGTTACTTCCTGGTTTCTTCGACTAACTTTCTCCGTCTTTCCCTGAGTGCGGCTTGTCTCTCCACAGAAGGACCAACCTATTGTTGCTCTTGGGAATGCGGCGAGGGTGTTGTGGGATCACCTCTTCTCTAAATCTCCCCGTATGGAATTCAAGCTCAGCCTCCTCCCCCTGCTGGTCTTCTTGTTGTGTTCCTTCTTCAAAGCCCATTGCATCAATTTCCTCGGGGGTTAGGCCGGCCAGTAGTAGCAAGTACTTTCATTGCTCTTCTAGGCTCAGCCTAACCTCCACAGGTTGGGGTGGCATCTGCAATCCTGCATACAGAGCTCTGCATGCGATGCTGAGTTTTTTCTGTATCACCTCCAATGACTCCTTTTCCTCTGGGCGGGTGGTGTCCATTAGTGTGTTAATGAAGGCCTTTTGCTAGGCACTGAAGGCTGTCTGGGCAGCTTCTGCTTTACTCTCTGCGAGGATTTTTTCTTTCTCCACCAAAGCGAGGCGCCGTGCCAATGTCTTCATCCTTTTTTCGTTCTACACTGCCCATTCCTCTACTCTCTTGTTCATTTCTTCCATGCTCTCTCCCTGCTTCTATACCAGGGTTACGAGCTTCTGCTCTTGGTCTTTCAGTTCCCTGCTCATGTTCTCTTGCTCTTTCTTTCCCAAGTGTAGCTAATCGGTCATAGACTCGATCTCCTTTTGTTGCTGCTCCCTCTTCTGCTTTCTCTCCTCTTCTTTGGTATTCAATTCCTCCATCATTTGCTCAATGTTGGCAGTTTTCGCCTCCAATTCCCCATGTTGCATCAGGAGGAGCTTATACTCTCTCTGCATCTGCACCAATTCCTGATTTTCATCCTCCAGCCCGCTGCTTGTACTCTCCTCCATGTCCTCCTTGGCCTTTAATTCCTGTTTAAGATCAAAGATCTCTCGTTGCTGCATGGCTATTGTGCGAGTCTTTTCGAGCTAAAAAGCAGCTACCGACTCCTTTTCTGCCACCAACTCAACCACCACCATCTTCTTTTCCTCCTTAGCCTTCTCCAGTTGGGAGAGCAGCTCGGCGACATACTCATTGTAATTGTCTGGTGGCGTCATTGTTGTGTGGATTGGAGTGGTCGAGGCCTCCACTTTCTGATGTTTATGGTCCTGTCTCGACTCAGCATCTGCGGCTGGTCTCTTTTGCCCCGTGGCCATGGTCTTCGTGCTCTTTTCCTAGGCCATTTCTTTATTAATAACATACTGCATCCATGCCACGAAGTTGGAGACCTCTATGCTGGTGGGGATGCTAAGGGTGAGGGTGGTTGGTTCGGTGGGAGGCACCATGAGGGTAGGGATAGGATGGATAAGGGCCTTGCCTTTGCCTTCAAGGACAGCGGGTGGAGTGATTTCTGGTACCTGCGTGCTGGAACCAGGCCCTTCTTCCCTCAGTGGGCTCCAGGCTCCCAGATCATCGGCCCTGCTCTGCTGCTCGATTGACCGGCGTGTAGCTTTGGCCAAGTCCTCCTTCTCCTTCCTTCTCAGTTCCTCTTCTTCCTCGGCAACTCTTCTTTGCCTTTCTTCTTTAGTTTTCCTGTACTCTTCCTCCAATTTCTCTTTTTCTTCATGTTCTTTCCTTTTTCTCTTTTTGGCCTCCTGTTTCGACACCTTTTTAGCACTGTTGACTTCTTCTTTTTCTTTTTCTTCTTCATATTTCTTCTTCTTCTCCCTCTCCTCAGCCTCCTTGAGGGATTCTCCTTTTTCCTTCTCCAAATCCTCTTTCTCCTTCTTGTGGCCTTCATCCTGCTTCTTTTTCTTTTGTGTCGACTTCTTCTAGGGTTTCTTGGTCTGCTTTTTTCCCAATTGTTCTTCTTGTTCCTGCCCTTCCTTATCACTCTCAGTCCTGTCTCACTGGACCTCTCTTGGTCTTGGCGAGGGGGTGACATGTCAGGCGTTTCTCCTTCTCCTTCTTCTGCACCTTGTATCTCCTTCACTGCCTCTTGGATTAGTGCAGTCAGAATGCTTCCATAGGCAATGAATGAGGCCTTGGACGAGGCCTTCTTTCTTTCTATGGCCTTGGAAGCTGGGGACTCCCCACCTGCTGGTGTACTTCCTAAAGCTAGTGCTTTAGCCGCCTGGTCAATGGTTTTCCGTACATATCCGTTCCAGTCGACTTCATGAAAGGTGTGAGCTGCTACATTCTCCAGCACAGGCACACTGATTTGATGCATTAAGGTGTTGTAGCGCTGGCTGGAGAAGAGCGCATGTACTAGCTTCACTTGTAGTCTGGCTTCCGCATCAAGAATGTCCTGGATGCTGATGCCGTCATTAGTTAGCACATCCTCCTTTTTCATTTTCAGCATGGCATACACATCCCTCTTCTTCTTTTTCTCTATCTTCAGCTCCAATCCCAACGCCTTCTCCACCAAGGCTCGGTTTAAGTGAACTTGCACCTTTTTAGCATTTTCTCCCCTTCCCACCGTGACGGTGCCGCACTCATTGTCAGGGTCGTATGTCCTGAGAAACTCCACACACTTCGTGTGGTCAGGCTCTTGCGCAAATTTCTCGAGGTACTTGGTGAGGTTGCATTGCTCGATGACTCTCTTGGCCGCTTCCTCCTTAGCCACCACATCCTCTACGTTATGAATGGTTCGGAACTTGAGTTAGTTGTAGGCGCGGCTTTCAAGAGTGATGTGGTATTGCGTTCTTTCCTCTTCCGTGAATGAAAGTCGGTGGGCACGGTCTTGCTGCGACAACTTTTGTTCCTGTCATAATCCCAAGTTTCCATTAGTGCTTCCAAATTAATAATTCGCTGGAAAAGTCATAATTAAAAGGAAAAACTATATGTTTATTGAATGAAAGCATTAAAATCCCATCCAACGTAGAATCTTTCCTTCAGACTTTAACTTTTTGCCCTTTATTTCAAAGTTCTCATGCCATTTTTCCTACCTCACTCGTTGTTTACATGTTTATGTGTTTCACCTCACCCCTCTCCCCTTCTAGCTCAAGAAGAATCCTTCCTAGGATTGAAGGTTAGGGGGTCAAGGGCATTTTGCAATGGGTCTAGGAGTTACCGGTGTAGGAACCAAGTGTAGAAATCGGGGTTGTACTCTAACTAAGCTTTGCGGTCTAGATCAAAAGGTCGAGTGCCCACGTGTGTGATGTAAGTGAGAACATCTGTTAGAAAGTCACCGGAAGCAATGCGGCTAGCAATATGTAGCTCTTCCTCAGTCAATAGGTGATCGAGGTAAGGGTGCCCTTTGATGTGCTCTTCCAGGGGTCGGCCACGAAGAGTGGTTAACACTCTATACGAGGTTGGCGCAAGGTAAGTGGGGTCGTACTCTACTATTTTAATTGCATGGCACTGTTCAGCGTTTGTCATGACTTGGCACCCGTCAACTTCCCATTGCAACCTAAGAGTGTACTAGTGCCTCAAGAATGGGGATTCAGTATTAGCAAGTTTTGATAATTCTGCAATTTCTTGGTCGTTGATGGCAAAAGTGGTTCGTTGATCATATGATGTGATGAGGCGCCGTTTGAGGGCTTTCTCTTTAGAGATCTCGCTGTTGAGCAATTCAGCAGAGCGGAGTTAGCTGCTTTTGCGAAGGCAAGTTCAAACTTCTCCCAAGAACAAGGCATCGTACGAACTTTGGTTGCAAAAGTTTTGGGCAACAAGCCTAAGTCCAAGCGGTCGTAGCTCAGAGCTAGCTCTTTGAAAGTGGCATCTAGTCATTTAATGCAATCAACCATGTCTTCCCCCGTATCTTTGGCTAGATTTGAGGCCAGTGTCAAAAATGATTTTCGCTCATAGGAGGGTTTAAGACATGCTAGTGGTTGGGGTTTGATAGCACTAGAGCCTTTGACAATGAATAGTTGCAGTTGTGGGTGTCCTTGAGATTGCGGTTGGACCTCTTGGATTAGGGCTAAGTAAGTAGCATCTACATCCGATGGACTGTTGCCTTTAGAATGGATCATTGTAGTCAGATTGGCTCTAGCAGGTGATGGCTCATGTGACGATGTCTGTTATTTGGGCCGATAGGCTTGTTTGACTCTCTTAGGCATGTGCTTGGACGCGCTTGATGGATGTGGGTCTGGACAGCGCTACGGCTTATGGTTTTTAGGTTCTATGGGACTTGGGGTGATCAAGCTTGAGGGCGGTGTACAAGTGGTGCCTTTGGCCGTGTGGGCTTTAGGGATCCACATCCAAGTATTCCCCTCGTGTAGCCTTGCGCATGCAAGAGGGCTTTAGGGATCCATTTTTGCTTGATCATGCACCGATTTCTGCGATTGCACCTTGGTTTCCTAGGTTTAGGGCTTCGAGTCTTATGAGTGTGTGTGCGTCGAGTCCTAGGAGGCGGTTGCGGCTGTTTAGGCTTCCATTGAAACCTAGGCTGTTGGGCCTTAGCTTTTGCTGCCATGAGCAACGGTTCTTGAGATTTGGTGGGTGGTGGCCGAGCACTAACCCCCTCCTTAGCTTTGGCTGCTAATACTTCTACCAGTGGCCTTGCGGACTATGGTGAGGTCGCACAACTCTTGTTGGAAGCTGTAACAATGCGAACATTGCCTATGGCGAGGTGGATGCACTGTAGCTCATAATCAATGTTGCAACGAGTTTGCTTTTTGAAGGTTCGCCCTAGCAGCGACTCCGTGCCTGCGTCATTGGCATCGGGCAACACATAAAAGATCATTGGTACAGTCTCAGACTCGATAGAAATGGCAGCCTTGCACTTGCCAAGAGAAGTGCATATGAGCGGCCCCCATATGGGCTTAATTTGGCATTAGTGGGTTGTAATAGTGATTTGCCAAGTTGGGTCCAATGATCGTGAGTTAAGACATTGAAGTCTGCTCCCTCGTCGATCAAGGCATTGAAGGCGGATGTTCGCTTGGCAGTGTATGAAAAATAAAGGTCGCTTGATAGCAAAAGGAAAGAAGAAGGGCAGAATGTTTACATTGGATGCAGACATGTCTGAATTGAGTGCAGCAATGTTTGCACATGGGACCGGTGTAGTTGCAGATATTGATATCTGGCATAAACGCATTGGTCATGTTAATGTACAACGACTTAAATCAATGCAGGCCCAAAATATTGTTGCAGGATTGCCTAGATTCAAGGTTGCAGAAATGCATAAGGTATGTGAAGCCTGTCAGTTTGGAAAACAGGCAAGGAAACCATTTCCTAGACATGTTCAAGAGAGTAAGAAGCCATTGGAATTAATACACTCTGATGTGTGGACTACTAAAGCTGCGTCTCTTGGAGGTTGTCATTATTTTGTCACTTTTATTGATGACTATAGCAGAAAAGTTTGGGTGTATTTTATGAAGAAGAAAAGTGAAGTGTTTGGGCATTTCAAAACTCTTAAAGCTATGGTTGAAAAAGAAACAGGTCTGCAAATAAAATGCCTAAGGTCAGATGGAGGGGGAGAGTACCTCTCAAATGAGTTTGCAAGGTTCTTGCAGGAGCATGGCATAAAGCAGCAATATTCATGTAGTCATACCCCACAACAAAATGGAATTGCAGAAAGGAAAAACAGGCATATTGGAGAGGTATCTCGTGCCATGCTCAATGAAAAAGACCTGCCAGATTTTTATTGGGCTGAAGCAGTTGCTACAGCAGTCTACATAATGAACAGGACTCCCACTGCAGCAATACATGGAATGACTCCAGAGGAGAGGTATACTGGTAGGAAACCAGATATTTCTCATTTGAAAATTTTTGGTTGCATTGCCTATGTACATGTGCCAGATGAGTTGAGATCCAAGTTGGATCCAAAAGCTGAGAAGTGCATCTTTATTGGTTACTCTCTGCAGCAAAAAGGGTATAGATGCTATAACCCTTCTACTCGTAAGTTTACAGTGAGCAGAGATGTTGTTTTTGATGAGATGAGTAGCTGGTATAAACCAGTAAATGTGATTGATGATGTAGATGCACAAAATGGTAATGCTGCACAGAATTCACAGCAGCAGTCACAAAATATTAGTGGACATGGAGTGTCCTCTAGCAGTGGTTCACATTCTTCGCCATGGACAGGCAGATTGAGATCAGGAGAATCTTCTCAAAGCAATGCAGATAGTGGTATGCAGGTATCACGAAAAGGAAAAGAGAAGGTTGATCAGCCCATGTTTGATGTGAATGCAGGTCACTCTTATGTGGATGGTGAATCCAGTGGCTCAGAACAGAGCATTGATGATGAGTTGGGTATTCCTTCTATTGTTACGCCTGGAGTAAGGAAGACCAGGGATGTTTTGAGAGCACCTGGGAGTGAACCTACTTTGCGCAGGTCTACGAGAGCTAGGTATCCTGTGGATAGGCTGAAATATGATGGATTTACAGCCATTCACTATGCATATATGGTCAAAGTGATACAGGAACCAGAACCCACTTCTTTTGAGCAAGCCATGGGAAAAGAAAAATGGGAGAAAGCCATGGATGAAGAAATGGATGCCTTGGAAGCAAATGCTACATGGGAGTTAGTACCTTTGCCTAAAGGTAAGAATGCAATTGGCTGTAAGTGGGTTTATAAGGTGAAGCACAATGCAGATGGTTCTGTGAACAGATACAAGGCAAGATTAGTAGTCAAGGGGTATGCACAAACATATGGCATTGACTATCAAGAAACATTTAGTCCGGTTGCAAGGATGGCAACCGTAAGAGCAGTCATTGCTATGGCTGCATCAAAGGAATGGTCTTTACATCAGATGGATGTAAAGAATGCCTTCTTGCATGGTGACTTCAAGAAGAGGTCTATATGGAGCAGCCACCAGGTTATGTGCATGATGTTCATCCTGAGTTTGTTTGCAGGTTGAAGAAAGCCTTGTATGGCTTGAAGCAAGCACCTAGAGCATGGTCTGACAAGATAGGACAGTATCTTGTCACTATTGGCTTTCAGATTTCCAAGGCAGATTTCTCACTTTATGTGAGAAAAACAGAGAAAGGTATTATGCTACTTGTCATTTATGTTGATGATTTGATTATGACAGGTGACAGTGATGAAGATATCCTTCATGTGAAAATGCTATTGAAGCAGAAGTTTGAGATGAAGGATTTGGGAGAGCTGCATTATTTCTTGGGCATTGAGGTGATTAGATCACCAAGTGGGATACAGCTCTTGCAGAGGCAGTATGGATTGGACATGCTGTCCAAATATGGAATGACAGGCTGTAAGCCTATTTCAGTTCCTTTGGAGCAGAATGTGAAGCTGAGCGCAGATGCAGGTGAGCTTTTGGAAGACCCTACTATGTACAGACGTATAGTAGGAAGCTTGATTTATATGACTATTACCAGGCCAGATTTGAGCTATGCTGTTGGATTGGTAAGTCAGTTTATGCAGGCTCCAAGGAAACCGCATTTGGATGCGGCTAGACGCATAGTCAGGTATGTGAAGTCCACATTGCAGTATGGACTATTTTATGAGACTGGGGTTCAGATACAGTTGCATGGATACACTGATTCTACCAGTGGATATGTGTTCTCTTTTGGGAGTGCTGCAGTCACTTGGAGCAGCAAGAAACAGCCTATAGTTGCCTTGTCGAGCACAGAGGCTGAGTACAGGGGTGCAGCAATGGCTGCATGTGAGGTAGCTTGGTTGCATAAGCTACTTTATGATATGCATCAGCTTACAGATGGGCCAGTTGTCATTTATTGTGACAACATGAGTAGTATACACTTGGCAAATAACCCAGTCTATCATGCTAGAACAAAGCACATTGAGGTGCATTATCACTATGTGCGGGAGAGGGTTTTACTAGGTCTTATTGATCTAGTTTATGTCAGCATAGAGGATCAGGTAGCTGACATATTTACGAAGGCATTGGGCGCAAAGAAGCTGCGCAAGTTCAGAGACCTGCTTGGTGTGCAGGAATTGGGATTGAGCTCGAGGGGGAGTGTTGAGATATCGAGCTCCACTCGTGATACGCCAGGGTGACCGTTGTGTATTTATGTCACCGACTTGTCAGTTGCAGACGCGGTTGGTACACCGCCCATGAATAATAGCTACATGATAGCTATCCTTATCTACTCTAGTTTGTGGCTCAGTTAGTATGCCACCTTAGTTAGTTGAGTTTGGTTTGAGACCCATATATAGGGTTCTTCTATTTCTTTGTATGAGAGTTCTTTTGGCTTACACAACTAAGAAGAGGAAAACTGTTTTCAGCCTCCACCCTTGTGTGTATTCCCCCATTGTGCAAGCAAGAAAGCTACAAGTGAGACTCCTTCCTTCTCTCCCACAATCTTGACAAGTGGAACCTAGGAGGAAGGAGCTTGGCAATGAGAGCTATGGCGGATGGAGAGCAAGAGCCAAGAGAGAGAGAGAGACTCAAAAGTGGAAACTCCAACAACCATAATGTGTGGCCGGGCCTTCCTTTATTCAAACTGTCACTAAAAGAATAAAGAATAAGTGACAGTGACAGACCCCTGCCACCTGCAGTGTGCAGTGGTGGGTATTGTCAGTGTAGTAATACACGGGGGGCTAGGCGAAGGCGCCTTCACCCCCAACACTAAGAGCTAGTCAAAGATTCTCGTAGTAGCAAAGCAGCTGGACAAATACCAACCAGAGCTTCATAGAGCAGTTCAAGTAGGTCTGTGAGGCCAACGGCCTCACTGATCTCACTCAACACTCGCAAGATTTCGCTCTGTGCTTAGGTGATAAGGGTAGGTACATGAGTTTAGATGCTACTGAGCGAGCCAATTTTAATGGCCTAAAAAACCTCTTCATTAAGAGATTTTCCGAACTTGGATATTTTGATAACATGCTAGTGCGACTTATGAATGCCAGGCAGAGAGAGAAAGAGGACATTCGAGATTACATGACCCATGTGAGGAGCCTCTTCAAGAGAATCCCTATGGGCAAGAGACCCCAACCGAAAGAGTAGTGTCCATGGTATTCATTAATAGAATATGAAGTGAAGGGCTCTATAAAGCCTTGGCCGGCAACTTGAGCCTGCAGCGAGATGCACTGGTAAGGGTCTTTAAGGAAGCTATTAGAGTGGACCACCAGCTCAAGGAGAGAATCTCTAGGAGCTCTAATCAAGAAGAGTCCAGCACTAGGAATTTCGAGAGAGCTTCAATACCAACCAAGAGATCAAGCCCAAGTGCTCAAGATAAAGGGAAGGGCACTGATTCAGGGCAAGAGCTAGCAGAGATAAAGATGGATGTAGCCAAATTGCAAAAGATGATGAGATGACCAACACCACCACACGTCCAATGCATGTATTATGGCAGAAACCACCTGCCAGTCGAGTGTCAGGACCCTAGGTCATGACCTTATGCTAATTGCGGTAAGTTTGGCCATGATGCCTTGCATTGTCAATTACCTCAAAGACTCCCATACTCGATGCCTTAGGTCAACCCTACCTTGCGAATAGGCCGCTGAACTTCTTTGGAAAGGGAGCCCAATTGGCCCTCTCGGCACCTAATGACACTAAGCCGACCATCCCTAGGATGGAGATAAACCCTTTGGGTATCCCCAGACCAACTGGACCCTACGTAACCCATCCACAAGAGAAAGAGGTAGAGGTCTAGGAGGGCAGATACAAGAGCCAATCGTGTGTTGGATTTGCGATCACCCAGGAGGGCAGACATAAGAGCCAATCGTGTGTTGGATTTGCGATCACCTAGGACATGTTTCTTTAGCACTGCCTCAAGAGGAAGCAAGCCAATAGAGACAAGGCTGACCTAAGATGCGTTGAGTGTGGAATCATTCATCTCTTTGTCAATTTCCCTAGAAGGAAGCCATCCTCTAGTTCACCAAACAAGCCGTCGGTCCCATTGGGGTTGTTCGGTGTTGAGACACTCGATGGGGAGGCCACACATATCCCATTGCATGTCATGACCCACGCACAAACAAAGTAGGCCGGCATATCATTGCCAGGGCCTAGCAATCTCAACACAACCTCAATCGGAAAGAAGAGTCGGAGACAGAGGAAGAAGAGACCAGACGCTAAGGTCACTAAGAGCGGAATTTAGGTGACGGGAAGTGCTTAAAAATAGCAAAAAATTATGAATATCAAGGGAAAAATATTCAATGTCAAAGGCGGCGGCTCGATCTAGGACGATTTTAAGCGCCAAAGTGCTTTAAAGGCGCCTGAGCGACACTTGTTGATTTTTCATAATTTTTCAGACAGTCGTGCGGGTTGACACGAGCTACTGGCCAATGCGGGATGCTAAGCCGGACGCCCAGGATTTTTCAGAGCTCGATTCCGAGTCCAGACGAGGAAATGGTCAAGAAACCGGTCAAGATACGAAGAGGTGGACTTATTTTTGGCCAAAGTGGGCATGACCCTTGGGAGCCCAATTTTTAATGTAGCATGAAAGTTTCATGCACTTAGGGGAAAAAAAAACGTGGAGAAGAAGGCGCCATACTGCGCCCGAAATTTGCGCTTCAATCATGGAGGAGCCATCTCCTGCTTGTGAGCAACCCCCCCAATCGACATTGGGCATTGATTCCCCTCTGAACTCTGACTCTATCGCCGCCCTTCGCTCGCGCAATGATGCCCTCTTTGAAGATCTCTGATTTCAGTCTTTCTCTCTCCTCCCTCTCTCTCTTCTAAAGGCAAGTTCATGTGGGAAGAAGAAGGAAGAAGAAAGAATGGTGGAGGCTTGTCCGGCCTGGATCGGATTGCTCCACGGGCTGGAAATGGTGATTGGTGATTGTGCTGGACATGAAGTGCTGCTGATTTCCAAATTTGCAGCCATGGATATGAAACCCGAAACACGCAAATAAGCGGTAATTTAAAATTTTCAAAGGAAATTTGAGATTCTATAGCTTTTGATTGATGAAATGTTGTTCATGTGGGCTAAAAATTGTTCATGTTGCTGTTTTCCATGAGTTCTTGCTGGTCATAATCAGAAAATCAGAAAAATATGCATCTTGTGGTTCAAAATAATACATTAAAACACGAAAAATATGAAAAATCAAAGGGAAATGATGGTTTTTTGGCATAAAAATGGGAAAGTAAATAGGAACATCAACTAAACTTTCATTTTTCTGCAAGAAGGAACTAAGGGCCACAGCCCATAACCTGTTTTGAATTTTTAGTAATTAAATAATGCAGGAAAATAAGGGAAAATACAAGGAAAGGGTAGAAAAACCCTAAAAAATAGGAAAAAAATACATTTTGGGTTTCGGAAAATAAGGATAAATAAGAGAAATGTTTGTGAATGTTTGTGGGGACTGAAGCATGAGGATTTGCCTCAGTTCAACCCCACCTCCTTGTTCTAGTGTGTTCTTTTTCCGCTTTCTACACATAAAATGATGTCAAAATACCCTATAAACCTATCCAACGATGCACTATTTAAACGGGGAAGGGTAGAGAAGTTGTAATATGTCTAAATGCCGTGTGAGATGATGGGAAAGTGGCTGATTTCTATGCATAGCATTTAGGATGGATAATAATTAAAATTAAGAGCTTAGTAGCACGAGGATCACCTCGGTGCTAGGCCCATGCAACGAAGCACGAACAATAGTTGGAAACCATTAAAAGAATGTTTTTGCACTTGTGCACGATACTGTTTTACTAAATATTTGAGCACTAGGCATCCACCAAATGCATAGAGCATGAAAAGAATTAAAAAAATATCAGTGACCAGCTCCTGGACATGCATTGCAATTGGTTTATTAGAACATGACCTACGATGAGAGGCAGTGAGGTACCCATGCTGTAGTTAGACGCGGGTCCCAAAGGGGAAATCAAATGAGGACAATGGTACATTCCTGGACACGCTTATTTGGTACCTTGAGCGACTTTTGTGCGATGTGTCTATTTGTTGAGCGATGCACTGAGGGGCCAATCCCCAAGGTGTAGGAGAGTCGCAGAGGGTTGATGGCATTCAGCCGTAGGAGGAACCCCATGTGTATGTGATTCGAGCCTTTTGGCTATGTGAAAGGGACTCCCTCTGAGGAGTAATATTGGGTTAGGATCAGTTGGATTACAACGTATTACAAACGCAATGTTTAGGAAGGCAGAGATTTTGATAGACGCTCCTGGCCGCGAGGCCGAGGGGTTGTCTTGTGCGTAGTGACGAGGCCCGGCTAGTGCATGAGCCAGTGCCGGCCCGTTTTTAGGTCCATCAGTGGTGCGTCTGCCGGGAGCTGCTTAAAAGTGGCGGTTCTCGAATCCTGGTTGTTTAGGGACCAACTAGCAGTTTATGCCAAAGGATAGTGAGATTGATCCGTTATTTATTGATAAGCATCGTCTAGCAGAAATCCAAAAGCAAGAAAGAGACGAAAGAGCTAGGCGACGTGTTGAAATTTTTAGGAGATATTCCCCTGAGCGTAGCGGCGCTGAACCCTTACGAGGGAGTGGATCTAGTGGTCTTGGAGCCACAAGCAGTAAGTTAGGAGAAGGTGGAAGCTCTAGTGCTCCCCTTTCTTCTATAAGCCAGTCCACGTCAAGTACGGGAGGTGTAACCCCACCATCCCCTATTCCTAGTGCAAATCCAATCCTTGTCATGGCGCAGCCTATTGCAATTCCAGCAGGAACGACGGATTTGCCGGCTCTAGGTTACCCGCTACCCATTTTTAATGGGTTAGTTGAGGAAGATGCGGAACTCCACATTAGGGAGTTTCAAAAGCTGATGTTTAACTGTCGCATCCAAGAAGAAGGACATTTAATGATGTTCTTCAATATGACTCTCAAAGAAAGAGCCGCTATATGGTATCATGGTTTAGAAGCCGGAACCATATTGAATATTGATTCATTTTATGGAGCTTTTCGAAGGGAGTTTGCCCCTGAAAGGGGTGGGCAATATTGGTTGCGTGTACTCAACGTGACCCGCCAAGAACCACACGAGGATATTCGTGCTTATGCGAAGAAGATAAAAGAGGTTTTCCGTAAGTTGGACACCTCTATTCCTATCCCCGCAGCTGCCCAGTTACAATATTTCCTACATGGTTTGGACTTTAATATCCAATTGCAGTTGAGTAGTGTCCCCTTGGGGGATATAGATACTGCCATTACACGAGCACAAGAGGTGGAATCCCGATTACAAGCAGCCTATGCTTCTCGAGGAAATTCGAATATGGGTTTAGTATTGGGAAACAATATGGCAATGGCCAATGGCAGTAGTGGTCAAGGGATAGCGATGGCTAACCCTAATGGGAGAGGGAACATGATACAGAATGTCCCTTTATTACCAGCTCCCCCTAGCATGTCGATGCCTACGGGCAGTCAAATGGCTCCAAGTGGTGGAGGCCAGGCGGTCAATTCTAACACCATGCCTGTGACTCAACAACCAGTGCCTAATCGAATTGTTAGGCCGATGGAACGACAGGGTAATGACCAAGGCTATGAGTCGAGTTCTTCCAATGTTGCGAGGTTAAGGACATGATGAAGCATTATACCGACATGATTACGGAGCAGTATCGGCAAATAGCCGTTGATGTCAACTTCCTTAAAAAACAACAAAATTTGATAGGAAGTAGATACCCAGAGGAGGGTGCACCGTCGAGGTTTAGTTGCAAATGGTGTGGTGGGCAGCACTATCCAAGAAATTGCCCAAATGTTAAGTGTGACATTTGTGGAAAATCTGGCCATTTAGCAGCTACTTGCTGGAGTAAGATCAGTTCCCTCCAGCGAGGAAGTCGGCAACCAGGGCTTGTTAATCATCGTGCCCAAGGAAATGATTCCCAGCGAGAGGACGGGCCTAAACAAATACTTCAACGACCAAAGACTACAGTGGAGGAGCTAGCAAGTGGTAGTGGGGTTAGTTTGATTGAGGCTGTACGCGTTAATGATGCTGAAACCTCTAATTTGCGAGCTGTCCTTACAAGAGGTCAAAAGGGTCGAGAGGCCGACAAGGATAAGCCTGTCGATGGAAACCCTAAACAAGGCGACAAAGGAACGCAAGTTTTGGACCCTTCCATGGAAGGGGGACCTTTGAAGCCCGTAGAGAGTAAAGCCAATAAGGAACCATCAAAGAAGAAGGTGAAAGTTAAGAAAGAGGCAATAAAGCCGGTTCAGCGACCTAAAGAGCGGATGGTTTGGCGTGAAAAGCGAGCTCTATCGAACTATCATGAATTCGATTTGGCGAGCTCTCTTTGTGAAGTCAAGCCGGATGTCAATCTTTTGCAGCTTATTAAGCTTTCCCCGGGAGTAGGCAAGGAATTTAGAAAGATCCTACGTACCGGGTATATCGTAGAACCTTTGGGTATTGCGCGAGTTGGTTATGACTGGTTCGAGCATGCTGAGAAGCATTGCCCAAGGGTTGCAGCCTATGTCGATGGGATATTAGTAGATTATGCCATTGTCGACACGGGATCATCGGTCAACATTATGAGTTCTGAACTGATGGAAAGGTTGGGTCTTGCGATCCAGAAAGATACCTCCACAATTCTCAGAATGGCAGATGATAGTTTGAGACAGCCAGAAGGCTGCATTACTAAGGTCCATGTCACTGTTGCAAATGTAGAATGCCTGTTGGACTTTAGGGTGATTCGTTTTGCAGGCCGTCCAAGTTACCAAGTATTACTCGGACGACCTTGGATCTTGCCAGCGGATTGCCAAGTAGATATACCCGCCGGTTGGCTAATATTCGGCAAAGGTGCCCAGTGTGTGGTGGTTGATGCTTATCCTAAGTCCCCGCAGAGTGAGAGAGCTCCTCTACCTTCTACAGAATTGGAGACATTAGAAGATTTATCTGCCAGTGAGACATCATCGAGTGATGAGTCCAAAGAGGGATCCACCACGGAAGACATCTATCAGATCACTTTGAATGAGCCGATAGAGGGCCAAGATCGTATAAGAGATGCAGATGTTATCGAGCTAGACCTTGGTACGCCTGATGATTCGCGGCCAATCAAATTAGGTTCTATGCTCAGCTCAGCAGAAAGGGAGGACTATGTGGCCTTGATCCAGGAATTCCGTGATATCTTTGCCTGGAGTTACGATGAGTTGAGAGGCATCCCTCCTAGTCTTGCTGTTCATACGATTCCGTTGAAAGAGGGCAGTCGTCCTGTACGGCAGAAAGTAAGGCGTATGCCTTTTGAACTGAGGGACGGGCTGTTTGAAGAGTTACAGAAGCTTCGAAAAGCGGGTTTGATTTTTCCTGTGCAACACACGGAATGGTGTTCGCCAGTTGTGATTAGAAAGAAGAAGAAGAATTAAATCCGTTTATGTGTGGACTTTAGGGAGCTGAATAAGCAGACAGTTAAGGACTACTACCCGTTGCCATTTATTGACCAGATTTTGGATCAATTAGCGGGTAGGGAGATATATTCGTTTATGGATTGCTTTGCAGGATACAACCAAATGGCAATTGCAGAAGAGGACAAGTTGAAAACAACTTTCATCACTGTATTTGGTACTTTTGCATACCATGTGATGGCCTTTGGTTTATGCAATGCGCCTGGTTCGTGGCAACGAACAACAGATAAGACATTCGGTGACATATCTCCTGAAGAGTTGAAGGTGTTTATTGATGACTTAGGGGCTGCCACCGTGAGAGAAAGGCAGTTGATCATTTTGCGAAAATGCTTTGAGCGCTGTAGACAATTTTGCATCGCCTTAAACCCACGGAAGTGTGTTTTTGGAGTACCTTATGGACTATTGCTGGGTCATGTGGTCAGTTCGGTAGGAATTGCGACAGACCCCGAGAAGGTCAAAGTTATAGTTGCCATGGGTCCACCACGCACTCCGAAGGAAGTTCATAGCTTTCTGTCTTCGGTTGGTTATTACCGTAGATTCATAAACGCCTTGGCAGAAAGAACGTTGCCGCTTACAAATTTATTGTCCTTTAGCTGTTTGTTTGAATGGGGTGACCCTTGTAAGGTAGCATTCGAGGATGTGAAACAGGAGCTAGCAAGAGCGCCCGTTTTAAAAGCACCTAAAAGAGGAGAGGCGTTCTACATATTTTCAGCAGCCACGATGTATAGTATCAGCTATTGTTTAGCCCAAATTTGGGAAGAGAAGTGGTACCACCCGATTGCTTTTGCTAGTCGGAAGCTGGGGGTATCCGAAATCAATTATACCTACATGGAGAAATTGTGTCTAGCGATGGTCTTTGGGACCAAGAAATTCAGGCATTACATTCTCTATGAGAAAGTCGTGCTTTATACGAAGGCGGAGGGACTTCGATTATTGATGAATAAGCTACAGCCGCCTGATCGTTTAGCGAAGTGGTTAATCACTTTGCAGGAATTTGATTATGAAATCAGGAGTAAGACACCAAGGTTGCAAGGCATCGTGGAATGTCTTGTGGACTTTGAGGAGCCGAAAGAATCTGTGGCTGAAGGTAGTGACATGGAGTTGTTATTTAAAATAGATACGGCATCTATTCCCTCCTGGTACGCTGCAATAACGCATTATTTATCAACAGGAGAGGCGGGATCCGAATTATCTAAAGCTGAGAGAAGGAAAATTAAGCAACAAGCGTTAAAGTTTGCTTTGATCGCAGGTACATTATATCGGCAAGGGGTTGATGATATCTATCGCCGGTGTGTGATGCCTGACGAGGTGCCATTCATTTTGGAAGAGTGCCATGATTCTGCTTGCGGTGGCCATTTTGCTGGACGGCTTACAGCACAAAAGGCTTTAACAGCAGGTTATTGGTGGCCTGCCATCTTCCAGGATGCGTTTGCGTATGTTAAGAGATGCGATATTTGTCAACGACATGATAGTCGAGAGAATAGGAAACGACCACTCACCCCTATTATGGTGATACTTCCATTTGAGAAGTGGGGAATAGACTTTGTGGGTCCTATTACTCCGTCGTCGACTACGCAAAAGAGGTACATCATTGTAGCAACCGACTACTTCACGAAGTGGTCAGAAGCACGTGCAACAAGGAAAGATGATGCTAAAGAAACTGCTAGTTTCCTTTTAGAGCAGATAATATGCCGGTTTGGTCCGCCGAAAGAATTAGTGTCGGACCGCGGAACCCATTTCCTGAATAAGGTGATCAAAGGTTTGACAGAGTTGTGGCACATCAAGCATAACAAGACAACCCCCTATAATCCGCAAGCCAATGGGCAAGTTGAAAGCACCAACAAGCAGCTTGTGGGCATCCTGTCCAAAATTGTGTCGGAAAAGAAACGGGATTGGGATAAAAAGTTATACGTGGCAGTGTGGGCTTATAATACGACCTTCAAACGAGCCACTGGCCATACCCCGTTCAAGTTAGTATATGGGGAGGAGTGTGTCTTGCCCTTAGAAATTGAGCTGCCGACTATTCGGTTTGCCATCAATCATTCTTTGAGCGATGAAGACGCACTTTTTGAACGCTTGACGACACTGGCACATTTAGATGAGCTTAAGTTGCAGAGCTTATTGCACCAAGAAGTGGCGAAGTGCCGAATGAAGCAGCTACACGACCTCAAAGCCAAGAAATACACCTTCAAGAAAGGACAGCTTGTTCTGTATTATGATGCACGACGAGAATTATTTCCAGGCAAGTTAGAGCCCAAATGGGATGGGCCCTATAGGATCGTTAGGATAAATCCACAGTTTTGTTAGCTGACCTTGAGGGGATAGAATTTAAAAATAAGGTTAATCTTAATAAGATTAAACCTTATTATTTCTGATTGCACTAATGCTATGACTGCCTTGCAGGTCTAGGAGAGATCGATCAAACATCTGCAAGGAAATCGTGATAGAGGTTGATGGGTCGTCTGATCCCTTATTTAGAACACCCATATTTAGAACAGAGGTATCATCAGGGAAAGCTCATTTGGTGGACCAAAGGATACAAGGTGATTGAGCAAGAAGGCGGGACATTTATTTGGGAGATCAAGGTCTTCTGCCATCACTGCCTACAAATTTTGACGAGCATCCCTGTTGAATTCAATGACGATGGAGGGATGGAGCCTACAATCCACCCGTTGAATATGCTGAATTTCGATTACCATAATTATGAGTAGAGTCCAGGATGGCGGGATATGTAAACCCTTTATGGACGTACACCTTGCACTTTGATGGGGCGTCCAGGGGTCCATGCAAAAAAGGAAGTGTAGGAGTTGTCATCCGAGACCCCCGACGACGCATTGTCATGAAGTTAGCTGCTTATCTCGGGGTGAATTTTACCAATAATATGGCAGAATACAAAGCCCTGATTATGGGTTTGAATATTGCAAAGAAGGGTGGCATCCGCCAGTTGTTGGTGAAAGGGGACTCTCAGTTGGTTTTAAATCAACTCAATGGGACATACATGGTGCGAAACCCCATCCTTTGTATGTACCATCATACTGCCATAGCCCTGCTAGACGCATTCGATAGAGTGTCTTTTCAGCTGATTCCACGAAATTGGAGTCAGTTTGCCGATGCTTTGGCTAATTTTGCGTATGAAGAAGACCTCTTCCTTAATTGTGGCCCTTGTCCCAATATATCTATTGATGGTGAGACAGGACCTGGTCGTTTGTGGGGTATGCTTTCTGAACATGCCCTCTTTGGCAGACGATGGTTGATTTGGGTGATGCAGAGGGTAAGCGAGACTCATCTGCCTTTATTATCCTGGACCCATAGACTGATTAGACGACATGTGATGCGAACACCTCTTGCAATATACGCAGGAGGGATAGGTCATAATTTAATGCACCTAGTTTAGGGCTACAAGCCCTGTTCCCCTGGGAGTGGTATGCTTTGATGTCTATCATGGTTGTTTCCAGGTGGATGTTATGCATAGTATTGTTTTATTTCATTAGGCCAAGAGGGCTGATTCAGTTTTGGAGCAAAGTCAAGTCTGATTTCATTAGGCCAAGAGGGCCATTTCCCTGTCTAGTGCGGGTGCGTTTAATCGGGTTTTTGTTTTAAGTGTTGTGCTGGACAGGTTTCGTGTTCGTGAATGTTGGTGGAGCTTGGAGGGAGCCTTTGTCGCGGCATCGATGGAAGCTTCTTGTGGCCAATCCAGGTGATACCTCTCCTTTACGAGTACCTTTCTTTCCTGTTATATGTGTATTTGTACTTGTCGAGGGGACACATTTTTGTTGGGGACCGGCAACCAAGGCATGAAGTCCCAGGTTTCGGCTAAGTATGTTTGAGGGAGGTCAGAGTAGTCATTGCCTCCTGTAAAGACATTGTTAGGCATCGAAAGACTTGTTTTAGAAGGAAGTCCTAGTGGCCCTGTTCTGCTAACCTGCTAGGCAGCCGTTCTAGGAGTTCTTGTTAGTAGTGAGGCAGTTAGAGAAGCCTGCCAGAAGATAATAATGATGATGCCCAGAAACTTTGTACATCCTAAAAGATGAATATAAATACGAAGGTGTGTAAAAAGGGGTTCTAACCCCTCTCAAAGAAAAGAAAAGAAATGAAAATATATAAGCAGTTGATCATTGCCTTGCGAAGGCCTGGTAGGTTCTTGGGGACGAATCAGACCCGGGGCGGATACCTTGTCTTCCTAGGGGTGGCTTCTTGCTGGGAAATTTTTTTTTGACAAAACAAGGAAGGTTGGAGCGAAAATAAAAGTGAGCGTTAGAAAAGGATTAAGTGTCGCCTTGCGAGGGCTTGGTAGGCTCTTGGGTGCCGAGACAGGTCCTGAGGCCGATGCCCTGTTGTCCTTGGATCACTACGCTCAGCTCCCTCCTTTTTACATGCCTAAGTATGTTCATCCAATCCAAACCCTAAAAGAAGAAATGTACTGAAAGAAATTATTCCTTGCTCAGGCTATAGGAGTCCTCGCCTTGTAGGAGCTCCTAGTTGTGTTGTCTTTAGTTGGTAAGTAGTGCAGACTACCACTTAGGGCAACCTCTTTGATAGGTTTTTTTAGTTTGGCTGTGTTGGAGCAGCTGGTTAGTGACTCACTTCGGATCTTCTATTAGATGATGCTAGGCCTATTCCTTGTGGATGTCATGCCTTGGTTCTGTCCAGGGGTAGGGGGAGCATTGTGCTGAGTTTTATTATATAATTGTTTTGTATCAGTTTGATGCTTCTTTGGTTGTTTATGTGCAGATATGTTCGTGGATTCGACGGGCTGAGTCGCCCTATCCCGTGGTCGCCAATGAGAGCGGAATTTAGGTGACGGGAAGTGCTTAAAAATAGCAAAAAATTATGAATATCAAGGGAAAAATATTCAATGTCAAAGGCGGCGGCTCGATCTAGGACGATTTTAAGCGCCAAAGTGCTTTAAAGGCGCCCGAGCGACACTTGTTGATTTTTCATAATTTTTCAGACAGTCGTGCGGGTTGACACGAGCTACTGGCCAATGCGGGATGCTAAGCCGGATGCCCAGGATTTTTCAGACCTCGATTCTGAGTCCGGACGGGGAAATGGCCAAGAAACCGGTCAAGATACGAAGAGGTGGACTTATTTTTGGCCAAAGTGGGCATGACCCTTGGGAGCCCAATTTTTAATGTAGCATGAAAGTTTCATGCACTTAGGGGAAAAAAAACGTGGAGAAGAAGGCGCCATACTGCGCCCGAAATTTGCGCTTCAATCATGGAGGAGCCATCTCCTGCTTGTGAGCAACCCCCCCAATCGACATTGGGCATTGATTCCCCTCTGAACTCTGACTCTATCGCCGCCCTTCGCTCGCGCAATGATGCCCTCTTTGAAGATCTCTGATTTCACTCTTTCTCTCTCCTCCCTCTCTCTCTTCTAAAGGCAAGTTCATGTGGGAAGAAGAAGGAAGAAGAAAGAATGGTGGAGGCTTGTCCGGCCTGGATCGAATTGCTCCACGGGCTGGAAATGGTGATTGGTGATTGTGCTAGACATGAAGTGCTGCTGATTTCTAAATTTGCAGCCATGGATATGAAACCCGAAACACGCAAATAAGCGGTAATTTAAAATTTTCAAAGGAAATTTGAGATTCTATAGCTTTTGATTGATGAAATGTTGTTCATGTGGGCTAAAAATTGTTCATGTTGCTGTTTTCCATGAGTTCTTGCTGGTCATAATCAGAAAATCAGAAAAATATGCATCTTGTGGTTCAAAATAATACATTAAAATACGAAAAATATGAAAAATCAAAGGGAAATGATGGGTTTTTGGCATAAAAATGGGAAAGTAAATAGGAACATCAACTAAACTTTCATTTTTCTGCAACAAGGAACTAAGGGCCACAGCCCATAACTTGTTTTGAATTTTCAGTAATTAAATAATGCAGGAAAATAAGGAAAAATACAAGGAAAGGGTGGAAAAACCCTAAAAAATAGGGAAAAAATACATTTTGGGTTTCGGAAAATAAGGATAAATAAGAGCAATGTTTGTGAATGTTTGTGGGGACTGAAGCATGAGGACTTGCCTCAGTTCAACCCCACCTCCTTGTTCTAGTGTGTTCTTTTTCCGCTTTCTACACATAAAATGATGTCAAAATACCCTATAAACCTATCCAACGATGCACTATTTAAACGGGGAAGGGTAGAAGTTGTAATATGTCTAAATGCCGTGTGAGATGATGGGAAAGTGGCTGATTTCTATGCATAGCATTTAGGACGGATAATAATTAAAATTAAGAGCTTAGTAGCACGAGGATCACCTCGGTGCTAGGTCCATGCAACGAAGCACGAATGATAGTTGGAAACCATTAAAAGAATGTTTTTGCACTTGTGCACGATACTGTTTTACTAAATGTTTGAGCACTAGGCATCCACCAAATGCATAGAGCATGAAAAGAATTAAAAAAATATCAGTGACCAGCTCCTGGATATACATTGCAATTGGTTTATTAGAACATGACCTACGATGAGAGGCAGTGAGGTACCCATGCTGTAGGTAGACGCGGGTCCCAAAGGGGAAATCAAGTGAGGACAATGGTACATTCCTGGACACGCTTATTTGGTACCTTGAGCGACTTTTGTACGATGTGTCTATTTGTTGAGCGACGCACTGAGGGGCCAATCCCCAAGGTGTAGGAGAGTCGCAGAGGGTTGACGGCATTCAGCCGTAGGAGGAACCCCATGTGTATGTGATTCGAGCCTTTTGGCTATGTGAAAGGGACTCCCTCTGAGGAGTAATATTGGGTTAGGATCAGTTGGATTACAACGTATTACAAACGCAATGTTTAGGAAGGCAGAGATTTTGATAGACGCTCCTGGCCGCGAGGCCGAGGGGTTGTCTTGTGCGTAGTGACGAGGCCCGGCTAGTGCATGAGCCAGTGCCGGCCCGTTTTTAGGTCTATCAGTCACGCTCAAAACTGAAAGTGCCACGACACTGCCTGCCGGACGGAAAGTCACTGATGCAGAGGCAGAAATGTCAGCTCTGAAGGCAGTTGCAAAGGGAGGTGCTAAGGTCGGGGAGTACCCCTGGTGCACAAATCAGATGTTGAATGCATATGTAGCGAGCACCGAAAGGTCCCCAAGAACAAAGAACTCTACTAAAACTCATAAAAAGCAAGAAGAGAGTTTGCACGACATGAGGCAAAAAGACAAATTGGGTACAATCTCCCCCCATGCCTTGTGTGAGCACTTCACAAGGTATGTATTTATAAATTTATTCATCTCAAAGCTCAAAAATAGCCCAATTTTACAATTAGCATGCTTTAGCTTTTATTTTTTGCTTTTGTTCAAATAAATAATAAAGCAGTTGGGCGGCCCAAAAGTCGGGGATTGTGCCCAAATACAATGTCCAATAATGAAATATTTAAACTGAGCGCCCAGGCGCATACAAAATAATAAATGTTTGTCAAGTGCTTCAATAAATAAGCGCACCTAAATAAATATTAGCACCACACCTTTAATGATAAGACACACGTCCATAAAAAATGATAATTTCTTTTGGATAATTTGAATACACGCTATCGCCCAGTGCTTCCCAACGCCAATGCTGCCTGCTCTACACATTAACTAGAGCATTCACAATTGTTAGAAAATGATACAATTAAACCGACAAAAGTGAATACCTAGCAGTTTTCAACTACAAAATACATAAATAGGTTGGAACTCTGTCCTAACCTTAATTTAATACGAGTGCACTCTAAACTCATAAACATCCATTAATTTAAATATTTATTTTAGAGAATCACCTGCTATGGAATCACCACATGCACACTAAATTAATATGACGCCCAAAAAAGACAGGTGTCCCCGTCAACTTCTCGCACAAGGAATCCACCTTGTGTACGAGTCTCGGCAAATAAATATAGTTTTACGGAATCCATCGCAAATCCTCACAGAATCCCCTGTGGAATAAAAAACTCACAGAATCCATCTTGGTCTCACGAAATCCACCGTAGAATATGCCTCCTGGCATCATACCCTTGGGGTGGGATAGCAATTGTCCTCAATTGCTATTAGCTCAATGTGGAGCGAGCAATGAGGGGTAAGCACTTAGATCGTGGGCGTGCATCCATTGGGCCTCTTCAACACGATGATTTTTAAACTTAACCAAATATCTAGAGTATCTATGGCCAATTCTAATGGTCATAAAGTCAGTGTCTAGAATAGTTTCAAGTTCAAGGATTTCAGTTTCTTCTTCTAACAAAGGAGGGTTTTCATAGACAGGGTGAATAAGTAAATTGGCCTCTAAAAGATCGTAACAAATTGATATGAAAAGTATTGTGGATTTTCCAGTGTTGGGGTAGTTTAAAATTAAATGCATTGTCATTGATTTTGTGAATGACTTTGAAGGTCCATAAAATCTAGGGGCTAACTTAACAACAGGGTGTTTCTCAACACTTTGTAATCTTCTCTTTTCAATGCGTAACCAAACATAATCATCAACTTTGAAACTCATGACTTTTCTTTTCTTGTTAGCTTGTTTAGTGTATGATTGCTAGGCTTTCGCAATCATGTCTTTGACTTCAGCAAAATTAGTAGCATGCATATTGGCAATATCATCAACAGCTTTAACTTTGTTTGATAATGATGTAACAGGTGTAGGCAATCTATGTCCGTAAAATGATTTCAAAAGGTGCTTTTTGTGTAGCTGTATGTGGTGTATTATTGTATGTAAATTGAAGTAAATGCAAGTGTGTATCCCATGTTTGAGGGTTTGGAAATTGTGTATGCACGTAAAAGAGCTAAAATTGTAGTATTAGTAGCTTTTGTTTGCCCATTTGTTTCACGATAAAATGCAAATGAGAAATCAATCTTAGTACCTAAATTAGCAAACAAAGTAATCCAAAAATTATTACAAAATCTAGAATCACGATTTGAAATAATAACTTTTGGCGAACCGTGGTTAGTGAAAACTGTCTTAAAAAACAATCGTGAGTTAATGTTTTCTTGCACGGAAGGAAATATGATTTTTTTCTAAATCGATCTACAATAGTCCAAAAAGCATATCATGATTAGCTTAGGTGTTAGGCAGGGTGTTAGGCAAACTGGTTATAAAATATATTGAAATATGTTCCCATGGTCATTCAAGAATTGGTAAAGGCATTAATAAACCATATTGCTTGCCATGGTGTCACTTAACTCTTTAACAAATTAAATATTCAGAAACAAAGTTAGAAATATTAGATTCCATTTGTGGCCAGTAAAAATCTTCAACCAATGTACGTAAAGTAGAAATAATACCTCTATGTCCTTGATATAGGAGACAATGAATTTCATGCAACACAAATGATCTAAATGGAACAGTCACACACAACATTTTCTCATAAAACATAAAAACAATCAGAATAAGACAATGAATCTATTGGAATCCAATTATTAGCAACTAATTTATTCCAATCAGCTTGAAAATTGGGGAGTTGGTCATAGGTATCTTTTATAGGAATAAGGAAATCAAAAGATATAACGGAGATATTATGGATACTTGGTCTTCTACTTAAGGCATCAGCAACAACATTCTCTTTTTCAGGTTGATATTGGATAAGTGGATGAAAACTTTGAATAAAAGCAGCCCATTTAATATGACGGTCAGAGATTTGTGTGGCTGACTAAGGAGATGTTTGATACTTTGTTGGTCATTTTTTATCATGAATTCACATCCCATTAAATAGTATTTCCATTGACGTAAGGCTTATACTATAGCTAGTAATTCCTTATCATGGGTAGAATACTTGATTTCAGATGGTTTAAGTTTGTAGGTAGAGTAGGCTATGGGATGTGAATCTTACATAAGGACAGCTCCTATTCGAGATCCGCTAGCATCAGTGATGACTACTAAGAAGAATAGTCTATTAAAGTCAGGTCATTGCAAAACAGGGGCATGGGTTAAAGCACGTTTCAGTAAATCAAAAGACTTTTGCTAATTATCAATCCAATGATATACAATACCTTTCTTTAATAATTTTGTCAAAGGTAATGCAAGCAATGAAAATTTTCTCACAAATTTTCTGTAAAAGCTAGCAAGACCTAAGAAAGAATGTAATTCATGCATATTTTTAGGGATTGTCCAATTCAAAATTGCTTCTGTCTTTTTAGGATCAACTTTAATACCATTCGATAAAACAATATATCCTAAATATTCAATTTGGGTTTCAAAAAATTCACTCTTTTCAGGGCTAGCATATAATTGATTCTCTTTCAATAATTTAAAAACCAAAGATAAATGTTCATAATGCTCATTTTCATTCTTACTGAAAACCAATATGTCATCAAAGAAAACAATTACACAATGCTAATACTTCAAAAATATGTGATTCAACATATGACTGAATGTGGCTGGTGCATTAGTTAAACCAAAAGGCATAGCAAGGAATTCATAATGACCAAATTGAGTTCTAAATGCAGTTTTGAAATTATTAGGTGTATCCAATCGTACTTGATGGTATCTAGATTTGAGATCTATTTTGCTAAATATTGTGGTCCCTTGTAGTTTATCCATGAGGTCGTCTACCCTAGGGATTGAATATCTATTTTTGACAGTGATCTTGTTTAGGGCACGATAGTCAATGCACATCCTATATGTATTATTTTTCTTCTTAACTAATAGGACAGGTGCACCAAAAGGAGAACTAATGGACCTAATGAGTCCTCGGGTTAACAATTCTTCAACTTGTGCTTGGATTTCTTTTTGTTTAATTTTATTGTGTCTATAAGGTGCTTTACATGGTGGTTGAGAACCAGGAATTAAATCTATTTTATGATCTTCAGGACGTGTAGGTGGTAAACCAGGCGGTAAATCAGTAGCAAAACAATCTTTAAATTGTGAAAAAATTTGTGCGTGCCTAGGATGCATTTGATTTTCCTTAGCTTCAAGTTCATTCACCCATACTAAGTATGTGTTAACCCCAAGTCAAGAAGGCCGAAGAATGAATGAAAAAGCGAGAAGAGGATGGAAAAAGAGCAAAGACATGCAGGCGGCCTCTAAAGCTAAGCTGGGGCCAAATGCGTAATTTTAAATAAAAGGTGCCTCACAAAAATCCAAAAGCTCGTGTAAAAGAGCGCCAGGCTCCCTCCTGTGCCAATTGTAAAGTATTAAACGGGTGTAGGCTAGAGGCATAAGGTTAGAAGGGGGAAATAGACAAAGGACCTTGCCACAATGGGGCCGATCATGTAAAAGAAATGAATGGGTGCCCATGGGAATTTAGGGTTTTGTATATAAAGTTTAAAAAGTGAATGGAAGCTCATTCTTTGGTGTGTGGCTAACAAGAGCTCTTCTCTTCTTCTCCTCTCCTTGCTTGTGTGTGCTCTTGAGAGAGGGTTTGTGAGAGTGTGAGAGGGTGAGCATGTGGGAGTGAGGGATCAAGAGGGTGAAGCTCTTCACCATCTCCTCTTCTCTTCTTCTCTTCTCTTGCGCATGCGGCTATGGTGGTTGGATCTTGGGGATGGAGAAGGCTTGAGAATGCTTGAGGTAGCATCTAGAATCGTGGAGCTACCGGTGTGTGCAAGAGAGAAGGCAACTCTTATCGGCATCAAGGTAAGCTCATTACACTCGTAGGATTGACGACGCGTCGGTTAGGTGAGAGATAGCCATTAGAACTCGCTTGGAACGCTTGAAACAATAAGCGGTCCGTGGGTCTTGGTGGTTGAGCAAAAGCTCCCACATTTTGCTTCCGTTGCCGAGACCAACGGATTCAAGCTTGAGCGCTTGCGCGTCTCATATTGAGCATCGAAGTAAAGGATTCATCCCCAAAAAGGAGCTTGAGATAGGTAGGAAGGTTGGGTGTTTCGATCTTCAAAATAAGTAAGTATTTTGGTTTAGTTAGTTTGTTTGATGATTGGAAGACATGGAAAAATCATTTCAGTTTGTTGCTTTCGATTCTTGTTGCATTTAGTGTAGGATAGGATTAGGAAATTGAAACGAGAAAGGGTAGGGTTTACTATTGCAAAACAGGGCAAAATAGGGCATAAATCGTGCAAAAAATGGCAAAAAGCTTGCTTGGGATGCTTAATTCAGTAAGTGAGTGATTGGGAGCATCAAAACCTTACCCGGGAGGGGGTTTAAGAGCCATGAGGCCAAGGGAGAGCTCATTTGCAACCATTGCACAAAGAGAGAGAGAGAGAGAGAGAGAGGGAGAGAGAGAGCCCCCGCAAAGATTCAATTCAATCTCGTCATCGAAGAGCCTACCACTCACCTCAAGTATACCAATCACTTCCCTTGGTACCTTAGTTAGGATCTGGAAGTTTGTGCTTGGAGTGATCGCCTAAATCGCGAGATTTGATCAAAATCGTCGTCGCGCGTGGCATTCGTCGCGCCATGTTTGGCCCGTCCGAGCGGTTGTTTTTGGGTCGAGTCCTAGACTCGGCCCTCGGCCCCTGCCATTCGACCAGCTCAACCCAGAAACCCTAATTGGCCCTCGGCCCAAGACTCAACTTGGCCCGTCCAAGTGACGGCACTCCGCCCTCGACCCGCGAAAAGTTGACCAGTGTGATTCGGCCTGTCCAAGTCACCCACTCGGCCCCTGCAATTCGGATCAGTTGGGCCGAGTGTGTATTTGCCTCAACTTTTCAAAAATTTGACCTGACTCAGTTGGAGCTCAGCAGTGCAAACTGTTGCAAGCCCTCCTGACGCTCAGAACTTGATTCTGGCATGCGGAATAGACAAAATCGTAAGGCACAACCTCTTAGCAGTTTGAGTGGGCTGTCACGAGAGCTAGAAACCTAGAGACCTAGAGGCAACCCGCTGAGCCATAAAACCCTGATTGGACCCAAAAACGGGCAAGGCAACGTAACCGAAAAGCCCTAAAAGATAGCCAGAGAATTGATCGACAAAGCCTATCAGGCCCAAAACGAAGCGAGGGTGAGTAAGACGCTTAGAGACTGTTTGCCACACTCACCTTGAATTTTCGCACTTGAAGTGCACTTAAGGAAAACTGAAAGCGTGATTGAGCACAAGTGCACTGGAAAGAACACATGCACTGAGTGGAGATGAATTGAGGACTGTATTTAATAAGTCAAGGAACTCACTCACATAAGCCACTCAAGGAACCCACCAATAGGAGAGAACCCACAGACGGAGACACGCGAAGTAGGACCTAGCAAGCGGCACTAACGAAGTGGATATGACAAACCTACTCAACCTGATCGATAACTTGGAGGAGCACGAGAACTCGACTATGGCAGAAGAAAGCTCAGACCACAGGTCTAACGAGGAACTCGACTTAGGCGTCTTCCCAGAGGCTATTCAGCAGTTGGTTAGCAGCTACGATGCGCACGCCCGGTATGAGCACCGTGGTCGGACAGCAGATGCTATCATCACAGACTTAAAAGAAGAGATAAAGCTATCCCACAAAGCATTGCAAAGCATAGTCGAATACAATAGAGACCAGCAGGCCAGGAGCCAGAGGCAAAGCACGGAGTTGCATGAGGTGCAGCGAGTGCTAAACTTAGCCAGTAGAAACCGAACGAATCACGAGAGAGCCCTAGAAGGAGACCTAACGTTGAGTGAGCTTCTCATGAAGTGGCTGCTAGATAACACCGCAATAGAGAAAAGTGCCGCAGCATTGGCGACATCAGTGCTGGCAGGATTAGGAACAAGCCAAGGCTCTAAGAGCCAGTCTAAAATCCCAATAGTCACAAAGCAGCTCGACAAGTACCAAACCCACGACGATCCACACAACTTTGTAGAGCAGTTCGAGCAAGTCTGCAAAGCCAATGGCCTCAGCGACCTGACTCAGCGCTCTCAAGCATTTGGGCTCTACTTAGGTAACAAGGGCAGGAATTGGTACATAAGCTTAGATGCTGCAGAGTGAGCGAATTTCAATGGCCTCAAGAATCTCTTCATCAAGAGATTTACCGAGCCTGGATACTCCAACAATCTACTAGTATGACTAATGAATGTCAAGCAGAAAGAGAAGGAGGATATTTGCGATTACATAACCCACGTGAGGAGTCTCTTCAAGAGAATCCCTATGGGCGAACGACCAACTAAAAGAGTAGTTTCAACTGTGTTCATCAACGGAATTCGAAGCGAGGAACTATATAAGGCTTTGGCAGCCAACTCGAGCTTGCAGCGAGACGCGCAACTAGGGTACTGTGGAGACGACCAATGTGCCCACACGTCCAATATGTGTACTGTGGCGGAAACCATTTTTCGATCGAGTGTCAAGACCCTCAGTCGAGACCTTGCGCTAACTGCGGCAGGTTCAATCACGACATCGTGCATTGATTGCCCAGAAGACTTCTGTACTCTCAACCGTACGACTAGCCTTACCTAGCGAATAGGCCGCAGCCACTCTACGGAAGAGGAGCCCCATTGGCCCTTCCTGCACCTAATGACATTAAATCGGCTGTCCCTAGGGTGGACACAAACCCTACAAGCATACTTAGACCGCCTGGTCCCTCTGTGACCCATCCACCGAGTGACGCTCTAGTCCACTACATGGAAGAGCCAAATGAGGAAGAGACTTACTTATACCCTTATGTCTCTCATGACGACGAGGGAAACACAGTCCTTATGGATTATCGACCAGTACTGATGATGGCGTTGGGGAGAGGACGAGGTAGAGGCCTAGGAGGGCAGATGCAGGATCCAATCATCTGTTGGACTTGTGGTCATCTAGGTCATGTCTCATCACGTTGCCCCGAGAGGCAGCAACAGAACAGAGACAAAGCTGACCTAAGGTGAGTTGAGTGCGAAATCACCCATCTCTTCATCAATTGCCCAAAGCAGAAACCTTCTTCAAGTTCAATCAACGTACCATCTGTCCCATTGGGGCTATTTGGAGTCGAGAACCTCAATGGGGAGACCACACCTATCCCATTGTGGGTCATGACCCGTGCCCAGATGAAGCAGGCCGGCATATCACTACCAGGACCTAGCAACCTCGATGCAGCCTCGATAGGGAAGAAGAGCCGCAGGCGAAGGAAGAAGAGGTCGAAAGCTAAGATCATACTAAAAACTGAGAGCGCTACGACTCTGCTTGTTGGAAAGAAGGTCACACACAGAGGCAGAAACTTCAACCCCCAAGATGGTCAAAAAGGGAAGTGCCAAGGTAGGGGAATACCCGCATCCGAAGTGCCAAGTCGAGGCCATAGAGAAAGTGAAGGACTGGGTGAAAGAGGCCCAAGAGCACTTAAGGGACGCTGAGTCTATCCTAGAGGACGAGATCGATGATCTCTCTAGCATAAGCACACTGGTCTCACCCCCTCGACCAAAGTCAGGAGATGCAACCGCACCGCAGGCAACACCGCTTAGGCCAAGCCTTGATGTTGTAGGCCCACAAATCAATCACAGCCGTTGGCTAGGACAATCCGGTTTAGAGGAGAGACGGGCAATCAATAGCCTCCTTACCACGCTAGTGATCACCCCTGTGATGTTAAGCCTGGGAGACCTACTTAACCAGCATCCCACCCTATGGCAAGACCTCAAGTAGTGGGTTGAGGGGTCACAAGAACAAGCTGTGGATTTGCACGATCATGATGCAGAAACACAAATACCGAGTCTAATGCTGCACTCTGTGCCAAAATCCTTGCATGTTAATGCCTTCTGGGAAGGCACCGAGACGCATACTTAGGCGACGCAATGAGAAGGGGATCGTGGATACGGGAGCCGGGGTTAGTGTGTTGAGCCACACAGTACTTCAGACTTGGAGAAACCCACCGATCGAGATCGCTCGGTTTAATGTCACATTAGCAAATGGCATGAGAGTGAAGCCATTCGGGATACTTAAAAACTGGCCAGTGAAAATCACAGGTATCCAGTTCTCTGTTGACTTTATAATCATGAAGGGGGTGGACTACGATATCATGTTAGGCCGACCCTGGATGCGCAATGCTAGAGTTATCGAAGATTGGGGTAACGGCTTGATCTTCCTAGGCAACAGAACGGAAGCTGTGAGGGTAGAGATGGACACTTGGAAGACCTCATTAGTCGATTTGGATGCCATCTCCGCGATGCTCAAGGGTGACGCTCAAGTCAAGAAGTCTTATGGGGCTTGACCAAGTATATCCCATGCCCAGAGGAGATGAGTGGGATTGGATGCATGTTTTTGCTGCAGTCAACCTGCCGTTCTCGGATCATGAGGCATATGAGCAAGCCATCAAGATGAGGGGCAGGCCTGACGGCACGCCTACCGTACCAGTTTGCGTGATGGCAGGAACCCTTCGTGGGAGTCCTAAGCCCCTCACCTTCCAAGTGCCAAACAACAAAAGGGAACTCCAGGAGATTCTAGAATACTTATAGCTGACAACCCAGTAGCAAACTTCAAACCACTCCAGGATCTCTTAGGCGAATCCAAGTGGCAACGGACCAGGGTGCATGACTTAAACCTTACGTACAACTGGGCCCTAGTCCTTGATCAACGACAAGAGATATACCAAGCCCTAGGAGACGACGAGCAGTCTGATGTAGAGGACTCTGATAACGAGTACAAAGACTACCAATCCTTCAGTGACGAAAGTGAGGGTGAGATAAACATAGTAGAAGACAACACTGAGGGACATGAAATAGAACAAATACGGGCGGACTCCAAGCCATAGAAAAGGAGTGTCTACAGGATAGAGCAAGGGGTCATGTGCATGGATTGTGATCGTGCTTGGTTAGAACACGTAGGAGCCATAGACCTTCAGCAAGCAGTCCTAGCCCAACCGGGAGCGACACCAGTGCTTAGGATAGAATCACCATCTGAACTGCGACCACCAGGGGAGACCCACTAATGCCAAATTAAGCCCATATGGGGGTCGCTCATATGCACTTCTCGGCAAGTGTAGGGCCGCCGTTTCTATCGAGTCTGAGACTGTACCAATGATCTTCTACGTGTTTCCAGATGCCAAAGACATAGGTACGGAGTCACTGCTAGGGCGAACCTTCAAAAAGCAAACTCATTGCAACGTTGATTATGAGTTGCAGTGCATCCACCTCGCCATAGGCAACGTTCGCATTGTTACAGCTTTCAGCAACAAGGGCTGCGTGACCTCACCCCGTCCGCATGGCCACCGGTAGAAATATTAGCAGCCAAATCTAAGGAGCAAGGTACTGCTCAGCCGCCACCCACCACCTCTCAAGAACCGCTGCTCATGGCAGCAAAAGCTAAGGCCCAATAGCCTAGGTTTCAATGGAGGCCTAAACAGTTGCAACCACCGCCTAGGAGTCGACGCACACAACCTCATAAAACCCGAAGCTCTAAATCTAGGAAACCAAGGTGCAGTTTACAGAAATCGGTGCATGATCAGGCAAAGGTGGGTCCCTTAAGCCCTCTTGCATATGCAAGGCTACTATGAGGGGAATGCGTAGATATGGATCCCTAAAGCCACATGACCAAGGGCACCACTCGTATGCCACCCTCAAGCTTGATCACCCCAAGCCCCATAGAGCCTCAAAACCATAAGCCGCAGTTCTTCCCAGACCCACATCCATCAAGCTCATCCACGCACATGCCCAAGAGAGTCGAACAAGCCTATCGGCCCAAACAACAGACATCATCACATGAGCCATCACCCGCTAGAGCCAATCCGACTACAATGATGAAATTTGAAGGCAGCATTCCATTAGAAGTAGTTGCTACTTCCCTAGCCCTAAGCCAGGAAGTCCAATCGCAACCTCAAGAACACCCGTAACCACAACTATTCATTGTCAAAGACTCTAGTGCTATCAAACCCCAACCACCAGCACATCTTAAACCCTCCTATGAGCGAAAATCATTTTTGACACTAGCCTCAAATCTAGCCGAAGATACGGGGGATGACGTGGTTGATTGCATTAGATGACTAGATGCCACTTTAAAAGAGCTAGCTCTGAGCTACAACGGCTTGGACTTAGGCTTGTTGCCCGAGCCTTTTGCAAGCAAAGTTCGTATGATGCCTTGTTCTTGGGAGACGTTTGAACTCACCTTCGCAAAAGTAGCTAACTCCACTGTTGAATTGCTCAACAGCGAGATCTCTAAAGAGCAAGCCCTCAAACAGTGCCTCATCATGTCATATGATCAGCGAACCACTTCTCCCATCACCGACCAAGAAATTGCAAAATTATCCAAACTTGCTGAGACCGAATCCCCGTTCTTGAGGCATTGGTACACTCTTAGGTTGCAATGGGAAGTAGAAGGCTACCAAGTCATGACAAACTCTGAGCAGCACCATGCAATTAAAACAGCGGAGTATGACCCCACTTATGTCGCGCCAACCTCATTTAGAGTGTTAACCACTCTTAACACCATATTGGGGAATATGGAAAATTTTCATAAGTTTGGGACACGTGGTCAAATATTTGGATTTGTCATAACTTGAACACTATAACTCCAAATCGAGCGCTCTATAGCTCAATTTTCAAGCGCTTTCCAATGATAGGTCACATCATATGGTTTTGGGAAACTTATGGGCATGTTATCCAGGTGCCACCTTTTTAGTATTCAAAAAATGGGAATCGATAGATTCCCAAACTCACTAATATTGTGTTTCTTTGTGGCCGACCCTTGGAAGAACACATCAAAGGACACCCTTACCTCGATCGCCTACTACTGGACTGAGGAAGAGCTACATATTGCTAGCCACGTCGCTTTCGATGACTTTCTAATAGATGTTCTCACTTACATCACACACGTGGGCACTCGACCTTTTGATCTAGACCGTGAAGCTCAGTTAGAGTACAACCCCGATTTCTACACGGTTCCTACGCCGGCAACTCCTAGACCCATTACAAAATGTCCTCGACCTCCAAAACCTTCAATCCTAGGAAGGATTCTTCTCGAGCTGGGAGGGGAGGGGAGGGGAGTGAGATGAATCAAATTAAAACTAAGGAAAATCAAGCAAAATGCATAAACATGTAAACAACGAGCGGGGTAGGAAAATGGCAAGAGAACTTTGAAATAAAGGGAAAAAGTTAAAGTCGGAAGGGAAGATTCTACATTGGATGGGATTTTAATGCTTTCATTCAATAAACATATAGAGTCTTTCTTTTTAATTATGACTTTTCCAGCAAATTGTTAATTTGGAAGCACTAATGGAAGCTTGGGATTATGACAGGAACAAAAGATGTCACAGTAAGACCGTGCCCATTGACTTCCGTTCACGGAGGAGGAAAGAGCGCAATACCGCATCACTCTTGAAAGCCGCGCCTACTACTAGCTCAAGTTCCGAACCATCCACAACGTAGAGGGTGTGGTGGCCAAGGAGGAAGCGGCCAAGAGAGTCATCGAGCAATGCAACCTCACCAAGTACCTCGAGAAATTTGCGCAAGAGCCTGACCACACGAAGTGTGTGGAGTTTCTCAGGACACACAACCCTGACAATGAGTGCGGCACCATCACGGTAGGAAGGGGAGAAAATGCTAAATAGGTACAGGTTTACTTAAACCCAACCTTGGTGGAGAAGGCGTTGGGACTGGAGCCAAAGATAGAGAAGAAGCAGAAGAGGGATGTGTATGCCATGCTGAAAATGAAAAAGGAGGATGTGCTAACTAATTACAATATCAGCATCCAGGACATTCTTGATGCGGAAGCTAGACTACAAGTGAAGCTAGTATACGTGCTCTTCTCCAGCCAGCGCTACAACGCCTTGTTGCATCGAATCAGCGTGCCTGTGCTAGAGAATGTAGTAGCTCACACCTTGCATGAAGTCGACTGGAACAGATATGTCCCCAAGGCCACGGAAAGAAAGAAAGCCTCGTCCAAGGCCTCGTTTATTGCCTATGGAAGCATTTTGATTGCACTCATCTAGAGGCAACGAAGGAGACACAAGATGCAAAAGAAGGGGAAGGAGAAACACCTGACAGGTCACCCCCTCACCAAGACCAAGAGAGGTCCAGCGACAGGACAAAGAGTGATCAGGAAGGGCATGAACAAGAAGAACAATTGAGCAAAAAGTAGGCCAAGAAACCCAAGAAGAAGACGGCACAAAAGAAAAAGAAGCCGGATGAAGGCCGAAAGAAGGAGAAAGAGGATTTGGAAAAGGCAAAAAGAGAATCCCTCAAGGAGGCCGAGGAGAGGGAGAAGAAGAAGAAACAGGAGGAAGAAAAAGCAAAGGAAGAAGTCAACAAGGCTAAAAAGGTGTCAAAATAGGAGGCCGAGAAGAGGAAAAGGAAAGAATAGGAAGAAAAAGATGTTAACTGTTAGACGAACAAGGTGAAAAATCTGAAAAAGCTAAAGCAGAAGACAAAGGCCAAGGCAAAAGTGAAATGGAAGACGAAGGCGTGCCAAGAAAAATATGGAAGCACAAGAAATGCAGAAAAGTCCTAAATAAAGGAAAAGGGCGCATAAGAAAAAGCACGAATCAATACTTTTGTAAAAGAGTGCAAGCGTATCATGGTTTTAATTTAAAGAGTGTTGGGCTCTCACCTGTGCAATTTGTAAAGGTAGATGGGCGGTAGGAAGGAAGCTAGGAAGATAGAAGGGCAATGGGAAAAAAGGTCTAGGCCACGGTCGGCCATGTAAAAAAGGGGATAAGGGGATGACCGCCCAAAAGGGATTTAGGGTTTTGTATATAAAGTTGAAAAGTGAATGAGAAGCTCATTCTTGTGTGTGGCCAAAAGTAGCTCTCCTCTTCTTCTTCTTCTTCTTGTTCTTGCTTGCTTGAGCTTGTGCTTGAGAGAGGGAGTGTGAGAGTGTGAGGGAGTGAGTGTGTGAGGGTGAGGAACCACGTGGGGTGGAGAAGCTCTCCATATTCTCCTCTCTTCTTCTCTTCTCTTCTCTTCTCTTATCTTGCTCGTGGAAATGGAGCTTGGAGCTTGGAGCGGGAGGATCAAGCTTGCTTGAAGATTGCACTTGGATCATGGAGCTACCAGAGTGTGTGGGAGAGGAGGCAACTCGATCGGCATGAAGGTAAGCTCACTACACCCGTAGATATGGATGGCGCATCGGCTATGTGAGAGGTAGCCATTAGTGCTCGGCTTGGAACGCTTGAAACAATAAGCGGTCCGTGGGTCTTGGCGGTTGAGCAAAAGCTCCCACATTTTGATTCCGTTGCCGGGACCAACGGATTCAAGCCTTGAGCGCTTGCGTGCTTCGAATCGAGCATCGAAGTAAGGGTTTCCCCCTGAACCAGTGCTTGAGGTAGATAGGTAGGAAGCGAGGGAGTTTGAAGAGATATTCGATCTCCTTAGCAAGTAGGTTTTTGGTTTTTTGGATTTGGAAAAGCATGTTGGAGTAGGGTAGTTATTTGCTTTGTGATTTGGGTGCATTAGGGTAGGAAAAAACAAAGAAAAAGAAGAAAAACAAGCATCAAGGTTTCTGCTGTCGTAACAGGGCATGAGGGTTTGATTCGTTTGCCGATTTGCATTTTGGAGTTTATTGGCTATTCCAGGTATATACAGCTCTTTCCCTCCATCCATAGCTTTGATCTGGAGGTGTGTATGATAGGCCGTGACTTGAATCGTGTGATTCGGGCGATTTATCATTGCGCCGACAAAAAATGCACCGTGCTCGGCGTGTCTGAGTGACGGCGATTCTGGGTTGAGTCCCAGAATCGGCCCTCGGCCCACTACCACTCGGACCATCTGACTCGGCCCTTGGACCACTCGAAAATTTGGCCCTCGGCCCTACCGACTTGGCCCACTTGACTCGGACACCCACCGCTCAGCCCGTCCGAATTGAGCATTCGGACCAACTTTGAAATTCGGCCTCGACCCACTTGACTCGGCCCACCTGACTTGACCCTCGACCCACTACCGCTCGGACCACCTGACTCATATGCGTGGTAATTCGGCCCTCTGACCGCTCGGCCACTCAGCCCTCGGCCCACTCGACTCGGCCCTCAGACAACCAGACTCGGACTGGCTGAGTTTGACATTCGGACCAGTTACATTCGGCCCTTCCTACTCGGAAATCAGGCATTCGGCCCCTGCAATTCGGACCTATTAGGCCAAATTTAGATTGTTTCAAATTTTAACCTGTAGACCTTGAAATTGACCGAGAAACCATATAGAGCCGAAACCACCTCATAGATCGATCACTGGGCTGAAATATAGAAGCAAGTAGTTCAAAATTTTCTGTAGACGGTCCTTCAAATCACATATGGTATTTACCATAACGGCCCTGCGGGCCGGGGGGACTGCCCCCCCTGACCCCCGCAGAGGGGGCTCTGCCCCCTCCGCACTTCCCCCAAGTAGGTTGGAGATAAAACACGTGCCGTGAAAGGTCCTCCAAATTGGACCTTGGTGTAGTAATGGCTCTACACGAGCATGGATTCTCACTTGCAAAAGAGCGACCAAAAGCCCATACCCGAACAGAGACAAACAGAGACCCTAAAACCTCAATGGGCCAATCTAGCCAACAAGGGCAAAAAGGCCACACTGCAAAAACACATACATGTTACATTCGGACTGAATCTAGTCAAAGCGAAAATCAACAACATCAAGCTACAACAGCGAGGATGACTAGATATGACAGTCCTGATGATAGATGCTCCTTGAATAGCACTGCACTGACGATCCAAGATACCAGTGGAGAATCCACATCTAGTCGTGCAATTGGGGACTCAAGGGCATTTGTCAGAAGTCTTAAATTTACAAGCCAAGACCCGGAAGACGAAGGCATAATACCACCTGCTTATCTTAGGGTCAAACTCACCGCAAAAAGAGAGCATACCATCGATGCTCTGATTGATGAAGGAGCAGATTTCAATATCTTGACCTATGAGGCATGGACCCTTCTAGGCCAACCAGAGCTAACACCAACTAATGCAACTCTTAGCCCTTATGGGGGACACCCACAAGGACTTATAGGGAAGTGCAAAATCCTCATGACAATTGAAACTGAGAGCTTGCCTATCCTATTTCATGTTCCTCCAAATAATGCTACTTGTGGAAAGGAAACCCTCCTTGGAAGACCCTTCAAAAGGGCGACCAAGTGTGAGGCCGACTATGTAGCATAGAGGATACACCTGACACTACCGGGTGTAAGGATAGTCATGACCTTTAGCAAGGGTGACCTCATCGGACCTCGAGGGAAAGGAAAGCAAGGTGCTGACATAACAGTCAAGCCTGCTGATGAGAGCAAGGACTTGTTGGAAGAGTTAATACAAGCACATGTCAAACAACGAGAACCAGTGAGTGAGGCCATGCCTGAAACAAGAAGGTCAGGAGACAATGCCAAGGACGGCCTTTGGACTTACAAATATCGTAGAAGACCCCAAAAAAAACCCAAGCCTTATAGATGAAGGCATCGATGGAGAGTCAATACAACGCCGCGATGGATATCCAAAGCGTTGCTACGTGCTCAAGGGTACTATGCAGGTAACCGATGGATTTGGGTACCAAAACCCCCTGTTAAACCTCCTTTGTCGACTGAAGGCTAGATCGTATCAAGAGAAAAGAAGCATAGGAGGAGATCTAAATGAAAAACCAAGTCTCAAGTCAAAAACAGTGGAGTGACTGAGCCCCTTATGGTCAAAATCAAGAAACCCAACGGGACCAATTGGAGGGTAGATCCTCAACCTAGCGTGCTTGACAAGCAGACATCAGATGTAATCATTGAGGATACACAAAAGCCACTAGTGCCCAAGGAGCCTTTGATTCCCCAAGAGGATAGCAGGCATCATAGGCACAACATTGCTCATGGCAAGGTTAAATGCTCAACAAAGGAAATAGCAAAATCATCTAATAGCCACGAGCAAATCTCCGAGCCAGTGTCAAAGCCACTTAGGAGTCCCAAGTCTCCTACACCCTCTTCCCCTAAACGTACACAGAAAGCACAACACTCGTCAAGTACGGCTACTCAATCCCAATCTCTACCTACATCAGAGCTTCCAAATGTCCAAGAGGCAGGACACGACACCACCCTTAGCTCTCAACCTAAGGATATGCCTGTGCAATCCACCGTGGCTAGCTCAACTGATACTCGATCTACGCAAGTGAATGCTCTAAGGGCAATAAAAGACACGACCACTTCCAATTTTCCTAAGGACTTGACACCGCAATCCACCAATAGTAGCAAGTCCAATGAACTAGCTGCTACTACTTCAAATCAGGGATCACAGCAATCACAGCCCTTGGCCGTGACAATGCCCCTTGCGGAACGTGTCCTTAGTAGTTTACCTGTGGAGGAGGTGTCGCAACCAACTTCATTAACAATTCCAACACTTTCAAAGTGCCTAAAGCCTAGACTAGAGGAGTTAAACAGAAGGGAAGAGCTAGACTTTCCAAAAAGGGAGGTAGTTGTACCCTCACAACCTAGCAAGGCTATTCAGCAGGCCACAGCTATGTCCCATGAGGACACACCAGAGCAAGGGAAAGTTGAGGCCCAACCAAACACATCAACGGGGCTGACCTAGTCTAGGGTCCTGAGTCGTTGAGAGATGCACCTTCATTGACTAAGAAAAAAAGGAGAAAACAACGAAAACAACAACAGTTGCAAGTGGTTGTGGACCCAAGAACATTGAGACGAAGAGCGCTGGAGAGCTGATGAATAAAGCATCGAGTCCATCCACCAATGAGCCCATTGATGCCTCTCCTAATAGCGGTAAAACCTCAGACACATCCGTGTGCTCTGAAAAATCAAAGCAGTCGTTACCATTAATGGCTTCTTGCAACACTCAATCCATTATACTCTATCGATGACAGTCGATAGAGAAACTCGCCGGTCACATCCGAGGAGAACCATGACATAACTACCATAAAGCCTCAGGAGAAACATGAACACCTCGAAGGCATAAGCAATCCTGGCATTGAACAATCTTGCTCATCTAGGCCTGAGCCCCCAGCTCTGCTAAAGCCTAAGGAAACATGGTCACATTCCCTAGGGAGCAGCTTGAGGAATATTTGCCTTATCCGCTATCGTGGGAAGAGCAAGAATATCTTGACGTATGACAAGCTCTTACATGAACGCATGTGACTCATCTCTGACGAGGAGGCTGACGAACTATGCTTAACCGTGACATTTCATGAAATGCTTTGCCAGCCAAATCTCTTAGAGATAGAGCAACTAAAGTGACAATCAGAGGGTAGAAGCCAATTTGAAAAATGTTGGTTTGAAAACTGCGCTACAATGGCCAAACTTGGAGCCCAAATCATGACAGTCTCAGAGGAGCGACTGGCCAAATGGCAGTCCCAAAGAGACCCGACCTATGTGGCACCAACTTCATTTTGAGTTCTACCTACAGTTCGAGGTATGGACCTAGCTGGAACTAGCCTAGAGAGCCCTTTGATTGATAAAGTTCTCACTGAGGAGGAGCTACATCTTTCCAGTAGACTCGGACAAGGCACCATGCTACTCGATGTTGCCAAATATTTATTATTGCTAAGTAGGCTACCACAGAAGCTAGATATGTGTGCCACACTCGAGTATAATCCTGAGTTCTACAATTGGTTTTTATCCTCACGGAGTGACATGGTTTCATGAACATGTACATAAATAAACAACGTGTTTTGTGACTGTGTAAATAATACCAAAAGAAGCAAAGGCCAACACACCCCATGAGCAATGATGGCCAAGTGCAGGTGATATGCATCAAGTCAAAACTAAGGGATTCAGGTTGGCGATGTCTTGTTTAGCAGGACATTTTCATTATGGTTGAAGCATGTGACTTGCATGTACTCTCACGCCTTTCCAAGTGAATGCAGAATGACACAGGTCAATGCCTAGAAGCATTTAATATCCGAGTCACCACAAGACCACCAACCCCACAAAGAACCATTATGGAGGAAGTGACAGGAATACCAAGAAACGAAAGCCATGACGGAAGTGCCACTGGATGAGAACCCAAGGACACCTCTGCAGAAAGCACATATTGCAACTGAGCATGTCCAAAGCATAATCATCGATTACCTCCTCCTTCTTGGCCAAACTCTATGTTTGGGCAGGAGCCACACTCTCAACAAGGGTGAATGTCTCTTCATCATCCAGGATTCAATTTGCAAGATGCTCTGCCCTTGTCCATGCACAGTTCACTCCAAGTGCTACCTCAATTGTTCGATGTCTCACATGTTACAAAGAGGTTTGCAAAATCTCAAGTGTATCTCTTCATCTCAACAACAGTTCCTCTAGCATCAAGGCTGGTGACACAATCATCTCTGTAATATCCATTCTTCATAGCCTTTGGATCCCAACATTTCTCAATCCAAATGAAAGGCTAACAGCCTCAATGTATGGCATTGATTGTATTCATTTTTTCCACCAAAAAAACAAAAAAAAAGAAAGAAATAAAAAAAAGAAAAGAAAAAAAAAGAAAAAAGAAAAAAGAAAAAGAAAAAAAGCACACACGATCACAGCACTGCACCTAGGGGTCTTCAAATTAGGTACGTCCAGTGACCTTGGTCGGCTGGCTCCGTCCCTAATCCCCTAGCCCTTTGTACATCCCCCACAATTGTTTAGGGCACATTAAGGGTAGGACATACCTAGGGAGCTCGCCTCACCTATGGTTAGATCTGTCACCCTGAACCACTTGCACAATTCTTTTGCACTCCATCTCAATGCCATTACAATCAACAATGGTAAGCAAGGCATGAAAGACAATGGAAAAGTACACCATACTTTTCAAGCACTACAAGTAGCCACTAGCTACCAAAAGCTAAGACATCAAGGAGCCCAATTATGCTACATTGCCTTGACAAGACCATAATGATGTCTCAAGCAATCTTCAAGTGTACTCCTCGTCTTCATCGACAAATTTTTCCATCAACTTAGCCCCTTGCTTCACTGACCCATTGCTATACAAGGAACCAGGCTGACAGTCTTCTAACTAAGTAATACCTAAATACGCACGTGTACTCACTTAATATTCACACTATAACCTATACACTGTTTGGGTCCTCAAGTGCAGGACAATACTCCAGGCTTGCTTAGAGTTCGACCTGTCTCCCAAACTAATCAAAATATGTCTTGTGCACGATAAGAAGACTAGCACTACCCCTTAGGGAGAGACCACATGAGAGGTTTTCCAATTGCAGGTATTAAAGACTCCAACGAAAGCGCCGTCACCTCTACATCAACACTCAACTCTGAACTATTGTCCTTTACTTCATCATGCAAGACCACCAAAGAATCATCAGGAGAGCAGAATCCCCCATGAGCATCCTAAGAACACCAACACCCGTGCCAGCTATGAGTGACCATTCCCAACAAAGAGTAGCCCTATTGCCACCTACAACAATCATATCACCAGCCAATCAGAATAGCAAAGTGCCCCCAACGACCTTCCTCCACACCATCACTAACACTCCTCCACGGCAACCACCAATGTCCCTGCCACCCATGTCTTCGGTGCATGCTAAAGCCTACTACCTACGACGGTGAGTGCCATGGGACTGGCACTCGTCTAGGAGGGGGTAATGTTAACCGTTAGAAGAACAAGGTGAAAAATCTGAAAAAGCTAAAGTAGAAGACACATTCACTGTAATCTAAAAAGAAGGGTTGCTGTGACTTTGCGCATATGGCAGCTAAAAAGAAGGCCTGAAGACGTTCAAGTAGCTATTAAGAAGTTAACAAAAACAAGACTAAAAAACAAAAGAAGATTTGATAGGCAACATCGACTTCGGCCAATCAACTTCGGCCAAGAGCTATCCAAGAAAATGACTGGGTTCTTGTCTATGACACCAGTCTAGATAATCAATACAGTGCTTCTAGAAAGATAGTAAAGCATTGGTTTGGCCCGTATGTGGTAAAGGTCGTTCGTGACGATGCCACATATTCATTGGCTGAATTGGATGGGACCAACATAAAGATACCCGTAGCTAGCAAAAGAATCAAGCTCTTCAAACGAAGAGAAAGTTTAGCATATGAGTTAGAAGACTTGGATATAATTCAAGAGCATGAAGACATAGACGAAGAAGCACCATTTGAGAAGTGGGACATTGATTTCGTTTGACCTATATATCCTTCGCCAACTACATGAAAGCATTATATCATTGTGGCAACAAACTATTTCATGAAGTGGTCTGAAGTCCATGCTACAATGAATTATAATGCCAAGGAGATGGGTAGCTTTATTTTGGAGCACATTGTCTATCGTTTTGGTCCAACAGGCAGAAGATGAAGACATTGACATGGCAGAAGATACTTTTTCTGACACTACAAATCCATAAGACTTTGGCACATCCCAGAGGATGTGTAGGTTAGGAGGGAGTGGATATCATGCCGCTACGCGCACAGCGTGTAAAAAAAATCTAGAGTGTAGCTTTCTTATTGATTTAGAGAGCTAATGCCATTTTAGACATTAGCGTTAGTGTCCATGGTTCAAAAATATTAGATTTTTGGACAAGCTTAAGTCAATTTTTGATATTTTAGATATTATCTCTTGTAAAAATCCATAAAATTGTAGACAACTTCTAGATTATGATAACATGTAAAAGAAAGCATGTACCTTTTATCTAATTTGAGAGAGGATTTTATGTAAAAAGAGAGATTGGCGAAATTGCGCAACGCGTGATCGCTGTTTTCAGGCAGTGAACAACACTCCAAAGTGGGAGATGAAGAAGGAGTGATCTGGCTGAATTCTGGTCAGGTGTCCTAGTATTTTACCCCCCTTTTGGAGAGCCAATGGAGGCATCAAATTGGTGATCTGAGCAGCATAGAGGAAGGTATTATTTTATACATGTTTTTGTCTATTAGAGTTTTATCTTCTCATAATGCAAGAATAAACTGACAAGCTTCATCTCTATTAGTATTCTTCTACATTTTCTATTTCTTTTTGTGAGTATCCTTCTATGTCTTCTATTTCTTCAAAGCCCTTCTCTTCCATCTACTCCTCTCCCTGAATCTCCCTTCACCCTACTATCTCTTACCTCCTTGGTGGACTTTCGACTCCAAACGCTCCGACATCGTGTTAGGGGAAGTTTATGCTATCATTAGAGGAGAATTTTGGAAGATATTTGGGTTGATTTGGGGCTGATATCTTCAGCCATATTTAGAGAATTAGCTACAATAGTGTTCTTTAAATTCATTTCTTACTCTATAGAAGTCATCTTGTCAAAATATGCAAGTATTATGTGCCCCTATGGCAGGGCAATGTTTGTAGATCATTCATAGATGCTTTGAGTTGAATTAAGAGGAGCTTTTTCTCTTATTTCTTGGCTGTGGTAACTTATCCTTCTCAGGAACTCAATTTGAAGCTCTCTTGAAGCAAGTCTCTTTTCCCTACAAGCCTTGTAATTGTCTCATAAGCTTTTGTCCCTAACAGTCTACATTGAATGTAATCATGCAAAGTTGATTCATGCTGTGGCATCATGTATGAATGACGGGATGCATAGTTGTTTATGATACATGCCACCATATTGTACTTGATTTTATAATTTGTGATTGCTTTTACAGTCAAGAAAAAAATCTTGTACAAAATAATAAATGTTTTCAAGTGCTTCAATAAATAAGCGCGCCTAAATAAATATTAGCGCCATGCCTTTAACAATAAGATACGCGCCCATAAAAAATGATAATTTCTTCTAGGTAATTTGAATACACACTCTCACCCAGTGCTTCCCAACGCCACCTTGCCTGCTGTACACATCAATTGAAGCATTCACAATTGTTAGAAAATAATAAAATTAAATGGACAAAATTGAATACCTAGCACTCTTCAACTACAAAGTAAATAAATAGATTGGAACTCTGTCCTAACCTTAATTTGATACGAGTGCACTCTAAACTCATAAACATCCATTAATTTAAATATGTATTTTGTAAAATCACCCACTATGGAATCACCCTATGCACCCTAAATTGATATGATGCCCGAAAAGGACATGCATCCCTGTCAACTTCTCGCACAAGGAATCCACCTTGTGTACGAGCCCCGGCAAGTAAATATAGTTTGACAGAATCCACCACAAAACCTCACAGAATCCACCGTGATCTCACGGAATCCACCATGGAATATGCCTCCTGGCATCAAGTCCAACCCAAAGCGCCAACTTGAAGCCATCGAGAAGGTGAAGGAGTGGGTGAAAGAAGCCCAAGAGCACCTAAAAGACATTGAAGCCATACTAGAAGACGATATCAATGATCTCTCAAGCATGAGCATGCTAGTCTCACCCCCGTGACTAAAATCAAGGGATGTGACTGCGACACAAGCGATGCCACTTAGACAAAGTCTAAATGTTATGGGGAGGTAGCAAACTAGTCAAGGTCATTGGCCAAGAACCGTGGGGTTAGAAGAGAGACAAGCATCTAGCAATCTCCTTAACACATTGGTGACCACCCCTGTGACTCTAAGCTTAGGAGGCCTACTTAGGCAGCATCCAATGCTATGGCAAGAGCTGAAATAGTGGATCGAAAGATCAAATGAGCAAGCTGCCCCCACAGACTTGCACGAGCTCGATACGAAAATGCAAATACGGAGCCTGACACTGCACTCCATGCCTAAGTCCTTGCACGTCCATGCTTTCTGGGAAGGCACAGAGATGATGCAATCCTGCCAATCTTCGCTCTCAGAGATGTCACCAGAAAGGGAATCGTAGATACGAGAGCGGGAGTGAGTGTGCTAAGCCGTGTAGTACTCCAAACTTACGGTAACCCACTGGTTGAGACTGCTAGGTTCAACGTCACACTGGCTAACGGAATGAAGGTGAAACCATTTGGCATGTTAAAGAATTGGCCAATGAAGATCGCAAGAGTCTAATTCTTTGTTGACTTTATAGTCATGAAGGGGGTGGACTATGACATCTTGCTAGGCCGACCTTGGATGCGCAACGCGAGAGCCATAGAAGACTGGGCAATGGTCTCATCTTCCTAGGTAATCGAACGGAGGCTGTAAGGATAGAAGACCACGTTGGTTGACCTAGATGCCATCTCCACCATGCTAAAGGGCAATGATGGCCAGATTAGGAAATCCTATGGGCCCTTAACCAAGTATATCTCGTGTCTTAAGGACGTGCAAGACTAGATGCACGTTCTTGCTACCATCGACCTGCCATTCTTTGACAATGAGGAGTACGAATAAGCCATCAAGATGATTGGCAAGCCCAAGGACACACCCTCAGTAATAGTCTGCATGATGGCTGGAAGCCTACGCGGAAGACCCAGCCATGTCACATTCCAAGTCCCGAACAATAAATGAGAGCTTCTTGAGATCCTAGGATATCTGACGGGACAAGTTGGCGAGCAATCCAGCAACAAATCTCAAGCCACTCCAAGATCTCTTGGATGAGCCTAAGTGGCGATAGTCCAAGGTGCATGATTTAAATTTGATGTACAATTGGGCCTTAGTCCCCAACCAACAAGAAGAGATGTATCAGGACTTGGGGCATGATGAGCAATCGGGACAAAGATAGCTCTCATGAACGAATATGAGGACTATTGTTCCTTTAGTGATGAGAGCGAAGAGGAAATAGACACTATAGAATACGACACGGAGGGCGTGCAATCGAAAAAATATGAGTTGACTCCAAACCACGCAAGTAGAATGCCTTTAGGATAGAGAGGGGAGTCAAGTGCATGGACTGGGAAACCTAGTTGGAGCACATAGGTGCAATTGACTACAAGCAGGCAAGCCTAGCCCCAACCAAGTGACGCACCATTGTTGAGAACGGACTCACCTTCTAAGCTGCGAGACCACCAAGAGAGACTCCCTCTTCTAGTAAAGATGGAGAGTTTGATTCTGAATTGAAAGTCAGCTCAGATAATGATCTTGAGATTCCTCGACCTTCCAAGACTAGACGCACCAAGGGGGACCTACCTGTCCACCTAAGGTGCCGATGGCTAAGGGAGGAACAACAGAAGCTGCCTAAGAAAACATAAGCATAAAAGAGCAACAAAAACCACAAGACCTACCAAAAAATTTCACGAATTTCAAAAAAGGAGATAGGATAGTGATCTTGGTGGGAGCCAAATGACAAGGGCAAGCAAGCGAACCAATCGAAGGACTAGCCAAGGTCAAGAAGGTCGATTTGGCCAGGGAAGGGGAGACACCCCAACCTATCTTTATAGCCGATGACTTGACTAAGGAAGAGGAATCTAGTCTCATTGCTCTCTTATGAGAGTATATAGATGTCTTTGCTTGGTCCCTAGTAGAAGAGCTCAAAGGGGTAGACCCAAGTGTAGTGACTCACAACATACCCATGATGCTTGACACCACGCCGGTCAAGCAGCGACCATATCCCATGAATCCAAGGCACGACCATGCTGTCAAGGAAGAAATTGACAAGCTAATGACAACAAGATTCATCTACGAAATTGAGCACATGGATTGGGTTTCACCCATAGTCATCGTATTGAAGAAGAATGGAAAGATTAGAGTGTGCATCAATTACAAGAAGGTAAACGCTGCTACAAGGAGAGATAACTATCCATTGCCATACATCGAGCACATGATCGAGAGAGTGGTGGCAAATAGGCCTATAGTTTTTTGGATGGCTTCTTTGGATATATTCAAGTGCAAGTGCATCCTAATGATATGCATAATCCCGTGTTTGCCACTCAATGGGGCATCTTTGCCTACATAGTCATGCCTTTCAAGTTGACTAACATGCTAGCTACCTTTCAATGACTTATGTACATTCAAAGATATGCTTAGGAAGGAGTTAGAGGTATTTGTGGATGACTTGTGTATTCACTCTACTTGAAGGGAACACTTAGATAAACTCTGAGTGATCTTTGAAAGATGTCAACTATATCGTCTCTCATTGAACCCCTTGAAGTGCCAATTTTGGGTAGAGCATGGATGCATCTTAGGGCATGTAGTGTCAAAGAACAGCATTGCCACAGACTTCTCAAAGGTCAAGGTCATTGCCGATCTTCCACCCCCAACTGATTACAAGGGCATTCAGTGCTTCTTAGGCCATATCATTATTGGCGATTTATATTGAACCATGAATTGATTTCTAGACCTCGATACAAGCTATTGATCATATTCGAATGGACCGAGGAATGCCAATGCGCGTATGAGGAATTGAAAAAGGCTCTAACCATTGCACCAATTTTACGAGCCCTAGATTGGACACTCACATTCCATGTGCACATTGACGCCTCGAAATTCACCGTAGGAGCTGTGTTGTGCCAGACTAGTGAACACAACCTAGATTACCCTATGACCTTTGCTAGCAGACAACTCACTGAGACAGAAATGAATTACTCAACAACAGAGAGAGAGGGTTTGCCCATGTGTTGAGAGTGGAAAAAGACTAAATTTTTGACTGATTTTTGTTGTTTTTGAGGTCTGAATGGTTGATTTTTTATGGATTTAGAGTGATGTATGGTTGTTAATGGGAGTGTTTGAGAGTGTTTTGGATGATATTGATTATGTTTTGGAAGTTCATGATGATTTTTAGTGGAAATATGAAGCTCTGTGATGTTCTGATAGGTTCTATTGAGGTTCTGATTGGTTATCATACCTTCTGTATAGCTTCTGTTTTGTTATGATTTTCTTCTGTATGAAGCATGGATTGATGATTGATGAAGGTTGAAATCTTTTGAAAGATTATTGAATAGTTTTTGATAGTTTGGAATGGTTTTAGTATGAGTTATGAGGATTTGATGTTTTCTGATGACCTTCTGTAACCCTCTGTAAACCTTCTGTAGAGCCTTTGTCTCTGTTCTGTCTCTGGTCTATTCCCGTTCTGTAGATCTTATGTAAGTGTTCTATAGAATGTATGTGTGACTTTGGAAAAGTTTTCTAACTTTTGGAAAGGATGAATCTAAGTTCAAAAGAGCTAAAACAAATGGAAGAAGTAGCTGCTGAAGACTGAAGAGAAGACTGGAGTGAGAGAGACAGGAGCGAGATATGAAGGGTTACTGTAGTGGCTCTGGTGCCTCTTCGACACGGACATACCTCTTGGGAGGTGTATTCACAACATAAGAAGGATTATTGAGAGTCATTATTGAGTATTGCAGTGAGGAGATGATGTATTATTGAGAGAGAGAGAGAGAGAGAGAGAGAGAGAGAGAGAGAGAGAGAGAGAGAGAGAGAGAGCCAGAGATAGCCAATTCTATCAAAACAATGTATCTTTTTATGAGAGATTGAGAGAGAAAACTATGAAGACATAGAAGATGAATACTATGTGATTGATTTTCATTCAAAAATGGTGTATTATTTTATATTCTTTGTTCTATTGATGAATTCTATGAAGACGTTGAAGATTATGGTTGATTCTATCAAATCCGTGGGAGATATCTACTATGATGATGCGTGAAGAATTGATGTTTTCTTTGTTTTGGTCATAAAAAGAATGAAATAAAAGCTTGTTGATGTTACAAGATAGATTTTCTTGCAGTAGAATCCTCTTTTCCTTAGTGTTCCTCTTGGGGCTCCATGTTTTTGGTGCGCAGCCGGGAAAACTTGCCATCAACAAGCATCAGAAAAGAGGCTGAAAATGAAGGAAATGGCATTGCGAAGAAGAGGAGAATTCAATGGATGCTTGCAAAGTTCCTTCTTCCATTGAAGAGTTGGAGATTCTTATTTCGAAAGCCACTTTCTACAAGAAGTTCATCCCACAATGGCGGAAACATATTACCATCATGATACAAGCTCTATGTGGTGGACTATTTCCTCTTCCTGTTGAAGCAACAGAAACTTGTATCTTGGTGGCGAATTGTTTGGGAACAAACTGAAGGGTAGAAACAGAGAGAATGACCATCCATGGAAGATTTGGTATTCATTGAGAAGTTTCCAGACATAATTAAGTAGAAGATCATGAAGAAGCTTCAAGAGTCATGGTCTGTGGAGGTTCACGAAAACATGAAGGAAAAGAGTTGGAATTTGTTCGTGGATGCTCAACAGCAAGATACGTGGGATGCTTGGCGCATTGATAATCTTTTGTTTGTCCAATTAGCAACCCGATGGGAGTTGGTAGACAAAGTGTTTTTCACAACATACACTGTTAAAACCCTTAGAAGCTGGCATTATTATAATGATGGCATAACAACGATCCTGAGAAGAATGAGTTTTGATACTTTCAGAATGGAATATCTCCCCCTTTGTAGTGTTTTGAAAGCCGAATTCAGAGATGTTGAAAGGAAGGAAGTAGAAGAGATGTAGGCCAGATAATCCTCCAGAGACTGAAGCCCCTCTCTGATTCTATTCTGTTGAGTACTGAACAACTGGTTGGAGCCAAGCCCCTGATGGATGACACAATCAAGAGGCAAGCGTTAGAACGAGTCCAGAGGTACGTGAGAAGAGAGAAGGCAAGAATCAAGGCTGAGAACGAGCTCGCAGCAGAAGCCTTCTTTGATGCCCTAAAAGCACTCTTTATAGAAGTCCCCATGGCGACTCAAGGTCCCCTTCCTAGTCAGAATCGTCCTGGAAATATTGATGATAGGCCAGTAAATGTAGTCCCATTGCCAATTTTTAAGGGAGAGTACAATGAAGACCCTGATCTTCATCTAGCAAAGGTTATGATAGCATTTATGTTATGGGACCTCATACCCTCTACTGTTGTTGGGAAGACCTTGGCTTTTTGAAGTGAGAGCCAAGACAGATTGGTTCAAAGGAACCCTAACCCTAGGCAGGGGATCTAACAAAGTGGTGTTGAAATTGTATGGATCGCAAAAAGGCAATGGAGCCATGTCCATTGAAGTCATAAAACAGACTCCTCCAATGAAGTAACAAATGGTACATCAGGAGATGAAGAGGCTATTAAACAGATCTTTCCCAAGAAAACAGAGGCACAGTCCCTAACAGTGGGCACTGTAAGCCAACTACCAAAGGAAGCAAAGTCTTTTTCCATGGGAGAATACCTCCTGCCTCAACTAGAATCGACTTCTAAAATCACCTCTGATAGTGAAATAGAAGCATGGATGTACTGCTCTCCCTGTTACATGGCAGTCGCAGAGACAGTAGCAGAGGCAGAGCCAGAGATAGAACCAGAAGCAAAAACAAACACAGAGGTGGAGGATCTGTTCTTCTCCTACAGAGGCTCTACAGAAGCAGAGACAGAGCCTCCAGAGGAAGAGGATGAAAATGATGAGGAAGAAAACGAAGCAGGTTATGAAAGTGTAGTTGAAGAAAATCTTCTGATAGCGGATGATCTTGTTGATGTCCCTACAGAGACCTCAGAGACCGAAGATCTCGGGGTGTTGGAGGGAATGGCGATGGTTCCATTTGGGTTGACCAATGGACCACAAAGTATGCAGAATCTGCATAAGCAATGGATCAAAGACATAAAAATTAAGTTCACCAGTGGCTCCTATCGCCCTGACCATTCATTCTAGAGAAAAGATAATGATGATGCCCCCTGCCAAACAGAAGCCAAAGCCATCAGAGCCACGGCTTCTAGAAGGTTAGTGCTATGTGACATTCCTGGATGCATCCTCTGAAGATGAATCCCTAAGTCCAGAAGAATTCACCACTCACACAGAAGCAAACAAAGCTCTGATACCCTTCCAGCAATCTAAATAGACAAATGAGTCATTTGTTCAGAAGGAGGACACTAGTTCTAGTGGAACATCAGACGATGACACTACTCCCTTGAAAGAGTCAGGCCTCTATCCAGAAGCAATCTGTGGGGCATTTATCCGCGAAGTGGAAGGTGAAAGGAAAGTGACATTCTTGGATACTGATGGTACTGAACGTCACCTGAAAGTGGGTCTCAATCTTCCAAAAGAAGAACTAGTGGTCGTGCGAGATCTATTAAAGGATAACTTAGACGTATTTGCCTGGTCCTATAAGGACCTAAAGGGGATTGATTCCACGGTATGCCAACATCATATTGACCTAGAGCCGGATCCCAAACCTGTAAGGCAAAGACAAAGGCGTATGAATCCTAATTATTCTACTTTGGTGAAGGTTGAATTATTGAAACTTCTTGAAGCCGAGTTCATTTATCCTGTGGCTAACAGTGAATGGGTTTCGCCCATCGTGGTAGTACCCAAGAAGAACGGGAAACTTCGAATATGTCTGGACTTTCAGAAGCTGAACTCGAAGACGAAGAAGGATCATTTCCCTATCCCTTTTACAGACCAACTGTTGGACATAGTGGCAAACCATGAGCTGTATTCCCTCTTGGATAGATTCAATGGATATAACCAAGTCCAAATCGCAGAAGAGGACCAATCCAAAATAACCTTCACCACAAAATGGGGGACCTATGCTTATAGAGTGATACCGTTTGGGCTCTGTAATGCTCCTGCTACCTTCCAACAAGTAATGATGGCTGCTTTCCAGAATCATCTTCGTGATTTCATTGAGGTGTATCTTGATGACTTTTGTGTCTATAGTTTAATCCGTGAGCACTAGGGACACCTATAGCAATGTTTTGACAGATGCCGAGAGTATGGGATTTCTCTCAACCTCGACAAATGTATCTTTGGCATCTCATCGAGAGTTCTTATGGGCCATATTGTCTCTGCACAAGGGATTTCCACAGACTCGGCGAAGATTGCCGCCTTGGCAGCACCAACAAATCTCAAGCAATTGAGAGGATTTCTTGGTCATGTGGGCTACTACAAAAGATTTATTGCACATTTTGCAACCAAGGCAGCCCCTTTGCACAAGATCCTAAGGAAAGATGCTGATTTCCTTTGGATTGATGACTGTGAAGAAGCCTTTAATACCCTAAAACAATGCCTTATCCAAGCACCTATCTTACAGCCTCCTGATTGGACGAAGGAGTTTCATGTGCACACATATGCATCAGTTGAAGGGCTAGGTGTTGTCCTATGTAAAAAGGGCCCCTCTAAATTAGATCAACCAATATATTATGCAATTCGAAAGGTCATTGATAGGGAACGGAACTCCACAGTGACAGAGCTTGAGTGCTTAGCAATGGTGTTTGCACTGAAGAAGTTTCGACACTATCTATTGTCGACGCATTTCAAGTTCTACGTGGATCATGAAGCCATGTCGTTCTTGATGAACAAAGCAGATATCAAAGGACGACTGGATGAGATGTTTGCTCCTATTCCAGGAGTTCGATTTTGAAGTGGTCACTAAGCCTGGCCGTTCCCATATCCTTAGCCGATCATCTATCACGAATCTCTCAAACTGTAAGAGAGGAACAGGATGATCTAGACCTTCCTGATGCTTCCTTATTTCTAGTTGAAATAGTTACTCCCTGGTATGCAGACATAGCCAACCTCCTGACAACTCAACAATATCCTCCTAGCATCTCAAGCTGTGAGAAGAAGAAGCTTTTGTTAGAATAAACCCCCTACACTTTGCTAGGCGGTGCACTATACAAGAGCGGCAAAGATGACGTGTTGCAAAGATGTGTTGCAGGATATGAAATCGGCATAGTATTGAAAGCATGCCATGACAAACCATGTGGTGGACACTTTGCAGGAGAAGGAATAGCTAGGAAGGCTCTGTTAGTAGGATACTGGTGGTCGACCCTCCACAAGGATGCACATGACTACTGCAAGAGATGTGATGCTTGTCAGCGAATGGGGAAACCCACCAAAAAAAGTGTCATACCACTGCAACCTATTCTTCCCCTAAAGCCGTTCGAGAAGTGGGGGATTGATTTTGTGGGTCCCATTGATCCAGCCACCAGACGGAAGCAAAATAGATACATCTTAGTATGTACAGATTATGTCACAAAGTGGTGTGAAGCTAAAGCTCTAAAGAGAGACGATGGTAACAGCCTAGCTCTGTTCATGTACGAGAATATTATCACCCGTTTTGGTAGTCCCCTCGAGCTGGTAAGTGACAGAGGTACTCATTTCCTTAACAAAATCATGGAGGAGCTGACGGAGCTATATAAGATCCGCCATCGCAAGTCCACTCCTTACTACCCCCAAAGCCAACGGCCAAGTTGAAGTCACCAATCGCATCCTTTGCTCGATCCTGATAAGAACGATTTCCGCAAGAATGATTGCCACATCGTCGCGACTAGGACGATCAACTTACAGAGGCCCTCTAGGCATATAGAACCTCCCATAAGGTAGCTACAGGACACAGACCCTTTCCAACTAGTGTATGGCATAGAAGCTGTCTTCCATGTTGAACTGGAATTGCCCTCTTTGCGAGTGGTAGTTAAAGAACGCTTGGGAGATGATAAGTCACTACAATGCCATCTCCTTCACTTGGAATGCTTGGATGAGATACAACGGATGGCTCTACAGTGCATGGAAACCACTCAAGCGCGACCCAAGGCCTATCATGATAGTTTCATTAAGCATAAGGAGTTCTAAGAAGGTGATCTTGTCCTAGCCTATGATTCAAGATTTGGCAAGTTTCCTGGCAAGCTTCAACAATGGTGGATGGGCCCATACAAGGTACTTGCTGTCAATCCTAATGGCTCTGTTCAAGTACAGACCGTTGATGCCTCTGATGATCCTTTTTTGATCAATGGCTATCGCCTGAAGAAGTACTTCCCTCCCTAGGGATCTTGACAATCACAGTCGACCCGCCCTTTCCCTTTTGGGCGTCGCACTATCCTTCTCTTCGTGCTTCTGATAGCCCTTATGATTCTCCTCATGAGGCGGTCTCGTTCTGCTAGCCCTTCACAGATACCTCCCAACCCTACCTTGTTCTCTTCTCATCTAATCCAACAACGGTGGTGAGGTTGGTCCTGACACATGATATTTCTACCATTCTCTTTATTAATGAAAAAGAAAAAGAAAAAAAAAGAAAAAGAAAAGAAAAACAAAACAAAACAAACAAACTGTTATGGGAGAAAAGGAAGAAATTCTCTGTCATAATAGGCCTCGTTCCAAGAAAAGGTGGAAACACCCTTGGGCGGGAAGCTGACTGTGGAAAAGGTGGTAACACCCCGCAATTCAGGATAGCTGACTCACTAGCAGAACCTTTCCAGCAAGTGATTTAAAGCCACCTCCCTTGGTGTGCTATCTCTGCAATATCAGTCCGTCTGCCCTTCTTAACAGACGACCTTTCTTACAAATCATTGAAGTACCAGACTTGTTGGCTGCCTCCCTGGGTACTCCTCGTCTTCAATATCCTGATGACAATAACAGCCGACATGATCTTCATCACCAACCCCTTGAGTGATGTGAGCTTTCATCCTAACAGGATGGGGACATGTGTATGGGCTACCCTCTATATCTATCAGAGAGTGAGATAGAGGGTGGGGTGAGTGATCAGTCTTTCCCTTCAAATCAAATAAGAGGCGAGATGTGTGAATGGAGTGTTGCACGCACGGAATGGGCCTCTCAATGCACAACGCACGATCTATTCCTGTGCACTGCACCATAAGGCTCCCTGGCCTTCCTTCTTGCACAATCTGTTCCTATGCACTGCACCATAAGGCTCCCTGGCCTTCCTTCTTGCACTGTATGCCGGCACAGGGCGGCATGCATAGTGGCACCATTAAATGTGCACAAGGCATACAACCTCTGCACAAGTGACAGTGAGGATTACATCAATGGGTTTCAGGAATAGGTTGCCGTCCTGGATCTTTCAACAGAGAGTGAGACAGAGGGTGGGCTAAGTGTGACTAGTGTTTCTTCAATCAAATATTGAGAGGTGAGGCTTGAGGGACGTTACGACATTTGGAGTTAGGTATGTTTTTGTTTCACTCCCACGGGATGGGTCTCTGCCATCAGCACACGCCATGTCACTCTGTCCTGTACACTGCATTGCAAGGCTCCCTGGCCTTCCTACTTGCACCTATGCCAGGCGGGTTGGACTCACTAATGCACCATCAACTGTGCACCCTGGCATACTCCCTCTGCCCCACCCCCTTGTCGATTCCTAAATCAGGTGTGAGATCTGGGTTTCCATCAATATTACCTCGAGTGATGTAAGTTATGGGGCAAGTGACTGTTCTCTCATTCCATTTGAGTGCCCATGAGTTGAGTGACTCTCCTTCGTCAACAACGACACCTTCCTTGATTGGCTTCATCAACCAGCTATCTCCATGGGTGCTGCTGCATAGTCCCTGCCATGTTGGTTGAATGCTGGAGCAAGTCATGGTACCTCCTGCAGCTGACTCCAACCCTTCTGTAGCAGTGACGGTTCCTTCGATCATACGCGAAATGGGCCAAGTCTTTCTAACATTATCCTTATTATTGCAAGTGTACATTATATTTTAAGTGTGGAGACGGCAGAGTTCAGTTTGTTGACGAGTCCTAGGTTATGTTGTTGCATCTAACCCTGCCCGGTAAGGTCTTAAAGTGTGGGGACGCGTCCCTGCAAATATGTTCAGCATATCATTATGGAAATACATCTATTCACCTCCAAATGGAGAAATTCATTTTCTATGCTTTGATGGGGTCCCTGTCCCACTCATCCGTTCTATTTCACCTTGTCCCTAGGGTTGTTCCTTGCCTGTTTGCCTTTATCCTTTGTTTTGTTCTTTTTCCATGTGAACATACCCTACGTTCACTGAGACTCATGTCCAACCTTATAGCCTTGTTCGTTCCTCTGAATTGGCCATTTTTCCTTTTTGTACACCCTTGTTCGGACTTATGGTTCATCCGCTATCCCATTTTGAATAGTTTTATGTTTTTCCATGTGAATGCATCCTACGTTCACTTGACCTGATATCTGATGTCATAACCTAGTTTGTCCCTTTGACTGACACACTTTTCATTTTTACATCCCCTTGTTCTAGCTTATTATTTTTGAGTTATTAATTTTTGAAGCAATTCTCGCTAATTGGATATATTTCTATGTGAACGCATCCTTCTTGCTTCAAAACAGTAATCTAATATACTAGCCATGTCCTACACCTTCCCGTAGACATATTTCCTTTTTACACCCTGTCCTTCCGCTATATGGGTTGTTCGTTATTAATTTTTGCGAGTTTTCATGTCTTTTTCGTGCGTATTTTTGTCCTTTTTACATGTGAACCTACCCTATTCTCTTCAGAACTCCATTTTGACTAGATAGCCTTGTCTGGCCACCCTTCCTGCACAATTCTCCTTTTTTCTTTGCCATGTTTCGCTCTCTGGATTTTTTGTTATTAATTTTTATTGGTGTTTTTAAACTCTATTTTCTTGTTTTTTCCATGTGAACGCCTCCTAACCCCATCCGAACTGCGATTTGATGTGGAAGCCTTGAATATTTTATGTGACCTCTTATTTTTTGTTTTTACTGCCCCTCGTTCCGGTGCACGGATCCTTCCATATTAATTTATGAATCTCTTTTTGGATACGATCTTTGGGTTTTTTCCATGTGAACATGTCTTATCTCCATCGGAACTGTGTTCTGACATGATAGGCATGTCCAGCATGACTTTTCTAACAATTTTTCCTTTTCTTGCATTTCATTTCGGTGAGCGGATTTTTCGATATTACTTGTCGTATGCATTTTTGGGCCTGTTTTTTTGTATTTTTCCCATGTGAACGCCTTGACTTGTTCCAGACACCCCGTTGTACTTTTCCATAGTCTCCCCTTCACCTTTCGGCATAGTTTTCCTATTTACTGCATTGCATTCCAGCTCACGATTTGCATGATATTCAATTTTCTTTGTTTTATTGTGCCCCGCGCGCCTCACCTCGCGCATGAACACGCGTGTTTTTACTTTTACGCATCTCGCAACGCCCCGGTGGCATCTGCGCCTTCCCCATCGCCATCTCGGCTCCTACCGCTTCCCGCTACTACAAATTTTTTTACCTCGCCCCGCGCTTCTGCACAAGACGAGGGGGGTTTTTATTTTTCTCTTTCTTTCTTTTTAATTCTTTATTTTAAAAACAAAAACGTATTAATTTACAAAAAGAAGAAAAAAAACAACAAACAAACAAACCCCCCCTGCCCGACGGTTTTCCTTCCTCCTTTCTTCCCTCTCTTCTTCCTTCTCTCTCCTCTTTCTCTCTCCTCGTCTTCTTCTCCCTCTTCCTCCTCCTTTGCTTGCTCTTCTCCTCCTCCATTTTTCCTCTCCTCCTCCTCCTTCTGCCCTCTCTCCCTCCTCCCTTCTCTTTCTTTCTCCCTCTCCTCCTCCCTCTTCTTCTTCTCCCTCCTCCTCCCTTCATTCTTCTTTCCTTCTTCTCCTCCATGCTCTTCCTCTTCCCTCCCTTCCTCTTCCCCTCCCTCTTCTTCTCCCGCCCCTTCTCCTCTTCTTCTTCCTCCCCTTACTCTCCCCACCACTACCGCCTAGCTCTCGTCGCCGCCGCCGTCGTTGCCCGCCATCGCCCACGCCATTGCCGCCCGCGCTGCCTGCCCTTCCTCCTCCCACCCCTTCCTCCTCTTCCATCTCCTCCTCCTCCTCCACCCCCACCCCCTTCTCTTGCACCCTTCCCCCTCCTACTCCTCCTCCCCCCCCCCCCTCCCCCCAAAAAAAAAAAAATTCTCCCACCTCCCTCCCATTCAATTAAAATCCCAAAAAAAATAAGAAAAAACCCTGAAAAATCTTCAATATTTTTGTAAACAATTGAAATATTTTTCAAACTAGAAATCTCAGAAAAATTTTTGCAAAAAAATCAAAAATTGAAAATTATTTTCAAAAACATTAAAAAACTGGACAAAATTCATTAAAATTATATAAAAATACCAACATAATTTCAAAAAAAATTTAGAAAATTCCATAAACTCCCTTGTACATTTTGAGAATATTTGACCAATTGAAAATGCTTCTCTAAGTGGCCAAAGTATTATTTGGAGACAAAACCCTAATTTTGATGTCCAAATTCATGTAAAATTCATTTTAAATCTAAAAAATGAGCTAAATAATGTGAATTAAAGCTGGTTACCTTTTTGACACTTGATGCTCATCATTGGTTGCTGAAATTTCATATTCACATCTTTTTAAATTATTACTATTTTAAAATACCAAAACATATTTTTTAAGCAAAATAAAACAAAATTTTAAAAAATTGAAAAAAAATCATAACCATAAATCCTAATCAATTCAACATCCCAACATATCCATCTTTTTGTTTTGGTCATACGTATCATTTGTTTTATTATTTTTGGTCAATGTGTTAGTTGTTTTTTTCGTTTTTCTGTACGACAGGACAACTAGTTTTAATCGACCTTTTGTCCGTTGTGTGGAATATTTGTGGATTGCACCTTTCCTTTTTTTCTGAGGACGTGGCATCAGACTTTGCAGATAGCCCCACCCATTGCTAGGTTTTTTCTCTTTTTCCCTCTCTCACATTGCATCGTAACACACATGTAATTGTAATAAAATCAACCGACCGTTGCACCCACCAAATAAACAAAATGCACTTCATTAATTTTTAATTTAAAAGGAACCCAACTGTTAATTGTAAAAGGAACCCCGCCGTTGCACGAGCACATGGCACAATAATCCACATAATTTTCTAAAATAAATGCACCATGCACGCGCACACGCGCTACAAACACAATTTATTTGTAATTAAAATGAACCCTCGCCGTCACGCATGCATGCGCTTTGCACCACAGATCACGTAAGTTGTAACAATGAATTGCATTTTAGAGACCTGCAATCAGTCAAGTCAGTCTAAGTAGGGGTTGGGATTGCGGAATCGACCCACTATGCATTAATGGTTAATTAATAACGAACTGCAATCTAATTTGTACATGGTTAAAATGAATTCGATATTATTCACCCATCCACGTTCACTGCACCATAGCTTTACGCAATGCATTTACGGGGGTTGGGATTTGTTAAGTCCAAGATGTCGGTCTTATTCATCTGTCTTTATTCTATTGGTCCAAGTCTTGGATTCTATTTGAGTCTGGTCATTGTCTGGGGTACTGTGTGTTTGTGTTTTTATTTTTGATTGCTTGATTGCACGGGGTCTTGGGTGCCTGCTTGTTGCATATAGCATGAAGCTTTGGGTCGCACGAGTACGTAGGTCATGCCAAAATTTTTTCGTAGGATGTGGATTGTTTGGGGAAGTCTGGTTCAGTCTAGTCTGGTCGTGTGTTCTTTGTTTTGATATTCTTCTCAATGATGATTTGTCTGGGTTTTGCAGGAAATGTTTCGTCTTTTTCCTTGGTTGTGTGTGTGGGTTTTTTGTTGTAGTCTGAATCACATCTACCTCTATTCCTCATATTGTCATCCAACATGTGTCGTTGCATGTGCATGACTATGCTCTTCTCCTGGAGACGGATTGCATTCGCTGTGCTGGTCTTCGTTCTTTTGTGGCTTTGACGTTTCCGCCAGTGGATAACACGATTTGCTACTCCTTCCTGGCATCCTACAAGAACCAATCTAGCTTGGTTTATAACCAATGCTTTTGCTTATCCACAGCCAATATCAGTGATGCGTTGTGTTTGCCTCTTTCAGCGTCTTTTGTCCCTAGTGGAAATCAATTATTGACAGCTGAGGAGATCCTTTCTCTCCTGCGGAAAGAAACCTCTACTCCTTTGGTCTCCAGCAAAGTTATCACCAGTTCTGGGGTTTCTGTAGCTCACATCTCCTCCCCGGTAGGGAAACAACTTTACCAGTTTCTACAAGACAGGTTCATGTCAGGGAAGCTTGCTTCCAAATGTCTCTCCAAGGAGCTGTTCACTGCTTCTGTTAGGATCCTGAAGGGAGCCAAGTTCAATTGGTGGGCAGCATTCATGCTCGCGAAGATGGATCATCATTTTCAAAGAGTTCGGAAAGGTCAGTGGTGCAGTAATGTCTCCTACGGTGTTTTTCTTTAGAAGATTATCTCCCTTGCACCTCCTCCTAGTGGTGTGCCAATTCCTAATCATGCTTCTCTTCTGAAGCAGCCTCCACCTTCTGTTCCAACTCCTCCTCCATTACAACCCAATTCTAATTCAGAGGATGAGCCCCCTGCCAGATTCTCTCGCAGTAAAAGATTACGTACTAAAGGGCCCTTTAGTCATGTTTCTATTTCAGTTTTTGATTCCCATGCACAAGACTCCATTCCTTCTGTTTCTACCAGTTCCCTTCCTTCATTCTTGTATGTCCTAATCTATTTGCAGCACAAAGGGATGGGCAGTTGGATAAACAGATTCCTGATTCCTTACAAATAATGTTAGTTGGACCTTTACTTCCTCAGCTAGTTTCTGGTATCCAGGCTACATTGGAGACTTCACTAACAACTTTTCTTTAGTCCATTTACACAAGAGTGTATACTTCCTTGCAGGACAAAGTGGATTCCCTGACTAGTCAATTGAGTAAGGCTTTGGAGGATCTAGCATCTGAGAAAGCCACCCTCACTGATATTCACAAACAAATGATTGAAGCTACTATCTTGATGGATTCCCAGAAGGCCACCATTCAGAACTTAGAAGCTCAAGTAGTTACCTTGGAAGCAGAGAATGCGTCTTTGACTAAAGAGAAGAATTCTGCCCTTGAGGAGATGATTGACTTAGCCAGTAGGCTAGGTACTTGTGAGGGTCAGCTACAGTCTTCTCAGGAAATTGTTGAGTCACAGAAGAAGATGATTGCAGAGCTTAATCAGAAGATTGTTACTCTTTCTGTTCCTCCACCTCTTGTGGTTTCTTCTGTAGTATCTTCCAACGAGGAGCTTGACCAGTTATAGCAGAAGGCAAAGTTGTGTAATGGTTTTTCTACTAAGGTTGAATGCCTTCAACAACGAATGAACTATGTGCAAGATGATTTTACTAGTTATGCTGAGTTGGTGTCACCCCCACTATCTTTCTAGATCAAGTATAATCAGCAACGTTTTGCCTTGTATATCTCTTTGAGCAATGTGGATTTAGAACCTCCAAAGGATGGGTGGCAAAATTTGTGGTCTGCAGATTTGCTGAAGTTTGTGTTTGACAGATTTGTTGATGAGCTGATTTCGCATGAAGTACAGTTGTTGTCTTTCATGTATCTTACGAGGCGTTTGCAGATTCTTGATGAGGAGGATTTGAATGTTTATGTGGGAGGTGCAATGATGTATGTGCACTCATTTGAGCTCCTGCTAGCAGATAGTTTGAAGCATTATCATGAGCAGACGTCTTAGTGTAGAGGACATGCTTGGCATCTACCTTTGGAGGATGTTGCTTTGGAGCCTCGTTGTCTCAAGGGTGTATTCCAAAAATCTGATATCCAGCCTTTGCAAACTCAACTGTTGCATCATATTGCTGATCATCCATTATTCACTGATTTTTTTTTCCAAGATCTTGCTTATCGTTGTTCTTTTTATCCATTAGATCCCACTGATCTTTTGTCTTATTCTCTTATGTCCTATTGTTTTCCATTGTATATTTCCCTTCTCACTTCCAACCCTGACACTATTCCTCTGTTGTCTTTTACTCCTTCTAATTCCCCTCACATTTCTGTTTTTACTTTTTGTCATTTCATTGCTGATCCGACATCATCGCCTACCCCTTCTGAACCTCCTCTTGTAGCTCCTCTTACTCCTTCTGTTTTCTCAGCAGATTCCCTTCATAAGTTTTTGCTGAATTTTCCATCTCTTCCATCTTCCTTATCTCTTCATTTCCCTTCTTTTTATGATCTATCCTATCCTCCTTTACAATGCTCTCCTCTTATTTCATTCCCCTCTCCTTCCGATTACATTAACCTTCCTCCTCAATCAGTGATGGATACACCAGGGTATGATAGTGACATACTTCGTCGACAACAATGGACACTGCATGATTCTGTGACACGACCGGTGTTTAACTGGCCTTTCATTCTAGGGTCCTGGGATACCTCTACAGCATGTTCAAACTCTTACCTTCATTTTGCTTAGGTGCATGCTCATTTTGAGGATACCTCTGTACGTCTTGCAGCTCATTTTTGTTGGTACCTTGCTTTTATGCATCAACAGTCTAATTTGAACACTCGCAAGTGTATCCCCCGTTTGATCATCAATCCGAATGTGGATGTGACTGTTGCTCAGATGGATATTCCGTATTACTTCGTACAAGCTTTCCCTAATAGGTTTCTTATTTTGCTAGAAAGGATGTGTTGTATACAGTTCCTCCAGAATGTGCCTTTGCATTTTGTAGATGAGAGTAAAACTCTGGAGCGTCTCAAGTCTAGCATGCACTTTAAGAAGAAGTGTCTGCATCCTGCTTATTAGCAGTGGAGTTATTTTTGGATATATTAGTTCTTTTTCTTTAATGGAAATATTTTTCTGTGCTCTCCATTTTTTGGGGGCATGTGCCATTCAGATTACATGGTGTTGTGTCTGCCTGAGTTGTATATGTGGTATATATATATTGTTTATCTTTGTTGAACGGAGCTAAAGTTGAAGATGGATTGATGAAGAAGATGTTGGACTACAAGCTAGCAGAAGATGATGCTGATTTAAAGAAAACTCATATATCCTTTATGACTTTGTGATTGCTAACAATTTTTTAAAGAAATGGAGATAATATCCAAAAGGGTATTTTCCTTTCGTTGTAGTATTATCAGAGATACAGGTGATAAGTTGGGGTCGTGGTTTGGAGTGATTGTTGAAGATACTAAAGAATATCAAATTGAATTCTTTATTGAACTTACATTCTTCTTTTCCTTAGGTCGCAAGGATGCTTCCTTTCTAAGTGTGGGGATATGTTGAGAGTGTAAAAAGACTAAATTTTTGACTGATTTTTGTTGTTTTTGAGGTCTGAATGGTTGATTTTTTATGGATTTAGAGTGATGCATGGTTGTTAATGGGAGTGTTTGAGAGTGTTTTGGATGATATTGATTATGTTTTGGAAGTTCATGATGATTTTTAGTGGAAATATGAAGCTCTGTGATATTCTGATAGGTTCTGTTGAGGTTCTGATTGGTTATGATACCTTCTGTATAGCTTCTGTTTTGTTCTGATTTTCTTCTGTATGAAGCATGAATTGATGATTGATGAAGGCTGAAATCTTTTGAAAGCTTATTGAATAGTTTTTGATAGTTTGAAATGGTTTTAGTATGAGTTATGAGGATTTGATGTTTTCTGATGACCTTCTGTAACCCTTTGTAAACCTTCTGTAGAGCCTCTATCTCTATTCTGTCTCTGCTTTGTTTCTGTTCTATTCTGTTCTGTAGATCTTCTGTAAGTATTCTGTAGGATGTATGTGTGACTTTGGAAAAGTATTCTAACTTTTGGAAAGGATGAATCTAAGTTCAAAAGAGCTAAAACAAATGGAAGAAGTAGCTATTGAAGACTAAAGAGAAGACTGGAGTGACAGAGACAGGAGCAAGATATGAAGGGTTACTATTGTGGCTCTGGTGCCTCTTCGACACAGACATACCTCTTGGGAGGTGTATCCACGACCTAAGAAGGATTATTGAGAGTCATTATTGAGTATTGCAGTGAGGAGATGATGCATTATTGAGAGAGAGAGAGAGAGAGAGAGAGAGAGAGAGAGAGAGAGAGAGAGAGAGAGAGAGAGAGAGAGAGAGAGAGAGAGAGAGAGAGAGAGAGAGAGAGAGAGCCAGCGATGTATTCTTTTATATTCTTTGCTCTATTGATGGATTCTATGAAGATGTCGAAGATTATGGTTGATTCTATCAAATTCGTGGGAGATATCTACTATGATGCTGCATGAAGAATTGCCGTTTTCTTTGTTTTGGTCATCAAAAGAATGAAATAAAATCTTGTTGATGTTACAAGATAGATTTTCTTGTAGTAGAATCCCCTTTTCCTTGATGTTCCTCTTGGGGCTCCACCATGGTGTTTGCTGTAAAGAAATTTGGCATTATCTTTTGGCTACTCTTTTTACCTTCTTTGTTGACCATCAAGCCTTGTTATATCTTGTTAATAAACCTTGTGCTTATGGGACGCATCACTCAATGGCTCCTTCTGCTTTTAGAAATTGACTTCTCCATGGTGGTACATAAAGAGAAGAAACACTACATGGCTGACCATATGTCTCGCATCCCCACAGGAGAAGTTGTTGGACAAGACATTGTAGACGAACTGCCAGACATGCATCTATTCAACTTATCCAGCGAATGAGATTTGTTTAGAGCTGACATGACGCTGTATTGGGTAGATGAAATAGTCCAAGTTCTTGAACACAAACTACCTGAACGACCAATAGAAAAGTTTAGACTTAGGCGACTCATCCTAAAGATCCAACCCTATCAGTTGATAGCATTGCAACTCTATAGGTTGGGGTAAGACGAGGTGCTGTGCAGATGCATGTGTGAGCATGAAATGCATGACAAATTCATGAAAAATTTTGTATAACATATGGCTCTTTTTATAAATATATGTACTCTCTTTTTCAAGAAGAATTCATGTCAAGATAGCAATATGATGGCATGTTTGAATCAACGAAATATATTGATACTTATGAGTGAATATATTTATGGTCTCTTAATTATGTTGTACATTGTTAATCATGTCAATACTAAGAAAATAATGATTTCTTAGTTCCTTCTATTGCTACACCTTTAGTAGCTATTGTCTTTGTCACTAACTTGGTGGTAGAGGAAAAAGAAAGTAAGTTTCTACTCAAAACAAGCAATGATAGCATGATTGAGGCTTATAGGGAAGCTTAACTTTGGTGGAAACAATGGTGTTGAGACAATGCTATCTCTAAATAAACTGTTACATGGAACCAAATTAAAGAGGCTCGTTATTTGTCCCCTACTTGTCAGACACTCAAAATGAACAAGTTTTTCAACCTCAAGCAGCTAGGATTGACTTTGGAGGGGTACTAGTCTCACTTTTTGACTTTACAAAAGTATGTTCCTCACATGCCAACAATGAAATAACAAGTGGTGTGTTTCTCCCAAGGGTTGAATTTTCCTCTTCATGATCAATTGGAGGCAATGAGACCTATATATTTGGAGGATACTCTAATGAGGGCACAGCCTTTAGCCAACTCTTTTTCTAGGACATTTAATAGGCCTAATAGTAGATTTTCCTATTCATCGAGTGAACTAAAAATGAAAGTACAATCAAGGCCAAGTAGATGTCACTAATGCTATGCAAAATGAGGGCAATTACAACAATACAAATAGGAACTGGAACAACAAGCCACAATGTTGGAATGTGATCAGTTGAGCCATTTCCATGCTAAATGTCCCAAAAAGGGACTATTGCCAATGCCAACATCCCTCAAAATCCTCCAAGAAATGAAAACTTCCATGATAGAAGACATGGATGTGGGGCTAGGCGGGGCAAGGAGTAGGTCGAGGAGATAGAAGAGAAGTAGGACGTGGAATTGGAGCCCGTACTACATGCGCTATCACAAAACTGAGGAATTGGACCCATCCCTGGAAGATGAATGTGAAAGAGGGTCCATCTATGCATTAGTAATCAAGGTGCTCAACAACAATTTTTTGTCATCCAAACCCCAGCTTAAATATCAGGTTATTCCTTTTAAAATACTTATCAACTATTGTGCAACTCATTCATTTATTTTCCCAAGTTTCTCTAAAGAGAGCTAGAATATAGATGGTAAAATTAGCAAATGGAAGGGAAACAATCTCAACTCATGCCATCAATAGAATGCAATTTCAGTTAGATGGTGAAACCAAAGCAGCAAACTTTTAGGTTATGCCTCTAGGGGTATATGACTATTTATTAGGGATGGATTTGGTTAAATCCCAACCAAGCAATTATTCATTGTGATGAGGGATGAGTCTCATTTAAAATCTTCTAGGTGAAACATTGCAAACACAAGGAAAATCGGGCAAACCAAAAATCTGACTCAAATCTTGAAAGGAATTAGAAAAGGACTCCCAGTTTACCTAATTAAACTGAATAAGGTGGAGGATACCAAAGATGAAGATGAGCCCTTATGGCTGATGGGTGAATATGCTAACATCTTTCTAAAGGAGTTGATAGAATTAGCTCCAAAGTGGGAAGTGTTGGGAATAAGGGGCCGCCTTGCTTGCACCCTACATGGGTATGAACATACCCTTTACATGTATTGTACTTTGTTTGATATATCTATATGAAAAACCTAAAGAGATACAAGTAATTTTATCCATAATGATGTGGCATCTCTCTTCTCTCTCAACCTATTGCATCTCCATTAAATCTTAGAGAAAGCTCCTTCTCGAATCCTTCACTTCAAACTGGTATCAAAGCAGGACATTTGGAGGAGCTCCCCGGCACTGCTTGAGTAGTAGCAGACAATTCAATACCTCCAAGATTGACAGTCATGGCAGCTCATCTACAAGGTATGAGTTGATCTCTTCTTAATCTAGGGATTCATCAAGACTTGCTGAGACCTCATCATGGCATGTCAAGCATTGCATTGAGCCCATTCAAGTGGGCATTGGTCACAACATTGGAAGCTATGAATCAATGTGGTTTCAATCTATTTGAACCTAGAAATTTCAATGTGATCAACCTTTGAATGTTATTGCTCTCTCATCTATGTTGATGTATGCCTACTGAGGTTTTGTGTGAAGGTTCTTTGGGAGCCATTCAAGCTACCCAAGCATTAAATAGTGCTCAGCTTTGTCACAAACCCCCCAAGCTAATTCATGCTAGGTGCGCCTAATTTCAAGCTCCTACTCCATCACACAACTCATTGTCAGATCATATAGCTGATCTTCTTCATTTTGAAGCTCATTGAGCACTTGGCGTCTTATTTTGAATGCTTAGATGTTGAGAATTGCTTTTTGGCATTGATCCTTGACTTGGCATTGCGCATTGAGCTTCACACTCTCAGTTAATGGCTAGAAATGACAAGTAGACAGGCTATGTTAAATAGGGCAACCCCCGTCCTGATTCATATGATACTTATTTATGCACGATTGATGCTGGACACTTTGGGGATGTTTGCCTATTGCTTGGCCATCATTTTGACATTGACTTGAGCATTCATTGGCTCAATTTTGATAGTGATATAGCTACTAGAATACACAAGGCTGAATGCATTTCACAGGGATTATGTTATGCCTAATGCTTATGGCTATGGGGATGTTTTGAGCTTGGACTTAGTCTTGCCAACATTTTCATTGCCTATATTAACATTGTAGGTTGCAGATATAATATCTAGGAGAGCATTTGGTACAAATTTATGCTTCCTATTGATGTCTTCGGGTATTGATTTGGTACTGAATCATTGGCATATGCTTGGACAGTGATTGCACACGATTTGTGCCTCAATTTTGGCTTGGAATATATCAATTTTTGTAGAGATTTTCATGTTGTATCCTATGTGCATAGCATGTCTTACTATTAACCCTCAAATGAACAAGTTGGAAAATCTGAAAAATCTAAAGTAGAGGACAAGGCCAAGGCAAAAGTGGTATGGAAAATGAAGGTGTACCAAGAAAAATATGGAAACACAAGAAGTGCAGAAAAGTCCTAAATCAAGGAAAAATGTGCACAATAAAAAAACGCAAGTCAATACTTTTGTAAAAAGAGCGCAAGGCACATTGTGATTTAATTTAAGAGCGCCCCATGCAATTTTTAAAGGCAGGTGGTTGGTAGGAAGGAAGTTAGGAAGATAGGAGGACAATGGAAAAATGGCCTAAGCCACAGCGGGCCATGTAAAAAAGGGGATAAGGTGATGACCGCCCAAAAGGGATTTAGGGTTTTGTATATAAAGTTGAAAAGTGAATGAGAAGCTCATTCTTGTGCATGGCCAAAAGTAGCTCTCTTCTTCTTCTTCTTCTTCTTTTTCTTGCTTGCTTGAGCTTGTGCTTGAGAGAGGGAGTGTGAGAGTGGGAGGGAGTGAGTGTGTGAGGGTGAGGGACCATGGAGGAGAAGCTCTCCATCTTCTCCTCTCTTCTTCTTATTCTCTTCTCTTCTCTTCTCTTGATCGCGACAAAGGAGCTTGGAGCGTAGAGCTTGAGGATGGAGCTTGCTTGAAGCTTGCACTTGGATCGTGGAGCTACCGGAGTGCTAAGGAGAGGAGGTAACTTGATCGGGCATGGAGGTAAGCTCACTACACTCGTAGAGATGGATAGCGTGTCGGCTATGTGAGAGGTAGCCATTAGTGCTTGGCTTGGAACGCTTGAAGAAATAAGTGATCCGTGGGTCTTGGTAGTTGATCACCACCACATGTTGATTCCATTGCCGGAACCAACTGATTCAAGCCTTGAGCGCTTGCGTGCTTCGAATTGAGCATTAAAGTAGGGTTTTTCCCGAACCGGTACTTGAGATAGATAGGTAGCAAGCAAGGGAGTTTGAAGAGGTATTTGATCTCCTTAGCGAGTAGGTTTTTGGTTTTTTGGATTTGGAAAAGTAGGTTGGAGTAATGTAGGTATTTCCTTTATGATTTTTTTATTGCATTTAGGTAGCATAGGAGCAAAACATTGGAGCACACTGTAGGGTTTTCTGTTGTTGTATAACAGGCTGAAACAGGGAAAAGAAGGGCAAAAAATGAAAATTTGGGTTAAATATTGGTAAGGGGAGCAAGACTAAGGTGAATGTAGGCCTGGGTAGGGTAATAAGATGATAGGAGTGGCAGGAGAGACCTCAGTTTGCATTTCAGGGATTCAAGGAGCTAGAGAGAGAGAGAGAGCTTCATTGCATGGACTTGCTTCAATCTTGCCGTTGAGGAGTTTTTTGCCCACTACAAGTACTCCCACACCTTTTCCTGCATGAGTATCTAAGATCTGGAGGTGCTCAACCAGCAGGAAGGCCTTGATCGTCCGATGTGACGAATTCTGTGCAAGACCCGCAAAAAGCACATCGTGTTGGGCCCATCTGAGCGACGGTGATTTTGGGCCAAGTCCCAGAATTGGCCATGCCCTCAGCCCACCTGACTCGGACCACCTAACTCGAACCACCTGACCACTTGGCCCACTTGACTCGGACACTCATCACTCGGCCGTCCGAGGCAACCATTCGGACCAACCTGATATTCAGCCCTCGGCCTTACCGAGTCGGCCCAACCCCACTCAAACAAGCTGACCAGCTGAGTTCACCATTCGGACCAATTTTTCACTCGGCCCTCCCGACTCGGCCCTTGGCCATTTGGCCCAGACCCATTCGGATAAACCACTCGACCCTCAGCCCTCGGACAACTGCACTCGGACTGTCCAAGTTTGAGACTCGGACTAATTGCATTTGGCCCTTTCTCATTCAGCCCTCGGACATTCAAAGGGGCTGAATCGGACATTCAGCCCCTGCAATTTAGACCTGTTGGGCCGAATTTGGATTTTGTCAAATTTTAACCTGCAAATCCTGAAACTGACCCAGAGACCATATAGAGCCAAAAGGAACATCATAGATCTATCACTAGATTGAAATCTAGATCAAGTAGTTCAAAACTTGGCTACCAATGATCCTTCAAATCATGCATGGTGTTTAGTATAATAGCCCTACGGGCCGGGGGGGACTGCCCTCCCTCCCCTCAGACCCCCACAGAGGAAGCTCTGTCCCCTCCTCACCTCCGCCAAGTAGGCCAGAAAGTAAACGTGTGTCATGATAGGTCCTCCAGATTAGATCCTAGTGTAGTGATGGCTATGCACGAGCATAGACTCTCACTTTCAAAACAACAACCAAATGCCCATACCCAAACAAAGACAAACACAGATCCTAGAACCTCAATAGTCCAATCTAGCCAACAAGGGCAAAAAGGCCACACCACAAAAGCATGTCTATGTTGCATCCAGACTGCATCTAGTCAAAGCGGAATGGAACAATGTCAAGCTACACTGGGAGGGTGATTAGGCATGACTTCCTGACAATAGATGCACCTTGAATGGCACTGCACAAATGACCCAAGACATCAGTGGAGAATCCACATCAGGTTGTGGAGTCAAGGACTCAAAGGCATTTATCAGAAGGCTTGAATTTACAATCCAAGACCCGAAAGATGAAGATATACTACCGCCTGCTTATCTTAGGATCAAACTCACCACGAAAAGAGAGCACACTGTGGATGCTCTCATTGATAAAGGAGCTGATTTTAATATCTTGACCTATGAAGCATGGACCCTACTAGGCCCCAACCAAAGCTCACACTGACTAATGCAACTCTTAGTCCTTACGGGGGACACTCACAAGCACTCATAGGGAAGTGCAAAATCCTTGTGACTATTGAAACGGAAAGCTTACCTATCCTCTTCCATGTTCCTCCAAATAGTGCTAACTGTGGAAAAGAAACCCTCCTAGGAAGACCCTTCTATGGGAGCTTTCACTCAACCGCCAAGACTCACGGACCACCTATTGTTTCAAGAATTCCCAGCCGAGCATTAATGGCTATCTCTCACCTAGCTGACGCACCGTCGATTCTACGAGTGTAGTGAGCTTACCTTGATGTTGATATGAGTTGCCTTCTCTCTCGCACACACCGGTAGCTCCATGATCATAGGTGCTAGCTGAAGCATCCTCAAGCCTCCTCCATCTCCAAGCTCCATCCACCATAGCTGCACACGCAAGAGAAGAGAAGATAAGAGAAGAGAAGAAGAGAAGAGGAGATGGTGAAGAGCTTCACCCTCTTGATCCCTCACTCCCTCACACTCTCACACTCCCTCTCTCAAGAGTACACACAAGTAAGGAGAAGAGAAGAAGAGAAGAAGAAGAAGAGAGCTCTTGTTAGCCACACACCAAAGAATGAGCTTCCATTCACTTTTTGAACTTTATATCAAGCCCTAAAATCCCATGGGCACCCATCCCCTTTTTTCACATGACCGGCCATTATGGCAAGGTCCTTTCTCTATTTCCCTCTTCTAGCCTTATGCCTCTAGCCTACACCCGTCTAGTACTTTACAATTGGCACAGAAGGGAGCCTAGCGCTCTTTTACATGAGCTTTTGGAGTTTTTTGAGGTACCTTTCATTTACGAAGGTGAAAGGACGATTGTTGCTAAATAAGTTATAGCCGCTTGATCACCCAGCAAAATGGCTAATTACTTTACAAGAGTTTGATTATGAAATTAGAAGTAAGCCACCTAAGTTGCAAGGCATCATTGAATGTCTTGTGGATTTCGGGGAACCAAAGGGAATCTTGCTGAAGTTAGTGATATGGCAGGATTGTTTAAAGTTGATATGGCCTCCATTCCATCCTGGTATACTACTATAACACACTATTTATCTACGTTGAAATTGTTTGGAAATGGTTGTCTTTAGTTGTTAATGTTATAATCTATTAGATATTCTAAAGAAAATAAGAAAATTTTGGTCGCATAGTAATTTATACATAAACCTAGAAAACCCGCGACTACGCAGTTTTAAGGAAAATGGTCAATTTTGGGGTTTTTGTGGTATTTATGGGGTTCGTGTAGAATAAAAATGATATAAAATTAAACCTCAACACACATGATTAATCCAAACTAGAAAATAAAAAATATCATATGTTATGCATCAATAAATAAAAAATAGAAAAAATAAGTTTTTTACATTTGAAAAATAAGAAAAATTAAGATTTATGTGTGTGGATGTGTGACATGGCTAGAGCATGAGGGATGAGCCTCAACTCAGTCTTGTCTTTGTGTTAAAGTGGAGTCTTTATCGCTTTTAAAAAGAAAAACCCATAAAAAATGCTTCCTATACCTATCAACGCATGCATAACCTAAGCACGGCAGTAGGGAGAAGGAGGGGTTTTGAGGGTGACTAATTGCTGATGAGATTCTAAATTCTAATCTTTTGTCGATGCATGGTATATAGGAAGTTAATGATTTAAGTTTAAGAGGGTCAAGCAGCATAAGAATGCTCCGTGTTGACCCTCAGCAACACAGCATTATGTGTAGATTAAAATCATTGAAAGAAATGTCTTTGCACCTCACAATGCTTTTCCAAATGATAAAATAATTTAGCTCTATGGTTCATACACAATTGCATTGCACGCAGGTCATGGTATCATTACTGGATGCATTGCAATTGTATTCATGCATATGACCTACGTTGAGTATATGAGATATCCTAAGCTATATGTTCAGATAATCGATTTCCTTTGGGAATATTTAGTGAGAAAAATTTCTATATCTCCTGGAATGTTTGAAAACAAGAGTGGAGTTTGTGATGTATGTGCTATTTGTATTAGCGACACATCGAGGAGCTAATCCCCAAGGTGTAGGAGAGCTATAGTGGGGCCACGGCATTCAGTGAGGGGTGCCTCCTTTGTCTATGCTTAGATGGTGTTTTACACTGATATATGTAGGGACTCTCTCTAAGGAGTGTGGGGAAGGCTTAACCATTGGATTACAATCCAAATAAAATGAGAAATTTATGATAGAAGTTAGGGTAGTGTGTCCCCTAGATACTCCTGGCCGCAAGGTCGAGAGGATGTATTCTTTGAGTGTAGAGAGGCCCAGATAGTGCCTAGAGAGTCATTGTCGGGCCCATTTTTTGTCCCAACACCCCAAAATCATCCAATACATAGTGACATCCTCAATCAAGTCACCCTCATGTGTATTAAGCTTAGCATTAACGTCCAAATTATGTATAGAAATGGGCTTGCAATTAGCCATACCATACTTCTTCAATACATCCAATGCATACTATCTCTATGTGACAACCATATATCCTTTGGCGTCCTGCTGATCTCCTCTATGTCAAGAAAATAACTTAGCTCTTCTAAATCCTTCATCTCAAATTCAACCATGAAATGATACTTTATATTGTCAATCTCTATCTTAGAATCACCCACAATGATCAAATCATTCACATATATAGTGATGACCACAATACTTGCATCACTCTCATATACATAAAGAGAGAGATCAACTTTTGCTCTGCAAAATCCAACATTGATAAGGTATTCTACAATCCTATCATGCCATGCTCTAGGTGCTTGCTTCACCAGGTGACTGCTCCACCTAAACTTCCTCTTGCAACTCCCCCCTATAAGAAGATATTCTTATCAGCCATTTGATGCATGATAACACCTTTTGATGTGGCCATTGCTATGATAGCCCTTATAGTGTCTATTTTAGCCACTAGAGAAAAGGTCTCCTCATAATCAATACTATGATTTTGCATATACCCTTTAACAACCAGCTATGCCTTACAATGCTTAATAGATCCATCTGACTTGTGCTTGACCTTGTAAACCCATTTATAGCCAATAGCTTTCTTGTCTTTAGGTAAGGGCATTAACTCCCATGTGTTATTATCCATAAGCACAACCATTTCTTCATGCATAGCATGATGCTAGTATTCATTACCCACTGTGTCCTCAAAATAGGTGGTTTCCACATCCTACACAACCATAGCCATGTATGCATAATGATGAGCTACATAGCTATCATATGTCAATTTGCTGCATTGGCTTTCTCACTCTACTTGACCTACATTGACTTGGATCACTACAAAGTGCTTTTGCATCCTCTTGTGCTTTCCACACACCAAGTGTTTTAATAGATGGAATCTCAAACTCCTCATCTAAGCTCTTGTCAGAGCCATTTGAATCACCACATCAATATGAGAGAAACCTAAAAATACATCTATCACAATAGGGGAATCCCTAACTTTCTCTTTATCTTTTTTTGACATGTATGATGTACTTGGTGGCGTAACATGTGACCTCAAATTACCACTCCAAGGTGGTCTATCAATAGAACCATGACTAAGAAGAGACTCTTGTGGTCCACTTAATGTTAGTGACTACTACCTTGTTCTCTGCATAGCCACACTCTCATGCTCATCAATCCCAATTGTAATCTGCACATTACTATACCAGTTACTTGTTGAGATGGCAAGCTCAATAAATGCAAAAATTGATGATGGACTATCTAGCTAGATGGGTTTGCACATCTACACTTACCACGTTGGTGGTCATTATGATCCTTACATGACCACTAACTTATCACTTATTGGATTTAGTTTGTTACACCTACCTATAGCTAGTATAGTTATAATGCTAGTTGATAAGTATAATGAGTTATGCATTATTTGACTTAATAGGACACTTTCCTTTATATTGTAACACTATATTAGGGAGTTTGGGAATTTTCATAAACTTTGGAAATTTATAGGATGGTCAATATTTGTTCACATGGTCAAATTATTATCCTCTTCTTTGAAGGTGAAACTTTTTCTAGATACTATATAGATGATAGTACCAAGTTTCATCTTCAAAAAAGAGATTAAGATTTAACCACATGTTCAAGTCTTTATTTCTAATTTGAGAGTGGAACTTGGGAGATTCCAAAATTCTCTAATATAATATTTTGTATCTTATCTATACTTTGTGTACATTATATTGAATGAGAAAGAAGGAGAAGAAACTAGCAAGAAAATATTTTTTTGGACTTCATCTCTCTTATTGTGTTCTTGAATGAGTTTTCTCTTATGTATATGGTGTGTATTTGATGCAGCAACTCAAGAAACTTCTCCAAATGAAATGCTTAATATAGTATCATAGTGATGCCATTGAGAGAGGCTAGTTTTGAAGGTTGAAATGAAGGAGAAGACGCAAGGATTCAAGTAAGTAAGCAATAAGTAAGAAGCTCTTCTATTCTTCCACTCTTTCTCTTGGATAGTGCATGTGGAGGCATTAGAAGTAGGGTAGAGCAAAAATCTTAGATTGTTATGAGATTAGGTATGCGTGAAACACACCAAGAAACCTTTTATAAAAATTTGAGGCCATTTTGAGCCCCATTTTGGGCCCCATTTTAGATCCACAAGGTTGTGGATAGCAATTTTAGGGTATATTGTGATTTCAACTGTGTCAACCGAAAGTGGATGCACATGTTACAAATTTTCAATTTGTAAATGCTGAGATATTTGCCAAGAAGCAACTACAAGTTTTATCTACAAATAGGTTGTAGATTGCATATACTATTGAGTAGTCAGTGAAAAATGTTGCTTGCTGTACTTATTGTGAAAGATTGTAGAAGAGTTACTTGCTATTTTGTATTAATTTTGTGAAAATGATAGAGAAATATGAAAAATCCATCATTGAGAAGCTAGACAAGGACAATTATACATCATGAAAGTTTCATGTAACGAACTTCCTTTTTAGAAAAGGCCTTTATGATTTTGTTTCAGATGAAGAAAAGGAGCAAGAACCTTGCGACTATAGAGGAATTACAAGTATGGAAGAAATGGAATGCAAAAGCCAAAAAGATGACATGTTGGCTATCTAAAATCCTTGATAATACTATATTAGGACATATAAAGATGTAGAAACTTCACATGTATCTTGGACAATTATTGAGAATATGTTTTTAGTAAATACAAAGGCACGAAATATTCAACTCAAGAAAGAGTTGAATACTTTGAAGAAAGGGAAGATGCTTGTAAATGAGTATGTTTTAAAAGTGAGAAGCATTGTAGATGCATTAGCAGTTATTGATACAATACCTAAGGATGATGATTTGGTATCATCTATTTTGGGTGGTCTTAATTATAAAAAGACTTCGGTGGTCTTAATCATAAAAATTAGATGATTTAGTATTATCTACTTTGGGTGGTATCAATCATAAAAAGACTTGGAAATCATTTGTTACTTTCATCTATGTATGGAAACCATTTCGAGTTTTTAATGAGTTGATCTCTCTCGTGATCATCAAAGAGATCAACATGCAAGGTGAATCATTTGAAAGAAGTGGTGAATAGGTCCAAGTATTTTACTCAAGTTTAAAAAGGGGTCATACTGCAGATCCTCTTCAAGTAGCCATGGTATGGGACGTGCTAGTGATAACCAACAAAACAAGTTAAATTAACAATTCAATGAAATGCAAGTTTCAAGAGTCCGTGAAAACTTTAGAGGTAGGGGGATCTCGAGAGGAAAAGGTGGATGGAAAAATACAGGTTCTGGCAATTCTGGTATTGTTTGTCATTATTGTGGCAAAATAGGTCATATTATAACCCATTGTTATGCTAAGAAAGATTATATCCATAGCGGTAAATTACAGTAAGGAAACTATGTATTATCTTCACAACCAAATGATGACAAAAATGAACATCTGTTTGTTATACAGCATATGATAAATGCTATTACAAGAAATGGGACACATGATGATGTATGGTATATCAATTTAAGTGCATCTAATCATATGACCAATCATGTTGAATGGTTTGGAGAGATATAGAATTTACAAAATCTAGGTTATGTGTAGATGAATGATGATTCATGCCACCCAATTTCACACATTGGAAAGGTTCCCTTGTCAATCATAAAGACTTTAGTGTCTATTGGTCAAATGGTAGAGCAAGGGTTTTAGGTTTAATTTAATATAAAAAACTACTTTGTAAAATTTTTTAATGATAATTGCAAGTTATTTGCAAAAGGAAGTAGAATTGGCCGCATGTTCACTTTAGATATTGGAACTCCTGCTATGAATGTTGCTATGTATGCCAAAGGAAAAAGAGTGGTTACAAACATTGAAATATGGCATAAACATATTGGATATGCAAATGTGCAAAGGCTAAAATTAATGCACTCCAAAGGGTTGGTTACAAGGTTGCATACTTTTAGAGTTGTAGAATTTCATAAAGTATGTGAAGTATGTCAGTTTGGTAAGTAAGACAACCTTTTTTGCATGATACAAATGTGAGTAGAAATATACTTGATATTGTGCATACAAGTGTTTGGGAGCCTACACAAAGTATATCTCTTAGTGGCAGAAAATATTTTGTCACATTATTGATAATTGTTCAAGAAAACTGTGGGTATATTTCATTAAGCAGAAGAGTGACATATTTGAGCACTTCAAAACTTTCAAGGCTACTATTGAAACTAAAATATACTTGAAAGTTAAGTGCTTGAGGTTAGATGGAGAGGGAGGGTACCTCTCTAATGAGTTTAGTGACTTTTTGAGGTCTCATGGGATAAAGAGACAGTTCACTTGTAAGTACACCCCACAAAAAAATGGATTGCAGAAAGGAAATTTTGACATATTACAGAAGTTGCATGGGCATTGATATGGCTGAAAAGAATATGCCAAAATACTTTTGTTTTGAAGTTTTTTATACTACCATCTATATTATAAATATAACTCCCACAATTGTAGTTCATGGAATAATCCCTGAAGAATGCTTTACAAGCAAGAAGCCTAATGTGTCACACTTGAAAGTGTTTGGTTCTATTGTATATGTTGATGTGCCATATGAGCTACGAAAGAAGCTTGACCCAAAGGCTAAAAAATGTTTTTTATTGGATACTCTTTAAAGAAAAAAGGGTATCGTTGTTATAACCTTATCATAGATGAGTTTAGAGTGAGCAATGAAGGGAATAAACAGTGGATTATCAAGCGCATATGACGAGGAGGGTGAGGTGAGGCATGCAGTGGTCGTTGTACAGAGGGACGGCCCCCATGATGATGTTTGTCATGTCTCGATTGTGGGGCATATTCCAACCAGTATAGCAGATTTTTGCTCACTCCTAGTTGCACGGACTGGTTGTGATGGAATGGGACAGGGCTCGCGTCCCTGGCAGGATGGATCGGAAATGGGGGAAAGCTTATAGAAGGGATAGTGCCCTATGTACACCCTCAGAGATGTTGGTCAGGGCTTCCCATGGCGGCCATGAGGACTATATGCCCTCCACCTAGAGGCGAGAGTAGTCCCACAACTTTTGGACGTGTGGTGAGAGGAGGACCCTAGGGGCTTAGCCTGTCAAACACAAACTTTTCTCCCTGCGCTCGATTACCATTGCTTGTGTGTGTTGGTATTATCTGTACATAGTTACCTAATTCATGATCTATTTATATACATATTTATGGACCGATGTCACTTCGTGAAGATAAGAACCAATTGTAGAACTTGGGTTTGTATTGGAGTGTGGCATATGCATCCAATACTCGTGGTAGCTTACTCAATAACAACAGATATTTTGCAACATCAAGTAGCATGATACCTTGTCTGAGTCTACTTGCAACATGTAGCTCCTCCTTAGTGAGAATCTTATCAACCAGAGAGTTTTCTTGGCTAGTTCCGACTAAGTCCATACCTCGATTGGCAATCAGTACTACTCGAAGGGAAGTTGGCACCACATAGATTGGGTCTCTTTAAGACCACCATTTGCCCAATCACTCCTCTAAGATTATCATAATTTGGGCTCCTAGTTTGGCCATTGTAATGCAGTTTTCAAACCAACATTTTTCAAATCGACTTCGACCCTCTGATTGTTGCTTTAGTTGCTCTATCTCTAAGAGATTTGGTTGGCAAAGCGCTTCATTGAATGTCACAGTTAAGCGTAGTTTGTCCGCCTCCTCGTCAGAGATGAGTTGCATGCGCTTATGTAGGAGTGTGTCGTAGTGGTTGTTAAGATATTCTTGCTCTTCCCAAGATAGGGGACATGGCAAGTATTCCTCAAGTTACTCCTCAGGGAATGTGCCCATGTCTGCAAGGACGTAGACATGTGTGAATAATTTGAGTTTACCATCCAACTCAGTCAAGCACTCTGTGACACTTCTATGTTCTATGAAGGCCTGCTTGGTTGCTATCTCATGTAAGGTTCTAGGAGTTTCTCTAGGCTTTAGCATAGCTGGGGGCTCAGACCTAGATTAGCAAGATTGGTCATGTTCTCAGGGATTTCATGTTTCTCATTAGGCTTTGCTGCCATTGTGTCATGGTTCTCCTCAGACGTGACTGGTCAACCTGTTGTAACAGTGTTGTATCCACTCTTGATTGGTCAATGCAAGTTCTATTGTTATTGGTGGATTGAGTGTTGCAAGCAATTGTTGATGGTAATGGTTTCTTTGACTTATCAAAACACACGGATGTGTCTAAGGTTTCACCACTGTTAGGAGAGATGGAAATGGGCTCATTCGTGGGTGGGCTCGATGCTTCATTCCTCAGTTCTTCAGCACCCTTGGTCTCAATATTCTTGGCGTCTACCGCCACTTGAAACTGCAGTTGTTTTTGTTGTTTTCTCCTCTTTTTCTTAGGAAATCGAGGTGTATCCCTTGAGGACTCGGGACCCTGAACTAGGTCAGCCATTGATGTGCTCGGTTGGGCCTCAGTATTCTCCTTCTCTAGTGCGTCCTCATGGGACGTAGCTGTGACCTACTAAACACCCTTGGTAGGTTGTGAGGGTACAATTGCCTCTCCCCTTGGAGAGTCTAGCTCTTTAGGTAATTCCCTTTCATTTTTCCCCTCATCCGATTGCATTGGCAGTTGCTCCTGGTCGAGCATTTTCTCTAGGCTCTTGTCCATTGTTGGAACATGCCTCCATTGCTTCTTATCAGTGCAGGTGTTGTGTTTAGAGCTATTTTTCTCTTGCTCAGGAGGTTTGGGTGACTCTAGTGTAGAACCAAGAGACGGTTTAGGTTTCTTGTCATGTAGGCTTGGATGGAACCAGCTGAAGAGGTTAGGGTTGTATTGATGGGAAGCATAGAGATCTAGGATTGCAAGGTCTTGAGTGAGGAAGAAGACATATGCACTACCATCAAGAACCATGCTCCCTACTCCTAGCCTACTAGCCACATGTAGATCTTCTTCTAGAAGTAGTTTATCTTACAAGGGATGTTTTTGGATAGTGGTAGAAAGCTCAACCTCATGGACCATTGCCAACACTCGTAATGAGGTTGGGGCAACGTACGTGGGATCATGTATTGATGTCCAAAGGGCCTTCCTTTGCTTAGCGAGTGTCATTAGTCGGTGGCCAATTTTGGCTGCAAAACTTTGATTGGAGTACCATTTCTGCGCAAAGTTACCTTGTCCTTTCCCTTTTTTTTTAATTGCTTTGAGCTTTTCCTTGTTTGTCTCACGTTGATTAGTATAGACTGAGGGTATCAAGCGCAATTCTCTAGCTATGGCTTTTGGGATTTCCTTTATGACTTCTTCAGCCAACAGCTACATAGCGGGAGCAAATATGTTGTTACTCATCCCAAGTCAGAGGTTCAGCTATGAGCTTTGTGTGCTCTGATGTTGGCCTTCCAATGTCCACATGGACGTATGCACGTGTGATGGCTGTCAGCTTGTGATCAAGCTTCATCTAGCACTTCATCTCTGGTTCATTGGTCAGATGTGCCATCTCCTTGACCAAATCTTTGAGAGATTTCTCCTCAAGCCTAGGATTTAGGTGCTTTGGTAGTGCTAGAGGTGTCAAGGATGTTGGTTACGACATCTCTTCTGCAGGTGAATTGCTAAGGACACATTCCGCAAGGGGCATCATCACGGCCAAAGCGGTGTGACTGCTGTGATTCTTGAGTGGAAGTAGTAGCAGCTAGTTTAGTGGACTAGCCACTATTGGTAGACTGCAGTGTCAAGCCCTTAAGCAAATCAAAAGTGGTCTTGTCTTTTGTTGCCCTTTGCACATTCACTTGTGCAGATTGAGCATTAGTTGAGGTAGTCACGATGGATTGCACAGGCATATCCTTAGGTTGAGAGCTAAGGGTGGTGTCATGTCCCACCTCTTGGACATTTGGAAGCTTAGATGGAGATAGACATTGGAATTGAGTAGCTACCCTTGACGATTGCTATTGTGCTTCCTGTGTCCATTTAGAGAAAGAGGGCGTAGGAGACTTGGGACTCCTAGGTAGACCTGGCACTAGCTGAAAGATTTGCTCATGGCTATTAGACAACTCTGCCATTTGCTTTATTGAGCACTTAGCCTTATCATGAGCAACATTGTGCTTGTGGTACTCATTATCCTCTTGGGAAGTCAAAGGCTCTCTGGGCACTAGTGGCTTTTGTGCACACTCGACGGTCACATCTGATATGTGCTTGTTAAGCACACTAGGCTGAGGATCTGCATTTCGAATAGTCCTTTGGTTTCTTGATTTCAATTGTGAGAGGCTCAATCACTCCAACCTTGTTGAGTGAAGACTTGGATTTTCGTTTAGATTTCCTCATGCGCTTCTTTTCTTTTGATACGATTTGGACTTCAGCTGATAGAGGTGGTTTAGCCGGGGGTTTTGGCACCCAAATCCATTGGTTATCTGCGTAATACCCTTGAGCACGTAGCAATGCTTTGGATATCCATCACTGTGTTGTGCTGGGTCTCCACCATCGATACCTTCATCTATAAGGCTTGGGCTTCTTTTGTGGTATTCTACAATATTTGTAAGTCCAAAGCCTATCCTTGGCATTGTTTCCTGACCTTCTTGTTTCAAGCATAGCCTCGCTCACTGGTTCTCTCTGTTCAACATGTGCTTGTATCAATTCTTTCAACAAGTCCTTGCTCTCATTACTAGGCTTGCCTTGTATGTTAGAATGTTCCTTGTCTTTCCCTCAAGGTTTGATGAGGTCGCCCTTACTAAAGGTTGTGATTATCCTCACCCCTAGTAGTGTCAAGTGTATCCTCTGTGCTACATAATGGGCCTCACACTTCGTGACCCTTTTGAAGGTGTTAACCCCAAGTCAAGAAGGCAGAAAAATGAATGAAAAAGCGGGAAGAGGATGGAAAAAGAGCAAAGATACGAAGGTGGCCTCTAAAGCTAAGCTGGGGCCAAAAGCATAATTTTAAATGAAAGGAGTCTCAAAAAACTCCAAAAGCTCGTGTAAAAGAGCGCAGGCTCCCTCCTGTGCCAATTGTAAAGTATTAGACGAGTGTAGGCTAGATGCATAAGGCTAGAAGAGGGAAATAGAGAAAGGACCTTGCCACAATGGCCAGTCATGTAAAAAAAGGGGATGGGTGCCATGGGATTTTAGGACTTATATATAAAGTTCAAAAAGTGAATGGAAGCTCATTCTTTGGTGTGTGGCTAACAAGAGCTCTCTTCTTCTTTTTCTATTCTTCTCTTCTCCTTGCTTGTGTGTGCTCTTGAGAGAGGGAGTGTGAGAGTGCAAGGGAGTGAGTGTGTGGGAGTGAGGGATCAAGAGGGTGAAGCTCTTCACCATCTCCTCTTCTCTTCTTCTCTTCTCTTCTCTTCTCTTATCTTCTCTTCTCTTCTCTTGCGCGCGCGGCTATGGTGGATAGAGCTTGGAGATGGAGGAGGCTTGAGGATGCTTGAGCTAGCATCTAGGATCATGGAGCTACCGGTGTATGCGAGAGAGAAGGCAACTCATATCGGCATCAAGGTAAGCTCACTACACTCGTAGGATCGATGGCTTGTTGACTAGGTGAGAGATAGCCATTAGTGCTCGGCTTGGGACGCTTGAAACAATAAGCGGTCCGTGGGTCTTGGCGGTTGAGCGAAAGCTCCCACATTTTGGTTCTGTTGTCAGGACCACGGATTCAAGCTTGAGCACTTGCGCGCCTCATATCGAGCATTGAAGTAAGGGATTCATCCCCAAAACGGAGCTTGAGATAGGTAGGAAGTTTGGGTGTTTTGATCTTCGAAACAAGTAAGTATTTTGGGTTAGTTAGTTTGTTTGATGATTGGAAAACATGGAGGAATCATTTCAATTTGTTGCTTTCGATTCTTGTTGCATTTAGCGTAGGATAGGATTAGGAAATCGAATCGGGAAAGGGTAGGGTTTACTATTGCAAAATAGGGCATAAACCATGCAAAAAATGGTAAAAAGCTTGCTTGGGATGCTTAGTGTCGGCAAGTGAGTGATTGGGAGCATCAAAACCTTACCCAAGAGGGGGTTTAAGAGCCAAGAGGCCAAGGGAGAGCTCATTTGCAACCATTGCAGTGAGAGAGAGAGAGAGCCAAGGGAGTACACTTAAGGAAAACTGAAAGCCTGATTGAGCACAAGTGCACTAGAAAGAACACACACATTGAGAGGAGATAAATTGAGGACTGTATTTAATAAGTCAAGGAACTCACTCAGATAAACCACTCAAGGAACTCGCCAATAGGAGAGAACCCAAAGACGTAGACAAACCATCAACACGTGAAGTAGGACCAAGCAAGCAGCGCCAACGAAGTGGATTTGACAAACCTACTCAACCTGATCGATAGCTTGGTGGAGCACGATAACTCGACTATAGCAGAAGAAAGCTCAAACCGCGGGTCTAACGAGGAACTCGACTTAGGCGTTTTCCTAGAAGCCATTCAGCACAGTTGGTCAGTAGCTACAATGCGCACGTGCGGTATGAGCACTGCGGCCAGACAATAGATGTTATCATCGCAGACTTAGAAGAAGAGAGAAAGCTAACCCACAAGGCATTGCAAAGCATAGTCGAATACAATAGAGACTAGCAGGCTAGGAGCCAAAGGCAAAGCACGAAGTTGCATGAGGTGCAGCAGGTGCTGAACTTAGCCGGTTCACGAGAGGGCCCTAGAAGGAGACTTAACGTTGAGCGAGCTTCTCATGAAGCGACTGCTAGACAACATTGCAGCAGAGCAAAGTGCCACAGCATTGGCGACATCACTGCTGGTAGGATTAGGAGCAACCCAAGGCTCTAAGAGCCAGTCTAAAATCCCAATAGTTCCAAAGCAGCTTGACAAGTACCAACCCCATGACGATCCATAGAGCTTTCTAGAGCAGTTCGAGCAAGTCTGTGAAGCCAACGGCCTCAGCGACCTGACTCAGCACTCTCAAGCATTTGGGCTATGCTTAGGTGATAAGGGTAGGACTTGGTATACAAGCTTAGATGCCGCAGAGGGCGAGCCAATTTCAATGGCCTCAAGAATCTCTTCATCAAGAGATTTGCTGAGCGTGGATACTCCGACAACCTGCTAGTATAACTAATGAATGTTAAGTAGAGAGAGAAGGAGGACATTCGCGATTACGTAACCCACGTGAGGAGTCTCTTCAAGAGAATCCCTACGGGCAAACGACTGACTGAAAGGGCAATTTCAACTGTATCCATTGACGAAATTTGAAACAAGGAACTGTATAAGGCTTTGGCAGGCAACTCGAGCTTGCAGCGGGATGCACTAGCTAGGGTTTTTGAGGAAGCCACTAGAGTTGACGATCAGTTGAAAGAGCGGGGCTCCAGGAGCTCCAACTCAGAAGAAACCAACTCGTGGAGTTTAGAGAGAGCGTCAGCCTCTAGTGAACGGCCAGCCCCATGATCCCAAGATAAGGGGAAAGCCACCAAGACAAACCAAGACTTGGCTGATGTCAAGATGGAGATAGCCAAGCTGCAAGACATGTTGAGACAACCAACGCGCCCACACGTCCAATGTGTGTACTGTGGCGGAAACCACTTGCCAGCCGAGTGTCAAGACCCTAGATTGAGACCTTGTGCTAACTGCGGCAGGTTCAGTCATGACATCGCACATTGCAGATTGCCGAGAAGACTTCCGTACTCGCAACCATACGGCCAGCCTTACCTAGCGAACAGATCGCAGCCACTCTTCAAAAGGGGAGCCCCATTGGCCCTTCCTGCGCCTAATGACATTAAGCCGACTGTTCCTAGGATGGACATAAACCCTACAGGCACATCCACCGAGTGATGCTCCAGTCTACTATGTGGAAGAGCCAAATGAGGAAGAGACTTACTTATATCCTTATGTCTCTCATGACGACGAGGGCAAAGTAGTCCTTATGAACTATCAACCAGTACTGGTGATGGCGTTAGGGAGAAGACAAGGTAGAGGCCTAGGAGGGCAGACGCAGGATCCAATCATCTATTGGACTTGTGGTCACCTAGGTCATGTCTCGTCGCATTGCCCTGAGAGGGAGCAGTAGAAGAGAGACAAAGCTAACCTAAGGTGCGTTGAGTGCAGAATTACCCATCTCTTCGTCGATTGCCCAAAGCGGAAACCTTCTTCAAGTTCAGCCAACGTACCATCTGTCCCCTTGGGGCTATTTGGTGTCGAGAACCTCGATGGGGAGGCCATACCTATCCCATTGTGGGTCATGACTCATGCCCAGACAAAGCAGGCTGGCTTATCACTGCCAGGCCCTAGCAACCTTGATATAGCCTCGATAGGGAAGAAGAGCCGCATACGGAGAAAGAAGAGGTCGGAAGCTAAGATTGCACTGAAAACTGAGAGTGCTACAACTCTTCCTATTGGGAAGAAATTCATGGACGCAGAGGTAGAAACTTCAGCCCCTAAGACGGCCGAAAAGGGAAGTGCCAAGGTAGGGGAATACCCGCATCCGAAGCGCCAGCTAGAAGCCATAGAGAAAGTGAAGGACTGGGTGAAAGAGGCCCAAGAGCACTTAAGGGACGCTGAGCCCATCCTAGAGGATGAGATCGATGATCTCCCCAGCATAAGCATGCCAGTCTCACCCCCTCGACCAAAGTCAGGATATGTGACCGCACCATAAGCAACACCACTTAGGCCAAGCCTTGATGCTGCAAGCCCGCAAATCAGTCACGGCCATTGGATAGGACAATCCAGTTTAGGAGAGAGACGAGTAGCCAACGACCTCCTTACTAAGTTAGTGACCACCCCGGTGACGTTAAGCTTGGGAGACCTGCTTAAGCAGCATCCCACCCTATGGTAAGACCTGAAGCAGTGGGTTGAGGGGTCATGAGAACAAGCTGCTGATCTACACAACCAGAATACAGAAACACAAATATCGAGTCTAACACTGCACTCTGTGCCAAAATCCTTGCACATTAATGCTTTCTGGGAAGGCATCGAGATGCATGTAATATTACCTGTCCTAGCCTTAGGTGACACAATGAGAAAGGAGATCGTAGACACGAGAGCCGGGGTTAGTGTACTGAGCCATGTAGTACTTCAGACTTGGGGAAACCCACTTGTCGAGACCGCTCGGTTTAATGTCACATTAGCAAAAGGCATAAGAGTGAAGCCATTCGAGGTACTTAAAAACTGGCCAGTGAAAATTGCAGGTGTCCAATTCTCTGTCGACTTTATAGTCATGAAGGGGGTGGACTACAATATCCCATTAGGCCGACCCTGGATGCGCAATGCCAGAGTTATCGAAGATTGGGGTAACAGCTTGATCTTCCTAGGCAATAGAATGGAAGCTGTGAGGGTAGAGATGGACACTTGGAAGACCTCACCAGTCGACTTTCTCCGCCATGCTCAAAGGTAATGCTCAAGTCAAGGAGTCTTATGGGCCCTTGACCAAGTATGTCCCATGCCTAGAGGATGAGCGAGATTGGATGCATGTCCTTGCTACAGTCGATCTTCCGTTCTCGGATCATGATGCATATGAGCAAGCCATCAAGATGATGGGCAAGTCTGATGGCACGCCCTCCGTACTAGTGTGCATGATGGCAGGAACCCTTTGTGGGAGCCCTAAGCTCATCACCTTCCAAGTGCCAAATAACAAAAGAGCACTCCAAGGGGTTCTGGAATGCTTAATGGACAAGCTAGCTAACAATCCAATAGCAAACTTCAAACCACTCTAGGATCTCTTAGACAAATCCAAGTGGCAATGGATCAGGATGCATGACTTAAACCTTATGTACAACTGGGCCCTAGTCCTAGATCAATGACAAGAGATATACCAAGCCCTAGGAGACGACGAGTAGTATGACGCAGAGGACTCTAATGACGAGTACGAAGACTGCCAATTCTTCAGTGACGAAAGTGAGGGTGAGATAGATACCGTAGAATATGACACTGAGGGACATGAAATAGAACAAATACAGGCAGACTCCAAGCCACAGAAAAAGAGTGTCTTTAGGATAGAGCGAGGGGTCATGTGCATGGATTGTGATCACGCCTGGTTAGAACACATAGGATCCATAGACTTGGAGCAAGCAGGCCTAGCCCAACCAGGAACGACACCAGTGCTTAGGACAGAATCACCATCTGAGCTGCAACCACCTCTTCTAGCAAAGACGAGGAGTTTGACTTTGAGTCGGAGGTAAGTTCGGATAGCGACCCAGAAATACCTAGGCCTTCCAAGACCCGACACACCAAGGGGGGCCTACCTGTTCACCTGAGGCGCAGACGATTGAAGCATGAAAGGCCGAAACAATCTAGGGACACACGAACAGATGAACAGTGAAAACTGTGGGACCTCCCTAAAAGATTTACAAAATTCAAGAAAGGGGATAGGGTAGTGATCCTGTTGGGTGCCAAATGGCACGGGCAGATGAGCGAACCAATCGAGGGACCAGCCAAGGTCAAGGAGGTGAACCTAGCCCAGGAAGGGGAGACACCTCGACCAACCTTCATTGCCGATGACTTGACCGAGGAGAGGAAACGAGTCTTGTCGCTCTCTTGCGAGAGTACGTAGACGTATTTGCTTGGTCCTTGGAAGAGCTTAAAGGGGTAGATCCGAGTGTGGTGACTCATAATATACCCATGACACCAGACACAACGTCGGTGAAGAAACGACCATACCTAATGAATCCAAAACATGCTCATGCTGTCAAGGAAGAGATTGATAAGCTGATGAGAGCGGGATTCATTTAAGAAATTGAGCACAAGGACTGGGTATCATCCTTAGTCATCGTGATGAAGAAAAACGGAAAGATTAGAGTGTGCGTGGATTACAAGAACGTGAACGCTGCTACTAAAAGGGACAATTACCCATTGCCATACACCGAGCACATTGAAAGAGTGGCGGGCAAGGAGGCCTACAGTTTTCTGGATGGCTTCTTAGGATACAATCAGGTGCAAGTGCATCCTGCCGACAAGCATAAGACTGCCTTCGCCACTGCGTGGGGTGTCTTTGCTTACATAGTCATGCCTTTCGGGTTGACTAATGTCCATGTCACTTTCCAATGCCTCATGTGCACCATATTTAAAGACATGCTTCGCAAAGAGTTGGAAGTCTTTGTTGATGACCTCTGCGTTCACTCGACCTGGATGGAACACTTAGACAAGAAGTCTTCGAGCGATGTCGCCTATATCGTCTCTCCTTGAACCCCTTAAAATGCCAGTTTTGGGTGAAGCATGGATGCATCCTAGGCCACGTGGTGTCGAAGAACGGTATTGCCACTGACTTCTTGAAAGTCAGGGTTATTGTTGACCTTCCATCCCCAATCAACTATAAGGGAGTCCAATGCTTCTTGGGCCATATAGGATACTATCGGCAGTTTGTGCTGAATTACGTGTTGATAGCCAGACCTTTATACAAGTTGTTGATTGTCTTTGAATGGAGTGAAGCATGCCAATGAGAATATGAAGAGTTGAAGAAGGCTCTAACCACATCACCAATTCTACGAGCCCCAGATTGGATCATTACCTTTCATGTGCATATTGATGCTTCTAAATTTTCTGTGGGGATAGTGTTGTGCCACATGGCGAGTACAACCTAGACTATCCAGTGAGCTTTGCTAGCAGACAACTCACTGAGACAAAAATGAACTACTCGACGAACAGAAAGAGAGGTCTTGGCCATGGTGTTTGCTGTGAAGAAGTTCCGGCATTATTTATTGGCTACACCCTTTACCTTTTTTGTGGGACATCAAGCCTTGCTATATCTAGTGAATAAACCTTGCGCTACAGGATGCATAGCTCGGTGGCTCCTTTTGCTTTTGGATTTTGACTTCTCCATGGTTGTACGGAAGGGAAAGCAGCACTACATGGCTGACCATATGTCACGCATCTCCACAGGAGAAGCCGCTGGAGAAGGCATTACCGACGAATTGCCAGACGCCCATCTCTTCAACCTTTCCAGTGGAGTGAGATTTATTCAAGGCCGATCTAATGCCATATTGGATAGATGACATAGTCCAAGTGCTTGAGCACAGACTATCTGAATGACCGATAGAGAAGGCAAGACTGAGGCGACTCATTCTCATGATCCAACCCTACCAATTGATAGCAGGCCAGCTGTATCACCTAGGGCAAGATGGATTACTACACAGATGCATGTGCAAGCATGAGATGCACGACATGCTCTTAGAGGCGCACAACAAAATTGCTGTTGGACACTTTAGCAGAGACACGACGGCCCGCAAGGTGCTGCAGTCTCAACTATGGTGGCCAAAGCTGTTCCGTGATGCAGCACGATTTGTTAAGCATTGTGATGAGTGTCAACAGACAAAGGTCTCGATTTGCAAGGATCAAATGGAGTTGACCCCAATCATTGCATGACAACCCTTCAAAAAATGGAGAATCAACTTCATAGGACCCATCAGATTGCTACACAATATTCACAGGCCAAATACATAATTGTGGCATAGACTACCTCACGAAATGGGCAGAGGTGAGAGCAACATGAAAGAACGATGCTCAAACGATCGCCAAGTTCTTGTGGGAGTAGTTGATCTCACGATTCGGCTGCCCCATCGAACTAGTCTGTGACCAGGGCACACACTTCATCAATGAAGTGATAGTGCACCTCCTATCCACCTTCCTAATTATCCATCAGAAATCCTCTCCATACTACCCTCAAGAAAATGGCCAGGCAGAATCCATGAATAAGATTCTTGTCAATGTCCTAACCAAGGTAGTCTCTACCTCGTGCAGTGACTGGGATAACAAGCTGATGTTAGCCTTATGGCCTTATCACACAGCTTATAAAATGGATGTCGACTAGACCCCCTTTAGGTTGACTTATGGAACCAAAGCAATTCTCCCTGTAGAATTCTTCGTGCCTAGCCTGAGAATCACACTTCAGGAACAATGGGAAGGAAAGGAGGCATGGAGGCAACACCTAGTTGAACTCAAATGCCTCTCGGAGACTCGCCTTCTAGCCACTCATGCGGTCATATGTGAGAAGGCACGACGCAAGAGCTGGTTTGACAAGCACGTCAAGCAACGCGACTTAGTGCTCCTATACTCAGCTAAGGGGCATAAGCAAAAAATGAATTTTAGGGGTCTTAGACCTTTCAAAGTTTGTGCAATCAGTTGAATGGGCAATGTCGAGCTCGAGACTCTAGACAGTGAGGGAATAGGCTTCTTCAATGGCAGTCATATTAAGAAGCACTATCCTCCCACGCATCCTTTGCATGAGCCACCAATGTTGGAACCTCCTGTCAAAGTGCGGGTAGCCACAATCACTTTTGCCCTTGTGAGGGTGAAGCTGTGTTTTTTGCAGTGACATAATTTTTTGCAGTATTCTGTAATGGCGTCTGATTCTCTCTCACAGATTGTCAGTGAAAAGCTTGACAAGAACAACTTCCAAGCATGGAAGTTTAGAATGACGAATTTCCTTATGGAAAAAGGATATTGGGAATTTGTTGCAGGAAATGAAGAAGAACCAGTTCTTCCTGATGTTCCCAATCAACAGCAAATGCAGGCATTCAAAGCATGGCATGAGAGAGCCAGGAAAGTTATGTACTGGCTGTCTATCAGCATTTCAGACTCTATGATTGTGCATATTCAGGATGCAAGTACGCCAAAGGAGGCATGGGATACTCTGTCAAAGATGTATAGCACAAATACGCAAGCCAGGAAAATGCAGCTCAAGCAAGAGTTGCACAATGTGCAAAGAGAAAATATGAGCATCAATGACTACCACATGAAGGTGAAGAAGATTGCAGATGCACTTGCTTTCATTGGGTCGCCAGTGGAAGATGATGATTTAGTTTCTGTGATCTTGAATGGTCTAGGAAAGGATTATGCACAGTTTCGGACATCCATTTCAGTTCGTGAAAGATTTCCTGATTTTGAGGAGTTGATTGCTCTTCTAATTTCTGAGGAGCAGAGAAATGGTGGTGCATCTTCTTCAGGAGGAACTTCAAAAGAAACTGTCTTCTACTCAAATGCTAGAAGAGGTAGAGGCAGAGGTAGAGGAGGCCGATTTGGAGGCCGTGGTAAAAAAAAAATATGCAGCAAACTCAAGAAAACCAGTCCTATGGAGGAGGACGTGGTAACTCTAGAGGCAGGGGGAGCCAAAAAGGTCGTGGTGGATGGCAAAGAGGCCAAAATGCAAACAGTAATGTTGAATGCTACTATTGTGGTAAAATGGGTCATATGGCTAAAGACTGCTATAAAAAGTAGAATGACATCATGAATGGAAAACTGCAACAAGGAAATTATGCATCTTCTAGTAGACAGGGTGATGACAGAAATGAGCATTTGTTTATGGTGCAGCACATGAACAATTCTGTGACAAGTGCAGAAGAAAGCAACGATGTGTGGTATGTTGACTCAGGTGCATCAAACCACATGACAGGTCATGCAGAATGGATGGAGGATGCAAGGAAAATGGAAAAACCAGGATTTGTGGAGACTGGTGATGATACTGCACGCAAAACTGGCGAAAGTGGTATTTGACCAGACAGTCACTTTTTAGTGACGATTTTGCATAAACAGGAACCAAGGATGATTCTGTAACTCCCAATGTCTCTGCACACAAGCATACGATGCAATTTCTACAGTAACTTTTCACCGACCTGTAGAACAGTGGCTGCACAGCATAAAACTGGGCCTTTTCTTGAGTGCGTGCAGAAAACTTCCGCCTCCAAAACAGGCCCCGAAATGGCCTCAAATTAAAAAAACAAGGTCGCCTAGGGCTAAAGCCCTTTCCCCGCAGCATATACTGCCCTCTTGCTTCACCGCGAAGGGCGTCTCAACCTGAGACAATGCACTCCTGCAATTTCCGGCTGTGCTACCTGCAGAGATCTGCTCCCAAAATAGAAAATGAAAGCAACACTGCTCCTCTTACCAGACCACCGCGAGCTTGGCTTGCTTTCTTGAGCTCCTTACCACGAACAAGGCTCTGATACCATGTCAAGATTGTGGGAGAGAAGGAAGGAGTCTCACTTGTAGCTTTCTTGCTTGCACAATGGGGGAATACACACAAGGGTGGAGGCTGAAAACAGTTTTCCTCTTCTTAGTTGTGTAAGCCAAAAGAACTCTCATACAAAGAAATAGAAGAACCCTATATATGGGTCTCAAACCAAACTCAACTAACTAAGGTGGCATATTAACTGAGCCACGAACTAGAGTAGATAAGGATAGCTATCATGTAGCTATTATTCATGGGCGGTGTACCAACCGCGTCTGCAACTGACAAGTCGGTGACATAAATACACAACTGTCACCCTGGCGTATCACGAGTGGAGCTCGATATCTCAACACCACTTCCCTTTTATTTGGTATCAGAGCAAAGGAATCGGAGCTTGTCTGACATTCTCTTCAGCCTGGATTTGAAGAGCTTCAACCCGAGCTTCAATGGCAGTCATGGCACCTTCATTTCCAGGTATGTTTTGATCTCCCGCCTCCTCCTCGAGCTTCCACACCTTCATTGGCTTCTTCCTGGGCTACATTGGAGCCCCCTCGACATTGCCAAGTGTCCTCGAGGCATGTTGAAGACCCCCCAGTCCCCAAGAACAACTAGCGCAAATTTGAGTGCATTTTTAGGGGGCTGGGCTGACCTACTCCTGGCATTTCCCTGCTCTTCCTCGACTTCCCGACACTCTTGGCAATCTTCCTGACCATTGTTGGACTCCCCGGCATTAGTGTTTGTTTCCGGATGATCGATTCAATGTTTCCCCCTTCAGTCCTTTGCTGTATACACAATCCCAGGACTGTCAAAATAGGGTAGCACTTGACATTTACTGTTTGATGCTTCTTGGCATTGCCCGTTTGATGCCTATTGGTGCCCGGTGATTCCCGGATGTTATGGGATGCAATGTCTATGCTTTGGGACTAATTTGGAGCAGATTTAAGCACTGTTTGAGCTTCATTTAAAAGTAAATTTCTTGTTGTAATACAGTGGAATGAAGCTCATTTACTTGGTGTATGCATTGGTTCATGAATACAGGGTGCTTACTTGAGGTTTGAATGATCATCCCGATGTATTTGGAGGTTTTCAAATGCTTCTTCTTGGTTCTGGAATGCTTTTGAGCTTGGATTAGGCTCCGATTTGGTCGTTCTTCATTGGCATTTGGCTTCAGTTGGCATGCTTTGGACCGGTCTACGCCTATTGTTACTGCTTGACATTTAGGCTTCTTGCATTCATGCTTTGGTCAGATATGGATGCCACTTGGTTTGCCCATGCTTGACAGTTACTTGGAGCTTCGTCTTCAGATGTATTTGAGCATTTTGGATCTACTGGGCATTACATTTGGTTGTCAGTTACATGCTCTTTGAATTCTTTCAGCCTTATGCTTTACGGGTCTGAGAAAGCTTGGGATTTATGCTTCAGATGTACCCTACTGGGATTTGGCATGTCTGATGCTATGTATTCGATGTATTCAAGTTTCTTGCTCTCTTTGCATCTAACTTTACTTCCAGTGGGAGCCTCTTGGTATATTCGGATGTACACAGAGTCTTATTTACACTTGAGCTTAAGCCTATGGGATAGTTACATGCATTTGCTCTCTTGAGAGCTTTATGTTTGCAGTTAGTCTGTAGTGGGCTGATTTGATATGCCTATTGGGACAAGCACCTATCTCTATCATAGGTTTTTCAATTTTGTATGCATCTTGGATGGTTATGTATTGAGCTTCTTGCTCTATCAGTTGTGCTTGTGCTTGGTCTCTTCTCTTACCCCAAGACCCATTAGATGCATGACTTCTAGACCTATGAGATGTCTCTTGCCTGACAAGTGATTGGTTTGATAGTTCTTGGTACCTTCTTGCCCCTGGACACTCACAGTTGGATATATCTTGCTACCTGGCAGTTGCAATGACATATGTATCAGTGATTGCTTCATTTTGGGACAATTTTACATCCTGCTGTCATTTATTACAGCAAGCTGAAATCTGCAAATTTTGAGCACTTCTATGAGGGTAATGCTTACTATTTGATGTTATCTTGGTCATATTTGGTGGAAAGTGCTTCTCTTGGTGAAATCTACTCTTTCAACTAGTTTTAGCAATGGTTTTAGTGTATTTTTTGCTAATTATAGCAACCTACAATTTTGCTTTTTTGCTTTGATTTGGGACAATATGGCTGGTCATCTAAAAGATACACCTCTTTTTAACATTGCCAAGTTGGATGGTACCAAGTATGGGTATTGGAAGTCCCAAATATGGCAGGTTTTGGTGCAAAAGTTGCAGATTAAACCCTTACGTTTCAAGGGTGTTAAATCTGAGGATATGGATGATGATGTTTGGATGGAAGTTGATGAGCTATGCAAGTCTACCATTATTTTGTCATTCTCAGAAGAGATCCATCATAATGTTATTGAAGATGAAAATTAGAGTGCATGGATTTATGGGAGAAGATTCAGGAGCTCTATGCGCAACAGAGTCCTGTGTCACAGATGTATTGGCTAAAGTAGTTAATGGACCTTCGCATGAAGGAGGGGACCTCCCTTTCATCTCATTTCAGTCAATTTCATGCTATCATGAAGAGTCTGTTGTCACAAGGTATTGAATTCAAAGACAACTTGCACCCGTTGTTTCTGCTTGGCACCTTGCCTGAATCATGGGATGTCTTCTGTACTGCCATATGCACGAACAAGCTTGATGGGTTGAAAATCAAAGATGTTGAGAGTGCTTTATTGACTAAGAAAATCAAGAGGAGAAACAATGATGCTTCCCGCTCTTCACATGCATTGACCGTTAGAGGTGGCAAACATGGCATGCATGATAATGATCATAAGGGCAAGGACTCTCAAAAGTCCAGGTCCAAGTCACATGGTCGCAGTAAGTCCGACAGAAGTCTGATCTTACCTGTAATTATCGTGGGAAAGCAGGACATATTAGGGCCGCAGTGCCATAAAATGCGCAATGATAAGCACAAGGAAAATGGAAAAGAAAAAGTGTAGGAAAAGTCTTCTGAGCGCAGTATTGTACCTGCAAAGTCCAGTGTGAAGATAATAGAGGTTAATGTCATGCATGCCATTGATTCAGATTATGATTACATAGTTGCAGCTTCTTCATGCAATGCCTTATAGGCTTTTGAGATACATTCTATGTATGCGTAGTGATGGCTCTTGGATTCGACGCGTCCTTTCATGTGACACCCTGTAGAGATTGGTTTCATATCTATCATACCATGTCTGGTTCTGTGCATCTTGGTGATGATAGGTCTCTTGACATTGTGGGCATTGGAGATGTGCTGTAGTTTCCTTCTGGCAGTTCTTTTATTTTGCATGATGTATGCCATGTACTTGTGTTGACTCGCAGCCTTATGTCAGCTGGACAGCTTGATGATGCAGGGTATTTTGTGTCTTTTGGAGACTCTGCATGGAATATTACTCGTGGTAGGCTTGTGTTTGTAAGAGGTGCCAAGTTTGGCAGCCTCTATCCCTTACTTGTATCTGGAGCTACATTGGATCATGTTTTGTCTATGGGTTCTATTCCCCATGTATCGCTTTGGCATGCTCGTTTGGGGCATATATCTCTTAAAGGAATGAAATGCTCCGTGCTTTGCAGTATCTTCCGCCTTTTGACTCTTCGCATTTTGATTCTTGTGATCATTGTTTGTATGGCAGGCAGACTAGAAATACGCAAAAAAAGTCTGGTAAGAAACACATGGTGGATGATAGCATACGAAGAACAGTATATGTCTCCGATATTGATTAGCAGGTTACAGAAGAGCAGCTTGCAGCACTTTCTCTTACTTGCGGACAGGTTGTAGATTGTTGGGTTCGTGGAGATCCAAGCTTAGTACTCAAATTTGCATTTGCATTTGTAGAATTAACATATGAGGAGGGGGCACCATCAGCTCTCAACCTATGGCATGGTATGTTAGGTCTCTACCCTGTCGGAGTTTTGCCTTCTCAAACAGTAATTATCCCAGTGAACCCCACATTTTTACCTCGGTCTGAAGATGGGTGTGAAATGTGTGCATAGACAATCTATTGTACAAACATTGACAAGAAGGTGACATAAGCATAAGTTAAACTATCTTCTGAGATACAATCTGTGGGAAGGATGCTAGTTGTGATCAAGTCTTTTGTTGCTATTATATCTATTGTAACAAAGTTCTTCCACCCTAATTTTCGATCATGTGCTTCATTAAGCAACCTGTTAGATCATCCTTTAGTGACAAATCTTGTTCATCAAACAATCCTCTTCCTCCTCTGCATTTTGCTTGGGTTGATTATGTTTCTAAGAGATAACATCAAATAGAGATTTCATGTGATCTTTCCTAACATGAAATGCAATATGCCTACAAGCAACGGTACTTGATACCCTTTCAAGAGACATTTTATTGTCTGTTAAAAAGGGCTTTGGAAGCTTGATTACTGGAACCACTTGAACCAGCTTGAAGAACATCACTACTGTCATCTAGTAGCCTATCATGTTGACCCTTATCTAGTAGCATATGCGAATGGCCTTTTATGCAACAACACAAGAGAATTGGTGGTTGACTTCAACTATCAAAAGTGAATCAAATCTGGTTGACTGAAGGGAGCTTTGATGTTGAGATAAAATCAATGCTTGAGGGTTTGAATTTCATAATTGTTGTATCTCATGTTCACGACGCTTGATTCTTGTTGCATTATTCGTCTCTAGCAACTTAGTTTCTAGTATTATTTTGTGAACCAAGTTGGAAGTTGTCATGGGCCACTTACAAATGCACTTCATGATGCTCTTACCGAAGTTATAGAGAAGCAAAAGGAATTGGTTGCCCTCTCTCATGCAACTATTAAACTGAGCTCATACTTGGTCAATGGGTGACATGTCATATCACTTTGAATTGCTGGTCATTGAAGCACCTATCCAACATGGTAGATTTAAGTCAAAGAAGTGATGTATACTCAATACTTGATGCAGTGCCTAGTGATATAGGGCTTGCTGTTGAGCGCTTCTAGTGATATGTCTCTTGAAGCATTGGTGGGAGAATGACAACATACTATCAGCAGCAAATTATCAATTATCACTTTGAATTGCTTGACATTGAAGCACCTATCCAGCATGGTAGATTTAAGTCAAAGAAGTGATGTATACTCAATACTTGATGCAGTGCCTATTGCTGTAGGGTTTGATGTTGAGCACTTCTAGTGATATGTCTCTTGAAGCATTGGTGGGAGAATGACAACATACTATCAACAGCAAATTATCAATGGTAATTGGGATGATTAGACATTATATCTGCAATGACAGGTACAATGACTCAACTACCCATGCTAGCTCAATAACCCTTATCATGTTTAACATGAACAAAATTGTACATCAGTATATGAGCTGAGGCTCAAATTTTGCAATATCCACAAAACCAAAATCTACATGCTCCATCATGTAGGCAGCTAGAAGTTGTGAGGCAAAAGCAACAATAACAAGAACCTTCTGCAAATTCTTTACAAATGTTGGAGCATCACTGCTATCCATTTCAATAAGTTTTTTATTTAACTCAACCACAATGAAAGGATGTAGTGTGAAGTAGCCATTTTGAGAGAAGAATTCATCTCCTTTAAGAAGATTGCTTATTTAGGGGAGAAGTAAGTCGGTCTTGCTAAGAAAATTATGTACTTTCAACAGAGTTAGAATCAAATCTTCAGCAGTGACATAATCAAATCTATTGGAAGAGACTCTTGCCAAGATGACCTCTTGAGACACATAAGTGCTAGAATTCAAAGAAATTTCTAATCAGAGACTCCACAGAATCAGGAAAATAGTTGACAGACATAGGCTTGTTCTTTCTAAAATTGCTAGGGCATCATCCATTAAGTTTGATGAGGGTTTGTTATGTTCATTCTAGCATAAGGGCATAGCCATTATATATTTGTTACAATCTCAACACATTGCTCATCTATCTAGGGTGATAATAGCAGTGAGCTACGTGATGTTTTCATTGTTTGGAGGAGAGAAAACTTGGGATAACAAGGTTGCCTTATGGCCTTGATCTAGTAATGGACCTTCCCTTTGTGTACATAGAATAATAACCTGACTTATCTAAGTTGTGAGCTGGTTATTAGCGGAGCCATGTAAACTATGTTGGAGCACAGAGATAGGTAGACTGAGTTGGAGCAATGATTGCAAACATATACACAATCAAGAGCAAACATCTCCATGATCATGTGTAGTTCTAGAATTGCAAGGCTGCTATTATTAATCATGACTATGGTCTATAGTTTCTTAATAGCTAGTTTCAGTGTCAAGACCGAATGTACTTAAAGAGATTAGCCAATCCAAAGTTATTACAAATTTAGTATAGTTAGGTCTACAGTGGACAACAACACAGTGTTGACATATGAAAAGAGCTCTTAATGAAAACATTTTGATCCAACATTTCATTTTTATATTTCCAAATGGATGTCAATACTTTGCACTTGATTCTCAACCCTCTAGTTGTACTTATTTAGTGAATCCTTGAAGCTTAGGCAATTTATTTTCAATCCATGTACAGTAGTTTGCCCCTTTCAATCACTTGGAAATTTGTAATAAGTCCCTTTTCTTTTAAGGACAAAAACATCCAAGTGGGGATGGATTGTAAATAGTTAAATTAGGGGCATATAAGAGGGAAAAGGACATATGTACAACATCATATTTTTCAAATTTTTCCTTCATTTCTCAAGCTCTTCCTGTCCTTTCATGGCTGTTACCCACCTCTCTCCTTCTTTCTTGTCTTTCTCTCTTCGTTTCTAGTATTTCTCTCTCCTTGCCTAGACTTTCTCTCTCTGTTACACTCTTCTTGTCTCTTTCCTATAGCCTTCTCTCTCCTCTTAGGTCCCTTCATGACATCATCTTTTTTTTTCTATGTTTCTTTCTCTTCTCTTCTTCTAGTGTTTCTCACACCTCTTCCTTCTTTCTCTCTCTTCTTGTAGTCTTTCTCTCTCCTTCAACAATCTTCTCTCTCCTCTTAGGTCCCTTCATGACACATCTAATTATGTTCAAGGATAAATGCAAGTCTATTTCTAAACCCTTCCATAAAAGGAAATTGAGGTTATGTAGGTATATTAACCTGAAATGGATTAAGTGTCATGAAAGGACTACTTGGTACCTTGGTATGGTTGTTCATGCTTGCTTGTTGTGGTTGGAAAAATGCTATGAAGCATGTACACTTACTAGACATGAGTGATTCAATGTCACACCTAAGGTCTTCACCAAAGCTCCATCACCCCAAGCTATAATTATAGCTACCTAGAGCCTTGAGACTAGTGCTTAAGGCAAGAGGCCATCCATGGCAAGTAGGTTCCCTTCTATGGCATCATGGGAACCAATGGAGCTTTGGTTGTAGGATGGTCGTAGATGCAATCCCCGTGATCAATGGAGAAGAAACCCTCCCTGAGTAGGTGGTTGGATATTTGTACTCGAAGAGGACAAGTTGTACAAATTTGTTTTCAGATAACTAATCTAAAATGATTGTTTTCACTTTTTTAAATAATAAACCTTGTGTTATGAAATAATTAAGAAAGTTGATTTTTTAATGTAATCATAGCGTGGTAGGATTCTTAATTAGAAAACTAAAGATGTTGGGTGTATAGGTTGAAAGCATGTGAATGGTGGTCCCGACAACCTATCCTAAGCGCGAGTGGCTTTCTATGTGATTACTTAGGACTAGAGCCAATCAATCATGACTATATAAGTGATAGATTAGAACCCTTGCTAGCATTGTTTTAGGAGCTATGACAAAGGGGCCAATGCTTATCTCTCCTTCATTTCACACTCTCTTTGAACCAATATTGGTTACTCTCATCCTTGAGAGTATACAAAGTGATCTCTTTAGGATAAGTGTTAGATAGTTATTTAAACAAATTGCATATGTATAAGGACCCTTAAGTCTCTCCTTGCAAGTAAAAATCTTGATTTTTCACACTTTGAGATAAGACTTAGAAACTATTTTCTAGCTAAGTTCATGTATCCTAAGGGGTTTAGATGATGCCACCTGAGGATAGGTGACCCTAGGAACATGTATGTTACACAATACTCCTAGTCCTAGAATTCCTTGTCTTTGATGCATGGTACATTAATTAATGCTTCTTCCAGTGTGAAGTACCAATAGACTTGTGCTCATTTAGCAAGTAGAAAATGTTACCAACATATGACAACATAAACCAAAACAACTACAGAAGTGAAAAGTATGAAATTGAATTGCATCAAAAGTAGAATAGATGGCTCATGGAAGAGCATCTAGCTTTAGGTGTTTTATGTCTCCATTCCAATCAAGGGCATGATCAAAACTACCTACTTGCTCCCTATTGCTTGGAATGAAGTAATGGGTAAAGCAGTAAGAAGAGACCATTTTCATCACTACTATGATAGATAAAGGTAATGCCTCAACCACAAAAATTGGTTGGCAAATCCCATGTCTAATCCTATCTAGTTTTCCCCTACTACCAAGTATCAACTTTTTTCTTCATGATGCTTATGTAGCTCTGCATAGCTAGAGGGCATGCCAAGCCATTATATCAATTTTTTTCTTTATGATGCTTATGTAGACTTTACTTAGGCATAGTTGGAGGGCATGCCAAAGTCATTATTTTACTAATGTGAAGGTTCTTCAATCTAATTGTAGTGGTCTATCCTTGTCAAGAGTTCTCCTTTATATGTCAATCAGTACAACAAATGCCAATGACACAAATCCCCTTAGTTAAGAGCATTAGGGGAAAATTGAGGTCAAAAATAGCATTGTAAGGGGAGTTTGATCAAAATATTTCCTCAAAAAATGGAGGAACTATAAATTTTTTGCGAATGAGCCCCAAACTTGTCAAAGATTGCATATTTAGAACCTACTCTTCAAGGGCTTTCCGTTAATATATGGGTTGTTAGGGTTTGGAAGTGGGTCAATGAAGTTATATAAAATATTCATTTTTTCCTAGGGAATATTACTACAAATGAACTCCAAACTCGTCACTCGTAGTAGCCGCATTGAGTGTGCCTCATCACACGTAGCGCAGCAATGCCTAATCTCCATCTCCTCTTCCTTCTATAGCATTCTTCATGCTCTAGTGGGAGTACCTATTGAGTTGGCCTAGAGGAGGCTCCACCTTCTGCTCCTAGCAAGACCATGCACATGGTCTTCATCAGGAAAAGGCAAGCAACGTGATTGGTGCATGCCAAGTGAGCTCAAGGAGTGTGGGATGGAGGAGAGATGAAAGTTGGGGAAGTGAGAATGGAGGAAAGAATGAAATCAAGATGTGAAAATGAGAAGAAATCGAATTGGTCTTTTGCATGGCTCTTGCTTCATCCACTCAATTAGGTCATTCATAGCAATCACAATGTATGATACTTGTATGTACCAGGAAATAGAATTAATTAGTCTCAGAAAGTTGATTCACCACTTTTCAAAAGGTTTGGTACACAATGAAAAGCTTCAACTCCATCTTACATTGGGGGAAATTTAAGGTTTTTAAAAAAATTGTAAAGAATTTTAACTAAATATTCCCACAAAAAATGGGCACAATAAAATTTTCGCAAATGACCTCCAAACTTGTCACATATTGCATTTTTATACTCTTCAAGAGCTTTTTGTTTGATATATGGGTTGTTAGGGTCGGAAAGAGATTTTATAGTTACATATACTTCCAAAAAAATTCATTTGAGATCTGAATATTGAGGTGGATTTATAGCTTCACACATAGCATTGCAAAATGTCCAAGGGTGTTTGCAATCAATCAATGATGGTTTTCCCCACCATCAACAAAAAATAGATAATTCCCTTCCTAACACAACATGCTATACATAATCAACCATTGTGACTTTCTTCTACATAAACTCACTTATAAATAAGTAAAACAATAATATCATCACTTGCCAAATTTATACCCTCCTTGTTTTGTATAGGGCATTACCACCTTACCTTATATGCACATGGAAGTGCCTCAATAAATGTTTACCATGAATCCCATTAAAGAGGATGCCTTTACATGCAAAAAGAATCGTAGTAAAGTTCAAATTTATGCTTGGGTCCAAACCTCTAAATTGAGTATGATCTCTCTTGAGAAAATTGCATTTTAAAGAAGAATGGATTCATGGAAGGTTTCGATACTCATGGCATGGTCTCTTTTCCGTCTTACCTTCACAGGTTGCGTGTTTGTCATTAAATGTGTTGTTATGCATCTTATAAAGGCCAAAACATGAACATGTTCTCTTGTTAAATGTATCAATGTTTTTAGGATTTCAAAGCAGCAACAATAACATTGTTTTCAATGGTTATTAAAACCAAGAAAATCTAACCAACATTAATTTAAGACACAAGATCCAATGGGGTTCCAAATCACATCATAATCAAAGTGTATTGGTTAGTATCTCCTATTCAAATGAGAAGCACAAGTTGTTTCTCTCTTGTTAACCTAGAGTACATCTTATTGAGAACATTAAGTACCATCTTCTAGATATTTGCTAATTAGATTCAATCATAGCTCAATAGTTGAGGTTTAAATACTTTTACACATTATCCTAGTATAAAAAAGCTAGAAACTTTTGCTAGGCCCTACTCTAATCTTAACGTCAAAATAATAATTCAAAACATCATGTGTTTGTGTGCACACATGCCTACGTATACACACATGTCTATGTCTCTAAATTGATAAGAGAGTTTAAAAGCACACGTTAATTTCAATTCTTGGCATTTCATTACAAAATAGAATGCAATTTGAGATGGTCTATTACAACACCCATTTTGGTGTAATCCACCTAATTTATGTATATCCCAACAAGGGGGTACTTTTAACAATGTTCTCAAAATACTACAAACAATTGGGGATGATAAGGATTAAGTATATTAATATTATGGGAATGAGTTCTCATGAGGTAACTCTCATATTTAACCATGCCCTTCAAAGGGTGATGAAACATCAGCTCATCTAGGAGGGCCTTAGTGTAATCCCCACGCATGGTGGGCCGAAAGAGAAAATCATCACTCAACACACACACACACATGCATGCATCATGAATGGATGCACTCAAAGTTCCATGAAGAAAGTAAGTGTGGCTGGATCTCATATCTTGTGATATAGATAAGAATGGAGCTACTTCAATGCACCCTACATCCATAGAAAAGCATAAGATGGATTAAGGCTCTAAATTATGTAAGCACATTGATGGCAATTCCACTTATTTTGTGGGCCACTCTTAAGCAAAGCCTTATTTAGTTGGGTACTGAGTTATTGAAGAGAGGGACACTCATCAAATCTTGAGTAATTGGCTCTCAAGTTCATGTGTTCCATGTATAGCAATGGGTAATTGTCTTGCTTGGTGATGGTTGCGTTGACCTTCTTATAGTTTACACATACTCAAATAGGTATGCATGTGAAAAGAAGTTTGTGGTATATATGGGATCAAGAAAATGTGTTCCAATTTTTGCCAAAAAAACTTTTTAAAAATGTACATTATGCCTAGGAAACTTACATACTTCTCAACAAAACTAAAAGTGGGTACATGGTCATTCATTCTTACATAACGGATGTTGAGTATCCTTGGTCTCCAAATGGACCATCCAAAAGATTATAGCATGCATGTTTGCTCCTTTATTAAAAATCAAAATTCTAATTTGTTGTTGCAAAAAAGAAAAATAGACAAACTTATTTAAACCTACAATATTATAAGAATTGCCAAAGTTTCAACTCATAGTATGGAAACATGGTCTTTGCAAGTTGAAGATTTTTTGTTAGCCTTTAAAATACAGCGTATTGAGTCTGTCCCTTTATTGCACTTTTGGTGCTCAAATTAAGCTTCTTGATAGGTACTCTAGAATGCAGGACGATTCTCATTCACATGATTTTTTATGCTCATTCAAGTGATTGTTGATTCTTGTCAAGTGATTTTTAATGCTTAGAAGAAACGTACATAAATAAAAGGTGAGCGATAGTGAAAAGAATGACTATGAGAAGGTGCTCTCTCTTTAGTTTGTATGTTAGAGATCGTCGCCTTGGCAAATACATGGGATTTGTTCTTCAAAAAATTCACTCTCTACTACCTTAAAAGTTCTGAATCATTACATTTTACCTTTTCCCATTCATGCTCTCTTATAAGTAAAAGTTCATATGGTTTTCAAGCAGCGCATAAAATGTTAGAACATAATTATAAGCCTTCTTTTATGCTTCAACTTGAATTGTCACAAGTAACCAATTCCTTTAGATCATTATTACAAGTTGTTTTTTACTCCAATGTTGTAATTTATCAAGACTAGAATAATGAATCGCCCCTTTTTCTACCAATTTCATAATTGTACATTGCTTTCTAGAAGAAAGAGATAGTGTGCAATAACATTGAAGATAAAGTGCTACAAAGGGACACTTAGACAATTAAGTGTTTTTTTCATTAAGGTGTTATCACTATGGTTTCCATTCAAGCTCGTGTATGAGAAAATGTATTTCTTTGTCTGTTAATCCCTATGGTTATCATGCCTTTGAGCACTCTTGCTATAGGGCTTCTTATGACTTGTTGTTGTCTTACAATATGTCGCTTACTGCATTTAGTTATTGTCTCACTATATGTCTCTTGTTGCTTTTAGTTATTATGCTTTAAGAATTCTCCCTTTATAGGCATCATTGTGAGTTTCCATTTGTCATGTCCTTTAAGCTTTTATTTAATCAATCTCACCCTTCATTTTTCTCACACTTAACCTTTTAATGTTATGACCTTTGAGACTTCATTTTTCTCTTATCTTTGACTTTTCTCTTTGATTACACTCCATTTCAAATTATCTTCCATTGGCATGACTTTCCATTGCTATTTTTCTTTCACACAAAAGGGATCAAACTATCTATATATTCTATGCAAACTCAAGTACACAACAAGGGAGCATAAGACCTTACTCCATCTATAAATTCTTCGATAGCTTTTGAGTACTAAATTTTAATAGTGCCTCATACTAAGTAGATATCAAATCTTTTGCTCATTGAGCATAGTTGATAAGTACAAATTTGGCATGCTTTACCTTATGATGTGAAGTTCGTAAAGCTATTTGCTAGAGCATATAAGTTTGCCTACATTAAACAGCATTGCAAATAAGACATTGTCCATTAGTTGATACTTGAGAGGCTAATTAAAGTGCTTATTATGGTCTTAGCTTTATTGTGTGTGTGTGTGTGTGTAAGTGAACAATAAGCTTATCACAAAAAATTCCATAGATTGTTATCTTCATAGTGACAATAAAGAAAATTTTGAAACAATCATGATTGCATTTTTTTCAAAAATTGGTATTTTGGCATAAAGTATATATGGTGTATAATGAACCATTCTCAAGTGGAGGAATATACATTGGAACCTTGTAGCACAATGAAGCATGCTTTATACCAATCGAAGTAATAAATACATAGTGAAGAGGTGATCTTGTTACCTGCAAAACCAACCGGAGAGACTTTTAGTGAGAACTAAAATGTATCAATGGGTTTCAATTGTTTGGGACCATGTCGGTTGTTGTCCCCTTCACACCATGTGGATAGTACTTGATTTGAAGCAAGGGAAGACATAATTTTTGTGGAACACTGTAGATGCCTTATGTCTTGAAATCCAAAGTGATCCAGTTACTTTTTGTAAATAAGCTTATAGAATGGGAGTTGCCATAATATCTCATTAAAAGCAATGTAATTTTGACAATAGTATCTAAAGTCAAAATGTGTACATTTACATGTGCAAGGTTTGAACTTGAGACAAATAGAAATCAAAACATATTGGGCTAGGCCAAAGGCCTCTATCTTTTGTTTTATACAAAAGAGCTCCATATATTGTAGTTGCCTATTCTTTTCTTCTCATTTCCTACATGCTTGTTCCTCTATACTTTTGCTTGAGTCACTTCTATTGTCTCCTCCACAAGGCTATCCCTAAGTTCAAGTATGAGCCATATGTGTTTGTGCTATATCCATACTATTCTTACTTTTGTAACATGTTGCTTTTGAGGGAGTACTTGAGTTAAGAACATGGAACTTATAATATCAGTACTTGAGATTGAGTTAAAATCCTAATTGAGTTAACAATAAGGTGGGGATAAGGTCACATCAAATGTTGTTCAATTGGGTGGTTAGAAACTTAGGGAAGTGCCATGCCTAGGGTCTTGACTAGACTTTCAAAGTGCATGTAGCCATATTCTTATTACAAATAAGGAGGCAAAAGAACATGCCACACCATGTTCAGTTTACTTGTAAGAGTCTCAAAAAGCCGTGTAAGCTAGGTGTGAGCTAAGTGAACTCAAAGTTGAGGCACACCATGAGAGGTGGGAAGTGGCATGTGATGCGCGCTAAGGCAATGTGGTCCAAGATGTGTGGATTCAAGTCCAGGTTGTTCCCATGCCATGATTTTGCATGTCCTAGTGCCAAGTTGAGTCAAGTGCAAGGATGAACACCCTATTCCATAGGCCATGAGCAAGCCATGACATAGGAGGGACATCTAAGGCATAAGGCTCTTGTGACATGATGTGACCCATAAAGGCATAAGGTGTGGTGCGAATGTGTCACCCTTGCCAGAGCTCCCCATGCAGGGCGTGCATGAAGGCATGAACCCTAAGTGGGTGTGATCAAGTTAAGGATGGCAACCCCAATCAACCTTATCATGTGAGATAGCTTTTGTTGCATGTCCAAGCCATGATGCAAGGTCGGGGAGCATTCTAAGAGCCATGACTTGAGTGGGGCGTTTGAGAAAGGACCCGTTGGTACTAGGAAGGCAAGGTAACACTCCCTTCCGTGAAAAGGCTTGCATGGAGAGTAATTAATGGCATGTTATGTCAAGTCAAGTAAAAGCAGGTATGACTTTCGTTAACCTGATATCAGCCCATGGGCAAGCAAAAGAAGTGTGAAAAGGGGGATGCAAGGACATTACAAGGGAATAGTGAAAAGCAAAAGGGCCATGTGCATGGGATGGAAGTGTGGATAAAGAAAGGAAGAAACGGGTGTGTATGATGTAAGGATACACGCCGATGAGGGTGAGTCACATCACGTTCGTGGGCAATCGAACAGCATTGAGAGGATGGATGGATGGATATAATATAGGGCGCAGGGCAAGGGTGTGGCAAGGTTGACCTGGGACCCTCCCTTGATGGCGGGCAGGCAGCAGCATACAGACAGACGCGGGAGAGAGAGAGAGAGAGAGAGAGAGAGAGAGAGAGAGGAACTTGGAAGGGGCCTGTCGCCTTGAGCAGTGGAGAGGACCCAGACAGCACAGGCTGGGGATGAGGAGAAGGCGCGCGTTGCGGGCGCTGCCACCCAAAAGCCACAACACACATTCTTATACAACACGCAACAAACATTGTTATATAACCCCTCTCTCCCCCCCCCTCTCTCTCTCTCTTTATGCCTTGAACCTTACGTGCTTAAGTAGCCCCTCGCATTAACCTTAATCATCTGATCAACGGTATAGTCCACACAAGAGCCACATCGGAGGCCAGGACTTCCTTGAACCCAATGAGTCAAAGGGGCTGCTCGTGCACTCCTCTTGGATCAGCTTTACCTACCGTTTTTTTCTTTTTTTAATGCAAAAGAGAGAGATGTTATGTGGTAAGGTATTTACACCTTCAAGGTGTGGAATGTCATTAGGGGGTTTGCTTTGATGAATATATGGTGTCTCAAAAACAATATTGCTTTTGGCCACCACAAGTTTCTTTCTTTGGTTCCAGCAAATCTTTGTAATAGCACTCTGTTGGATGCTGCTCAACTGCTTAAGATGTCTAAGTTTGATGAGGCCCTCAAACCAATTGTTAAGCTTCTTTGTGGGCTTAAAGTTTAGTTGCCCTTACCCACCAATGTTGAACTAATATAGATCATCACTCCTCTTGGGTGAGCCCTACCCACCAATGTTCTACTAATATACATCATCATAGACAAAGGGGTCCACAAAAGAGCCTATTTGCATTAAGGTTTGGGCCTCCAAGTGAGAAGGAAGATGAAATCTAAGAACTCAAATGGTGTATGAATGTGGCCCTTATGAATTAGCTCCATCATTGCAAATAACATGTGAACCATAGATGGAGCCTTCCAAACAAAGGAGAGATGTCTCTACACACAATAATCAAGAGACGGACCTACAACCTCAAGCCTTTACCATCTAGGCTATTGCTTTGGAACCATGAACCTTTTCATAATGGCTCATGAAGGCCTTGTATTACAATCATTGCTAAAGCCTTACAATGTCGAAGAGATCCCAAGGAGATACTGCACATATGAACACATGGCCAAGCTTTGCCTCCTCAAAGTGAACTCAAGGAGAAAGTCACTATTTGCTTGAGCACATGGCCAAGCTGTACATCAAAGAGATTTCAAAGTGAAAATTGATACAATCTTGAGCATGGCCAATGTTACATTAATGAATGTAACTTATGGGGAAATAGCATGAGAGAGGACCGTCCGGGGGACTTGGGCACCCGTACGAGGTTTAGGGGGGCTTAGGAAGTAAGTGAGTTATAAATTAGTATAACTCCTTATAAATTGACGACTGGCAGGAGGAGACAAGTTTTTTCTTCTTACATCTTCCTTAGCGTGGCTAGGAGGTGAATCAACAGACTCTCGTGCTTCCTTACACCGGCAATTGCAAACATAGAGTTCCGCGACACAACATTGGTCGCGACACGACATTGGTATCAGAGCCACTCGTGACTTGGAGATGGGCGCTACTTCTAAGGGCCACTCGCGAGTTGGAGACGAGCGACAATGATCTCGTCCACTCGCGATTTGGAGACGGGCGCCGCTACTAAGGGCTGCATCCATGCACAGCCTCGCATCTTAGTTCATGGACCAGCCCTGCTCGACAATCTGGCCGCAATCCTCCTGATTGTCGTTGTAGTCATCCAGTTTGCATGCTGGGTTGCAACTTCACCTATAGCTCCGGCCACATAGCTGCTTGACGTCCATGCGGCACTTGACCTGATGAGTAGCCCATCAGCAAACATCACCTTCCAACCTAGCCATGCACCATACCGTCGTTGATTCCCACATGCCTGTCCTTGCCTGTAGATGCAATACAGGGAAGTGCCTCACCTTTGTCTACAAATTTCTTACATTTTCTTTCTAATTCCAGTGTATAGATGGAGGGGAAAGAGAGAGAGGGGGCAATGTAAGGGTCTAATTCTGGGGACCACCCTATGGTGGATCCCCATGAAACTGAAATGCAAGAAAAACACTGGGAAGAATTTTTTGCTACACGAGAGCAATTTGATGATTTAACTGCTCGTGTGCAAGCACATGGGGTTCAAATGGAGTTACTAACTCAAGCACTCACCGAAAAAAAATCCCAATTAGCCTTATTCTTAGAAAGGGACGAAAGGGATAAAGATAAAGCAGAGGCCTCAGATATTCCATCTTCATCAAAAGATGTAGATGTGACTATGCAAGACCCAAGGGAACCCCACCAAAAGCTAAGCGATAGCCTAGTGTTAAAAGACATAAAACCCCCTCAGTTTCATGGGGAGGAAAAAGATAGAAACAAAGACACCATCTTTAACTTCCTCCAAAAATGGAAGGATTTGCACAAATTAAAGAATACTCCACCACATCTTCAAGTGCTGGAGGCTAGTTTAACCTTGGGGCCAAAGGCATATAAATGGTGGAGAACTTTAAAGGAGGCAAATAAAATACCTGAAAATTGGGCTCAATTTGAATCCGTATTTCTTAAAAAATTCATTCCTGAGAATGAAATGGAAAGAAATTGGGAAGATTGGGATTTTGTCAGACAAAAGGGAAGACCTTTGCTGACATATCTCGAGGAATATCATGAGATAATCCTTAAATCGGAAGGAATAGATGAATTTCAAAAGGCAAGAGTATTTATAAGGGGAGTTGATAAGGCTTGTAAAAAGGAAGTGAAAAGGAGTTCACCTAAGACGCTTGAAGAGGCAATTAAATTTGCATTAATCAATGAAGATAATATGCGTCCAGTGCACTCACTAGTCCCACTGACTCAGAGCCCAAGACTAAGGAATTTGAGGCCTCAAAATTTGCTAGCAAATTCAAAAGAAAAATGCCATTCCTTAAGGGTAAGAAATAGCCCTTTGAAAAGAGACAATATGTACGGCCAAAGCTAAGTCAAGATGACTTTGATAAAGCCAAAAAAGAAAGGTTGTGTTTTAATTGCCTATCCCCTAACCATGCTACTTGGAATTGCCCTCAAAGAAAGAAGGGGGAAGATAAAGGAAAGGATAAAGACAAGGGTAAGGGAAAAGAGAAACAAATTCATGTAGTACAGACCTTGGAATTAAAGGGGCATGAAAAGTATAAATCTTTAGAGGTCTTGCACAAGGATGTACATCATAAGTATCGTATGTCAACTTCCATGTGGCAACCTACCTTCGGGCCACATGATTTACTTAGAGTGCATGGATCAATAGGTGGGAAGAGGGTTAGAGTCATGATTGATGACTTTGCCACCCACAATTTCATAAGTTATGCACTTGTCAAAAATTTGAAACTTCCCCAACAAAAGAGTGAGCATCAATATATTGTTCGTATGATGAGAGGTCAAGATAACAAAATATGGGATACAATGGTATCCAATTTGGAAATCGATATCCAAGGATATAAAGATAAGCTTGATTTCCAAATTATGAATACGGAAAGTGCCAATATCGCTGTAGGGAGGGAGTGGCTATGGGGATTGGAACCATCCTTAAAGCATAGTTATCATCGTAATACACTGGAATTTGAAAGGGATGGTAAGACTTTTGTGATTCAAGGTGAACATGAAGTATCTAATAACCCTTTAATGTGTTTCCTTGAAATACAAAAGTTGATAAAGAAGGAAACTTGTGAGGTATACATGTTATGGTCCCTCCCTGTACAAGGCACTTTTACTTCTTATAATATAAAGTAGCAATTTTCTTATGCTTGTGAGTTGAATGTAAATAATGAATTAAGTGGTTTGCTAGATGAATTTAAAGATGTGTTTCCATCTGACTTACCTAGTGAATTTCCACAAGATAGGGGTGATGTAAATCACCCAATTGACATAGATATGGATACACGCCCTGTCTCTAAACCACCTTACAGGCTAAGTGACACACAACACCAAGAAGTCAAAAGACAAATCAAGGATTACCTTGATAAGGGGTTTATACAACCCAACAATTCACCTTGGGCTTTGCCAATTTTATTGGTGAAGAAAAAAGATGGCTCTATGCGACTTTGTGTTGATTATAGAGCACTTAATAAGATAATGGCGAAGAATAAATTTCCTATGCCCAGAAAGGGAAGATCTTTTTGATCAATTACAAGGGGTAAAATTCTTCACCAAGATTCAGGCTATCACCAAATAAGAATTAAGGCCCAGGATGTTCCTAAGATGGCATTTCGTACTAGATATGGGCATTATGACTTTTTGGTGATGCCTTTTGGCCTCACAAATGCACCAGCTACATTTATGAAGCTAATGAATAGTGTGTTACGGCCCTATCTAGGACGCTTTGTAGTAGTCTTCTTGGATGATATCTTGATCTTTAGTAAATCAAGAGAAGAACACTTGGAACACTTACGGTTAGTATTCCAATTGTTAAGAACCCATTCCCTTTATGCGAAGAAAACTAAATGTGAATTCTTCGCACAAGAGGTCAAATATTTGGGACATATTATCTCCAGAGAGGGAATCAAGATGAATCCAGAAAAAGTAAGGGCAATTATTGAATGGCCATCTCCAAGGAACCTGGAAGAGCTGCAGATCTTCCTAGGTTTATCTGGATTTTATCGTAGATTCATTCAAGATTTTGCTAAGATAGCTGTTCCAATGATGGACCAACTTAAAGGGAAAGGGAAGAGCTTTAATTGGGGAACATACCAAAATGAAAGTTTTGAAAAACTTAAGGTAGCTATTGCTACAACTCCAGTACTATTAATTGTGGATCCCAATAAACCATTCATGGTTGAAGCTGATACCAGTGATAGGGCAGTAGGCGCGGTCCTATTACAAGAGGGTCGACCGGTTGCTTTTGAAAGCAAGAAATTAGACCGTGCAAAACAGAATTATTCCGTTTATGAGAGGGAGTTGTATGCAATAGTACATGCAATGAAGAAATGGAGGCACTATCTGTATGGTGCCAAACTTTTAATCTTGTCGGATCATGAAAGCATTAAGTGGCTTAATGACCAACTGGATCTACAAGGGCATAAAGCCAGATGGGCCAAACTCCTCCAAGAGTTCGATTATGAGATAAGGTATAGAAAAGGAAAGTACAATATAGTGGTTGATGCGCTCAGCAGAATGTCCATCATAAATTAATTGAGTTTTACTCAATTTACTTCCGATTTGCTTGAATCCTTAAAAGGGAAATGCCAGGTTGATCCGGCATATTCCAACATATGGGAAGCAATTGAAAATGGGGATCCAAATGGAAGGGCCTCCACTGAGGAAGGAACATTTGAGGATGTTCAACAAGGAAATGGAGCATCAGGGGTTGCTCAAATGGGATTCAAGTGGAAGAATTTTACCATTGATAATGGTTATTTACTCTACAAGGGTAGGATATGTGTCCCAAAAGATGAAGAAATAAGGCGTCATGTACTCTTTGAGTGTCATGATACCCCCTAGTGCGGGACATCCAGGAGTTAATAAGACTTATAGTCTTATTAAAATGCACTTCTATTGGCCTGGAATGAATAAGGGCGTCCTTGACTATGTGGTCAAATGTAATAAGTGCCAAGTTAATAAAGCTCAAAGATTGAAAATGGGAGGACTTCCCCACCCATTAGAGATTCCTTCGGGAAAATGGGAGAGTATCTCCGTGGACTTTATTGTCGGGTTACCCAAGACACAGAGGAGACACGACTCTATGTGGGTGATTGTGGATAGGTTAACCAAACCAAAATGGCTAGGTTTTTTCCAACTTCAACTAATGTTAAAATACTAGAATTGGCTAGATTGTTCATAGAAAACATATACCGATTGTATGGCCTTCCGACAAATATAGTTTCTGATCGGGATAGAAAATTTGATAGTCAATTTTGATGTGTTGTATTTAAGAAGTTGGATACTAAACTTAGCATTAGAGATTAATATCATTGCCCTCCCCTAGATATGCATAGAATTTTCTTTCCAATAGTAGCTTTCTAGCGAGTTTTTTAAGTGACTTTGATTTTCCATGTTTCTATGCGTTGTTCTACAAAGGCTTGACATTCTCCTTCACTTTAGAGGCATTGTTAGTGCTTTGTGTCGGTTTAGGGATAGGCTTATCTAAGATCTTCCTTTGACTAGCCAAAGTCTAATGGCTCGACTTAGACAATTGGGCTAGAATGCCACCATTCAACTGCTTCTAAGTACGTAAGATATTTGCAAAGTTGGATTGTACTTGAGCCCTTTTGTGGGTTATCCCCTTCCTTTTGAGACTTGTTGGAACCTTCACCAACAACAATTTTCTCCTTGCACACTTCATCCTTCTCCACATTGTTGTTCAAACAAGCTTTTGCAAAATGGCCATAGGAATGACGTGCATAACATATGTCAAGGAATGCCACAAATTTGTCCTAGTCCATTTGCATCAAATAGCTCCAATAGTTATGGGGTTTTTTTGTGGTGATCCCAAAGAATACACATCCACTTTCAAGACTACCTGGCAATAGAATTATTAGCAAAAACATAAAGCACCCTACCCATCACCTCTACCAAAGCCCCAACCTCAGTATGCAACTAGTTGAGCAAGATAGGAAAATGTACCCACATAGGACACTCATATATAAGCGCACCCTCAAGCAATAAACTCACTAACCATGGTAGAGCATATACAATATTGTCTTGAAAGCCCACCACATTGCCCACTACAAACTCTCTCCCATCATAATGAAGCTTATAAGGATGAAAAAGAGGCATTCCCTAGCAAAACAAAACTAGTTGACAAAAGCATGAGACTAGTAGGTGTATCCAAACCACCTTTCTAGCTCCGTTGCCCCAAGGACCTAGTCCATGAAGTACAAAGACACACCAATAGTAGAGGAAATGACAAAGCTTTTCTTAAGGTTGGAAAAGGAGAATGCAATAGGGGTGCACATGATCTTTCTCTCAAACCTCAATTCCTTCGTCCTCTTCTCATTGAGTATTTGCCGAAATACCTAGAGCTCCTCCACTTCAATCATATCAATCTACTCCCCATGGACTACTCCAACATAGTCAACATCCATCCTATACATAGCCTCTCTCAAAACCTTCCTCTAACCTCCCTTTGCTTCAACTCTATAGGGGAATCAATAGGCCGCTTAGCCTACTACATGCATGCAAAGGCTTGGTGCCATCTAGCACCTCGACTAGTAGTAATGAATGCACTTTAAAAGGATTTTATTAGAAATAATAGCCATGCCAAGACATGATAATGGTCATCCTCATTCTCAACCTATTCCTTTTAGTATTTTACATCACCTAGATTCATCTTTAGCTAGGCCCACAAAGAGAGAGAGAGAGAGAGAGAGAGAGAGAGAGAGAGAGAGAGAGAGAGAAAGGAATATGGAATCATTGTTTACCATGTGATGGTTTAGTGGAGGTAGTGAAGGGAGTATAAGGACCACTCCATAAACTTCCATTTGAACAAAAGCCAATGTGGTGTTGCAAAAGACCCACAATTTGGTTTGGAAGTGAAAGTTTGATTAGTTGAGGAACACAAAGAGATCATTTGTGTGGTCACATGCATCATTAGTTTTTTGTTTCCCTAGCTCCATCAAGCTTAAGTGAATGAAGCCCTCTACATCGAATCAAAAATGTCTCCAAAAATGACCATGAAAAACATAAGACCAAATGAGGTCTCATTAAGAAATTTGACATTGAAAAAGAGACATTGAAATTTTTGGAGAAAAGGATTTTATATTTTTACGCTTGCAGTTAGATGTCGCTTTCTATCTACAAATTTTCTCCTTTTTTCAAAGGAAATAATTAAAAATAGCCCTTTTCTTAATACTCTCGGTTTAAGGAAATAAACATAAAATGATTGATTATTTTGAAAAAATTGTGTGTGGAGCCTCTCCTTCTCGCGACAGGAAAAAAAAAATACAAAGGTCGATAAAAGACTTCCAAATTGTCAAGGTTAAAGGATAGTGTTCAAAATGTTTTCCGTGGACATGACATGAGAACACTAGCCACTTTAGCCTACCTGGAGCAAAGAAGGTCAAGTCAAGCCTGCTGTCCACGCGTTAGATGACTAAGCCGACTAGTAGCCCACATCCCCCTCGGGCCTCGAAGGCTTTAACAGTTGAAAATGTAGGGCCGCTTTCACACGGGCCCATGTGGCAGGGCTGCGAATTGACGTGAGCAAACAGGGATTGATCATTGACATCTGAAAGCCTCTGGGGATTCCACAGTCCACTCGCTCTCAGAAAGACACAGAGAGAGAGAGAGAGCGCCACACATACTCTTTCTCTCAGAGAGGACACGCGCGCGCGCTCCTCCCCCCCCCCCCCCCCAAACACACACTCTCTCTCTTTCTCTCTTTTCCTTTCAGAGTTTCAGACATGGAAATTCACTTAGTAACATCAGTCAAAATCTAGGAGGACCACCGAGGATCGATTCTCTCTCTCTCTCTGGAGTCTCGTCTTGTGGCTTCCCTCATGATTGCTGCCTACGTCCTCTGGTGGTCCTGCTCGCAGAGCTGGGCCCTCTCTGATCTATAAACTATCTGCTAGTGTGGGGCTGTGGGACTCGAGAAGGGGGTGGGGAGGGCTCTCGTTGTTGTTTCCCAATCTGGGATCTTTCTTCTCCCACATTTAAGGTTGCACGACGTGTGCACTGTTTGCTTCGCATCTCTCTGTCAGCTTCAAGACCACCATAGCCACACGTCACTGCCAGCTCTGATCAGACAACACAACATGGAAAACATTGAGCATTCGCCCATTCGGCCAAGTATCTTGGCCAATCAGCTGGCTGCTCGAGCCTTTCAGTGGCATTAATCAGCAACAGCCCTGAACAATTTAGCACCTTTACCCACAGCCCGATTAACTGTATTACTGCTGATCCCGAGTATATGAGGATGCACATTCCCGAACAGCTTTAATTCCCTCATTGATGCTCCCCTCCCCCTCAGTTGCTCTTACTTCCAAGACCTGATTTAGCCAACAAGGGAAAAATTTGCACTGATACCCCTGCTTTTCTATCCATCCCATGGTCACGTCCTTATCAACAAAGGAAAGTGCACATTGCACAAACAATGTGCAGAGAGTCCTGTTGTCCAAGCCTTTAAATACACACCATCCCATTATGCTATTCTTAATGCTGTTTCACCAATTGCATTGTCAGTCACTTGCATGCCCATGAACTTTGAGACTTACACCAGAGATGCTTTTCAGACTCATCTGGCATCCACTGCATTGGAACTCTCCACTTTAATGGGTTTAATTTGCCATTAGTCTTCTGATTTAATTCACCAGTATTGTTCCCATAGGAAACACATCACCCTTCTTGCTCCCTTAACCCTGTCATTCCTCTCTTGGAGCTCATCGTCTTTTTGCAAAATGAAGTACATGAAAGTGGGCATGAAGCCAGACATCTTCCAAACAGATGGAAACATCACGTGAGTAAAAATTCATTGTTTCAAGCTTAAACATTACATATGTTTTTTGAATCTCCGAGTGTAACATGTGTCTGCTTGCCCTTTCCCTGGAGACAGGACCGTTGCCACAGATCTTGCTGCTAGCGACATCACCCTGCATATTAATGATTCCGCATTTCATCTGCACAAGGTAGAAATTAAATTCCTTGATCTGTTTGAATTGATGCTGATCCTTTAATTCTACTGTTGCAGAACGTTGGAGGCTTAGACAGTTTATAAGATATGGCAGATCAGACAGGCATTCTTACATTTTAAGTTTTGAACTTATACAGATGCACGTGCACATATGTATTTGAAAGGCATACTTGCTACATGCATATATAAGTGGCTTGAAGGATGCCAATGACTGTGCAGATTTGATGCATATTACACCTATCTGCATTACTCTGAAATAAGGAGCTCATTAGGACTAGTTTGATCAAACATACTAGAAAGGCCGGGCCAGTCATATGTTGCACCTTTCACATGGTTTTGTCTCCAAAAAGACTCTGCACAAACAGTTTTCTTACATTGGTTGCAGTTTCCTCTTCTCTCAAAATGTGGACGATTGCATAGCTTAGTATCAGACATTCCTGATGAAGTGGTCAGGTTTGGAGAGTTTCCAGGAGGAGCTGCAGCTTTCGACCTCTGTGCAAAGTTCTGCTATGGCATAGCCATAACGCTGAATGCCCATAATGTTCTAAGTGTGCGCTGTGCTGCAGAGTATTTGGGGATGACAGAAAACTTAGAAAAAGGAAACCTCATATTCAAGCTTGAGGTTTTCTTGAATTCCAGTGTTTTCAAAGCCTGGAAGGACTCCATCATTACTTTGAAAACTACCAAGGCATTGTTGCCTTGGTCACAAGATCTAAATATGGTCAGCAGGTGCATTGATGCAATTGCTTCAAAAACTTCAGTGGATCCTTCAAAAGTGGATTGGTCTTTCACTTACACACGGATGAACTCTACTTGTGGAAGCTGCAACACTCCTCCTTGCACTGGTAGCTGGAGCCAGAGGTATGGCCTAGTTCCAATTGATTGGTGGGTAGAAGACATAAGTGACTTGGATATGGAACTGTACTGTAAAGTCATTCTGGCCATCAAATCCAAAGGGAGGATGTCTCCACAGTTGATTGGTGAGGCATTAAGGGTGTACGCATACAGGTGGCTGCCAGGCATGGCTAATGATGGTCAACATTTGCTGCAACACTTAGTAAACAAGAGTCCTAATGATGTTGCGGAGTCAGAGCATAGATGGGTGTTGGAGATGATTGTGAAGCTTTTACCAGCTGAAGAAGACTTGTGCTTGTTCATCTTCATGATGAGGCTGCTGAAAGCAGCAACTGTGTTGGGTGTGGAGTCATATTGGAGAGAGGAACTAGTTAAGAGGATAGGGATACAGCTGAAAGAAGCTTCACTGAATGACTTGTTGATACTTACAAGGAATGATGAAGGGTTCTATGATGTGGATATGCTGCAAAGGATTGTAGAGCAATTTTTCAAACAATCTGCTCAAAGTGGCCATTGTAGTGCTCTGAAAAGAGGAGAAAAACAGGTGAGGGATGGAGAGTACAAGAAGGTCGAGAGACGGAGGTGCCACTCTGCAGAACAGCTAGATCTTGAACTAGATGGTACTGATCAAATAGTGAGGCAAAATTCTACAGAAGATGCTGCAATACAGGCTGCAAATGTGCAAGTTGCAAAACTTGTAGATGGGTACTTGATAGAGATAGCTAATGACACCAACTTGCCATTGGCCAAGTTCATGTGCCTTGCTGACCTTGTTCCAGATTCTGCACGCTCTGTGCATGATGGTCTATATCGAGCCATTGATATCTACTTGAAGGTATGCCAGATTTCCTTGCCATGGATTTGTTCTCGCATTGATGCTGCAATATGAAATTAACAGCATACATAAATGAAGAGTTTGTGGTCAGTGTCACAGCCCATTCTCCATTGTAGTCATGCTATTTTGATGCTAACAAAGAAAGGTGATGTAGTCCCACTATGTTGTAGATTCAGGGCACCCTTTAGGACTTAAATCTGCTGCCTTCTGACTGCAGTCATCCAATCCAGGGCACCCCATTTTATTCTGCATTTAGAGCACTGGTAAAACTTAATCCTCATCCCTTCTGATGTATGTATGTGTTGTTTTTAAAGGCTGACCCTAAAGCTGAGAGAGGAGGCTTGTCGTTGTTTGTCCTCTTTGTCCAAGTACTTTCTATCCAGAGTCCTTGCTTTGTGTGACCATCATAGTTTGCTGTAACATCATGTCTAGGTCACTAGCATGCTTTTTGAAGCTATACACCTTTCTGCAGCATCCTGTATAAGCCTTACACCATCCTGGCAAGTCCTGATCCAATGCATTTTGCACCCATAGTCGACCAACAAAAGGCTTCTTGGCAGGCTGATGGCATTGCATGTCAGTTTACGTATGGCTCAACAATTCAATGATCTGCTCTTATCTGGTTGAGTGGAATAGCGCAACAGGTATGAGTTCCATGACCTGAGACCTATTACCCAGCCTTCAGAAACGTCTCCAAGTAAGAGGCACGTGAGTTCTAGTGTCAAGTGGATGGCAGAAAAAAGCTTTAAGTTTTCTTATCTTGCAAACTTGTGGCTGCTGCATTTCAATTGAACAATATAAAAATTCCAGTGAAGGTTTTAGAATGTCAAGTACTCAAAGTCACCTGAGAAAGAAAGCATGAGGCAAAATTATGGGTAATACTCTAAACCAACGAATGAATTTGCTGAAGCCAAGATGCAAAGTTACTGAACAAATTTTCTGCACTTGACCGCAGGAACATCCAGCATTGAGCAAAAGTGAGAAGAGGAGACTCTGTGGGCTGATGGACTGCAGGAAGCTATCTATAGATGTATGCATGCATGCAGCACAAAATGAGAGGCTGCCTTTGAGAGTGGTGGTGCAGGTGCTGTTCTGTGAGCAGCTGAGGGCCACATCTAAGGCAGGGGGAGTGCACTTACCTGAAGGGGCAAGAGATGGGGTGGTGGCAGGAGGCAGGGTGGCCCCTTTGAAAGGCCGCTTGCCCGCTCCTCCTCCCCCTCCTGCAGCAGCAATGGATCATGACCACTCAGGACTAAACAGCAATCCATCACAAGAGGAAGCTTGCAGCACCATCATCCCAAGTAGCAGGTCTTCACATGAGGCAGCTGGCAGCACTACTACCCACACTAGTAGCAGTAGGCATTCACATGACCACCTGCATCAGGGGTGGGACCAATCCCTCAGACATGCCATGGAGGTGGAGGCGTTGAGGGAGAAGGTCAGCACCATGGCCCATGCTAATGGCACCTTCCATCATCATCATCATCAACAGCACCCTCATCATCATCAGTATCAACAAGGACAACAACAACAACAACATCATCATCATCATGAGCTTCATAATCAACATGAAGGAGGCCATCTGCAAGCCTTTCTGAGGCATCATCCCAAGGCTCGCAGCTTGCTCTCCAACCCCAAGAGAATACTGAATAAGCTGCTGTCCGGGAGGTCTGCAGCCACCTCCACCACCTCCTCTGGCAGCATCAAGGACTCCTCTGACGTGTCCAAAAGCTCCGGAAGCTCAGTGAGCAGCAGTGTCCCCTCCTCCAAAGACGGCATCATGCCCAAGTGCACCATCCTTGGGCGTCACTCCATATCTTAATTGGTAGGGTGACGTCGCCAGTGGTGTGAGTTACCATCGCCCCCGGCCCAAAGTAATACACACCCGCGAACCAATAGTAACACAAGACTCAATGCCTGGCTCTGTACTCGCCTACTTCCCTCGGGGAGGAGCCATGGAGGCGCTTGGGTCTTTTGACATTGCACTTTTCTAAGCAACCTTCACAAAGTATCTCATTAAGCAATACCATCAACAAGAATATCCCATTTGGTTGCCAAAGGGTGGTGAGTGTCAGAATGGTTGGCCTCTTTTCCTCATGTTGCTTGCTAAGTCATAAGTCATGTTGCTTCTGCTTGCTACCCAATTCCCATCCATTCCCCTTCACATAAACACAATTGGCTCGGTAATCAATGCATGTTACAACTAGCTTTTCATTACCAAGCCTTGCTCCAAAAACTTGGGGAAATAAGTTGCAAAGCCAAATAAATCTATAGCTAGCCTAAGAATCTTGTTTACCACTAAGAAGACAATAGTCAAATGATCACAAACATTTAAAGTTTAAAAGGCCACAAGTCACATTGCAATGCCAAAGAGCATACACTATAAATTTGTTCTTGAATGATAAAAATAATGTGCTATATGAACACCTTATTTTATTTCCATTCGAATTTTTAAGATATCTATTTTCATATCAAGAGCTAACACTATTTGATTTCTAGTGTTAGTTATTTATGTGAGACAAGATGCATTGCACACTAAGAGATTATGCTCACATTCATATGTGTTTTGACACAAGGTCACTTGGACAAGTGCTCTTAGGAGCAAGAGGAAAAATATGCCATATGCCCTACTTTTGTGCCATTTTGGAATATTATCAGAGTTTTTGTTTTGATGTCTCTATGGGATATCATGAATCTAGTGGTGTTTGGGAATGCTCCCTTGGTCATTGTCAATCTTACCAACTATTTTAGTAAAGTCTCATCATGGATTCACAAGGACCTAGCTACTATAAGGAAGGAAGGTTTTGCCAAGGATGTCTATGTAATTGACTAGTTTTATCTAATTACTTTTAGACATGATAGCACTTTACACATTACTTAGTTTCTCTTAATATATATATTCAGATTTTTAAAAACATTAAAAGTTGGACAACCCTTCAAACTTGAGCCCTTGCCTTGTATATACTATTAGAGACTCTCCACCTTGAGGTGGCACTTGGCATGGCATTACAAAAACAAAGTATGCTTCATGACCCAAGCCATACTTTGCATGGCAAAATACTTTTTAGCATACATACTTTGGACATTGGCTTCATATTTTGTTCATGTGATATACATATTAAATCACATTTTGTATGATGGAATTTACACTTTCTAAAGAGCTCGTACACATTTGTCACTTGGTGTTTTAGAAAAAAGCACAAAAGATATTAAAAGAAATCATATGTGTAATGTTGTTCTTTTCACAATGCTTGCAATCAAGAAGCTTTTACATTAGGTATATATATTCTTCACATAGATATTGAAAAACAAGTATATAATTAAGAAGGTAGCTTTATAAATGCTTATTTTAAAGCACATCTTGAAATATTTGTCTTGACATTTTTTTTTTTACAGCAAAATTATAGGTGAAAGGTAGAGAAAGCGTGGAAGCACAAATGGAAGTAAAAGAAAAGCAAGAGCTATGGAGGTTCAAGAAAGAAAGAGCAAGATGATATGTGAGAACTTCAACAATCACAATGTGTGACCAATCTTCTCATATTTTGTTGTATTGTAAAGAATAAAGTGACAATAATGGGTGGCTACCACCTATAGTGTATAGGTGTGCGGGCACTAAGTGTACAGTAAATGTAGATGGCTAAGCACTAGTAGCTTTTAACCCCTAACAACCTCCTACTTAAAGGTGAATGTGCTTGAGTGAGGAGAAAACAAGAAAAAAGTGAGAAAGTAAAATGTATATATATAAGTACAATAGGATCAGAAATAGATATCATCTCATCCTACACCCATCATCTTTCTAAGGAAGGTATATCATTCCACTGGGAGACTTTTAGTGAGTAGATTGGTAGCATTCTTGTCAGTCGAGATCTTGATAAGCTCAATGGACTTATCCTTTACCACCTTTGTGATGAAGTGATAGTATATCCCAATGTGCTTGGTGTTCACATGGAAGATTAGATTACGATGTCGTGATATTATGAGGACACAGTGTGAAAAAGTATGGAATGCATCATCATTTACTTCTCTATTGATCTAGAGAGTCAATGTGATCTGAGCCATTAGTACTAGTGTGAGTTGCATGGATTATCCAAAAATACTAGATTTTTAGATAATTTTAGTCTATTTTTTATATTATTTATTGTAAAAATCCGAAAAAGTTAGAAAAAGCTTCTAGATTAGGATGGCATGCAAAAAGCTAGTTGCTTTTTCAGCCAATTAGGAGATTTTTCATAAAAAAAACAGATTGACGAAATCGCGCGCGTCACGATCGCTGTAAACAGGCTGAAAACTGCGTATTGAACTGAAAGAAGAAGAAGGAGTGATCTGGGAGATCCGTGAGCAGGTGTCCTGCGGTTTTACCCCCCTTTTGGAGCCAACGGAGCCATCAGATTTGGGTTCCGGGCAGCAAAGAAAGAGCTGATTTTTCTGATCCACGTTTTTAGTCTACGAAGGAGCTCCAGGAGAACTAATGCTTGGAGATTGCTTCTGAGTAGTGCAAAGATTCCAGGTTCTTTCAATACATATTGAATCAATTCATTGTGATTTGTTACGATTCGACCTTTTGACAAAAACCCCTCCGACATTGGTGAACCCGACGTGAAAGGTCGTCACAGAAGAAGGAAAGATAATATGGGAGAACCTTTGAATACAATCTCAAGTGATGTTTTGCAATAGTTGGTGCAAAATATGAATATGTTTATGCAGGTACAACAACAACAACAACAGGTTGTGATGCAAGCTTCAGCTCAAACAGAAAGTGTTGTGATGAATGCTTTGCAAGCAATTGAGCATGAGGTGAAGTTATTCAATGGCAAGAATGTATCTACATATGTACATACCTATGCTCAGAAGATGGAATTCTTTGGAGTGGCTCAATCTGCATGGAGCCGGTATTTTGTATGTGCTACTGTTCATGAACTGAAAGCACAGATTACTGAATTATACTTGCAGGATGTATACTGGGTAGCCTTCAAGAAGACACTCATGGAAGAATTATATATTGAGGACACCAGTTTGATTATGCGCAAGACTTTTCAGGAGTGGGTTATACAACCCAATAAGGGTCTTGTGGCTACAGAATTGTTAAGAGAATTTGAAAGTAGATTTGAGCAGTTGGATCTTGCAGAATAGCAAGCTCTTGCAAGTCAAAAAATTGAATTGCTTCTACAGGCAGTTGATCCTGAGCTTCAAGAGAAGCTTGATGATTTGTTGGAGGATCAGACTACAGAGACAGGTTTGAAAACAGAGTGGAGACATGTCAAGGAATATGTTACTGCGCTTGTGAAGAAGCATAGAAGAAGAGAAGATTTCATGTCTCTAGCTTGCCCACTGTTACGGGTAAGACAGTTGAAGTATCCAGTAAGCCACTCGCTTTTGTGGCTAACCCTATGGCTATACCTGCTATTGTTCCCTCTGTTAGGGAAGATGTCTTAGATGAATTGGTCAAAGGGATGCGGGATCTTCAATTGAAGGTTGCAAAATTGGATGAAAAAGGACAAGAGGAAAGGGGACGGGCAACAGCCCCTTAGCCTAGAAAAAGATGTATGTGGTGTGACAGTTTGCAGCACGAGAGAAAGGATTGTGTTGCCTATCAAGAGGCCTTGGCACGATAGCTTATCTTTTGGAAAGATGGCAAGATCCATGCATAAGAAACGAGATTGCCTCTTGCTTTGAATTTTGGAAAGGGAGGTATGCAGAAGTTGTTGGAAGACTTGCCTGTCCAAAATGCTTATGCGGCGGTACATGCTTCTACTTTTGGTCTACAGTTGGATAGAATGCATGGCCAAGTGATGGTTGGTCCAAAGGCTGAAATATGGACACATGCTTTACATGCAGCTGAAAAGAGAAAGGTCACTGATAGTGAAATGTCTCATGCAGGGCAAGACATTCGTGGCATAACTGGTTGGGAATCACTGGTATATGCATATTCAGTGTATGCATATTTAGCAAAGGTACAAAACATGGATGTACTTGTGGAAGAAAAACGAAAAAGAGATGAAGATATTGCACGGACATCTAAAAGAATGACAAGAAGAAGTGTGGATCAGCCTAAAGCTGCAAATCAGCCACCTCCCGAGCATGTTATGGAAGAGGTCAGTCAGGAGCAAAAACAGGATAACAAATAAGAGGGCAAAAAGAAGGGCAAGCAGCCAGGATATAAGTTGTAATCTGACATTGAGACAGCCACAGATCTTAAGAAGGTTCTTGAAGAACGGATCTTAAACAGTCGGGTGGAATTTACCTTGGGAGAGGTGCTTGGCATTGCCAAGCGAGAATTTCATGATGAGATCATTGACATAATTAAAGGGAAGCGTCAGTTTCTTGGTGATACCACTAGTGCATTGCTGCAATTTGAAGAGGAAACTGGTTTGTTGGGTATTCGGGCTGAATATGAGCATGAAGTAAGTACTGGATTGTCTATGCAGGATGCTACTAATCAATGGACAGCATGTGGAAAAGAGAAGAAAGTGGTTGAAAATGCATTGTCTTGTAGCAATATGCATGGTGGAGTAAGGCAAATGCAACAATATGGAGAAGAGACTCTAGGATTTATTCCTCGCAGTCACTACACAAGAAATCATTGGGCTAGAGCTACCACTGAAACGGTAGTGAAAATAGGGGAACGTGAAACTCCTTGTGTTGCTTTACTTGACCATGGGTCTGAGATAAATGTCATTGAGCAGGGATTGTATGAAAATGGTGCATGGCCTGTGGATACTGATCATGGTTGGCATATGAGGGCTGCAAATAAATCTTCAGGGGAGCTCTATGCTGCATGTCCTAATGTAAAAGTGACAATTGGTGATGTACAGGAAGAGCAACACTTCTTTGTGCAAGATAATTCCTCATATGCAGTGATTTTGGGACAGGCCTATATTACAGGTGTGCATATGGAAACAAAGGTACTTGATGATGGTTCTGCTTATGCAAGAGTCAAAAGCAAGGATGGAAGAAAAGCAATCCAATTTCTTACTGTTTGTGTTAATCATCCTAGAAATCGTGATATGCTTCGAGAGTCTCATTTGGTTCCAAATGCAAGGGAATTCAAAGACCTAGATTTTCATTAAGCACTGTTGTAATGCGGGGCTACAGTAGTGCTGTTCAGAGGGTGTACTCGCCTCTTGATGAAATGAAGCATGTATTTACTATTGGTAATTCTTAGTTTACAACAAATAGTTCATGTTGGTTTAAGCCTATGGAAGCTATGTGTAGGGCTGAACGCATATCTATGAAACATGCTATTAAGAAACTAAGAGCATTGGGGTTGTTAGCTGAAAATGATGGCATTTCAAGCATCTTTTATGGGCTGAATATTACTGACACTATGGCTGAAATTTCAGCAATTATACATGCAAAAAATGAGGCTGAAAACAGTATGTTCTTTGGATATGTATGATGTTATAGCATTGTTTGCTCAACAGGAAGGATTACAATGGGCTGAAGCACTTGTGGAGACAAAGTATAAGACAGTTGACAAAAAGGTGAAACCAATTGCTTTGCCACTTCCACTAGAGAGTGAGGGTATGTATGAAAAAGTGTCAAGGCAGCCAAGCTTACGAGATCCTAAAGATATAGGTCATCAATTTACATTTGAAACATTACAGGAATTGAAAGTTGGTGCAGAAGGGTTTCTTTTGTCTGCTGAGAGAAACTGTTTTATGCATATGTTGGCTAGACATGGGAAGGCATTTGCATTTCAACCAAGTGAAATAGGTTGCATGGATCCAAATGTTGTCTCTCCTATGGTCATATTTACTGTGCCACATGTACCATGGAACTTGAGGCCTATTCCAGTGCCTAAAGCTTACTTGCCAAAGCTGATGGATTTGCTAAATGAAAAGATTCGCATGAAAATCTTGGAGCCTTCTTCAGCCCCATACTCAAATCTTTGGTTTACTGTGCCCGAAAAGAATGGGGCTTTGAGATTTATTCAACACATGCAACCGGTCAATAAAGTGACCATAAGAAATGTGGGTGCAGGTCATGTGGTTGATGAATTTGCAGAGGCTTTTGCAAGAAAAGTGATATATTCTTTGGGTGATCTTTACTCGGTGTATGATCAGTTTCATCTTGCAATTGAAAGTAGGGATATCACAACCATGAAGACTCCTTTGGGGTTAGTGCGGATGTGTACTCTCCCACAGGGTGCAACAAACTCAGTGGCACACATGACAAATGCTATGAATAGGGTACTCAGGGATTTTATAACACAATTGACTATGCCCTTCTTGGATGATGTTCCAATCAAAGGGTGTGCAGTGGATGAAAAGAATGAAGAGATGGATGCTCATAGATGTAGACAGTTTGTTGCAGACCATATTGTGGATTGTGAGAGGATTTTGACACGTCTAGAAGAGGTGCATTTAAATCTTTCTGGATAAAAGTCTGTCTTTGGAGTTGAAGAGGTTTTGATTGTTGGGCATATGTGTGGGCCTTATGGGCGAAGGCCATCTCCAGCAAAAATAGATGGGATTGATAGAATGCGAGATGTATGCACGAATGTATTAGAGGTGCATAGATTCTTGGGTGCATGTGTGTTCTATTTGATATGGATTCCTCACTTTGCACATTTAGCCGATGCTCTTTATCAGCTTCTAAGGAAAGGTCAGAAATTTCATTGGGAAAGGAAGCATCAGAAAGCAATGAAGAAATTGAAGCAACTCTTAAAATCTGCTCCAACGTTGAGAAAGGCTGACTATTCACATGGAAAGTCTATCATTATTACTATTGATACAAGCCCAATCGAGATTGGATGGGCAATTGGGCAAGATGATGAGGAAGGGCAAAGATATGCAATACGCTTTGGTGCAAAAGTATTGACTGAATGACAGAGAATATATCCACAGGTAAAAAGAGAACTATGGGGAATTGTGACAGCCCTTAAATGTGATAAGGAGTATTTTATGGGTGCTCATGTATACATTGAGACTGATTGTTTGCCGATATTGGGTATGATTACTAGTTTTGCTACCCCGAACATTGCTATGCTCCAGTGGATTGCATACATCAAATCTTTGAACCCTGAATTTCAGCATATTGCAGGAAGAGATAACCCAGTGGCAGACATGTTATCTCGAGCACGCTATGAGAATGAAGATGGGATGATGGATGAGGAGGAAGAAGATGACTTTCTTATGGCTGAAAATGATGTTGCAAGAGTGAATTTAGAAATGCAAGGTGTTGCTATAGCATTAACAGAAGCTTGGACAACAAAGAGAAGACACTTTAGATGTTTTGCATCTTGTGTAGAAGTGTTTCTGGAAGACAAATATGCAGGAGAGTGGCTAAGAATTGGTCAATATCTCAATACATTAACAAAGAGAGATGAATGGTCAGATGAGGAGTTTAGGAAGATCAAGAGGAAAGCCTATGGATTTTTCTTAAAGGATGGATACTTATGAAAACATGCTAAAAAGAAACAGGGTATACCATTGCGAGTTTTGGGTGACAAAGCTTCACAAGTAAAAGTAATGCAAGAATTTCATGAAAGCTTATGGGCTGGTCATAGAGGTGTTTGGGGTACTTTTACAAAGATCAAATAAAGATATTGGTGGCAGGGTATGTATAAGGATGTTGCTCACTTTGTGGAAACATGTACGACATGTCAAATGTATTCAACTGTGAGACATCGGGATGGATTGCAACCCACATATCCATTGTCTCTTCATTTTAAGTGGGTGGTGGATTTGGTCACAATGCCTACAGGTCTTTGGCAAATGACGTATCTTGTGCTTGCTCATGAAGACTTGACTAATCAAGTGGAAGGGAGAGCTCTACGTACTAAGACGACAAATGCCATACGTACTTTTCTCTTAGAAGAGATATTTTGTCGATATGGCTGTGTGGGAAAAATTACAGCAGATAGGGGTGAGTTGGACGTAGATGAAACTCATGATTTCTTTGCACGGTTGGGAATAAAGCTTGCTTTAACTTTAGCCTATAACCCTGAAGGAAATGGCAAAAGTGAAAGAGGTCATCCACCTATTGTGAAGGCATTGGCAAAAGCATGTGGAGAGAAGGTAAAGGAGTGGCCACGATTGCTCCCTTATGCTTTGTGGACTGACAAAACAACTCATAGTGCTGTTACAAGATATATGCTTGCAGAATTGATGTATGGTTAAAAACCTATCATGCCGATAGAAGAGATGATTGTCACATGGAGTGTGTTACCTTGGGAGGAGGAGTTGAATCGAGAGGAGTTGTTGGCCTTACGCATTAGACAGTTGGAAAGAAAGTTAGAAGACATAGATGCAACAACTACAAAGTTAAGGGCAGCAAGGATACAGAACAAGAAACGGTTTGACAAAAGACATAGACTGAGACCAAGAACCATACAAGATGGGGATTGGGTATTGGTTTATGATAGCAGTTTAGATAACCAACATAGTGCCATGCGTAAAGTTTCCAAAAGATGGTTTGGACCCTATGTGGTAAGACGAGTATTTGATAATGCTATTTATGCATTAAATGAGCTGGATGGGATAGCCATAAAACTTCTGGTAGCAGGGAACAGAATCAAATTATTCAAAAGGCGGGAACCTACTGCCTATGACTTGCCAGAATTGGAAGAAAATAGTGGCCATGATACAGGGGCTAGCCAGGAAGATATGGAAGATAAAGAAGCAAAGGATATGGTTGCAGAGAATGAGGAGGACTCAGAATCTAGTAACAACTAGGATTTTAGCACATACCGGAGGATGTGCAGGTTGAAAGGGAGTGGATGTCGTGATATTATGAGGATACAGTGTGAAAAAGTATGGAACACATCATCATCCGACTTCTCTATTGATCTAGAGAGTCAATGTGATTTGAGCCATTAGTACTAATGTGAGTTGCATGGATTATTCGAAAATACTAGATTTTTGGATAATTTTAGTCTATTTTTTATATTATTTATTGTAAAAATCTGAAAAAGTTAGAAAAAGCTTCTAGATTAGGATGGCATGCAAAAAGCTAGTTGCTTTTTCAACCAATTAGGAGATTTTTCATAAAAAAGACAGATTGACGAAATCGCACGCGTCGCGATCGCTGTAAACGGGCTGAAAACTGCAGATTGAACTGAAAGAAGAAGAAGAAGTGATCTGGGAGATCCGTGACCATGTGTCCTGGTGTCCTGGAGTTTTACCTCCCTTTCGGAGCCAACGGAGCCATCAGATTTGGGTTCCGGGCAGTAGAGAAAGAGCTGATTTTTCTGATCCACGTTTTTAGTCTACGAAGGAGCTCCAGGAGAACTAATGCTTGGAGATTGCTTCTGAGTAGTGCAAAGATTCCAGGTTCTTTCAATACATATTGAATCAATTCATTGTGATTTTTTTTTGTCGTGTTTACCACTTGGGTATTCTCTATCTTCTCTTCCATCTTCTATCTCTACTTCATTCTACTTCTAATCCTTAGTGGATTCGACCTTTCGACAAAAACCCCTTCGACAAACGAGCCAACTAAATGACACTTATAGAATTGGAACACAATGTACTCCTTGCAAGACTCAATGGTCGCAATGTACTCAACCTTAGTGGTAGACAAGGCCGTGCATTTCTATACCTTAGAGATCCAAGAAACAACATCTCAAGCAAAAGTAAAGACATAGCCAAAGGTGGACTTTCTATTATCTATATGTCATGCACAATTTGAGTTAGTGTAGCCCACGACTCCATTATCCTAGCCGCAATAGTAAATACACAAATCTGCATTGCCCTTAAAGTATGGCATGATATCCTTTACAAGGTTCCAATGCCGGCTAGGTGTCACCATATAACAAGCCACAACTCCTACTACAAATGCTATGCTAAGCCTAGTGGCTATCATGGCATACATCAAGCTACCTTACTACATATGCATATGAGAACTTGGCCATCTCGGCCTTCTGCTCATCTAACTGGGGATAATATACTTAATTAATCTTCACATGAAAAGGTAAAGAGCAGCCAATAGGCTTACCACCATGCATATGGAATCGCTCAAGTACATTTTGTATGTAATCCTTTTATGATAAATAAAGGAGTCCCTTAGAGCAATCATACATAATACACATACCAAGTATATATGAGGCTTGTCCTAAGTCCTTTATCTCAA